>NW_028297138.1:7207871-8407871 GCF_055798465.1 Pogonomyrmex barbatus
CATGGATCGCGTGCGGTACCGTCGGCGGCAGTGCTCATAGTAGGTGGACGGATGGTGCTGCATGGTTATAACCTCAACGGAGGGACCACTGTGGCGTGTCGGATCGCGCCTCAGACGCGCTCCGAGATGTGATTTCGCACAATCGACCAAGAGACACCCTTTCGCACGTCGAGGATGAGGAACGGTTTCACCGATATACCGGTCGCGAGTGCCGACAGCAGCACGGACGCCATATGGCTCGAGAAAAGCAGTCCGTCGCGGGTGGCACCCGAACGAATGTCACTCAGTATGTCTTCTCCTCGTATACATCCCGTTCGCGCGATCGAGCCGCGAGAGAAGCTCGGATCTCGCTCGTCCGGGAATTCAAACCGGTTTCACATCAAGGCGTGATCTCGTTAAGTTTTTGATGCGATTGACACGCGGGAATTATCTTATCGCCAATAAAGAGAACATAATGCCCGCGACATTATGAAAATTCAACTTGTCAATTTAATCGCACATCTCAATCATTCTAGAACTCCTCGCGCCGGGGGGGGGGGGAGGGGGGGTTCGAATCGACGCGATTTCTCGAGCTTCGCGATCTTCAGAAATCGATGGAAGATCGATGGGATATCTATGCTGTAAATTCTTTCTTGGTACCGCTAAAATCAGGAAAGAGAGAGAGAAAGAGTGTTGCACGCTCATTTGGTTTATATTCTGTTTAATCGCGTTATCGCGTAGTCGTAACGCGTCGCGCATTACGACGCGCGAACGTCGTAAGACGCGCCGCGTTATCGAGCGCGCGCGGGGGATCGATCGAAGATCTTCAATCGAGACGCGTCACGTGCGCGGCAATTCGGTTTTACCTACCTACTAACCCTTTTGGACTCTACACGGACCGGCGTGTTCACGTCACTCACTGAAAATTTTCGATTGTCTCGGGGACGTTTAACTCTTTTGGTCCCGCTTTTCCTTTAAGGAATTTTAGGAATAAGGAAATGTTTTACACGATTATAATATTTTTATCAGACTGATCGTGTTCCAAAATAAATTTCTAAACTTATTGAGATCGAAATGGTTAACACAGAGATCAATTTGATCCGAATGAAACTCAATAAGTTTTATGCTCATGTATCGATCTGCGATTTGTTGCGTAATGAAAATTAATCGTTTATGCAATAAAAAAATAATTGTAGTTTGATTAAAGAAATAGTTGTGTGGAATTTTTTTTATTGTTGATTTGGTTTTAAATATATGCATACAAGTTATACGTGAAAAGTTGATCTTATTAGTTTGTTAATTTTATTAATTAATATTACTTAACGAATGCATATTAAAGTACATGCATATTAAAGCATAATAAAGTAAAGTTTCATATCAACAAAAAAGATCTTTTATATAAAAGATGCGATATTTAATCTTTCGTCTGCACTCTGAATCTTTTTTGGAGCAAACGGAATTTTTCACTCTCAAATTTTTTTGAAATAGAGATTTTTATTAAATAAAGGTTTTAACATTTGTGTTAAAAAACTATTTGATAATGTAACAGAGATGTTGAAAAGTAATCTTAAATTTTTTTCAAATTTTTTGAAAATCTAGAGTAAAAAAACTGACGATAAAAGAAACACAGATCGCAAACGGAGAGTTAAAATCGACATAAATTCATAGTTGCTAATAAAATCTAATGTACAAAAAAGATTTTTTGTCAAAAATATGATATTAAAAACTGAAGTCAATTTGTCATTAAAATTTAACATAAAAATTTGTATATATTTGTATTAGTTTTGTATCAGTTGACATAATAGTTGACATAATAGTTCGGAGTACTAACACAAAAGGAGTTATTTTTGTGTTGGCGCGCGTGAAATCGGCCTACATACTGAATTGATTTAGAATTTTATTTATTAGCTATCTAATTTAAAGATGTCGCATACATAACGATAGATAAATTTATACAACACATCGGGAATTAAATTTAGCAGAATTATTATTTGCATTAGAGTAATCAACAATAGCCACTTGAGGATAATATGTTATACAAAACACAAGTCAATAGAATGTCAATAGAATTTTTTTTCTACTAATGTTTATTTTTGCAATGTAATAAGTATTCTTGATTTTTACAGTAAAGATATTAGTTTTCTACACAATATATTTCTGTACACAATATGCGTTTAAATTTTTTAAATATAATATAAAGTATTTCTTTAAACAAACTACACATATAAATTATTATTCCCTCGATGCGTAATTAGAAATTAAGTGTTAATCATTCTTCGCAAAAATATTTATATATATATTTTCATTTGCTTTTCAGATTTCGATAAGGTTGTTGTTAAACAAGAACGTCCAGACGATGCGGAAATCCGTGAATTGGCTGCCAAAATGGTGGAAGCACACAAGGCGAAAATGTTAGCGGCAAACATGCCACCGGTGCAACAACAACATAGGCAACAGTGTCTCGTACCGCAGCCTAATCTTCCCGGTATTCTTGGATATCTGAACAAACGGCCGACTGACGGGCAGCCCACACCGAAACCTCCGGCGAACAGTTTGGAAAATAAAATACCGCCGCCTGATGATGAGAGCCAGAGAGGACGATTCGGCTGGACGAGCTTCGACGAATGTCACATACCTTATATATTTCGCTCCGGCGAAAAATATTGCGCTGTACGAATCTTAGAATCTAAGCTTCTCAACAAGTACCTGAGTTATCTCCATTCGGACATCTACAGTTGCACGTGTATAAGGAGTTATTATATTACGGAGGCCGAAAGCAAACTGTTTAACGAGATCAACACCAGGCACTGTGAGAATCAATTCGGAAGGGACGTATTCACGTCCAAAGACCTGGTAGTGCGTCTCTCGGATGCCAAGGAGTTTTATACGTTTCTCGATGTATGTTACACCAAATTGACCGCCGGTACCAATCCGAATGTGACGAGTGGACGCAAGGCGGAGAAATGTGGTTTCATACGAATAAACAGGGAATCCGTGGTCCCTTACACGGTGAAAGACGGTCTACAATACGTGCCGCTGTTTTATTTCGAGGGCGAAACGGAAAATCTCAAGCTGAAGGCGGAAAAGCTTGAGGGCTGGGATTTGTCATATTTGAAATTTTGCTGCAAAGTACAGGGTATACGTAACGAATTGTTTGCACATGACACTTGTTTTGTGATCAGTTTAAATGATATTAAGAGTTATTTTCCACCTGGTACCGGCTTTGAGGACTATTGGCCAACCAAAGTTATGGACTCGCAGTTATTGGTGAACAGTAACGGGAGCGGTGCCGGTGGTGGATGGACGAAACAACCGCCTACACCGCCAGCGACTAAGCCTACTTCTGTGCAAAGTGCGAATAAAGTGGCACCTCCTCTAAACACACGTACCGTACCGATGCCTAATATGATACCACGGGGGACCGTCGTGAGTACTGCACCGCAAATGCCGCGAGTAGGACAGCCGAGGCCAGTAGTGACAACACATCCCGCGCATTCTTCCCCATCGGGACTTCCCTCCGGTAGATCAAACATAGTGTCACAGCCTATGTTGAATACCGTTCAGAGTGTGGTTAACGGCTGGTCAGGCCTCGTCGGCGGTCAACCTACCTTTCAAACGGCACTCGGCTCTCAGGCTAGCATTATACGAGCGACTCTGAACAATGTGATGCACAACGTAAGTTAATTTTCTTATGTTGTGTATGATCGTAGTATAAAAAATATCAAAACTCTTATTATATGGTTCATATTACAGTTATACTTTTAAGTTTTCGTATTATATACCAGACCAAATGTACAGTTTTGGATTTTCAGCAACAAATGACCGCTCCTTCCAAAACTTACTCTCAACAGTCTAGAAGTAGAGCTAGTAGTAGCGGAGCGACAGCTCAGTATCCTGTGTATCCGTCGACAACCATGCAGGGAGTTGTTCAAGCCCAACCGCCACCTCTTATAAGAGCAACTGTTCACTCCAATCAACCTAATCTCGGGTAAACATTAATTAATTTTGTAAATTGTCTGAAAGTGAATAGTACGTCTACACATATTTATAAGCTCACAAAGCATCAAATAATGTCAAAAACTTGTCCTTGTTTTTTTGTTGATGGTTTCTTTGGCAATTATGCAGTATTTTTATAGCATATGCTTGTTTATGGTACAGCAAATCAATTAGCATAGCAATGATTATATATAACATCCAATCAAATTCTTGCACTTATTTATTTCGTATTGTTATATTTCATATATTGTTTATCAAAATATAAAAATCATACATTGCTAAATATAACTTTGGTTCTTAGAATAAAAGAGGATTAATATAAGTGTATCCCTCTTTAATCAGATAAATTAATGTACAAAAGTTATAAGAAAGGAAAAGTTGTCACTTCTAGTATACAGCACATTAAGCATGAAATACTGAATATTAGAGTCACATGCTTATCCTAGCTTGAAAAAATGTGTTTACATACGTAAAGCATAATTATAATTACTATATGTAGAGTATCTGCACCATAGCTTTTGCATTTGTACATACAACGTATGATTTTTTTTTTGTATAGTTATCCCACCTATGGGAAGGATGACTGGTGAGTCCTTGTATACTATTGTCATATAGATTATTATAAGAAATAAAAAAGCATGCATAAATTTATATATCTCAAGCTGATTCATATAGATCAATTTAATATTAATATTTATAATTAATTTACATGATTGTCTTTAAAGCTTCTTTGCGTGATAAATATATTGATTTAGTTATGAATCTGCTTCTCAATATTTATTTTACAATTTAATGTCATTAATGTTATGTACACTTGTCACATAATGTATTCATGTATTCGTGTATTTAAGATTTTATAATGTTTATATTAATATGGTTTATTATATTGCTGTCAAAATATATAAAGAATAATCTCTGTACTTGAATGTTACTTTATTTGTCGTACGATAAATTTTGTAAATAAATTGAGTTGCAAAATAGAGAATTTCTAGAGATTTAAGAACTTTTTTTCTCAAAAATTAATTGATTCGCATTCAGAAAATCTACTATATGATAAATGAAATATTAATCTTAGATGTTCAAATGGAGAATAATTTATTATTTGAAAATTATTTTTTTTTATTGATTTAATGATGGAGTAATTCCCATTAGCTATTTATCGAATGTTCATTAGCTTGCATTGCAAATAAAAAAAAAGCATCAAAGTAGTTTCATATTTTGTACAATGATTCAAAAAATAATGTATCACATTATTAAATATTATTCTTTGGAAATTATTTATAAATTTGGATATTATCTGAAATATCCGAATGCACAAATAATAATAAATATTGACAGCATTATAAATCCATCTGTAAAACTAATTTGTTTTTATCAAATTAATTAATAAAATATGTTTATATATTTGTATATGTGAATTACTTTTATGTAAAATTTTAATATTTTATTTATTATTTTTACAATTTAAAAATGCAAAAAATTAAATGTAATGTAAAATAATGTATTAAATAATGTATTTTTTTATTAGAAATTAAATTTAATTATATTTTTGTTTAATTTGCAATTTATATAAGCATAAATATATGAATATAATTTAAATATGTCTGCATAAGTTTCTATATTATTTTTGTATCGAGTATTTTACTAATTTATGTAAATATAAAATAAAGACGTGATAAATAAATGTACGTAAAGTTAGTTAATAAATATTTTTATTTATTGCTGAAGAGGCTAAAGACTTATGATAGAATAAATAAATAAAATTAGTGAGAGTTATTCTGTAGAAAAGAATAAAGTAAGTAAGTAAATAAAGTAAAAAAGAATATAATAATTTTTATATTTTTCAGGGTGACTACTACATATACGACACCTACGTTAGGTGTACCTAATGCAGTCACAGCAAGCACATATCCACAAATGCTTGGTTTAAGTGAACAAGTCCAAGCTTTAATGCCAGTACCTACATCAGCATCAACCTTATTACATCAACAAAGGCATACACCGTCTGTACATAACACGTCTCACGCAAAGTACCCACCCCCTCTAATACCAGTCAATGGTAGCAGCGGTAGTAGTAGTTCCAGGTATATATCATAAACTTATTATTTTAGGAAAATTAAATTATTAAATATGAAATTAATAATTAATGAGGTTTTTCGTTTCAGCATTTATAAACGAGCTTGATTCGATTAATAAATAGTATTGCTTACATTCAAGTTATTTTTTAGGGACACTCGAGGAAGGAAACCGTTGATACCAATATCAGAATCACATATAACTACTTGTCATGTACAACCATACCAAATACAGAAAGCACTAATTGAAGAAAAGATGGTACCCTGTATTAATTTCAAACCTTACATTTATACTGAACTGTTGATGACACTTCCTGACTTTATTTCCAATTTTTTTCCTGCCTGTGACATCGACAGTTGTAGACAGGTTCTAACAGATGTGCTACATATAGATTTATATCAAGGAAATAGGTAAGTCTAGAAATAAATCAACTCTGAAATAATTTATTTTTACAAAAAAAAAAAATATTTACAGACTGCAGATGAAAATGTTAATGGAAGCGGGAAAATGTTCCTCGCTAACGGAAGATCTACCTTTAATTCAAGTTAGGAGTATAATGAAATATATGCCACAGTTCAAGTATATGTTTAATAGAGGAGATATGGTTATGCCTTCCCCAGCTCATTCGTCTGAAGAGCACCCCGCCAAAAAGCGTCAACGTACTAGCTAGGATTGGCTACAGCCTTACTGGCCTACTTATGATTATTATCATTCGGCATTCTAAATAAGCCGATAATTTGACGATCAAAGTGCGATGACATCGTATTTGCGGGACGCCTTCGAGAGTGATAGGCGTATATTTAAATAAAAGATTCCAACTCGCGTATGATGCGCGATGAAATTATATATTGACTGATGCCTCAAGTGTAGAGTGATACAGTGGTGAGCTATTTCTTTCTCCAAAGTGTGTTTACTGAAGAGGACATGACTATGTAAATAAAATTGAACCATGTAAATTTAAAATATTATGGTTGATAATTAAGATTTGCTTTGTACGTAGAAGAATTTATTTTATTTTCATTTTCACAAAGCCTGTTATGATGTAAGGGCTATTACATTACTGCAGGATGGATTTATTTTATTTTCATTTTCAAGGCCTGTTATGATGTAAGGGCTATTACATTACTGCAGCAAAATAGACTTGAGATAAAGAATGATTTCTTATTTTCAAATTAAATATATCCTATCATTCCACACATATACACGCGCGCGCGCGTACGCACGTACACACACACACACACACACACACACACACACACACACACACACACTTTTTCATCTACTCTGTATGTGCGCATACACAAATACATACAAACATACATATAATGTATACGTGCAACATTTTATTCCTACCTCTACACAACAGTAAATACTATTCTTTTAGACTTCATATTTTATAGTGTTCTTGTTACATGTTGGTGTCTTATGTATATGAAAAGAAAGTGAAACTTCTGTTCTAAAGAAAATTCGGAGAAAGAAAATGCTATTATCTCATTTATAAATGGACATGACGTGCTATAGAGTTATTCAGAATGAATAACCTATTTTGCATATTAAATGTATATCAATAAAGAAAGCGAAAAATGGAAGTAAAGCTTCTTCAAGTTCCTAGCTATTACTAGTGCGTATTCTAATAACCTACTGCAAGCTAATTTAAAAACATTAGTCATTCATTCGTTCATTCATTGCCAATGATTTTGCGTGTGTTTTTATACAATTTTCATAAAATTTTGTTAAAAAGCGTTAAGATAATTTATTGAACAATTTTCGTTTCAAGCGTTCAAGAAATATACTATGTATAGGAAAATGTGGTGGACGTATCGAATGGAATGATGGAGCGCGGGAAACAAATGCCTACTTAATGTGAAAAAATTGCAGCGAGCAATATCTTGTGGACTATATCTGTAAAAGATATGAATAATATATCTAGTACCATTTCATGAAATTGACGAGAAAATGAAGCTAATATTTCTTGCATTTCTTTCGATATAGCTACCAATAGTATTTTGCAATATTGCTGGCTGCATTTTTTGGAGTCGATTTGGAACTGTAAATTTTTGCTTTAGGCAGCAAATTTTCGAAATTTATTATATGATGTTACCTGAATCTAATTTTAAGCGTTTATTGAAAAATATTTTGTGTAATGGGTTTGAGGTTAAAAATTTATTAAATCAGATAGAAAAGACTATATGCGGTCGAAATTAAAGTATAAAAAATTCATAAAAGTAAATGAAAAAATATTTATTCACATCAAATGTGTTGATTAAGTAAAATGTAATGAAAAGCGTGGAGAAATGCCATAGTTTAAAGACCGAAAATTAAAGGCGGTTTCGCTCAAAGCGAAGGCCAAATTTAGTTGTGCAATAAATAATTGTTCCTCTTGCCTCTAACCCATTTCACAGATACATTAAATTTATATATGCAAACAAAAATGTCTAAGTTATATAAAACGCTCTTGAGATATTTATATGCGGAGTGTAACAAAAATGCGATAAAAAAAAAAGAGATGTTTGAACAGTGAAAAGAAATCTGGTTCATATGTGAAACCACGTCAAAATAGTCTTCCACTAATCCATAAATACGTCACAAATCAAATTTTGTTCAGTTCAATAAATTATTTCGAAATATCGATATTATATTAATATGCTTCGAAAATTATCATTTATTTCCATTTACAATAGAATGCAGAACACGATAGGGGGGAAGGAGGCTCCTCCTTTAAACGTGGCGTATAAAATGCTATTTTATCTCTCGATGTGGGACAGAGAATTAAAGAGTTATTATCGACTGGCTATATAAATATATAAATATATATATATATATACTTTCGTCATTAATTTTAACAAAAAAGCTCTAAAAAGTGTACATGGCAAACAATAAGTGTATATACAGAGATAATTATAACGACTGATTCACGTCGAACGTGAATCTCCCACGTAAGACAGAAATTGTTTGGATATTCTGTCGTAGTGAATATAGCGTATTTCATTATTTATGAAGCGATATTTTGTGGTATTACAATTTGGAAGACACCTACACCTTGTATTGCGCTATCGAGAGACTTTGGACTGGTATATCTTACTGTTACAAAAAGAAGAGATGGTTCATAAAAAACTGTAAGAAAAAATTCGAAGATAAAAACTATTGGCAGTTATTATTTAAATAAAAACATTTTTGTGAGCGGTGACATTTTGTTTTAATCGACGCATAACTTTATGTTATCTATTTTTTGTTTTTATAATAGTCTGCGTTATGTTACATACGTAACGGCAGATTTATGGCCAAGCGGATTTATCGTCCAAAATAATATGTGTCACTTTTTTGTTTTATACTTTATTTTTCTCTTATGTATAACGAGCAAGCTTGATGTAATTATATCGAACAATGCTAACTTACAAGAGAAATTTGTAGAGTCGCATGCATATATATGCGATAACAAAGGAAAGTACACATTGATTTTACGTTGTAAATCTTTTGGTGCAACAAAACGAGGCTGATGAGATTTGTGAAGCTTTTTGGATTATTTTAACGAGAACAATATACTGTTTTATTTTATTGCTGCGTAATATCGTGTCGCGTAGTTTTTATTTTTCGCAAAGTAAACGCAAGAGATCGATCCAGTCCAAGACGGTTAGAGTTTTAGAGTATAATAATTTCTAATAGATTAGCACATTTAATTTGTTAACATTTGTTAAAACTGTATTATATTTCACCATGCTATATATCGTTTGTATATATAAAGCATAAGGAAATAGAATTACTTAGATATTTCAAAATAAATTCATGATACAATCAAAAGAAATGGAGGTCAGTTATTTTTTTTTCGCGTCCTGCATCCTGCATGTGTGAATGCACATGCGTGTATGTTGTAATACATCAAATTATGTATTGTATCAAAAAATTTAATATTAAAATTTATAAATATAAATATATTATAAATATATAAATATATTAAATTATGTAACTGTATATATTTTTTTTTTAACAAAAATAATTCCCCGCGCTTCCTTTTCCAAAATTCCGAGATTCTCTCGAATTTTTATCTTCTCTGTTATATTGATTTCTTTGATAAGTGTAATTTGAGCAGTGAAATGATTCAGTTAGAATCGGGAAACGTTAATTCAAGAATCAAAAAGCGACGAAGCTCCGGGTTTTTAAATTCATTCGCGCGCGTTGACTGTGACCCTCAGCCGCATCCGTGACCGGAAGTACGTCATCGGCGGAGGGGAGTTCGAGATACGGCGGCGAGATGGCGCGCGGGATCGCGGCACGCGAAATGTAACGAGCTCGTACGGGACCAGCCGAATCGGCTAGTCGCAGTCGCCATTTTGTCGGGATAGACATCGAGAATTGTCTTATCTCTGTCACTACGGTTATTTCGTCCGTGTCTCGTTCGGACGGGGTTAAAAAGCCGTCTGTGCCGGCCATAATACGCGCAACTCCGCCCGTACGTCGCCACCGCAAATGGCTTGTCTGAACACCCTCAAGCAGGAAATCAAAACGCTCGAATCCGTCTTCCCCAAGAGCCATGAGAGGTTTCAGATAATGTCTGCGAGCGTGGACGAACTCAGCTGCAGATTCGTCGGTAAAAATGGGAAGAAGTACGAAATACACGCCAATATCACAGTAAGTGGCAACACGCACAAGTGTGCGCGCGCGCGCTCTCCTCTCTCTCTTTCTCTCTCTCTCTCTCTCTCTTTCTCTCTCTCTCGCTCGCTCGCTCGCTCGCTCGCTCGCGTGTGCGAGGAGGATGGGTGTTCGTCGCGAGTGCTGCTCCGGACGATCGTTAAACCTGTGTGTGAGTGAATGAGTGAATACGTGCGTGAGTGAATATGTGCGTGCGTGGATACGTGCGTGAGTGAATATGTGCGTGCGTGGATACGTGCGTGCGTTCATTCGCGTGTCCGGCCGTACTGTTCGTACGTTTTAGCTTCTGTTCGTTCGTTCCGGACGGGTTACTTTCCTGGATGTACGCGGTTCTCGGACGAACGAACAAAGAAGATGACGTCTCGACGTTGTTTGGATGAGATTCGCGTTTGGCTGTGATCGCGCGCGTCTCGCTTATCCTACGCGTCTTCCTTTCTCGATCGTCTCGACGCCGCACGCGTTGCGATCGATTTTTTTTCTCCTTTTTTTTTTTATCCTACTCCTCCTCCTCCTTCTCCTCTTCTGCCAGCGCGAGGATTTTCTCATCGGCGGATTAACGATGCGATTAAAAGTCCCGGTAGCCCCCCCTCGCGCGTTGGAGTATTCGCCGTTTCCGGGGACATTGTTTTTCCTCTCTTTCTTTTCATTTAGCTTTTACCCCGACGTGTCAGAGACAAAGGTGAAGGCGTGAAGAGAACGGAGACAAAGGAGATTCGTCCGCGAATCTCGCGCCCTATGACGTTTCGCGCTCGCGCGAACGCACTTAGGGACCGCAATTTAAATCGGAGCAAGTCGGTTCTTTTTCTTTTTTCTGCCATGGAGGGACGCAACGTGTGTACATGTGAATGTCTCTCTCTCTCTCTCTCTCTCTCTCTCTCTCTCTCTCTCTCTCTCTCTCTCTCTCTCTCTCTCTGTGTGTGTGTGTGTGTGTGTGTGTGTGTGTGTGTGTGTGTGTGTAAAAGTGTATGTATGCGCGATGCACGAGGGACGTCGCAATCGAACGCAATCCTTTTGCAACACGCATCGCCGCTTTTACGATTGCGAACGTGAATATTTCAGCATCATTCGTGCATCATTTACTGATTACGCGATAGATGTCGATGTGCATGTCGTGCGCGCAAATATTATGTTTTCTTCCTTTTTTTGTTTTTACTTTACGTTTTCCTTTTGCGTGCTTAAATAACTGTATGGCGTTTGCGTATCGAATATGCAAGAGATTCTGCTAAAGATTCCTTATCTTTTGTTTGTTCCCCCTCGTTGTTCTCAACACAGCAAAACAGTGCGTATTGTGCCGCGTGTATAAATTATTGCAACGCTACATCAGGAAATTATGTCAATAATTAACGATGTTTACGCAGGAGACCTATCCTTCAACGCCGCCTGTTTGGTTCGCCGAATCCGAGGAGACTAGTGTTACGAACGCTGTACAAATTTTAAGTAACACAACGGGTCGTGATAATCACGTAATCAACCAAGTCGGCATCCTTTTGAAAGAGTTATGTCGACTACATTCGTTACCGGAACCACCGGATGTCGAAAGGCTGAGAACCGCCTTAGATCCCTTACGTTTAGGAGGGTCGAACGAAGCTGTGGCACAGAGGATGGACGCGGAAGACCTAGATGATATCGACGAAGATGAAGAGAGCGAAACTGAAGAAGACCTCCACTTAGACATGGACGAAGGAGATGCTAATTCTAAGAATAAGGTAAAGGGAGAGATGATCTCACTAGTTTACTTCTAATTTATTTAGTATTTAGTTTATTATTTTTGTTATACATTTTTTTATGTTTACATTTCTTTCCTGCAGAGTGAAGAGATGGACTTGGAACATCTTGCAACGTTGGAAAGGTTGAGACAGAATCAGAGACAAGATTATTTAAAAGGATCTGTTTGTGGAAGTGTACAAGCTACTGATAGACTCATGAAAGAACTGCGTGATATATACCGAAGTGACAGCTTTAAAAAAGGTACATTTTAAAATTTTGCACTCTTAAATAAGCTAAATTTTAATAATCGATAATTATATATGTTTTGTATATGTACAGGAACTTCAAGATATTAAAAAGATTTAAGAAAAGATTTCTCCGATCAAGACAAGAAAAATACAAACATGTATCCGAAAATGCCTTATTTTGAAGTTAGAGAATATTGAAAGATTTTGAAAACGATCTTGTATTTTAGACAAGAACCTTTTTTTAAATAAAAAGAAAAAAATCGAAAAATTATAACAATGAACAAATTTGTAAGGATTAAAAAGTTATAGTCGGAATAAGGATATCGGAATAAGGATAGTCACCTCTCACTTTTTGGCCCTCAATTTTTTTTGAGATGAAAATTATCTCAGAATATGATTAATACTAAATATTCTTAAAATTCGAAATTTTAATTTACAAGAAAAGAATTGACCATATCTTTCAGGAATCATATGAAGCATTTCCGGACACATATTTATACGGTCTTTTTTTTTAACTCGAGAAATATTTAATTTTTTAAAATTCTTTTTTGAAACATGCTATATATGTATTTTTGCTTTTTTTCCTAGGAATGTATAGCATAGAACTAGTAAATGACAGTTTATATGAATGGAATATCAGGTTGATGTGTGTAGACCCTGATTCACCACTTCATAGCGATCTCATTCTTTTGAAAGAGAAAGAAGGCAAAGACAGTATTCTTCTCAACATGCTTTTCAAGGTATCT
The DNA here is from genome assembly GCF_055798465.1 of Pogonomyrmex barbatus. Taxonomy (NCBI): domain Eukaryota; kingdom Metazoa; phylum Arthropoda; class Insecta; order Hymenoptera; family Formicidae; genus Pogonomyrmex; species Pogonomyrmex barbatus. Next base: position 7,221,271 of record NW_028297138.1, read on the forward strand.
TGTGTAAGAGTAAACTTGTGTAAGAGTAAACTAAGATTTAGGCTTCAAATAAAATGTATGTATAAACTAGCATCTCTCTTAAGCAATATTATATAAACTTTTAGATATTTTCTAAATTTTTATTATTGTAGGAAACTTATCCGTTCGAACCTCCATTTGTAAGAGTCGTACATCCCATCATATCTGGTGGATACGTTCTCGTTGGGGGTGCCATCTGCATGGAGCTTCTCACAAAACAGGGATGGAGTTCGGCATACACGGTAGAAGCTGTTATAATGCAGATTTCAGCGACATTAGTAAAGGGGAAAGCGCGTATACAGTTCCAAGGATCAGGCGGCGCTGGCAAAGTATGTGGCGGACAAGGTCAATACAGTTTGGCACGTGCCCAACAGTCATTCAAGTCTCTTGTACAAATACATGAAAAAAATGGTAAGAGTTTATTTAAAAAATAGATTGGCTATGCTATTGTGTTATATCACTTGTAAAACATTGTTTCACGTTTGAATAGGTTGGTTCACACCCCCAAAGGAGGATGGCTAATGAACACCGATTATCGAAAAGTACCGAAAAATATGATACATGCTTACAGCTGAGACTTTAATTCGGTGTGTGTGCCCAACAAGTAATTGTTATGATAATGATTTGATACACAAACACAACAGTAACTAGGTAACTTAAGATATTGAATTAATCTAACATATAATTCTTTTGATGGCTAAAAAAGCTGCCGTACACTTTGGTTATGTATCCATATTCTTTTTTTTCGGTCATTAGTAGTTAGATCGCGAATTGTATCGATAAATGTAAGGTATCATTTCGCTTGGAATTGATTCTTATGTTTCAAGAATCCCAGTTATTACTATACTCACGGTATAGTAATTTTATGTACTCCTTAAAGATACATATGTTGTACGTGCGAAACAGAATAATTATTCTGAAAGATGCGTTAACGCAATCGTGCTTCCTGTCTTTTTAACGGGAGGAAATTATGATCAACGTTTTAGATATAATGTTGAAAAGATTTTTAAGTTTTTTTATTACATTGTTTTATCATCCACTTTCTTTATTTTTTTTGAAGCAATGATTATCTTCTGTGCATTTCAATAACAAGGCTATATATCTTCACTGATGTATGCCGTAAACAAGTAAAAATAATGATAGTGAAAATGCATCTCTTGCAAAAAGTGTATATCACTTCTATTCTTGAAATCTTTTGCCATATATCTTATAAATGATATCCAAATTATATGAGCACACAACCAAGACATTACTTAAAAGAATTATATGGAAGTAAAGTGGCTAAAAAATAGATTATAAAAGTATAGCTTTACATCGGGAGGCTCTAGAGAGTACGAGAAGTAGAAGTTACAAAGGTTTCTGCAAGCTTTTCGGACTTGCAATTAAATACGTTTTGTAAAACTAATTTTGTCTATATCAATATTAATCAAGTCAAATTTTTGACACGAGAAGCGATATTTTTTTACATTCGGCGAATAGAGAGTATATTTCGTAGCATTATTGGATTAGATGAAATATAGATCTTACAACGTTTGTATCGTATGCAACGCAGTAATTAATGGGAATGTTTATCTTTTTGCATAGAAGATAAGAGTGAGTCAAATACGAATATGTAGATGCTGTAGTGGCATATATTTCCTTTTTCAATGTAGTAAATATTATAACATTTATGTTATTTGTTTATTTGCAATATTGTCGAGATGACTGATAGCTTTCTATAACATATATATCCTATTGTGTGTAATATTCAATCGAATATAGGAATTGTATAGATGTACATAATGCAGGTACTCTTTAGAGTCTTTTTATCAGAGGGCATAAATGCAATAGAAGCTTAAAAAGTTTTGGTTGTGTGTTTCATCTACAAATCCATTCTAAAATCTATTCTTCGTTTATTTTCTCTATGACGCAATGTATAAGGGATAAAATCGTATATTATATATGCAAAATATAATTTTTTTAATAAGAGATGCGCGCAAGCTAAACGTTACTCATATGGAATTAATTCTTATGTGCAAATTTGTTTTCGAAGATTTATTAGTTTTGTGCAAATGTTAAAGCTTCTAACAATCGCAATAGGAAATTTCCTCGAGTGATCTTACGCAGTAATAATCAGCTGTTATTTGTGTAAACAGTGAATGGCCAAAGTGTTTGTGTAAGCACTTCTAAAGCGAATTTGTCCATTAGAATTAATAATGTAATAATATCATAACGTTTATAACTTTATTGGATCTAATTTTTGCTATCAATTACACCCGTAAAGGATCCCATTTTCGTAAAAAAGATATATATGTTATTGTTAAACGCATTTTTGCAATACGGCATTGAAGTTAAGTTATTGAAACTACAAATTACAAATCGTTAATTGGTAATATTCTCCGGATTTGTATTGCACTCCTAGCATTTATACAATTTGTTTCGTACATACATACATAGATACACATGTCCCGATTCGTATACATGCATGTACACATATACACGTACACATATTACACATATGCATTCTGTTCCTTATGCTTCATCTTCCTACGTAATCTTTCGAATGCGTAGTTTTCGCGACCGTCATGTTCATTTGTCAAACATGTCAAGCACGAACACTCACAAATATCGATTACGAGTAGTTGTATTATTTTCGTAAGAGTCAAATCTGTCATTTTCGTTGTAAATATCGTCAATTGAAACAGCTAATTATAACGGTTAAACTGTTATACTTCAGGGATTTTTATTTCAGAGGTATCATTATACTTTGATAATATTACGTTAGGATACGTGTTTGCGTAATCATCGCGTTTGTTTTCGTCAGAATGAATGAATATACCTGAACGCCTATTAATCGTATGGAGATGGAGCAGTACATATGTTATTGGCAATAACGCATGTACAATGTATCTGTACACATGATTATTGGTATAACTGGATCGAGTAGCGTGGGTCTAGTTTCGTTCGCGACACAGTTAAACTCGTTTGTGAACAAATCATACGAGCAGTATCGTCATATAAATAATAGATTCTTAAGTATAGGTGTGCGATCATCGAACTCGTTGTCAGTGGGTACTACGATTTGTACAGCCGCCACCCGTTTGACACTGAGTACTGGTTGTTCGACGTCGTTAAACGTTATGTTCTTTGCCAAAACTTCGTGTCGTCTGTTAAGTTTTATTTTATTTTTTTTAAATGTAATTGCGTATATGATCGCGGGGAGCAATGTGACATGTGTATTTTTGCTACAAATATCGTTAAGATTCTTCGTTCTCTCAACATGACATTCGACTTATACCGATTTGTGACGATTTCAAAAATTTCAGAGTCTCAACGTAAGATCGATATGTTGCACGCGATTAGTTTGAATTACATTTAATAAACGACATACTATAAGAGGTGTACAATAAAATAAAATGATAACGATGACTCTGCAACATGTCAAGATTTGTTTTAACATTTTGAATTAAAAAATATACGCTTAAAGAACAAGTGGAAGTTTTAATTACGTCGATTATGACATAACTCCGTGAACTCTTGCATTTCTCAAATCCTTAGATTGAATCCAGTAACGTAGTTGTCAATCTTTTTTTGTTATATATTCAAAGTGATTGTTCTATTTGAAGACTGATAAAAGTAGAACTCGAACGTACTTTTCTTCCACATTACATTTGTAAAATGTGTTTTTTACGCGATACTTCGATCCGTGAGCGTGAGAATAAAAGATACTCGAGCAATTCCTCCGCATCGAATGTGGATACCTTCTATATACTTACAAATATAAACATTATGAAATTTGTGATTTTTAAGAATTTTCTTACAGAGGCATTAATGCCAAATGGAAATGATGGATATATATATCCTGTTCCGAGATGTATTTGTGGCAAAAATAGCCGTCTAAAGTCTCTTCCAACTCATTTGTTCATTTTCCACATTTTCATCAACGATATGTGGATGTCTGTTTATTATGCGTTAAGTAAATGCGAATAATTGATTCATATATTGACAAATTATTTCTTTTTGTTTAAAGGGAGAGCACCCGGTTCACGCGGAACACATAAATAAGCGACTGAAGTGACTGATATGTAAAGCATGATACAAGCATATATGGAAATTATTACATCCACACGTGTACCTGGTTACAGATCCGCATTCTAATCAAGATAGAACAACACGTAATAATCTCCCGTTTCGCTTGAACCGTGGTATTTGATCGTATCGTATTTGATACTCGGGATATAACGACTTTATGTATCGTGTTAAGTATATGATATAACTTAACTCATATTATAACATTTTCTGACGAGGGTATAGACTTCCGGATCGAAGCAACGTGTGTCGTACGCGTCGAGAGACATCGCGATTAAGATTTCCTTTATTTCCTTTAGTTTTTTTCACGCGAATTTACGTAATCGTCCTCTTCACCTTTTCCGAGAACTTTATCTCGAACGCCGTCATCTTCTCGACGTGAACGATGATGTTCCCCCCCGAGTCTAAACCCATAAGTTTAACTTATGTCTTTACTCTGTCTGCGTACCTATTTGCGTAATTATCTCATCGGTCAATCGAGAGACCGAGTAATTTTTGTTAGTCGGTCACGTCGTCTCATTGTCAATATCTATAATCTTAAGATTATTCTACGTATCTTAAATCTGCTCCACTTGTATATCATTACTGATTTGAGTGAAAGTTTCCATAATTCTAATATACCGACCATTATAGTTTCTCTCTTTCTCCCTTTCTCTATCTCTCGTTCTTTCTCTTTCTATCTCTCTTTCTCTCTCACACCACAATTTCATGTTAAGTTACGTTAATTATTGTTTAGGAGAACGCTACGAAACACAAAAAATAAAGATTTTAATAAAAAAAACTTACCTGTATGTATTACATGTGTACATCCACTTTTATATTCACAATTTCAATATCAAGATACAACAGTAATTTTAATTATCATACGCGCCGTACTGCCGTTTTGATATAATATTCAATTTAATAATTTCTCTCCGACGTAACGTAAACATGCAATAAAATACGCGTGCCAAAAGATATTGAATAAAAACATACCGCATCTGGGTTGCGGTGTATGGACGAGAGAGGAATGGGTGAAATTTTTTGAAAATCAAATCAATCGAAAAATCCTGGACAAAACTCACGTTTATGAAGACTCGAAATGACCATTGTATCGTCTCGGTGTATTAATCAAATATGTATATTCTTTATACATATATATTATATTAAAAATTGTCGATTTTCAAGGGTGTAATAAGAGTACTATGTTGTGACAAAAGAATTAATCTTGTACACACAATATATCTGCCATGATTCTTTTGTATCCTGGTGCAATATGGCATGACGCGATACAATGTGTCACGTGCCGCAATTTAAAGTTTAAGAATTTTTTTTCTCTATAAACTCTCTATAAACTTTAAAGTCCGGATAATATTCTTTAAAACCTTTAAAGTATCCAGTGTCAGACTTTAATATTCTTTAAATCTTTTTTTTTGCCTCAACAAATAAGGCCAAAGCAAATATCCTGACAAACTTTTATCTCGTGATTGATACAAATTTTATTGTTACTCCTATCCAAATCATTATTGTATGACATACTGATATATTTTCCAATTTTTACGCTATTTTTCTTCTTGGAAAGCCGCATGAATCATTACGTTTGATATTAGAACACGTTGTCCGCTATTATTTTAACTAAAATTCAACCTATCTTAACTTGAGCGAAAATCCGTCTTGCATTAGCAATTCAGTTCTTGTCAGAAATTCGAAGAGAATACATCCTCGTTTCGGTATACTTGTCAAGTATATTGTCATTTTAAATAAAACTTAGTTCCAGGACAGTTCCTCTATTAATTCCAACTTTTAGTATTACGTTTCTGCATGTAACAGATGATCCGATCCAAGGCAATGAGATTAACGCCGCGTATTTCGATTCGTAACGAGTGTCTTCGGTACGTTTTGCGCATTTAATGGATATGCCGTCGTTCTCACGTTTTTCTACTGATTTTTGCGAGCGAACATTATTCAATAAAAGATTTACAATGATCGTTGAAGCATCACTTAATCATCCGATTAAAACCGGCGGATTTAACGGTGAGACGATAATATGGCGGTCGGTAAGTAAAATCAATTCTTTGTTTTCTTTTGTTTTTTTTTTTATGATTCGACATTCGTTGGTGATTATTTAAGACTGGGACAGGAATTATTAATAACATATTCGATTTTACGAAGCGATTTAAATTTCTTCTTTTTCCATGGAGGAAGTGGACTGATTTTTATAAATAGATCGCGCGAATAAAAGATTTTTCTTTTACAATAATTCCTCAATATAATGTTATTATAGAAAAATCTGTAATAATAACGTATTGAAAACGTATCTCATCCATTATGATTGACGTCTAACTGAAAGCAAAATATTATTTTTATAATTATTGCGAGGTTGTGAAATTTCCATACACGGAATAAATAGTTTTGTTGGGGCCAGATCTGAAAGTAATTCTAATCAAATTAATTAAGATAAACATGATAATATAAAAACTTTTGATATTCCAGCGACCAAATTGAATATTTTATATAATTATTTTGATGTGGTCCAACAAAATTATTTTCAGATAAACATTTAATTTAATTTTAATTTAATTTAATTTATATTCTTATATCCACAAAATTATATTGAGACATGCACAAGAGTAAAAATACGAACAATACGAATAAATACACGAATAGTGAAGCAGCAGCAATGCTATTGCTATAAAACCGAGAAATATAAAAGTAAAATACAAAAGTGAAAGAGACGATATATCAACACGTGAGAACAAATTACAATAAAATATAAATTTAGATTACAATAAAAATATTCCAAATGTTTGCTCATAGTCATCGGCATACTAACACGGAAAAATTCACGACAAGCATAAAACATACACGACACGAAAACGAAGAGAAAGAAATTGGAATAGAAGACAGAATGACGACACTGTTCGATGTGAAGTCGAACAAGAGAAAACGAAAATCAGCACTCGTAGCAAATCATCTGGCAAAATTTTTGGATGCTTCAATAAAATCGTTCTTTTCGTATATTCATTATGTAAAATAAAATTGGTTGTCGATTTTGCGCTTTGACTTGGATCAAAGGAATAAGCGCGAATGAATAATTTCGTAACGTTGTTCGTACTATTTATTAAATGCGATATTCGTTCGCGTTCGTTTGTTGGATTTGGGAATCTAGATTCACTGCATTCACACAGACATGCGATACATTGAGATTGAATTGATAATATCAGAAATATTTCCGCAATCGTAGAGATTGACCTTTACTTCCGGCTTTCGGGAACTGTTGGGACGGGAAGCGAATAACTAAAGCGAAAAGGATATTCGTATAAAAAAAAAAAAAAAAAAAGAAAAACGCGAAAACGAGACTTCATCCTGGCTATCGATTTTTTGCGACATCGCGCAAAGCCTGTTTACGAGAATATCGTTCTGCTTTCGGATTGAATCTCGCTTATTTTTCGGTTTGTAATTGGCGCGATTTTATTCGGTCAACTAACGTCGGAAACAGTATTAAGAACAGGACGGACTTTCCGCCTCTTTTCGCTCTCTTTAATTAATTGGTTATCGTCAAAAGACCGATAAGCGGATATCTTTTTAGGCCAATACTACGTATAAAATTAACTTGCTAATAGGGATTAGATTGACTGATTGTGAAGCCGAAGGAAAAATCAATTGGATTTAGAGCATAAAGTTTTTGCCGATTTCTTTCATATACACGTACGTTCAAAAATAAAGCCGTATTAAAATTATAATGAAAACTTGTAGATTGATTTCATGTATCATAATCACGTAATTGATATCGGAACAGTATCTCTCCCCCTCTCTCTCTCTCTCTCTCTCTCGAGAATATGTATATGTATATTGGAGAATATATATTATACTTTAATTAACGAAACATGGAGATATTATTGGATTCCGCGGCCTATCAAGAAAAATATTCCGCATGCAATCGTCATGATTGTACAAAGGGGATTTCAGGAGTGAACTGCATTTGGCTCACGCGATTAGTTTGGACAGGATTCAATGGTATTGCTCGCAATATCGGGCGTTGTTTATGACATTATACCTTGTTATGAACGTATGCCGAAAGACTCGTCCACACACGATACGCCCAAGTAACTCAATCGAACTAATTTCCTCTGCTCTAATTCCTTCCGAAAGAGAGAACGAAAATTTTCGGTTATCGCTGTAATCGCAGCTTCCACGGTCGTTTGAATTAATTTGCCGTGAATTGCTTTACGCGGGATTAATTAGCTCCGACGATGCACAGAGGGATTTCGAAGTCTCAAGTTTTGAACGTTGAATATCTCTGCGAGTAAGCATCCCAGCTAAGATTCCATTGAGACAAGGCTGATTTGAAAATTAATTGGATTACGCAAATGAGAGAAGGGAGATTTTGTTTTGTTTATTAGACAACATCGTGCACCTTGCAACTTCCAAAACTTTTTCCTCCTTTAATCATACGTAACGTGCACGCGGTTTGGTTTTCCGATATTTTTGATAAGAAAGTAGCGAGTTTCTCGATAAGAAAAAAAAAAAGAAAAAAAAAACAGAAATACTCCGTGCGTCAAAAACGCATCCTCGTTACGCAAGACTCGTTGTGCAAAGGCAATTCGTCTCTCGCAGAGATTACGTGGTGGATACGACCGCGGTCGTTTCTTCTAGAGAGACTCTAATTCTCCGGCGAAACTGGAGAAACCGTAGGAAGGCGACCGGCACACATCCGACCGTCCGTAAACAGTTTACGGATGCGTGTGATGCGCGTGAGTTTTAGACGTAGAGAGTAAGCGCGTAACGCGCTGAATCGCACGAACAAAGGGTAATAGCGCTCGTAACTCGAATATTAACAGGATCTGGGACCCGATTCAATTTAGCGGCGCGTTGCTCAAATCGAATCTCTTAGTGCCGGGACGACGCACCTTCGGTTGGGAGTCGGTCCCCTCCGTGGTGGTTCTCGTTTGCCCCTCGCGGAACCGCGACGACACCGGACGTCGGACCACGGGTGCGCAAACAACGTGTGTGTATATATACACACGCCGACACTTACACACCGGGATGCGGCCGCGTGTATGTCTGTTAGTCTGCACCTTCGCCAGCGAGCTAGGCGAAGTATCAACAGGTGCTGTCAGTCGGTTGTTTCGCTTAATCGGTTTCTATTCTGCCCCGAGACTTCTAAGCTTGGCAATTCGTGACACTCCAACCCCCTCCCCCCCCCCCCCCCCGCCCCTCCTCCCCGGGGTAATCTTAGACGTTGCCCGCCCTGCGCCATTTACGTAGTCGACCCCGATCGCGCAGCCCCGTTAAAGCTACAAATCGCGCTTAACCGATTAAAGGGAAAGCAGCCCTCGGTACTGCAGGCGATATTCAACGACATGATCGTCACGGTACACGATGTAATTGGACGTTCAAGGGCTATTTTCTTCAATTTAAGTCTTAGATCGAATCATATATATATATATATATATATATATATATATATATATATATATATATACATACACACTTTGAAAATTCCTTGTTTTCCCTCGAAGAAGGAACTGCAACGCGCTATCGGCTGCCGATATTGTTTTTACGATTTCTTTTTTTGCTTTCGGTCAATTTGGATCTCTCCTCCACGGGTATTGCCAAGCCAATTTTATAATACTCGATTCACGTGTAATTGAGAAACCCTTACCCCCCAAAATGAAATAACGAAACGCGTCGTAAGCGTTCGGCAATGAGATAAGTTTGGCGTTTATTCCGCTCGCCAGCGCCAAGCCCATTCCGAGATTGAATCCCACAAAACTGACTGCGTCACGGTGTTATAATTAATTTATAACACCTCTAATTGCGCGGGCCATGTCGGATGTGGCTGTTCCGGTATTTAATTTGCTCGCTAATTAAACAGGCTGCATCCCCCAGTTGCAGTCCAACGCGCGACAATTCCGCGCGTCTCTCTCGTTTTCCCCCTCCTCTTCCTCTCACCCACCTCTCTCGCGAGACGATCATGTTATACTTTAAATTGCTCTTCTTTCAAAAAGCTTAATGTAAAGCGCGGAGAGATACAAACGTTCGCGGTCCATTCCCACGTTTGTGTACAAGACAACCGTTACAGCTTGCGACACGCGAGCAAAAAGATGAGCTAGTGATTGAAAAAAGTTTCGAGATAATTTCTAGTACCTTTCTTTCTCCTTCCCTTTCCGCGTTATACCGTCACGGCTGCAAATACAGTCCGAGTTTCTTATTTGGCCCGTGAGTCTCATGAATATTTCTCATTTTCACTAGCAAGATTACGTAAAAGCGATTCTATCTTGTATTGCTGCAGATATGCTATTGCAGCTTGCCGCTGTCACGTTTTCTCGCACCTGCAGTCCATTACATCTTCCGATGATTCGTGAGGCATTCCGATTCGTGCTTTCACCACTACGTGTCCAGCATAGCTCCCGGAGAACGGAGACGTAATATGTTGGTAAAATTGCAGTCACCCGAATGTTACAGAGCGGACGCGCGCGCGCGCGCGCGCGTTCCTCCTCACAAATGGGAAGTTACTCGTGCATACGCGATACTTGTGACTTTCCCAATTAAATAAAAAAAACTCCATCCGAAATATGAATCCGCGGATTTGTGCAAACGTACGCATTTTATCATATTATATGTGTATGTACGTGTTATATATCCGTACGTATTAACGCGCGATTTTTGTGCATGCGTTGGCCGTATGGATCGTACAAGCGCCCATGGCCCGATATCGCAATTGCCGCTGTAGCGGAGAGTGTAATCATTTCATATGACGCGTAATCATTTTACGAGCGCTATTAGCACATTATGCAATTATTACGCAAGTCCGGATACGAGCGGCCGCGCGCAGTGCCGGGATGATTATCGACAGACAGGTAACGATATGTTGATGGGCCATTGCCGACAGGCACCGTCCGATAATACAACGATATATACAGAAATACGAGCGTGCGCCCCAGATCGGTTATATATATATATATATATATATATATATATATATATATACATATATATTTTGGAGGGACAATTGGCATGTAAAATGGTAGCTGTGCCGTATGCCATTATTGTATTGTACTTACAAAATCAAGTAGAACTTCATTTCGAGTGTACTCGACGTACCGTACATTGTATACGAACTTGTATACGTTCATGGCCTAATCCATTAACATTTGCATCGATTTATCGTATCGTTTTCCGAAATGGCGAATTGATGCAAATGCTTCGGACCTTTGTGCGCGCGAGCCCGTGTAGCAATTTTAAATTTCTGCTTTTTTGTTTTTTTCGTTCTTTGGCATCAATTGCGCAAGTTCTCTTTGTTAATATATCGTATTCATCATATACGCTTTACACCAAATGGTTTTACCGGAAATACAAATCAGACGCGTAATTTGCGTAAAAAATAAAAGTAAAAAAAAAAAAGAAACATCAGATGGTAAGTACTTTGATTCCGCGGAGAAATGAGAACTGCAGAGCCGTGAAAATTCACGTCAAACGTCGAGAAAAAAAAATCTATAAGTCATTCATGCCTCGTCCGGTCCAAGGGAATCGATGGTAAAAATCGGCGAAGCGTGACGTGTCTCGGAAAAATGATGAAGTATTTAATATAAAGTTAATGTAGCTCGCGAAAACGGAAGACTTGATCGATGCCGGCCATCAATCAGTCTTATATCTTGGGCAAATGTGTAGTCATTGATCCCGTTATGTTATGTTTTATAAGCTTTCGCGTTACGATACGCGTAAAAAAAAAGAAAATAAAGAAAACGCAGTTGCAATAAAGTTATTCGTGTACAATCGCACGAAATCAAGAATATGCGTGGAGAGACGTATACGTTGTATCAACCGTCGCGTTGCTCGCGACAGCGAGCAAATGTAGATTCTACGAAATTTTCCATCATTTTCTATCGTCAGAAGAATTGTCGTCATTTTTAAAATGGCGAAGGCACATTTAAGAAGGGATATGTCGGGGAATATATTAGATAAATCGCGATTGCGTCGTCGCATGTAATTCCGGTACAGTGAATTTTATATTTCAATATATACGTTCATTTGTTCGCCGATTCTGGAATCTGTCACCGATGCATGGCGGGACGAGGGGATGGCCTGACATCACAGTTATTGCATAATTATGCAAATTACGAATCCCGCCACCCTACGATCACGCGGATGTTTCGATTGGCACAAAAGTATTTGATACATTTGAATACCCGGAGGGCGAAAATATGAAACGGGTTAAATCAAATTTATCCTCTTTCGTGTTGCAACATTACCTGTCATATTCCGAGACCGTGACGTGCCGCGCAGTTTGCAGCATACGAATCAAAATGCGTCATATCCAGTGTGATAGACCATCGAGTGTCAGTACACTTTGTCGGCATTTAATTTCGGCGGTCTTCAAAGCAAAAGTGCTTGATATTGCTTTTTCAGATTTTTACAAACGGCCGAAACCTCGCCAAATGTTTCACGTACGCAATTAAAAAGGTGGCAAACGATTCTTGGTTTGCTTTTAATCGATTTACATAACACGTAATTCCCGAACAGGATATACCATATTAATAACAGGAACGATAAAAAAAAGGCTATTACAAGTAGTGTGAGTTTGAATAAAACGCGATAACAAATGTTCTCTCGTTTATCCGCGTACGTTCCAAGTTCATAACGTTTTCCAACTTCATCCGAGAGCGGGCATCGACATTGTTCCACGGTCATTTCGCAATTGATATCTATTATAAATTTAACCTATTATGCATTCCGTCTGCATTTAACAGACGGATTAATGCGGCGTCTAATGACGCGCGTGATGCCCATTGCGCGAGGCGATTGTGAAAACCGCGTGTATATCGCGCGACGCGCACCGCCCCGTGTCGGCGTCCGTGTTTTACGAAATCGTGAAAGGCACACGGGCCCTCTCACGCGTGGAGAACGAGTGGAAAACCCGTCGGTATGGGTCGGCATCGGGTGCCGCAAAGCGGGGAGTCAGCCGCGCCGGGGGTTGCAAAGGGGTGGATGCGTCGGCGTGTTGCGCCGTAGCTTTTGCCGCGGCGTCTGGCAGTCCATTGGCGAAGCCCTAACGAGCAGCGGGCGAGAGAGCGGAGCATTCTCACGGAAAAGATTCATAAGAATTCGAGCGAGCGAAAGTGGAACGTGCTCTTTTTCGCGCGCGCATCGACACGCCGATTCATCTTTTCCTTCTTTTTTTTTTTTCTCCTGCACGCTGCTCCGGTGCTCGATTGTCGGCGACGTTGCGTCCTGCCCGCACATGTTACATCGCGGTAAATGAATGTCAACGCACGAGTAAACATTGTCTTCTTGGTGCAAACTCGAAGCGGCTCTGTGAAGTGACGCGTGTCGTTCGAGGAGCCGAGCAGAAAATTTCAAGAACTCGCGGTGCACTCGCGGCTGGAACCTCGATGGACGAGTATCGTGAAATTTTAGTGCTTCGGACCTCGAGTCTGTCGGCGACATGTGATCGTGCACGAGAGAGAAAGAGAGAGAAAGAGAGATAGATAGAGAAAGAAAAAGAAAGAGAAAGAGAGAGAGAGAGAGAGAGAAGGGGAAAGATAAACCGCGCGTGAATTTGCACGCAATCTCGGACTAACTGCTTTCGCGAATTGGCTCCTGTGATTCATGGAGCGATCATAGAAATCGATGACACCGAAGCGCACAGTAGGCTAAATTTCCTTTCTCACTTCCTATCCCCGTACTCGTACGCAAACGTAACGATTACGACAGGAGTCATCGCGTTTTAAGGAAAGTGACGAGAAAACACTAAATAGTCGGAGAACTTCTTCAGGTCGTCCTCACATAATTTCAATGTGTTTATTACCTCGATCAAATCTTCCAAATTATGCACGATGCAGTTCATGTTTCTCGTGAAATCGGACGTGTGATAGCGCGTCACATTCATCATGCGCGATATGAATTGCAAAATTGCAAAATTGCAAAATTACAAAGTAATTAAGGCGACTTATCGCGAAAAGATTTAGTATATAACGTGAGAATGAATGGCCGAAAGATGATCGGTCATCACGATTGAAATTTCTGTGGCGACGAACATGCGAGCTCTTTCGGCGTGTGACATCGCGCATGTAATCTTATCGCACAGTTAACCCGCGTCACGTTGTTAATTTCGGATTAAAAACTATACGCCGGTCACCGTAAAAGTAGGGCACGTCCGGTCCCGCCCTTCGAGGCATTACCTGGTCCTGGCCGAGGGACAAAGGGAGGAGACAGATAGAGGGAAGAAAAAAAAAAAGAGATGAAAACGAAAAAATGCACACGAAATTACGCGAAAAAGAAGAAGAGGTCGTATGAGCTTCATGACGTGATTCGCGCCATCGATTTGCACGAATGGAATTGACATTACGAATGCGAAATTTTTCTGTGCCAGACGGCGATAGATTTTTTTATGACTTCCACCGAGAGAGCTGTGATTTTTTTACGAGACACGATAAAAACGGTCGTTGCTCGTTATTTAAATCCCGCGCGATTATTAAATATTGACAAGGGTGGTACATACTTATCAGGGATCTCAGCTAATTGACGATCTGTCGGGCACACATTTTTGCACGCACTCTTAATGATATTTAATTCAACTTAATTTGATCTCAAGTCAGACGCGATAACAGTTGATTTAGGACTGCTACGTGTTTGCGAAGCGTTGATGCTGTAAACAACCGTGGATGCAGCGAGCTCTCGGTACGTTTAACGTGCTCCGGGCCGTTTAGAACATGAGGAAGGACCACTTACGTAACTGGATGAATGGAGAAATTCCCTTTCTGTTTATTATTATTCTGTTTATTACCTCCACTACCTCGACCGTTGTATCTTTTTTTTTTTTTGTAAATAATAAATCTGGAGAGGAAGTTACGTGTGCACGGGATTGTAGCCTCCTCGCTTCGTCCCACTGGTGCGAGACGAATGATCGGATTGTCCCATTGTGTAACGGTAACGGCTCTCGGGGATAAGAACGGGACACAATTTGTTCGATAAATTCAGCGGACCGGTCGCGCGCGTCAAAGGAATTCTCGCGTCGTTTTGACCGACACTAACGTGTGTACGCTCGCGAGATCGGTGGTGCGCGGGAATTGTTGCGACACATCGCGAACTGTGATTCCACGCGAATTACTCCCGCTCGAGCGATGCTCGTCCCCGATAATACCCCAAGCTCGTAGATGTATCGCGGAATCTGACGGGATGCGCGTTCCCCGATCGACCGCGTGGATGGCCGCGTTTGCTACTTGAGAGCGATATTCGGGAATGCCGCCGCGGAATAAATTCCGTTTCACGGTGTGGTAGTAGCGTCTCGTTGCGGCCGATGCGGCGGATGCGTAAGTGCGATTCCGGAGGAAGTAGGTAATTGTACGGTAATTTAGCCGTTTAAGGGGGAACGGCGACGATGAAGGGGGAACGAGGAACGCCGAGGAAAGAATCGCCTGTATAACCGCGCGAGAAACTCTTCTCTCCGGTGGCGGAAGTGTCAACAACGAGGGAGGAGGGGAAAGCTGTGATTCTCGAGCCGGTTTTAGTGAAGCTGTATGAAGAAAAACGGATGGAGTAGCTCGACGAAAAAGAGCGAGGAGGGAAGTAGAGCGGGGTGAGAAAAATAAGAGAGAGGCGGAGATTCGGCGAAGGGCAGCGCGGGACGACTCGCATCGCCGCTGTACAGAGACGTGAGTACCATCAATGGCATATCGATCGATAATTATCATGCCTGTACGCGCACAGCTTTATTAGCGCGTTTGCGTTTCCCTCTGCGAGAATCGATAGCACTGATTTACATATTTTCCGATAACGTCGCATACTTCAACGTAGCGCATTAGAGCTGTAATCGCATGTAATCATCCCCCTGTGCGCGTGTAACGAGCTCGGGGGACCCGCTTCCTGATCGTTTCGATGCTTTTAATTTGCACTCGATTTAAGGCAGCGTTTCGACACACGTTTAATTTTATCCGCCGAGAGCGATTATTCGTCAGTACACAGATCCGATGAGAAACTACACATATTTCGTGTTTAATTACATTCGTAGAATGCATATTTAAAATATGTTGATATTTTACGTATTCGCATACGGATTCGTAGTTTTACACCGCCTTGTTGTAAACAGTTACAGAAAATTGCATTTAATTTCCAATCATACGTTTATTTCGCTCGAAACGAACCGCGTGCGGGCATCGCGGGATAAAAAATTGGCAAATTGACCGAACATTTAGCTTTCCTTTTTCTAGCCACTTTTTCCTTATGTTCTAACTTACATTGTTATAACGCAATGATGGCGTACACTTATATTACCCACTCTTACGTTACTAATAACAGTGAAATATTCGCCACTTGGCAGTTATGGGATATAAAATACGAGGCAATCGTGAAATTTCTACAATATGGCATCTGTTAAAATAAGTTCGCGCCTCGGCGGGCCCGGCTTTATCGCTCATCCCGATTTTCATTACATTCCTCTTCCTCGTGAAAACATTTTATCGCGGAAACTAAGACGAGATATCCCGTATAATATCTCGCGATTTGCATTTTCACGCTTGCGGTCGTCTCCACATTAGAGGAGAAACACTTTTCTATCTGCATTAATAAATGAGATTTGTGAGAGCCATTCGTTGTCTCGAGTGCGGTACAGAACGTATAATAACACCGACGGTATCGCAAACAGATTGAATTTATTCATTGCGTATAACCATTGTGCAATCGTTTCTTTATACGCCTGATAGAGTGCGCGGATCGCATCGTAGGCGAAATCGTAGCCGGCTAAGCGAGCATTGCTAAATTGAGCGATAAATTTCAAGTGATCAATTACTCCTTTCCGCCGAGCATTAACGCGCCGTCGCGTGACTGTATTTTCGGATAATTAGGAGGGAATTACGTATGGCTTATTTCGGTCCGGCAGGAGATAGGGTGTCGGATAAATGTATTATAATATGGTCATTACGTACGTACGTGACGCGCGCGCCAACCCGGCGTGGCATGCCGGCTTGGTTTGCGCCCCGTAAGGTGAAAACGGGTCAAGAGGAGCCTCCCGTCATAAGAAAGTTAATACCGTATATGTCGCAGCTTGCTGAGCGTGGCGGCAAGAAGGGGCCACTTTTAAATGATAAATTACTTCTAATGGCGTCAGTTTGCTGGCGCGAACTTTGATGAGTTTTTATACGCGTGGCGGGGAAGGGAAGGGAGTGACGGGGTGGGGAGCGGGGCGGGAGGGGAGGGGGACGCGTCTGCCACGTCTTCTCGGAGGAGAGTCTTACGTCTGCCTAATCCCGGACGAGCTTAATCTTCGTGACGTCCAATTTTTGTCGCATCCAATCTTCGTAATCGATATACGCCAGATTTCGGACGGACGAATTCATTTAACGACACGCGCGACTGATCTCCGAGCGTTTTTTTTTACGATCGCGTATAAACGCCCGTGTAAGAGCGTCCGCGTAAGAGTCCCAGATGTGTTAATTTAAAGATCTCTCCGCTAGCGCATTAACGGTTTCCGGCAACAATGAATTGCCGCCGTTCGCCGTTCCCTCGAACGAATGAATCTCGTCGACGACATCGACGACGACGACGACGATGACGCGCACCCGCTCGCTGCAGGATTCCCTTAACCGGATTTACATTCGGGCTGGCTTAATTGGAGAAGCGAGGAACGTTACACAGTCCCTATCGCTCTATACTAAATTCCAATCAACGTTGCGACGGCATTCTCACGGTTGCCCATTGCGGCGATTTGATTCTAATCATCGCCTTACCTTTGATAACGCAAAACGTTATTCCGAGCGATTATTTCACAGTGCGCAACTGTGCGCGTTTGATATATCGACGTACGTTTCATCCGTTGATATTTCGCTAGACGCGCTATATGTCGCGGAATGCCTTGCGGCAATATTTGCACTTTAACATTCCGGACGATTACAGTTAATTGTGCCGCGACGTTATCGATGATAATATTCCCGGCGCGTACGATAGAAAATTATATTCTCCGAAATTGTTAAATATCAAGAAAATTGATCAATTATTTAATTAAGCCGAAGCGTTTGATTGCAGCTGCGGCCGACGTGGAAGTGAAAGTAGTTTTCACGAATGTAAAAGACCCACGGCGACGAAACGATAAAATATGCGACCGACATATGTTAACCGAAGAGGGTATAAATTATTTCCTTTTCGTCGGTGTACATTTTGGCCTCGTTTTATTTCACGAAAGTTTGGCGAGTCGAGAGAAACAAGCAGCAGGTAGCGAGAGAAATAAGTGGCATTAAGATAACTAATTAAATATTTTATGGCAGAGTAGTAACAACTTTACCAGTAAATCTTGCGTGGAGAGAAATCTCATAGCTTGTGTGAGAAAGGGCCCTCCGTGTAAGGTTGTAATATAAATTGTAAAGTGTTTGCGCAGCTATCTCGAACAGCAACAAAGTGCTCGGCGCCAGGAGCTACACATTTACGAAGCACACTCAGGACGGATCTTCTCGTCGACGTTTCCGTTATTATCGTCGATTTAATCGTACGGTTTTGATTTCCCCTCCTCCCGCCCCCTTCCCCCTCGTAATCCGTCTCTCCTCCATTCGCTTCTATATTTCTTTCATGACTGCTTGAAATACGAGAGGACGTTCTTAATCGCGGATTTGATACTCGCATTTGTCGAGATTACTCGAATGATACGAGTTTTCAGGTACTCACACAGGACTTTAAATGCGCTCGGCGATCGCGATAGGTATCCCCCGCGTGAATTTCACCTCTCGCGCGGGGGAGGGGGCTTATTACCCTCCGAGTGCCGTCGATTTACAGTCGCAAGGAAATATGTATACGATCTTCGTTTGCGGTTATCTCCTCTCCCACGTTTGGCCGTAACGTGGGCCGCACTGAATATAAGCCGCATTGCCGGCGACAGCTTGATCGCTCCTTAAATTACTTTCCACGCCCGCGAGCATTGCTCGTGGCGGCGAAACGTTTATACTTGTCTTCACCGCCCTTCTCTCTTTTCCCTCCCTCTCTCTCTCTCTCTCCTCTACCCTCGTCCTCTCCTTTCCTCCACTCCGCGACATCCTAGAAAGTAAGTATGCAATCCGGGCACTTGTTTAACTCGCTGGTGTTTACTGCACATCGCGAGATTATTATTCTTCTTTATAACGGATTATACACGACTAGGAATGTTTAATGGGGTGGCACAATAGAAGGGATATGCGTACGTGCCTATGCGTCTCAACTTACGATTTTGTCTTACGAATATATGTGTATGAGGGGGAGGGGGAGAGAGAGAGAGAGAGAGAGAGAGAGAGAAGGGGGGAAGGGGGGAGAATTCTCCTCTTCCTGCATCCCTTTACCTCGCCACCCTTGTCTTGTCGTTACCGTTTCTCACATATCCTATGTCGCGTTGCGCTCTGTAAGCGCTTCGTATTCTCTCTCGCTGCAGCAGCAGCAGCAGCGACGGCTTTTACCCTCGATACGCTCGTAAGTTGCTACGAAATGTCGTCTTGGGGCGAAAGTTCGCAGCCGACGTAATTGAGCCGCCATATCGCGCGCAGTTATCGACCGCGAATCCAGGATTGCTACGTTATACCTTTGAGAGTGATTTCCCGTGGATGTCGGGCACAGTCGCTGCTACTTGCGACATTCGCATGTAGCCCACTTATGTTCTGGCAAATCGCGAATCGAGCCAGCGAGGGAATGATACCGCAACGATACGGGAGTAACGGGATACAATAAGCAATATATTTAACGCGAGAGCGTTCTCGCAGGATCCATGAAAACGAGAAGTGGTTGTTAAACTATAAATCAGCCGCGTAAAATGATAAAAATTTTCCAAGGAATTTGATTTTTCCTCGATTAATTCTTTACAGTTGTTACAATTGTTATTTGTTTTCAGCTGTGTTCAAATTGTTTTTTTTGTTTCAATTGATTTACGTTATTTTATTTAACATTATTATTTCAATAATTTTATTTTATTTCACATTGTTTTAATTATCTTATTTTACTTGAAATTATTTTAATAATTTATATACATTTTTCATTTTATATATTTATTTGTTAATTATTCTATTTTATAGAAATATATTGTTGTTTTGAAGCATCCGACAGCCACGATAATGTAATTTTACCACAAAATTTCGCATCTTACGATGGCTAGGAACGCAATTATAATCAGTCTCCCTTTCGTATCTTTTCGATAATTTCTGTTCCGCATTTGCTTCTTTACAATAGCACTCCGGGTTTTCGCTTGAAACGATTCTGCGCTCTCGATAGAAATCGGCTAGGTCATGCGATATATCGAATGTAGGAACTATTCGAGGAATGCTTATTCTCGTCGTACCGATTCGATTATGTTCGTTCTCGAAGGATCCGTCTCGCGACTCCTTCGACGTTCTTTAGAACGTTCGTTCTAAGAGGATCAGAAAGCGTTCTCGAATGCGCGTCGCAATCTACTCTTGATTTCTTGTAATTTAATGTTATTAGATCTAGAGCCGTCGTCAGTTCTGCCGACGTTAAAAAAAAAAAAAAAGAAAAACACGAGAAAACATTTTTTATCAATCTCAATCTCAATCTCGCATGCGTGCCTATTTTATGCAGGTTGCTCCAACGATTGAGCTATCTTACGATGTATCGTAATAAGAATTATGCGATATAAAATTTTATATCGAAAAGAAGATGGAGTATACTTTATATTCGCATACAAATTTGCTAGAAAACTGATTTATTCATCAATTGCTTTTACAACGATGTTTAAAATTAGAGACCTACTTCCTTTAAATTGTTAATTGTTAATTGTTGTTCGAAAAATCTCGAAATAAGTCCGTAGTCGCTAATAAAACGGCGAAAGTGATGAAAAGGAATCCGCATAAAATTCGCGTTTGATCAGGAAGCTTATCGCCAGATAGCTTCCTAGAAGCTTTATACTTGATTTCTTATACAATGAACTTTATAGAAGAATCTAAAGTGGAGAGTTATATATTAACAATGTCTTTGTCTCGTATTACATTCTTGCTCGTACAAAAGCGCAAGTTGACTCCCTCGTTACACTGGTAAAGCCATTAAATTTACATAAAAATGTGCCCCCTTGAGATGAGGGGCCATTCGGTGCGGGCGTGAGGTCGAAGAAGCGAAGTTTATCTGAGGGCACGGCTTTATACTGTCAGATTAAGGAGTTGGAGTTTAACTTTTAGCCCGAGATTAACTGCCAACCGATGCGTTAGTGTGCGTACGTTTCTCAGATAACTATAAAGACGGCAGGTTTCTCACATTTTCTACGCTTCTAATGGCAAGGGTAATCGTGTGACAGCCTCTTTCGCAGCGTATAAAGGAAATTAGCAGTACAGTTATTACAGTTTGATTAGCGTTATAATAAAAGAAACTAGATTACATATAAAGAGTATAAAGGATCTTGATTTATAAATTTTTCCATGTATTTATATGTTTATTATTTCTTCTGGTTTGAAAGCTCTTTTGAAGCGAATCCATTATGCTTCTGCACGAAATAAAAATTTAAGCAGCTTATCGAGCATGCTCACTTAATTTTGTACGATTAAGTAAAAATTAATGAGCGAATACTATTTCAAATTCCAAAGTTTCTTCCCTCGGTACTGTCTTTCGATGCAAAGAGACATTATCTATTACTTCGTACCGACGTTAATGACAAAATAGAGGATACTCGCGGCGATTCGTATTTTCACTTCTTTTCCGCTCGTTCCGACAGCAGGGCGGAAGAAGAGAAAAAGAAAATGGTATATCCGAATCTCGGGTCCCAGAGACCCATTAACGCGCCAAGGGAGAAACTTTCCACGCGAATAATGCAAATTATCCTCGAAACGCCCGAAGGTAGTCGCGCGTCGCACTTTGTCTCTCCTTCCGCTCGTGCCTTTCTTCCTCCTGGTTCTAGCCTTGTAACCAGCAGTCTCTATCTCGCAACACTCCCTTCTTCTTTGCTCCCTTTACCATCTCGCTCGCTTGCACACTTGCCCTTCTTCTCATTTCCTACTCCCTACGTACGAGATTTAATCGTTCACACGAAAGTCCAACCTCCGCGACCGAAACGAGTTAATCCGTTTACGTTAATTCGAGTAGGTACGCGTGAAATCTACTTTAAAAACGGAACGTTCGCCAAAATATCGGTTGTCACTTGACGTTTAAATTTTTTGATCTTTCCTCTGTTTTTTCTGAAGAGAAAACGTGACTAAATTTGTTAATAAAATATCTTGGATATGGACGTATCCAGGATTTTTTTTCAGAGGAGAGGTTTCAATTCTGTTAACATAACTAGTAATTTTTTTGCATTAATGAATTGCTTTTTCGAATATTTTAAAGCTTAAAACATCTCCTTATTCTTTATAAAATATAGGAAGAATACAATTACATATATAATAAAAATGTGTAGGTCTTTAATATTGTTACATTATTATTACATACAAAATATGATTTTTTACTTTCCTTGAAAACGTAATTAAAAAAAATTCAAAAAGAAATATAGAAAGGCCTCTTATGTAAGAAATATTGCTAAACATTATTAAAAATATGATAAATTAAAATAAAATAAAAAAAGGAAGAATAATAAAAAAACAAATAAGATTGTTCGATAAAATTTACAAAATTAAAAAATTATGCCACGATTTTTTTTGCAAAACAGTTTAATACATTTTTACATTTTCGATTCACAATAATGTCATTAATCTCTTTGTGAATCGACACAAGTATCATGCCATTTAGATTCTTCTGCCTTTGAGTTATGTAAATAATTTTTTAATTGCTTAAAGGACGAAAAGGTTCTTTAATAGCAATAGATATTGATAATGTTATCAATATTTTAAGTAATTTCGATATGTGAAATTTCGAGGAGTTTGAATCTTCCAAACTCCCTTCCAAACTTCCTTCTACATCCATGACACGGATTTTGAATATTCGAGGAAGATGATAAGATACATTTTCATCTTTATTATATGTAATACGATGGTTGTTTTATTATTGCCTTTCGCGACGTTCGGATATAATATATTCTGATTCGCATAATACATCCTGATTATAAAATAGCCGGCTCGCATAGATAACATGAGCTTATTTCCATGTAGTCGTTGGGCCGCTTAATTAATTCCAGAAAAAATTGGCGCGACACGAATTGCCGGAACAGCTTCGAAACAGCTGTCGTAATGCTTCATGAGGTTGTTTTGTAAAATGGAGATTCAGTTACACACGTTTTTTCTGTAATGTATCAAACACCACGCATTTTTTCCGTTACAATACGACGCGGAGCCGTATGTCATATCTAACTAATTAAAATGCTGCCAACTCTGACAGATTTTTTTTTTTTTTTTTTTTAATTCTTTTTGATGCAACGCGTGCAGATACATATTCTATATCCGGTAAAACGTTTTACGTTAAATAATGTTGCGTTAGATCCTATAGAGGAGCTCGCACATTATAACATCCGTCCTGAATATACAATATAATCGTGCAGCTAGTTCTTTATGTACGGTACACGCACGTAATTCGCGATACGATTTTTTTTTTTTTTTATGTGAATATCCCGTTTGCATAACATAAAGTATATAATATTTTATCCTATATTGTATAATCTTTATTAGATTTTTATAAAGTATAAAATGTATCATGTTTCATATATTCTAGATTGCATTATCTTTATTGCACGATACGAAAATTATTAAATGATTTACATATGTACATATCTATATGTATATATATATGTAAATTATAATATATGTACATATTTTATTACGCATGAAATCGTACATTTCCCAAATTATGCTAATAAGAAGAGCAATGATTTTAACAATGGCAATCGCACTAATAAGAGCTAGCGAGGTCGTTTCAGTAATACAGAAGCGTTACGATCGTTATCGCGTCATAAACGAAAAACGGCGGGGTGATACGTAGCGAATTGCCGTCATTAATTCAATTTGCGAACGGCATCAGCGGAGAAGAGGACTAGAGCGCAGGACTAGAAGAAAGCCTCTATGCGAAATGGTTGGCCATTTGAGATCTTATCAGAACATGTCCGTCCGCGGACATCGCAAGGCAATAGTTCGACTCTCTCTCTCTCTCTCTCTCTCTCTCTCTCTCTCTCTCTCTCTCTCTCTCTATTTTTTATTCGTAACACCGTCGGGTCATAAATTATTTTCCGATTCCAGGGAATTATGGATCCACCTCGATCGATCTCAATATACCTCGCTTTACTAATTCCGAAAGCGCTTGGCGCAAAATACGTCATTTTTGTCACGGCTCGACGTAATCAGATCAGCACTCTCGCAGAATTTTGCAAAGTTAGTCCTGCTTTCTGAAAATTAAAAAAAGAAAACGATTGGGAATGCCTCCCCACACAGTTCTCAAGACTTCTCGATTGATTTTAGGAAAAGTTAGATTTTGTTTAAAGCAATGAAAGCGCTACTTGAAAAACTGGAATCTTAACTTTTCTTCGCGCGCGTAACACTCCTCAATAAAAATTCTAATTCTTTTTAGAATTCTAAGGTTTTAAATAGTTGTATAATTCCGAATAAGTTTTCAAAAGATTCCAAAGAACCTTCAAAACTAAACTTGAGAAAATTGTGGAGTCAGCCTTTGCTTTGGTTCTTTGAATCTTTGGAATGATACTCGAAGCTCTAGTAATATCTTTTTCCTAATTTTGGAGAAATTTCTCACTGAAATATTTCATAACAAGAACGATTACCTGTAATAGTTTAACGTCAGCATGGATAAACATTGCGAAAAGACGAGAAAGTTTTTTCGTCGGTGAAAGTATTTAAAATGACAAATCGAGAACATTAACGTTTATTACGACGGTTAACAATAGTTCGATTATTTGATAGCCTTCGAAAATTGCGATATAGGTAACCGGAAATTTCTGGTTTTCGTGTGCTTCGACGAGCAGTTCGATATATAAAACTAATATTTACGAGCGTGTTTCCACGGCAGTAATATTTTGCCTGCGAAAACTGTGGGCGAGATTCGTATTGGGACACGAGAGAAAAATGTTGTAAATATCGTTTCATCATTGACCTATAAATATGCTGAGAGATAAAAATAAAAGTCATTTCCCAGATTATTTGATTAATATATACGTTTTTCGCTCGATTAGAATCATTAATATCCTTTTCAACTCTTTTTCCAGGGCAACGATTAAAACTTACGTGACGTGGTTTAGCGCGATATGATTTTTTAACGCTGTAGAAATGGCTAATTAAAAAGTAATCTACAAATCTATTTTGCGAATTTAATGCACAAAGATATTTGTTTTCCGCTTTTGCCACTGCACGCCGTACCGTTATAGCTGTTAGCTACGTATAAGAAAATAAAATCAGATCTTTTTACCTTTACAAAAAACATAATCGTATAATACACCATTATCGATCTGACAAAGTACTTGCGGTTCGCCAGAATCGATCCGTTAGAAACCAAGTGTTGCGAGCGGCGCATTTTCTGGTAAAAGCTTCCGTGCCGTATCTCTAACAGAACAACGGACACCCGATAGTAATTACATCATAATAAATTAACATCTCTGTGCAATTAGCATCTCCATTTAGCGAATTTTCGTATCTTTAACGTAAAAACAGGGAATGAATATGACGGCTTTAAAAATAACGGTATTACGGCGCATTATCGATAATGATTATGATTTGGTATACGTCCGGCGTAAATTTCATTTCAGCTCATATCCCCAAGACACGATTAATGGAGTTTGTTCATCCACAAAATTGACCTGTAAATTCAGAATGTCGAAATTACGGTGGAAGTGTTTGCCGGTGGAGAGAAATTATATAGAACTCTTCTCTTTAAAAGCGTAATCATGGAATGCTTTAGAGGCGAGGACGCGCGTAAATATCTATCTATGGAATTTTTATGGTGATGCTATCAATATTAAAATTTAAAAACAGACGTAACGCTGCTGAGGGAGTACACGAGTGATATTAATAGCCGCGCGGGAGCCGCTGTATTCATAAGAAATACATACGAGTTGCTCTCGGCTGATGTAAAATTGTCTGATAATATGAGCAAATGCGGAGAAAGAGCGTTTGTAAGCAACGCACGACGTTATCGGTACAATGTTTTTCCGATATTCTTATTGATTTCTTTGTCGAGGAACAAATACAGCCCATTTTCCATATCAGTGGATATACTAAAGGGATATTATTTCATACGATTCCTTTTATATCGTCGCAAATATGAGATTAAACTCTAACAATATATGTACATAAATCTGATCCGTTTATTTAGAAAGTGACAAACTATAATATCGCTCACATGGCGTAATGCTTATCCGTTAGTTTTTTCATCAGAGTTGCCGGTAGGATCGCTTTATCCGGTTTTAGGGTTGAAGATAATTTAGCGCCTTTCCTAGATTCAAAGTTCTTTTCCCAAGTTATACCGATCTGTAGGAGATAATTTGCATGTCCCCGACTGTAGACGGAGAATCCTTAAGTTAGTCGAACATCTGGAGGGAAGAGTCTCTAATAACGCAGTGTTTTCAGGGGATAAGAGAGCTCGAGTGTCAGACAGACTTTCTAATAATGAAATATTCTACGAAGGGGGGAGGGGGGGGGTGAAATTACAGGGGAGGGAACGAGAGATAATTGGAATATCTGACGGTCTACGTTTCCGATAATGATATGTCCGTAACGCGGACGATCCAGATCAACCGATTTGCTTCTTTTCACGGAGGTTAGTCATCCGCGTTCCTTAACGATGCCGGCATCGCGTGTCACGCGGCCGCTTCGTCGGCAAACTTCGACTGATAGTTCGAGGTTGAATAATCAGGCCGTGTGGCTAATTAGGTCGTTAATGAACAGATCGATGAACGCTGGCCGTTAGAGGGGTTCTCTTTGACGTTGCCCGACGTTGCCCGACGGTGCCCGTCGGTGGTCGGTGCCAACGACGACAATGGCGGCGAACGGCGTGGTGAAAATGCTGGGATTAATGTTGGTTCGAGGTTCCATTACGGAACCAAGAGCAGATCACGAGGTTGCGGAATCTAAAGCCAATAATCGGGAGGGGGAATTCAGCGAGAAAATAGCCAGAAGCTTATATAAATAAATATTATATAATAAATAAGAAGCTTAAGAGAAACATATCTTCTTCTACATTATTTAATATATATTCTACATCTAATCTACATTATTCACTCTATATATATATATATATATATATATTCAATATATAGCTTAAAAAATTATTTATTCGTGCCATACCCGCACGATGATTGGGGGCGTCTGAAACTGAAGTGTCGTTAGTTTCCATATAGATCGATTCTTGCGGGCGGAACGATGAATCTGACGGTGAAATTACTCGACGCGATGTAACAAATCGTTCTGAAACAAGCTGGCGCGCGCGGGATACACGCATGCCTGTTCGCCAGACGTTTGAACATAGAAGACTGAGCGTGGTGAGGGATATCACTGGAGCTTATTACGTGATAAAAGCAGACCCTATTCGAGCATTAGATAGAAATGTTATCATCAAAATGAATAATCATAGGAAATGCGTGCGCAAGTTATCCTGGAATGTTTCTTTGAAGAAAATAATTCGAAACCGAAAGAGCTACATATATATATATATATATTATATATCCTATATATATGGGATATATATATAATATTATATATACATGTTAGCCAACTATTAGAAGACTCGTGTTTGAAGCGACGGGAATGTAGGCTGATAGCTGCCTTTCTTTGTGGCGGAAACTCGCATTAGGTTCCGTTTAATCATCGGATATCGGTATCGATCCCATTAGGCATAATCGTATTAGTTTCGCACTAGATCCTTTAAGTCGCACTGGTTCATTGGTCAACGCACGTGAGGATCTTGTCTAATATTACCTACATTCCTCTTCTTCCATTTCTAACAAAATGAGAAACGATGTGTCTTCTCGTTTCTCACAGTATCAATTTTCTCCTTTCTTTCCACGACAGAATTGCTTTAGAGAGACAGTCCCGGGCAAGTCCGGGATATATTAATTTGTATCGCGATGTGATATTCTTATTGTTGGTAACGAACCTCTAGCAGATTATGCATCGAATATGACTTTTGGGGAGTAGAGAGCTCTTGTGGATTAAATTTCAATTGCACGTTGTACTCAAATTCCGGGCAGTTCGCCGTTTTATGAGGATATCGTCTGTATTTACCTGCCATTGCCGCCGCGTTGTTTTGCCTTTTCGCTTGCACGCATGCAGATAATACGATTTCGCCGCAAGCGTGGATATTGCGTATCGGATGATATTGTTTAAAGAGTTCCTATGTGTTTGTTTCGTTGCGCTACTGTCCGAACGCGCCTCGTTTCCAGTAACTAAACTTTAAACTTTCCTTTGTCGTTATCCTTTTTTTTTTTTCAAACATAGCTAGAATCAATTACTTTGACCGAATGGCGTACAAATTAAATGCTTTTTAAAGTTTATTTTCGTTCGAGGCTGGCAGATCAATTTTTATATCGAGATGAGAAAAATTTCATGGGCATTCTTCGCTCGTGAAGTCGCGTCGTTGGATTCGCGAGAGACCGCACGCGCGTTAACTTTAACGCGCAATGCGTGCACGAATTAGCCGTGCATACCTTTATTAACGTACATTTCGCAAAATGCCCCGAGTGCAATAAGCCGAATGTTGCCGGTCGGCTCGCGCGTTATCGCGTAATGCAATATTAATTCAAAGAGCTTTTGAATAGGGAATAAAGCGAACGGGAACGCGCGAGAAAAAAGCCACGTCCTCTTTACATAATAAGCGGGTCGCCCCTCCCATTCGTTTCTCTCTCGCGCGTATCTCTGCCGCCTCGTTCCTCGTCAACCTGCTCGTCCGCCTGCCACGGAAATTTTCTTTTCTTCCACGGCTCTTTTTTCGCGCCATCGCCTTCCTTGTCCCCCGCGCTTTTCCTCGCGTTTATTTTTTCCCTCCTATCTCGCCTTTATTCCTTCGCTTTCTTCGCTCGGTGACAGCGAGGTGAAGTGAGAGAAGGGGTACGATAGCGCGTGACGTGACGTTATGGAAGTTATCTGTGAAATAGGAATCTGCAGTTGAGCGAAGAACGTGCGCGAGTGCGCGCGCGCGCGCGCGCAGACGAAGGAACTTTCCCGAGTAAAGTGAAGTCGAATGTCGTGCGCAAAAAGAGAAGAAACGCGATGTTGCGCGCGTAATTAAAATTTTGCTTCAAGAGAGCGTAGATGCTTCACGAGATAGGGATCGCTGATGCGCGCCCGTGACTCGTTTTACCAGTTACTCCTGGCTGTATTAGTTTTTATTAGCCATTTTATTATGATCAACGCCATTTTAAATCTTTTTCCATCATCCGGCATGGCGTATTAAAGAGGGGGGGAAAAAAAAAAGGAAAAAGATTCTCGAGCAAGAACTTACTTTGGAAAAATTTGCATCGCGTGAGGACACGCGGAAGGGAGGACGCGATATATCTGATTTACTGGTCCATAAATATTCCTAATCTATACCGGAGGCATAACTCTGTCGACCCCCATCCCTTCCCCGCTTTTTGTCTATCTCTGTCTCCTTCTTTTGCCGTCGTGATTCGCGTTGCTGCATCCCTCATTCCGTATCTATAACTGTCCTTTTTTTTTTTTTTTCTTTTTGTTAGCCCAGTTCTTCTTCCGTTCTGCGTGTCCCGATGGAAACGAAGGCAATGGATATCCGCCAACGAGCGGGTGTTTGACCAATGAGCTTGTTATAATACAGACAATATGGCGCGAATCCACTTCTTGAATTTTTCCTTGTTACAAGATATTCGCTATATCGAATATTTTTCGAGATTTATATCTCTTATCTTTCTGCGCTGTGAAATAATGCAATTACGCTCGTTTCAAAAATAGGGACGTATACGCGCTGCGTTCTTGAGCGAACATTCGACCGAACGAAATAAAATAAAATACTTCTCGTAACAACGAGATGCGGCTATTTACAGTTACGACATTCGATGCGCCTTACGAGCTACGTGTCATTGCCTGACATTTGCATTGTCATAAAAATAGCGCGATATAAACGTAAATTCAACTTCTCGTGAAAATGCAGACGTACAAGTGTGCTCGCGCGCGCGTTGTGTGTGTGTGTGTGTGTGTGTGTGTGTGTGTGTGTGTGTGTGTGTCACGCGTTGTGAATGTGAGGGGAGAGTAAAAGAGCGGTATCGGTCTTCAGAACTTACTCTATAAACTAAAGGAGATCGCCGACAACGTGCAGTCGCTCGATAACACGGTGTCATTACCGTGTAATTATGAAACTTAAATTTCTAAGTAACATCTTACTAATTAACGTTAATGACGTTCACTTTTTGTCACTCGTGTCTGGATGACTTTTTGGTTACTTTTGGCGCTCGCACGAGTATTCTCCGCCGGAAATTTAGACAGACATTTAATAATAACCGAGGATCATTAGGTCGCGTGGAAGGATGATTGGTTTTTGCAAAGACTGACATGAGTAATTTACTTTTGTACACACTTGAATAAGTATGATGTAGACGACGCGATTATTTCTTCGTATCCCACGCACGTAATGAACACTATAAATTAACGAAAGTTATCGGAGTTTAAAGTATCGTCAGCGTTAGTATGTAATCTCGAAAACATTGCCTAAGGCCAATTCGCTGTCACTTATAGGTTTTGCCCGTGTTTCTCCCATGCGATGTAGGCAGAGAAGTAGCGGTGTCGTGGTTGACTTCCCTGTTTGTTGTACTATCGAACTTTAATTAAGCCTGCTCTTGCTGCGTGGAGTTTCGTTACGGATGACGAAAATCGCTGAGAGAGAAACTCATCGCCTCACATAGAATAATTACTATCTAGCGACATCGATATATGCGATATAACATTTATCGTATTCGTTCGTCGTAATGGTGAAAAATATTATATATACATATATATATATATATATATATATAAAAATATATATTTTATATATAAATATATATAAAACATATATTTTATATATATATTTTATATATTAAATTACATGTGCTAAAATTAAAATCCATTAATATGTTGAAATACTTTTCTCGTATTCTCGCGAAATCGCTATCTATTTTGAATCATTTTTATCCAAAGATTATACGCTACTGATATCTCATTCGTTCGTTTGTGCTTTATGATTTTGACAATCGCAAATATTGGCGAAGCGCGCTTCGTATAAATTTTATCTGATGTCAATGTGCATCGAAGGGTCAGATATAATCTCGTATTTGTGGAATATTCGCTAGAAATATCTGCGCGCCATATCGTTTGTCGTGGCGTATCGCGCGCGGTTTTACGGATATCTTTGCCTCATCTAGCTACTTATTGAACGATATCAAATGCTGGATGTCCACGTATATCACGTTTACAAAAGCGTTTTCTTCACATACTTCTTCCGGTCTTATTGAATTATGGTATATTAAACGTGCTACGCTTAACCTTGCATCGTATTAATACGATGCGAATAATTACGATATTCCGATATAATGGAAGCATTGATAGCATCGTTATCATTATTTTCTTCAATTTTTGCAACCACGTTTTATTTTCGATATTAGCTTGGCTATTTATATTCTCGACAGGTAACATGACGGTAATATAAAGTGCACAAATATATGCGGGATAAAAATGTTGTTGCGAGATCTTGCGGGATGTTAATTACCACCATGTTTTTCCCGGAAATTTTACTAATTTGTCATTATTGTATATTCTTGCTTTGTTATAGGCGAGGTAAAGGCAAAGTATCGACAGTTTCGGAGTAATATCGACACTTGTTGCTACCAAATCAGTAAAAATGTCGATAACCTATTAAATGTAAGCATCCCTAAGTGCACACCGTGTAGAAAAATGATTACTCATTCTATTCGTTATCGTTACGAGCAGAATATCGCCGAACCGTTCGGGACAGTATGATGATTAATTGACGAATTCCATGATATGACAACAAAATATGGCGATGTAATGCCTTTTGATTCCACTTGTTTGTTGACGTGACTTTTTACATTGGACGCTTAGAGAATATGGAAGTTCGGACAAGATTTACAGATTCACCGTGTAGTTCGGCGGAAAGCGATTTATTGCCGGCATGTATCGACGTTGAATACATAATGAAATTATTGATCCTCCACTGGTGTGCATTAGTCATGCTGTCTATGTACCAAACAATATTTCTGGGAGACGAATTTACGAGCCATATCTATCTGCATACTTTTGAGAGCGCGTTTTGAGTCTCCGTTTTTCTCGATTTATGCCGGATATTAATCGGACGTTCGCGCCAATTTGCACGGGGCGTGTAACGGAAGAATAATAATCTGCGAATGGCTCGCGAATATCGCGACGCTCCGGAGATGTAGAAGGTATTCTCTATTAGTGGAAAATCACGTGTAGTCTCGCGCGTTGCGCGACACACATCACTTAATGGGTTCTTCCATTACACACGTAATGCGAAATCGCATTAGTACCCCGGGGGGGAAACGCTCGGCTAAGTCGAAGCTCCGTATCAAGGGCTGGGGAGGTTTCTAGAAATTTCGGAAACTCTCGGTGGCGATTACGTAATTCCTCGCGAAACAACGTGCATACCTATATCCACTTCTTCGTTACGTTAATGAACGCGCGGTAATCGGACGGCGGTCATTGCTGCATTCAAACATCCGCCGTCTATGGATGCAACGCGCGTACGGCTATAATCTACCTTATTTCGGATAATGACTCCTAGTAATTACACGCTTTCTTCGTTAACTCAATCGCCCCAAAGCGATATAAACAGAGATTATACACCTACCTATATGCCGGGTTATTAGAGTATCTACCGTACGTACCGTGGAGAAAAGAAAGGCGGAGAAAAGCTGTAGAATCACTGTATTATCTTGGAAGCTAGTTTTACAATGCTAGAATCCTCCTGATGCACGTATATTCTGATCAATTTCGTTCCGGCATCATGGAAGTGAGAACAGCAGGGACGCACCGTATCGTCGACACAAAGAGATACCGATATATATCTATTTTCTCTCGAAGCTTGTCGGGATAGATCTATATCGTGCAATTGGCCGATATATTTACGAAAGAAAGAAAAAAGGAACACTTGCGCGTCCGACGGAAAAGGGAAATAACAAGTGAACAAATTGAAATGCACCATAGGAAATATATGTATATATGTCGTATTTTATATTCGTGCATAATTGGCGAATTAAATTGTAGCCTAGATCGAATTAACGATTCGCTCACCTTCGCGCGTTTGCTGTTTGCCCGTGACTATCGAGAATATTTATTTAGCATTTGTGTCGGTCGATTTTGCGTGAGCAGCGTTTATGAACACATTAAATGTCGAAAATTACAGTCACACACAAACCGATAATCGAGTAATAACATTCGCCACTCCGTACAGATCCAGCACAGCAATATATAATTTTCTTTTTTGACAAGTATTTTCGCGCTGTCGGCGGCCAATAAAATTTTCTCTTCAAAATTACCAACGGTGTAATTCCCCTCTTTCCCTAAAATTGTTTATCAAATTCAGATGCCGGGAGGAGGGAGAAACGGGACGGGGCTGAGCGTGGAATAGACCGTATTTATCATCGCATCAGTGCTCGGATCAGTGCCGTTCATGAAGATCAACACGTTCGCTGTACGAGCGACGTTGAAACGTTGCGGAACGAGTCGCGTAAAATTCCCGCGACAGATCGATTCAGTGTCCCTGAATATGTGTAAACGATTGCGGGCCGAAGCGAGTGTCTCTCCATTTCTATCGCAAACACGCAGCGCGGATCAGCTTGGTAATCGCAAGTATGAATTGAACGACACGCGCATCAGTTTAATAGAGGCGAGCGTGAACACAAACACGTAAATGTACGTATCACATACGTGCATATGTGCGGACGTATCGTATATATACGTATGTACGTACGCGAGCGAGTACATGGATGCACGCATCCACGTGTTCCGGTTTGCAGTTTACTCGTGGCTGACGCATTGTGCATAGGGTGAGACCGCGTATTAGGGATGCAGGTGCATAATAACAAGGCGCGCGGCCTCAAAAGGAGAACCGGCGAAATCGAATTTTCGATGTGAGTTTCCGAGTTATGTGAAATTTTCTGGGAGACGCGGTTAAGTAATTTCCGCCTAGTTAAAGAAACGAACGAGCGGCGGCGGCGGCGGCGGCGGCGGCGAAAGAGTCGGCGGGAGGGTGGCTTTTTATGGATTCTAGTTTCTTTCAAAGTAGGATCGCAAAGCGGATCGTTGGTCTACATCGTTGGGAGATAACGCGAGGGAGATAATCGAAATGGTAATTGTTATCGCGGTCGTTAACACATCGGTACTGAAGGGACGCCGGCGGTTGCGCACGTGAACGCATCAATGGAATTGTGAATTGACAATTTCTACTTTGGTATCAGAGAGAAGCGGTTGTGGAGGCTTCTTGCCGAGCTGCAGCCGGTCCAATGGCGCGTTTAATGAATTTAAGCTACCTTCTCCACCCGAGGAGCTTAGGCCACCATTTACCCTTTGTACACGTAATAAACTGCGCTCTAAATTGACAACACGCGTCAGGACACGAGGCCCGTAAATTTCCATTAACGGGACATCTTTAGCAAGAGCGCTCTTCTTTTTTAAGTTTTTATAATTTTTCAACCTAAATAAATTTTAGTAACTTCGATTACTTTTTTTCTTTTTCTACTACTCTTCTTCTTTTCCGTAACTATTCACTGCGTAAATGCGAGTATATATAGATGTGATATGTCGATATGAATGTCCGCAATATTGAGCTTAGATCCGTGGGCTTGCTAAGTCCGAATGGCTGAGCGAATTAGTCATTCCTGCAGAAAGTCCGAGAGAAAAAGAGAGAAAGAGAGAATTTTCAATACGGATTACATTATCATTTCGTTACGTTCCGTATGCGTAGCGTATATCTTAACAAAATTGAAAAATACTGGCAAATGTTATTGGCGAGCGGGATATAAAAATTTTACTTTGTTCTATCAAACTGTCGTTAGGAGGCCTTTATGGTATAACAGCGGTAACAGGCATTTGTCGAGCTAGAAGCGCGGTTTGTGCATTCGGAACGCGCGATGATCGGCAGCCAAATGGAGAAAAGACCGCTTTTGCAATGCGCCCAGCGGTAGGCCATTCCGATAGCGCGCGGAGTACATGCGTTCTGCATTTTGTTGCTTCTACTGTTGCACGTTATCGTATATGTAACGTATCGTCAAAGTCGCGTTAGGAACGATCATTGTAAAAGTTCCTGAAGGGAAGTGCCGCCATAAATTCTCATGAGCGTCGTACCGACGACGGAAAGTAAAGTCGTATCAATACATTTAAATGCGATCAAATTGTAGTATCTCACTATTTCTCGGGCAATACGCGGGAACCTAAGCACAGCTGAGACGAAATTTTCCCTCGGAACGATATTCTTCCAGCTTTTTTTTTTTTTTTCTTTAATAGAAATCCGCGCGCGGGTCTGTTACGCTCTCGTTGGCACAAGTGTGATTACGTACCACGAACACGGCCGTGTTGTCGAACCACGACACGCAACTGTTGCCTTTGTCATAGTGTGGTCGTTGTATGGCCGCAATTACTTGATTGTTGTCATTCGACATCAAAGCATCACGGACAAACAAGTCGTTGTGACTCGACGTAACTTTTACCCGGATCCGATATGCCTTTAAACTCTATCTATCGATCCGACACCCCTCTCTCTATTCCCCCCCCCCCCCCCTTCTTCACTTTTATTAACTTATTGCGATACGAGAACATAATTCCTGATATGAATAAATTAGTGGGAAATGAGCTACAATGTTAATGAGATAAAGTTCGATTTTAGAGTGCTGAGAGATTTTAAGTTTCATGTGCGATTTTAAAATAATATTTTATCTATCATTCTAGCTTTTCCATATTTGTTCCCTGATAATTTAAGAATGCAATCTAATTTCTCGTCTCAAATCTATCTTTAAATTGCGCTGCTGCAACCTGCATTAATAACCCTCACATGCCAACGAGGGCCAATGGGCCAACGGGCCAGTTGGTTCATTGGCTTTTGCGAGGTTTATTGAGCAAACATTGGCTGAAGTTGCGATTGTGGAACGTCGTATTGCCAAAATCGATGACCTCGCGTATGGCAGGATAGCGATAAAGGAGCAGTCACTGAGAAACGCGAAATATGATATTTTTACGTTCCTACTTTCGGTTTCCCATTCTTTTTCCATACGCATTTCCAGCGCGCGTAAAAGTTATTTTATATTTTCACAAATGAGCGTTATACAAGCTTATATACAAGCTACAAAATCCATTGAAAAGTTAAACGCAAGAGATGGTTGTTCTTAGTTTAGGATGAAGCTCTAAGGAAGCGTTCGAATTCTTGTTTCCTAACTTACCTAATAATATCGATGTTATCAGGTAATTCTCGCGATCGATTAATCACTTGTATCCCTTAATAAAGTTCCGTGTGCCTGTATTCCTAATAAAATTAAATTGTAACATTGACGTGTACGAAAGTTGTACACCTTCACACAGTTATAATTAATACAAGAATGGAACAATATAACAAGAAAGCTACTCCAAAAAATGAAAATTAAGCGTGATGAGAAAAACTCTCATGACTTATCATCGTATTGATTATTATTATCGTCGAAATTCTTAGACTAATATTTTTATATTTTGATGCCATGATACGAAAATATATTATCGCGTGTAAAAGGAATTTCTGGATGCAGATAAAAAGAACCTGATGTGTTTATAGCATGTTTTTCGGATAGTCCGTTTGATCGGCCGGTGATCGCACGTTCGTCCAATTGCCGATTGCAAAACGAGAAAATTTGATCCTCGTGCTTCGTTCATTTCGTCTGAACCGATGCCGCGATAGTATATACTGATCGTTTCTAACTCCCGTGCTGGTGCTCGCAATTTCTACGTGTCGTAATTTGCTCAATCGCTCGATCTCTTTCTGGTCCACCGATCTTCCCCTGCCAATCGGCCGGATCGGCGCTATCGAATGGGCGGGAAGAACATTAGTTACCGGTAACAAGCGCGCGGAACAAGTACGTTACAACGTACCGAGGGCATGTTCTACACAACCATAAAGTACGCGTCACACCATACTATTTGTGCAAACCTCGCAGCCTAGGCGTGGATTTGTTTATCGGTATCCGCGGACAAGAACGGGCTCGCATCGGCCGCATCGAATCGACCGCAATTGGATTTACGTGCCTATTGGGGGGGGGGGGGTGGTGGGCCCATTATTGTCGCACATATAAAAACCAGAATAAAAATTCGACTTTTCGACCGGGGTTTATCGATAGCCGAGTGAAAAGTAAGAGCGTGGTGAAAATAGATATTTTTATCTTGGCAAAACAGTTGGATTACGAAAAATATTCCCTGTCCGGTCATTCGCTGACGCGGCTAAAACCGTTTTTCAGCGACGCGACAACGTTTACCTTCGTTTTTCCGGCCACTGAATCTACGGCGGCCGTCTCTCTCTCTCTCTCTCTCTCTCTCCCTCTCTCTATCTCTCCGACTCGCTTTTCGTACCGTTGATTCGCGTACATAGTTCGTAGTTTGTCTAGTTCAAACAACGGCGAAACAGTTAGATACGGGAGACTTTTATTCGCGGCGCGGGCGGCGCCGCAACTCGTTACCGGCGCCGACACCTGCGCCAGATGGTGAAATAATTCGAAACTCGCGTATAAACGGAGGCCCTCGATTACTGGATTTCAGGAAAAGCCGGTAGCGAAAATTGCTTGTCCCTTCTTAGTTCTACGACTGTCGCGGGATCGTAGGGCACGAAAGTGTGTTTTATCCTCTTTCAGCGCGCAGTTGAATCGGAAAAGGGAGAGAAAGAGAGAGAGAGAGAGAGAGAGAGGGGGGGGGAGATATGCTATACTCACGTGGAAAGTGACAGCCGATGAAAGAGCTGCCGCAGGGCTCGTAGAAAGTCCAAACTTGTCGATAGATTCGTTAGAGCAAACCGGGACTCCCTCGTTCTCGCGCGCGGAACTGTCGGGCTGGCTGTTGAGCCGCACAACCGTGTTTTCCGCCCCCGAACTTCCGGCCAAATTGAATCACGCGGAATTTCGCGGTAACAATCTTCTGTTTGACTTCGAGCGACCGGTTGATTCACTTCGTGCTCGGGATCCGTGCGTCTTCATATAGCCGTCGGGCCAGACGATCTTGCGCCCCTCATTGAACGGGTTTGAGCTTCTTCAGCGTAACTCGATCACGGCGAAAAGATCGCGTTGTAGGGATCGTACCAATGCCAAGGGATAACTTTTTGTTAGTAGATTTTCGCGGAGTGTACCATTGGTACGATTTTTCAGGGAGGTAATCGAGTTAAATAGGGTTTCACGCGCGAGATATTTATTTCTAATAAAAGGCGGAGAAAATACGTATATCGTGATATTTCAATGTATCGTAACGTTCGTGTAACATAATTATGCGATATATAAGCATTATTAGATTATGTCAGATTATCTTTTTTGAGATAAAAAAATTAAAATTTTTGTAAATTAAGAAGAAAATGAAAACAGTGAAATTTATGCAACGCATTTATGATGTTATAAATTATAATTGGTGAATATATTATTCATAATTTTACGGCGCGTATTTTTGGATTAAATTAGCTTAGGCTTTTAGCCAAACGTTCTGGTTCTCGCCAGACTGTCCTCTATTTAAAGTGTCCACGTTGATTTTTCAAATTTGTCAGACTTTCATATTTACAGTCCGCAATTAAAAATTTACATATGTCCCATTTAAGTTGTGCCGCTCTGTTTTTTTTAACTTCAATTTTATGCGGTATATCTGAGATTTTGTTATTGTTATAGCTTATTCGAAATGATGCAATTCCCCGGGCATATTTTCTGCATACATACATACATATATAAAGCGATTTCTCTATCGCGAAACGTTCTGCGAATCGCAAATTCGAGTGAAGTAGGAACTTTAGAGAAAATAGAAAGCTGGTTCTAAGATATTTGAAGGAAACCGTTTGATTTGACAGAAATATTTGATGTTCAAGAAAATGGATATGTAATATTTTGTAACAATTTCGTTGTGCGCCTTTGTTAATTACAACATATTGATCGATCATTGTTTTATGCGCCGGTGTTTTTGTTTTTGTATCCATACTGATCGACGATTAATTTAGCTAAAGCGAAATTGTTGCGCCCGTTATTTATTTGCTTGCTTTGCAATATAAAACGCTTCGGTTAGAACAAAAATCGTAAATTAAATGAATATTTGTTCTTGTGTTTGCAGGTACACAATAGTGCTGCCGCGTACCAATTTTCCGAATAGAAATGAGTTGAGGATCGACTACGATGTTGAGTCGTCTTTCGGCCGTGGTGGCCTCCATTTTGGTTCACCAAATACATTTCTTATGCATCGCCAATACGATAGGTAAATTATAAAGTTTTATAATATTCACATAATAAAATCTTATAATTTTTATCATAAAATCATAATTGTTTTGTCCTATAATATGTTTAGTAACATGAGAATAAAAGTAATTAAAAATAAGCATATGGTGAGAATAAAAGAATTTGACATAGATACACTGAGAGAAAACAAAATAGTTTTGGCAACTACATTTATGACAATTATGAAATTTAAGTAGCTGCAGCTAGCTTTTTTAATAAGTACGAAAGTAGTATTGAACATGATAAAAATATAGTCGCGGTAACAATATATGAATTATTAATTATTGATAAAATAGCGACTCAACTATAATTACATTAGACTTTATACAAACAGAATATGGTATTAAATTTTTCTAGTTTAGACAAATATTTTTGTGAAATAATATCACAATATCATTGAGATAAATTTAAAAAATACATATTGACAACAACGATACAACAACAATACGTTAGTTTATCTATTTATCATAAATGATTTAATATAAATGATTAATGTTACTATATTATATTTTCTTGGTTCATATAACTTGTTGATCATTACAACTTTATTATATACAATAGTCGAGGCGCTATTTGTGACGATATTTCTAGTTGCTGATACGACTTTTTTCTCCGAGTGTATATATTTCTGTACGAAATTTCTGTATATATATATATATATATATATATATATATATACACATACATATATATATATATATGTATATATATATAAATTTCTGTATATATACATCATTATTTGTTTAACTGTTTCGTGCGCGGAAAATTCGTTTTTGTTTATGAAAAAATATTCAGATATAGTTTTTTGGAAAAGAGAAAATCAGATTATATTGAATAACGAGGCACGAGATGAACGGTTGGTGCCGTTAGTACCCAGATCTTGTCCTATAATTTTCCAATTAAGGCATTGGATTCTCATAAATCCATGAGCACGGACAGCTTCCATAAATTTGACGCCGTACCGAGCGACAAACCGCGGTCGATCCGACGTACTTTTAGATTCGAGGCGGCTCTTACAACGTTTGGATGAAATGCTGAAATTGAAGGGAAAGAAGAACTATGAGAATCGTGCAATTGGTCACGATACTTCCGAACGGTACGAAAGTCTGTTTTCCTTTGACAGAAATAATATAGGGCACTTTCGAAGCGTATTGGATCTGGGCGCGACTGCTCGCTGTCTTTGTATAACGCGAAAATATATTACAACAAGCCGGCTTGAAAATCCATCGAAAAATACTCGACACTATTTTTAACTTTTGTTTTCAAAATTTATTACACAGGGATATATGACTCCAAGCTAATTTTAGCGCAAATCTTTTTATTTCCGTCTGAAAAATCTACTCGCGAATACGTTTAATTATATTTAATTATAATTCATAATATTTTAACTGTAACGTCTCTTTCACTCGTTATATTCTTAAAAAAATTGTGTAAATTCACGCGTGTCGGCTTCTTTCATATAGTATATTTGCTACTTTCTGATGCATTGTGACGTAATCCGTGCCTGCGAACGTATCTAAAGCGTATTTCGAAATCCTGACCAGTAATCGGGCTTATCCCCTCGCTCTCCTCTTCCCCCCCCCTCATGGGCAGAGATTATGTGCTTCGTCTTTCTAGCGGATATTAGAAGTCCGTTTGCCTCATTCCTTTTCCGGGTTGTCTTCCTGTAGCGAGAAAATTCAACTTGTTAGATTGGCGCGGGCGGGGGAGGGGACTCTTTACACGGCAGTTGCTAGAACTGATACATCTCTCGAGGATTATCCCATCCTTCTACGAGAAATAGTTAGGTCGAGACCTTGGGACAGGGATAGAGAAACAGGGAGAAAGCAGAGCAATTCGTCAAGGCGAGGTGAAAGGGAGTTGCCGGGCGCGCGGGGGCGAACAGCTGGGAAAATGATTTCGGAGCGCATCTTTCACATAGTCGGGATTTCTTAGATCCTCGTGGCAAGATGAGAGGGATCCTCGGCAAAGTCTCTCTGACTGCCGAACCTGAACCTGAGCGAGCTCCGACCGCGGGGGAAGGGAGGGGCGGGGGGGGGAGGAGACCGAGAGACCGTTTGAATCGTCGAATTTGATAGAGAGAGAGAGATATTGCCATTCCCTCGCGTGGTCTCACCGAATTCTATCGCGGTCTCCTTTATTTTTCTGCACTCCGCTTGTCTCTTTCAACGGTGCCGGTGTTTTATAAAAGACCAGATTGCGGTTTCCCTCGGTATCGTCGTCGAAAAACGACGACGGCGCTTGAAAATTGGCTTTATTACCTCTTTCTGTTCGATCTGCGCGCGTACCGTGTGCCAAGCTATGTAAAGCTATGCTTATAAGATACTTCGGCGTCTTCGATCGCGGCTGAGAATAGGGAGGATGACACAGTTGCGAAAATTCTATCGAGCAGCGTTGAGGGGGGGGAAAAAAAAAAAGATAGACGCTACCGTTTGACGTGCCATTAAGTATCGTTATATTTAATTTTCGATAAATTCTAAATTTTTCACATCCAAGTTTCTTATATTTAGCAGATGCCGTGTTACGCAATGTAATGATGAATCTTTTATTTTTTTTCTCCTCGTAAATCCGTTTAGGCAGATGTATGTAATACGCGTATTGTTTGTAAAACATCTCGTAACGAGACGTTTACTTTTGTTATGTGCATTTACCTCGAATTTTCGCAGAATTATTTATTCAGTACGATGTAGTAAAAGCAAGCCAATGGCTCCCGCGTATGCATTCGCGCGCGTCAAAATTATTCGTTTTTGCGTTTCGACATTGAGATACATGTGATGTATGTTGCGAATTTAAGTTTGTTTTCGGCGAAGTTTGAATCGTTTTTATTTTGTTACGTGTCGCAACTGAAACACTTTGATAAAAAGATTGCGACTAAATTTGTTGTGATTCACCTATAAAAATAAATAACTCTTTTAAAAGAGAGCTTTATTGTAATCTTTTCTAGTGACGTGTGACATGTTAAGAAATCCGCCATTGGTTACGCAATTTTATAAGGAGAATATATGCGCATATCTTCTTGAAAAGTTACGTAGTCGCGTATGCTTCCTGCTGATAAGGCCATTCAAAATGTCAGCAAATACAGGGATTTACTCTGTCGTGTTATGTACATCGAGATAGAAAGTGAAAGTCTTTTTTGATATCATACACGCATTGTAAATACATTTTTCTACTACAAACTTAAAATTTTCAAAAATTAAATTTTCAAAAATTTTCAAAGATTAAAATTTTCAAAGTTTAATAGATTAAAAAATAATTAAAATTATAATTTTTTTCATATCTTTGACTCTTTTCTCGATATATTTGCACTTAAATGTATGTATTTTCTATCTGATACAACATTTTATTATAAATTGATCGATAAAACTCTAAAATAATAGCGACAATTTTATAAAACATTTTTATCTATTTAGTACATATTACATTTTGTTGCAGGTGCAAACTTTCCGGGGCTACCACGTTCATTTTGGCATGAGCTCAGTTCACCTTTTACAGAGGTATATTAATCGCATATTGTTAGATTTTCGAAATTGATCAAGTTAATTTAATATCCAGAATATTTCATCATTTTAAATATTTCAATTGTTTTGTATTTTGACAAAAAATGTTTCGAAAATATTACATACACTCTTAGAGAGAAAATATGATGCACAAAATATTTTTTGTTACATGCATTTTTTATGAGATACCGATATCTTTTTTTCATATATCATCGATATCTTTTTTTTATACGTGTCACCTTTTCCGTTTAAAATGTGAAATTTATATGTGAAACATTTTATTTTAAAATAAAAGGCAATTGGGACAATTAAAATATTATATTAAAACTGTCCATTCTTAATAACATTTGAATTTCGTTTTCATCAATGCTGTACATCTAAATCGCTTATTTTGAAAATAATGTCAGTCTAATTTTGACATAGTTCAACGAGACAAATATAATACAATGTAATTCAAACTTAACAGAATTTTTGGAATGATATTTTCAAAATAAACGACTGTACTAATAACACATTATATTTTTCCAAATTTGATATAGGCTTTTATTACATCTTTTCAACAATTTTCATAATGAAACATGTATTTATGAATGTAAATAATTTTATCTGTGTGTTATCAAAATTTGCAATTCAGATTGCTTTTACCATCATTCACCATTTGAACATATTCAGTATTTAGATAAAATATTATATGTACTTAGAATTAATGGTAATTGCTTCATGTTGTTTTAACAGCAAAGAGACAATGGTTTTCCTGATTACATTACAAGCATGTTAAATAATAGAAGACGCAGATACATTTTAGCTTTTATCGTAGGTTTACGAGGTGGAGAGTTTCGTGACTGAAACAGGCGGCACTCCTGAACCGAGGCCATTTTTTGAGGATCCAGAAAGCAACATTACCGTACAACTCGGTGCACAAGTCTACATGCACTGCAGAGTACAAAATCTACAAAACACTCTCAAAGTAAGTTATATGTTTCTATCTTCAGGAATATTCAACATGACGCGTGAATTTGTCGACTGACTCGATTCGCGCGATTTATTCCGCTTTTATGTAAACACACTGACATAAAATTTTCTAAATAATATATAAAGAATCTTTTTTCACATAAATCTTTATTTCTTTACGATCTTTATTGTCATAAAAAACATAAAAAAAAAACATAAAAAAAAAACCGTAGCACGTTAAAATATTTTAGAGCACTTTCTTACATATGAGAATACGTATGTGCGTAATAAACATTTTTATGCGATATTACGTTATCTTCTAAAAGCCAAGCACTCTACACTGTTTTATATTTGTTGATTTTCTCGTCCTCTTTCTCATGTGCAGCTACTATGCAGCACTTAGCTCATCCTAATTCTCCCAAAGGAAATTCCGCGGATAGCGGTGAGATATTTTCTTCCTAATTTTGTGGCTATGTTACTCTATTATTATGATGCAAATGACGGTTATGATATACGACTTTTTTTCTTTTTTTGTGTCGTATGTCTTATATGTTTATTTAAGTTATAAAATCGCTCATTTATCATATAAAAATCATACTTAAAGATATTTTTTATTAAATATAATTATATTCTTATTTCGTAATTATTTATAGAGTAAAGTTTTGGAAATTTACAGAAGTGTAAAATTATTAGAATATAATTAAAAATAGTATTCAATGAAATTCTTGTTATCTTTTTGTTAAAGTAATATATTTAATATTATTAATGAAAATCTTGATTTATTGATATTATTGGAATAGAATCACAGTATATTAACAATCTCTGTAACAATCTCTACACATAAATAG
Organism: Pogonomyrmex barbatus; assembly: GCF_055798465.1. Taxonomy (NCBI): domain Eukaryota; kingdom Metazoa; phylum Arthropoda; class Insecta; order Hymenoptera; family Formicidae; genus Pogonomyrmex; species Pogonomyrmex barbatus. The sequence goes on from NW_028297138.1 coordinate 7,265,934, forward strand.
TTTTCAAGTTTTTGCTTGAGTTTCCGTAGTTGCCTAATTCCAGTAGACAAAATACACTTTGATATATTGTTTCTTAGCACGGCATTGTTTCTGATCGGTTTACACCTATCGCGCTTAAAGGATCTAATCCTTAAGCGTACAGATGCAATGAGAGCATTCAGCAGAAACTGATAGTTGTGAGCCTTTGAAACAGTTTGGAATTTGATATTGCCGAAGCTCTTAAGTAGCACTTTGTTACCAGTAAATATCGATAGTGACACAATGTGGACGATTTCTCTTTAGTTTTGCAAGAAAAAGAAAATTTGTTAGTGATAATAATCTTATCACTAAAGTTAATTTTTTAAAATTATATATCACTTTTGTTATTGATTTTATAAAATCAAATAATTTAATACGTATTTATGAAATATATTCATGAACAAAACAACCCTTTTTGCAAAAGGATATAAAATTTTGGCAAAATACAGATTTGAAAATAATTTTGTTGGTCTATTAAAATAATGTTGTATAAAACGTGCCCAACAGTTGGATAAAATATTAAAAATTTTTGCAATATTATCATGCTTAAACATTTTACATAATTATAATAATACTAGAATAAAATTATTTTCAGATTTGTATCTGACCAGATTTTTAGATACTTCAATAGAAATCGTTCTTTCCATGTTAATGATGAAAATATTTATCGCTTCTTCGTTCGATTTACAAGTGTTTATCTGAACATATGTTTGTCGATATCGGTCGTCATAAAAAAGAAGAGGCAAAAAGGAAACCAGCAGTAAATGCACCGTTACGTTTACGATATATCACGATCAATAAATCGTTGGTGAACTTACCAATCTCTCGAGCAAAGCTCGAGTCGCATAGAAAGCATTTACAAACAGTGTACCAGAACATTTTGCTCGTTGGTTTGCGAGTACTTGGAATTCAATCTTTCTAAGTGAGAGTGCGGTAGAAGTTGAGTGGAACAAGTTGTTTCATATAGTGGAATGAGAGTCGTATACATTTGTTTACAGTCTTACGAATGCGTTTTTGAACTCGATTTAAGAACTGATTTAAGCTCTTATTCGACTTACTGAATATGCGTGAAATAAATATGTGTGAAATTATCAAAAGTTGAATGACATTATTATCGTCAAATTATGTATACGAAATTGTTTCAAATCATATCACGTGAATAAAAAATATAAAATAAAATTTCTATAGTCACGTGCCATTAGATGAACCGAAGTGTTCTTCTATCAGACATGCCAAATATTTGCGAGAATGCCAACGTGCTTTAAAAGGAATTTATGTTATGACTGATATTTTCGGTATCTTCGTCGCAGCAAATTTTTCATACTGACGGAAGCATTTATTTCTAATATTTATCTGGGACTACTTTAAAATTATTAATTCATATGTCTGACATTAATTCATATGTCTGACATAAATTATTTTAAACTGAGTGCATATTATGCATATTTTTGAAAATAATGAATTCAAATCTATCATTTATATTGTCAAGTTATTAGTAGAATTTATTGTATATATAAAATTTGATGATATAAAATACATGATGGTAATAATTTAATAATATAGAAACATACTATTGTTAAATTAGTAAAACATTTTCCGCGTGGTAACAAAAGACGAGAGATTGTTTATTTTACTCTGACGGATGCTGAGGAAAACAATGGCGCAGCAACTTCATTAATAGTAACAAAAGACTTGTTTCTTATTCGGGGATCAATAATGTTAATAAGATGGTGGCTTTAACTATTCTCTAATGTAGGATCCATGAGTTTGCTGTTCCAGCTGTTTATTCTCAGTCGCCTAGTATCGGACGAAGAATGATTGACTTAAACTACTTAAGGACGGTCCATGTCTGTAAGCAGTCATCCGTTGGTTGATGAAATAATCAATTTATGTAAAGCATCTCGGCGCGCATATTTTAATCACGTATTCTGAATACATTTATTTCAGATTATCGCTATCCTTCCGTTTAAAAGTATGGAACTCTATGTACGAACGAGAAAAAGTCGTAAGTCGGGAATCTATGGGAGAAATATCTCTTTGGAAATTGTTTTATAACTCTCTTTCATTATTTGTGCACATAATATAATATTGATTATATATAGGTATTATTTATTAATGAGATGATTTATTAATGTCTATGTCTAGTTAGATTCGTAAATGGGAAAAGGCAGTATATAATTCAAAGTTACTGGCGCGATGCAAATATCGCGGTTCTTATAAGTAAGACTTTCGTATTCCGAATTGTCTCAAAGTCGTTATGAAAGTTCTTCCTGTTTTCCTGCGACTTTCTACACATATAACGTGCACATCGCTCGAACTTTTAACAATGTTTCCGTCTCGAGCCACTCAAGTTTATACCTGTATAATTAGTTTGACGAGAAGGTCGTTAGAACATTAATTATAAACGAACCGAGACTCTCTCTATCAGTGATACGACAGTGACGTTTTAGGTACTGCTTAAAGTAGATACGAGTAGTGTAGTACGTTCAAGAAGGAGACATTGTAAAATGGTGTAAAATCCTCAGTAGTATCCTCAAGTATCCTCAATTAATTGAGAATCGAAAACACCAATATCAAAATGCCGAGATTATAAAATTTTGCAGAGAGTTTTGCAGAGACGATCAATATTATCAATTAACTGATTATTAGTATATATATATATATATATATATGTATATATATATATATAAAATAAAACCGAAGTATCAGCTGAATAGTAAAAGTATCATCTGTGAAAATCGATAACAGATGATACGCAGCACGTAAGCGAAGTATTGAATTTTATATTCAAATAAAACAAAAATGTAAAAATGTATTTGGATTAGTTGATCAAAATTTTTGCCTACAAAATTTTGTTTTGTATAAGCAAACTTTCGAGACTTTTCCTTCCTTTTTCTTGTGTTGCTCAATACAAGCTGCACGGAGATTGCTATATGTAGAATAGATATTGAATAAGTGCTTCTCGATTGTTCGACCGCACTGATTCGTTGTGTGCATCAATTCCAGAGGGAATCGCGTGCTGAATTGTCTTCCTACTCGCAGTAGTATGATATTGTGTGATGCGTAGAAAATGGAGGATATCGCTTTCTTGAATCTAATCGAGAATGAAATTTCAGAAAGGAGTTCTGCGAAACGTGTTTTCCGAATAATGTCAGACAAATTAAAAATCAAAATTTCAGCATCGGTGTATCAAATGCAATTATATGAAATATTAATGCTTAATTGATACACGTAAACATTGTGTTATTGAAAACATAGTATTTTATGTACAAAACAATGATGAATCACTGAAATTAAAGTCTGTAAATTGTACCTGGTAGCAAATTATTATATTTTACGCGTTCTGTATTCGATTGAAGTTAATTAATATCTAGACATGTTGATGTGTAACAATTATCAATAAACGAAATGTAATTTTATATTTTTTGATGTTTTAATTAAATTATACAATCAAGTTTGTTTTGTCATTATGCAAAGTCTCGTCCGGATGTAGCTATTTAAAGTTAAGATTTGGTAGAAAAATAAAAGTATAAATATTTATTTTAATTATTGTGAACATCTCAATATCAAAATAAAGGAAATCTTATGTATTCAAAATTGTCGTCTGAAAAGATGAGTCGTTAATAATATTTTTATTATAAAAACAAGCAAAGACGTCCGAGGATTTGCTCCAACCTGCGGTCCGTCTAATTTTATCTATGTTAATGCCTATGCTGGCTGCAAAGCAAAGAAGTGGAGGCATGACGGATAGAATGGGCAAAAAATAGAAATGTCTACTCCCGCTATTTCAAGAGTTGCTTTAACCCAACGACCTAATGTTTGGGAGAAGATCGCATTATATGGTTTGCCATATGATATGAAAAAAGAATCATGATTACCCTGGCGAAGATCTTGGATACAAAGATCTGGTTTATCCAGGAAAGGCTTGAAAAAGTAGAGTAGAGGCTGATATCTGCCAATCCCCGAAGTTTTAAGACGCGCCGGGATCTTAATAACTATAGAGTCCGACATAGCAATATTCGAACACTGGATGGCCGCTGAGGTCTGCATCCTTTGCGCAATTGTAAGGACGAGTAAGGTAACTAACTTCTTAGAAATAAGTCAGCCAGAGAGAGCTCCTCATATGGACACAAAGCGGCTAAATGAGCGATCACCGGGGATGGATCCCAAATAAAATCGTAACGCGGCTTTTGCGGTTTTAATTCTTAAAGAATCTCCTGATTAACGGATGGAGATCTATTTCATTAGAAGAAATAAGGGAAATAGCCGAGCGATACGTGTTTAAGGTGGAGTATGATCTTGAACTTGAAAAACAAGATGATAAAAACTTCAGCACAATGGGTAAGCGAAGAAAAGACATCTTCACCTCTCTCCCTACAGAATTGCGACTATAATCTTGAGAGGCTTGGAATACAATATAATTGTAATCGAACTTCACTGTAAGTTCGTTCAATTTTTCAATTATATAGATGGCATTTTTATCATCTTTTTTATTATTAAAATTTACTATTATGGATAATTTATTCAAACTTAATTTATTCAAACATCCCAGCGTTCGATCACCCGCTCGCTATTCACTTTGTTATTAATTCGTATTTTCTATATTAAACGCAGTCGTTGCATTATCGAGATAATTTAATTTAATTGACAGAGGGGATCAAATTATTAAGCGTTGCGAGCCCTTCTACTGCTGCAATCTACATCCATGCGAGTCCTGAGCTATGGCTTTATAACACGTATCTGCATACGCCGATACGCACAATTAGAATGTGTACTTTCGTACTGAAAATGCCACAGTTGCTTATATAAGTCGTTAATATCGTTATATAAGTCTGTCATAATGTAAAATAATCACGCAATCAAATTTCCAATAAAGTTTTTTGATACATTTTATCCTTTAATATTTAATACATTAAAATTTTAATATATTAAATATTAAAATTTGAAAATGTAAATCACTACATATTGCATTTCATATCATTACATTCTAATTAATAATCCGAAATATTCTGTCATTTCAATGTAACAGAAAATCACGACGAGAATTAGAACTTTTCGCCGCATCGTACAATCGCGCCAGCAATTATTCCTTCAGCTTTTTTCTATTATTCCCTTTTTGCTTTTCTTGGAAAGTCTTACGCCATTTTACATCTCGCAGCCAGCTCCTTTTCCAAGTATTAATTATTTTCCATCCGGTTCCTTCCGGTTCGCGATTACTTTGTCCATTATCCCGTATTTAGCGCAACATTGCCGAGTCCTAGCAGCTCCCTTCATCCACGGGCAAAGTTTTGCCCACAACTTGTCAATAAGTGGTTCGAAGACTAATTAAAGTTTTGCAAACGTGGCTGTCCTTTACCGAGTATACCGTCCTGACAGTAAAGTTCCCCTTCGTCATTGTCGTGGTGTACGGCGAGTTTGCATGCCTCGCGTCAGTGTGACGTTATTTTTCAACTTTTCGCACACAGTGTCGGTGACGGCGGGCTTCGATTGCGGTTCACTCGATGGACCGACGAATCCAATTTTCTTACCTTTGTGCCCGCGGTCCGAATTCCAGTTAGACTGGCTTTACGGATTTCAACAAGCGTCAGAGATCACGGTTGCCCGAAACGAGATCTCCACCGTTGGAGTTGCAGCCCCGTAACTCTCATGAGTTTTGCGGTGATATAAGAGACTCTGCACTTAATCGAATCGAATCGAAAATTTATAGTAAATTTCGAAGCTTTTAGAATTTCAAAGCTGTTCAGTATTTTGTATCACCTCAGTTTTTCTTCTTTCACGAATTGGATATCGTATTAAATACCTTGTATTAATTCATCACAGAAAAATTTTGACAACTTTCTCTAGACTGATGCAACGAAATAATAAATTTCGATTTCAATCGTTTCGAAAAGATTTTCTAATAACGAGCAATCGCGTTATTGAAAAATAATTGGACATATCCATAGTTCGAAATATTTAGAAGTCTAATGGCTATCAATGGCTGAATGATTATTTACCACAGAGAACATAGGACAAAATAGAACATTTTCAAAACAGTTTGTATCGATCATCTATCGTGTTTTGTGTAGCTTGTAGCAGCTTGTGTTTTCGCGAGTATATCAGATGGTTTCGTGTTATTAACTTCGATAGGAATTTACTGACACATGGACATTTCCACTACATTCCTTGACATGCCCCCGTATGTAAAATACACACACACACACATACACACACACACACACACGAGCAGTGCGGCTGATGGAATATAAAAGAGGAAGTCGGGCGTATAGTTGGTATATCCGCGGCAAATGTTTGCTCAAAATGTAGTAAATAAACAAACAGTATATTGCCACGTATTGATCAGCAACCGAAACATTGAATGCATAAATCGTTAATTTGGCGAATGTCCGCGTGGATTCGTATGCGCGTAAGTGCATCCATAAATGCTTTCCGAATAATCCATCAAATATATTCGCCAAAACTAGGTAATATTATAGCGTTTTCATTAAGTGCTAAACATTCATTAATATACCGGAGGTACATGGAAAAAATTCAACACATTTTATAATATTTATCGCACATATCTACGTTATTTGTTACACGATTCTTTTTTAATCCGCATAATTTGATATTAAGAATCATTAGGGGGAACGAAATTAATACGAAATATTCGAGTTGATTACTAACTAGCTTACGATTAATTCCAATAAGGCATATCAGCGGTGTAATTATGGCAAATAATTCGGTGAACAATGACCTATCTGACCGCGGTATGGTTTCCAAAATAACGTCGCTTGTCGCAACGTGTCGCGTGCTGCTTTGACGTTTGGTTTGCGGCTCAATTTCTACGTGATAAATGCACCGTCGCGAATTTCGGTTTGCCTCTTTACGGACGACAGAGAGAGAGAGAGAGAGAGATTCTCCATGCACGAATGCAAATTCGAAATTTTGGTAACGGTTTATCCCTTGCGGTGACCTCCGATGCTCAGTGGCCGGTCCTTTCATGGCGTTTGCACCGCATATTTTACATCGCCTATTACGCGGGAAACCGGCGGCGTAATTATGTTAATCTTGAAAGCGAGCGAATATGCGTACGGATATGCGCGCGCCTATATGGGAATTTAATTTCTATAAATAATTTTAGAAAATTATTATCTTAGCGCGCTTGAATAATAGCGCGTAATTTAACGTACCCCGGTTGTAGATGATACGCTACGTGAACGCGTCACGTGGAAATCAAGTGAAATGTTCCGCAGGCGGCATATAGACATAAAGTTACTAAGACGTAATTATTCACTGCTGAGTCCTTTATAATAATGACAAATGACTATGCCTTCCGCTCGTACTGTTCTCTATTTTGAGGACACGCTCCCAACGAGCTCGAAACGGCGAGCTCCTGCAGCGCGCGCGATGCCTAACGATTCTTTAACTTCCCTGCTATCAAACTTTCGTACGGCGGATCATAAGTATCGGAGTAAACTGTTTTGACGTATTATCGGAGAACGGCTTTTACAGTATCGTACCTGATCTCGATTTATTACGATCTTCGGAAAGCATAATTTGCATATAATGCAATTAATGCTCTCATGTTTATTAATTTTCAATTCATAAACATGAGTAATATTAATTCAAATTTATAAAGTATGAGCTATATGAATAGTTTGTTGTGTGGCAGATCGAGAACATGTCGTAAATAAATTAGGAAAAATGTAAAATTGTAACTTTATGTGTAACGACCAAACTTTTAAGAATTGACATCAAACTTAACTGTAAAACTGAAATTTCGTATTGAGAAAATATTTGCATCAGCTCCAGTTTTGTTTGCATTTCTTAATTAAATAAAACTGCATGGTTTTGCTTGTCTGATGAGTCTGATTATCATTTCTCTGATATGTCTTTTTACTAAAAAAAATGTATATAAATGTAAATAATTTTATCTTTTGCCACAGATTCTATCTTTACCGGATATCACTGCAATTAAATGAATTTTGGCTAAATTTGGATTCGCATTTTTCTAGTTAAATCAAAACATGTTTTTAATTTTAAATTTAAACTAAAATTTCTTTTGGTAATAAAGGATCAATCTATAAAGGCCCTCCACCACCTCCGCTGATTCCAATCAGTGATTTCTTTATAGAAATGTTTTTGCGTTTTTAAATTATTAATTTCTCATATAATGGATTTTATATATAATAAAATACATATAATATAATGTAAAACCAATACAGTTACAATTACAAAATATAAATAAAATATAACATAAAATATATAACTAAATAATTATGTATACAAGATATCTTACAAACAATATTTGAAAACATTCGGATATAATATATTGTTTTTAACAGCGACAGATAATTAAATATATTTAAAAAATAATTAATTACAAGATATTTATTTATTAATATCCTGAATGAGAATGGAGTACCTACTTAATTTATCTTTAAATGTTTAAATATTTGTTACATATGAAATTGTTGAATTATATCGTATATTACAGTTATGCAAAAGACACGAATTTTTTCATACATTTATACTAAATACATAAAAAAATATAAAATATTAAATTTAATATTCTTGGATTTAATAGTCTAATGGTCTCTAATGCTTAAAAACAGTTTCTTTTTTAAAGAACTTTTAAAAAGAGCTAAAAATAATACTAAAATTTAAAGAGTAAAATGTATTCATTCATAATCATGTTTTGTTTTATTGTGATTTGAATGCATTGAATTCTTAATTAAAATTTCTTTCTTTTTTCTTTCATCTTCTTTTTCTTTGTTACAAGTAATTACTATATTTGTTCTGTATTGCTGTATTTGTTCTATATTGCTTGTTATTGATTATTATTATTAATTTTATTATTATAGTATTTTAATATTGTGATATTAAAATTAGATGAATATCATATATGATTAATATTATATAAGAAAATATGTAATAAGAGAAGAAGAAATTTTTCTATAAGAAAATATTACTGAATTAATTCTAACTTAACGTCAAAAAATACATGCTTATTAACTTTTCCTAACTAGAGCAAAAATAGCTGCTTCTGAAAATTGCTAAGAAAACCCTGGTTTTACTTTCAACCCTGCAAAAGGAACTTCTTAGCTTTTAACAAGGCATCGAACTAGATTTCGCAAATAGATTCAATGGAAACTAATGAGAAATAACTATTTATATTAAAGTTTGTTTCAATTATTTATTAGTGTAAATTATGCATTTTTAATATTTATATTAATGTTTTTAAACAAATATTTAATGCATAATGTAATTCAAGAATCTATTTAACAAAGATTTAATGATTATATGGAATTCGTAAATATATTTAATAAAAAAACAAAATAAAATATTCCATTTTGCAAATTTTGACTAATAGTAATTCCAAATTTTAAATTTTGCAATAATTTTATCAAATACATTCCTGATTATACAGAGTCAAAAGCGGATATCAACGCGAGCAAAAATATTTGATAGTAAATATTAGTTCTTACATTTTTATTTCATTTTGTATTTAGAATTTTCAAACTTATTGACAATCATTCAGTATTAAAAGTAAAAACTATTAAAAATTTTTAATAATTTTTCAACGCAAATGTTTACAAAATTTATGAATATGGAATACTTATCAATATCTCATTATTATACGCGTTCCATTGCAAATATTCTATAATTTTAACATATTATAAAATTAATGTGACACAATTAATATATTATATTTCTAATTATAATTTTATTAGAAATAAAATTCAATTTTAGATATGAAAGTTTAATATTTCAGACGTAAAATTTCATTATTTGTCTTCATAAACTTTATTTTTTAAAATAAGTTTAATGTTACAGTTATTATGTTTAATTATTAAATAATTTTAATATTTTAATATAATCTTATGCTCTCTCTCCCTCTCTCTCTCTCTCTCTCTCTCTCTTAGATTTATTTATCCAATTTTTATACTTTTTATTTAATTTTTTTCTATATCTTTTTTTTCTTGTTTCTTCATTTTTAATTTTCGAATTATGATTCTATAATTCTATTTATTCGTATTCTTAATTGTTTTCTGCTCATATTCCTATTTATCTTTATTCCTAATTCCTATCTTTATTCACATCTAATGGATCTGTGTATAATTTCGGTCTTGCAACCAATATATGGCTTTATGTATAATTAACTTCTTAACGAGTTTTCGTTGATTCAAGATTTAGACAAAAGATAAAGTAGTTAATAATATAAGTAGCTAATAATATAATTTAAAATTTTATTAATTCGTGACAGATTCGAATGATAGGATTTTAATTTAGGATAAAAATTTTAATTTGATCTTTCTGTATATAAATGTGATAAAATTGCACATATCTGAGAAGATATTATAGGCCTATTTTTACCATGTTCTAGTTTGCTTGTGTGGTACACCAAACTATCTATACATTGTTTTTTTTTCTTGTGAAGGTTAGATTGAAACTTACTTTTCATTATTCCCGACCAATATCCACATTTTGGTTTCACATAGCCAGATATTAAGAAGAAAGAGAAAAACTTTTTCTATCGCCGGTTAATCATCGCCGGCAAAAAATGTAAGATTGTACGCTTTTATGACATCCAAAATACTGCGTCGCGAGGGGGTTTTCATATTAATTAAATTAATTATGTACAAAATTAACAGAAATGTCTAACAGTATATTAATATCACATCTATGCATACTTTACTTTCATCAACAATTGAAATGTATATCCGATTAAAAACTAGTTTAAGTTTGAAAAACTCTTTGTGAAAAACTCTTGTATCTTGTATCGCATTTCGATCCGAAAAAACTCGATTACATTTTATGAATATTTATTTTACTATACTAGATGCTATAGATGCATGTTGCGTGCGTAATATTATTTTTTGGTATTATATATTTTTCAATTAAATATAAAATTCTAATCAATTTTATGAATTTGTATCGCAACTTGTACGTCTACATCGTATTGTGAACAATTATAAGAAAATACTATATAATCATTTTCAATTAATCACAAAATACTTCAATAAAAACGAAATAAAATATTTTTATAACTTATCTGTGATGATAACTACGTACATATGTGAAAGATACACAAGCTTCACATACACTTAAAATACACGAGCTTCGCTGTTGACAGCTATCCTCATAACACGAAGTGAGGAAAATTGAGTGAGAAAAAGTGAGTGAGAAAATCAATCAACCCGCGGAAAAACGGTAAATCTCATACGGTCTTTTTAAAAGTGGACAAAATCTCTGCAATATAATATGAAAAAATTTTAATTTTAAACCAATTCTCTAATTCTGAACTGAATGAATGTAGAAATTGCTAAATACAATTTGATAAAACCAAAAGCCCATTATGTATATTTTCATCAATGTGAATGATTATTATCGTTGTTATTAAATTTTATCTCAAAAGCATGTAGAGATAAGACATTCTGAATAAATGACGTGAAATTCAAGAGCGATAATGAATTTTCCTCATAATTAATAATGAATTTTCCTCATAATTAATATCGATAAAAGTCTCTTTTGTACTTCATCCATTATCAAAATTATTTTTGTTTAATACGTTAGAAATATGTATGATTTAAGAATCAAATATTAATTGTTTTTAAAATAATTGCAAGAAAATATTATTTATGGTAATGTATAATGTAAAATATTATTGTAATGTATTTGAAAATATTATTCATGATAAAACATGATAAAACATGATAAAACATAATGGCTCTCACGTCACATTAGTACTTCAATTGGTAGATTTCGCAATGCAAATCAATCACAATTTATTTTTTCTATCACATTTTTTCAATCACAATTTATTTTTTCTATCACATTTTTTCAATCACAATTTATTTTTTAATCTTATATATGAATAGGTTATAAAGTTATAAAAGTTTAGACTGAAATTGATGCTTTATAAAATAATAGTAATTAATAAATATAATAGTAATATAATAGTAATTAATGAATATAATAGTAATATAATAGATGAATATAATAGTAATATAATAGATGAATATAATAGTAATATAATTAATGAATATAAGCGCATATTTGTTAAACATTAAATTGTGAATTATACGTAACGCTGAAATATCTATTATCTTTTTATTATTATAATATGTATGTATCATATCATTGCAACTTATATATTAAATTTTAGAAGCGATATATGCATAGCAATTTATATAACTTAATTCTGAAAAAAATTCAAAAAAAGAAAGATATATATGCCTATAGAATATATATATATATATATATATATATATATATATATATATAGAAAAAGGTGTACTGACATAGTATTTATTATGCAATAATAAATATTTTTCCGTATCGTGTTTCATAAATAACTAATTTATATATATTTATTCTATTTTATTATTTGTATTTCGTTTTTATTTAATTTTATTGTTTTTTTTATCTTGTTTATATCATGTAATATATTTATACATATTTCACGTATGTGTAAGAAATGTATGTCATTCTTTATTGTTCATGAGAATATTATAAGAAAACAAAAGTAGCAGCTTTAAATTTAAAAGTATTATTATTTTAATTACTGTAATTGTTTATTATTCATTGTCTTTCATAGTTTTCATTTTTTATATTTTTCTCCACTTGTTAAAACAGATAGCATAATAATTTAATAAGGTTTAATATACTTAATTCTAATTGCATGAATAATATTAATATTTGATTCTAATATTGCACGAATATTATTATATATCACATTCTCGTAATATTCTCAATTTTTCAAAAAGTCCTATTTATTTGTATATGATGTGTGCGTGTGTCCTATTTATTTGTATATGATGTGTGCGTGGCTGTACATTTACATATGTATACGTCAATCAATAAATGCACAATTAACTAATCAATAACGAGACATTCAATAAGGCTCTAAAATTAGGTATATTTGTCTTAATCTGTTCCAACCTATCTATTTTTGAAGCTACGTAACAGATCAATAAAATGTCAATATCTATCAATAATTTTATTAATTTTATTATTTATTTTATTTATCTATTTATAATTTTATTATTGTGTTAGCAAATTGATATATATATATATATATATATATATATATATATATATATAAGTTGGATACATTGTATATTTAATAAAGTTACTAGATCTATTACTTCAGTAAGAAAGTTATATTATTTATTTATCTATAACTCATCGTTCCGATATACAAGAGTGGAGTTATTAGGCATAAAGCTGCAATGATTTAGTAACATACAAATATAAAATTTAAATTAAAAATTAGAAATTATTGATGTTTATAAACATAATATATCTATTTATATTAAACTTTTCTTTTGCAATTGGATATTCATCAAAATTATTTTTCAAAAAAGATATTAACGGGAATAAACTTTCATAAAATTTTAGATTATATTTTATTTCCTAATTATTATTTTTTAAATCATTGAAATATGGAGGTACAAAAAGAAATAAGAACAATTAATTTTATGCGATTAAGAAATATAATACTTACCATAAGGTTGCTCCGTCGGCGCTCGATGCTTTCTCAGGCTTTCTCAGGCTTCCTTCACCTCTTAGAGTGTCTAGGTCGTCAGATCCCAATTCTGCATTGCGTTCACTCGCGAAAAACACTCACGATTAATTACGATCACGCGCAGAGTAATTTATTAGTCTTTAGTCAGATTACTCGTACGGCACTCTCGAACGCGATGCGCGACGCAACGAATTAGTTATAGCTCGCTTTCTGTTAAATTGCGGTGACGATGAGTGACATTTCGCTTTTCCATCATTAGAGATAGTGAATTACTTCAAAATCATATTCGTGGAAGAATTATCATGGATGAAAAATCATGTGATTTTCGATACATAAAAAAAATAAACTGAGATTATTTTTCCATTATTGTAAGACATTTATATGTCGAGATATCGAATATTTTGTTTGTTTTACAAATTGTTATTTAAAACTTTCAAATCGATATCAATTATCAGCTTTATGGAAATCCCTCAATATGACACTTTTCGCGTCGAATATTTTCTGAATCATTTGAATAACTTCAATTAAAAAAGATTGGGTAATACTTTCGTGCCAACTTTTTTCTTTTTTGTAGTTGCTGAAGATGGAAAAAAATTGACTGAAACATTTAATACTCATTAAATTAAGTTAAATTAAGTTAAGTTTTATTAAAAAATTAATGTTTGCATCCTTTTTAGTGCATTTGGCTCTTATTTGTCTTATTCTTATTCTTTATTTGTTGTTTATTATTAGTATTGGAGTCTTATAATTTGTTTATTCAATTATATATGTATATATTCATCTCTGTTTTTCAGACTATTGTCAGTTTCGTAAGATTCCTTTAATACATACTCTCAAAACGCTGTCAATTATGATTATGCTTTGCATGGCACTCTCGCGATGCAAACGTTAAACCGTCTGTGTTTTGCTTATTAGGCTGACTGATTTGTTGTTGATGAAAATCGACATAGTGCGTGGGACGCACTATTTAGCGTTGCCACATAAGAGCCATTGAGTGACTCGTAGCTATGCTGTGTTAATAGTGTAGCATAGCAGTGGGTACCAGTTAACTTCCCTGTTGTTACAGTACTGATGTCTATTTCTGTTAATATAGATTAACTTTAATATTGATTTAACGTATTTTTTACTTCTTTTAATTCAAAAAAATTAGAAAAAAGTAAATGTAAAAAAGTAAAAGTAAAAATTAAATCGAAGTTATGATAATCCATATTGATAAAAATAGGTATGAGCTTTTCAGAATTCTAAGTCTCTCCACCACTTCAAGATCTGTGGAAGAGATATCAACGAAACGCCATGACTTTAAGTACATTAAAAAAAAAATTAGTATGCGTGCATGTTCCGTCCGTAAATACATCATAATGGCAAGACAGAAATTTTTTTTTCTATTTATTACACATTTTCTCTCGGCTTATTAAAATTACATAATTTCTTACTTTTCGCAAAAAATCAGATTCGAAAGTATATGAAATAATAATGAAATAATATTAAATAATTCTCTTTCTCTCATTTTTTATTCATGAAATCAAAATAAACTTCCATTTTTATGGTTAACTGTTTTAATTTCCATATTATATTTAGATCTAATATTAGAAATGTACATTTTTTATTTAAATAAAATAATATTGATATATTTAAATCTTTTTATTAAAATGGTAAAAGTTATATGATTGTGTTTGACACAAATTAAAATGGATTGTTAATAATCAATTGATTCCTGATGATATTTGTATTCATACAAACATACACATATAAGAAACTAAGGAGAATCAAAATACAATCAGAAATAATAAAAATTATTATCATATGAATTAATTAATAATTTATAAGTTAATAGATATGAATTGAAATATTAAAATGAATGAAATATGAATTGAAATATTAAATGAATTTGAAATATTAAAAATGTCTCTCTCTGTTTCTTTCTTTGTCTCTTTTTCTTTTTCTCTAATTATGAATTAATAATCTCATAAGCTAAAAGAATTTTTGATGCGTTACTTATAATAATATTCAAAATTCAATATAATAATTAATATTATTCGGTGAAAAATTAAATCCAAAATCAATAATTAATCTTCTGTAATTATATAATATGTTATTAAATAATAATATTAATATGTTAAAGAGAATATTTGTTAAAATATAAATTTTTTTTCATTTCATAACATGTTATTGTAAAATACTTTTCTTTTCTTTTGTATCTTTAAGTCAAATATATTAAAAACTTTCCATATATTTTCTTTTGTACTACTTTATACAATATTTAATCCTTGAACTAAATTGAAGAATCAAGTGCAGATTTTACTCAAAGGCTATTGGAATAAGAAAAAAAGAGAGAAAGAAAGAGAAAATGCATACACAAATACATTGAAATATTTTAATATTTTTCTCTACTTTATATATTATTATATACTTTATATATTATTTTTATAAATGTAAAGTACTGAAATCCACATTCATGCAAATTGATTCGACGATTCGCATAGCACTCTGTATTTTCGATGTGAAAGATGCAGCAAAGAGCGTGACAGATAAATCATTATGAAATTTTAATTCATTTCCAAATTGATGAGGAATCGAAATGCGACCCTGCAAAATTTATATTCAATGCTTCTTCAAAAAATAATCGTCGTTCAATAAATAAATCACGATGAAACGTTAATATGAAAGTCCGAATCTTCAATTCCTACAAAATCGCGCGAAACGCACACCTACTTTGCACCGAACAACCATATACGTTTACGAGTTGTATAAATTATTTAGTAAAAATAATGTAATAATTAACGTATAATAATACAGTAATTAAGAGAACGATATATCTTTCTCTATTCGTAGTTTTCTCCCGATACTTTTATTGTATTTCATAATAATACACGGAGCACTTAACACGACAGCCTGTCGCTTCGAGCGTCGGAACGGGAATAGTAGTGAAATGAGATTTTGATAAACATAACACATGAAGCATCGGATTAAACGTTTGTAAACAATAGCGTGACGCGTTGACTTCGCGTATAAACAATAGAAAATATCAAGATCAAGATCACGCTTCGTACCTCGCATGTATAGAGTTTTTCATCGTTATATTAAAATATTCAATATTTTGTAGAAGAATTTACTTTGAGAAAATTCTCATACACACATGTATTCTGAATTAATTTCGATAAATATGCTATATCGTATCGCGTACATTAAATCTAATAACTGTCAGGAATCAAATGAAAAAGGTATGTAAATCAGATTATTATTATTATTATTTATGATAAAAAATGTTGCAATTTGAGAAACAGTAAAAGTATCATAATATATCGAGATATTTCTTTTATATTTTAATAAATAATAAAACTCATATTATTTTATCAATTATTATAATATTATAGTAAATTAATTATTCGAATTCAACTTAATGTGAAGTAAAAATGTTAAGTGAAATTATACATAAATTAAGTGTTCAAATTATATGATTTTCGATGAAAATGAATAATTTCATTAAAAAAGATATTTGAAATCGCATGAACAATAAGTGTAAAAGATATACATTTCTATTATAAATTGCATACATTTGACATTTATTGTTTATACAATTTCATATATAGGAATAAAATTTCATATAACTTTTTGTAACATGGAATTTTGCTCGGCAGTTTCAATATTAATCACACACAGCGCATGATTTCGACAATGTACACATCATATATGAAATATTATTAATAAATTCTCATAGAATAAAAATAATAGAATAATAATAATAAACAGTTTTTTCTGTTAGTCATTTAACTCAACAATTCGTTTATTATTCCGTTTAGTATTTGTAAAAATAATAAAGAACAAATTACATTTATATTGGCAAAAAATGTAAAGAGGAATATATACAATTTATCATTTAAAAAAGAAATTATCCATAAATCTCGCATTAAAATAGTAATTAAAAAAAATTCAATAACTTTTGATTTTTTATTTCGAACAATTAAAACGCGTGAAAATTTTTTTTCTTTTTGATCTGAGCATATTTACGAATTGTTGATAAGAATTAATTGATGATGAAAATTAATAGTTTGATGATTGTTAATTGTTCAAAAAATAATTTTAACCGAGAAATAAACACGATGATACATGGACGATTTGTTCGTGATTCGTATTTGTTTGTGATATGCAAATAATGGCATGATTATACATATGTATTATTTGTAAAAGCAAACATCAAGATCGTATATTAGTCATCTGAAAAAATATTTGATTTATTACAAAATAAATTTATGCCAAATATTTTGTTTTTTGTTAAAATTTCTGTTTTTTTTATATGAGTTTTGATGCATGCTATGATATCGCATACATTAAATTTTTCATTTATTTGAGTAGAAAAATAAATGCTTGCTTAATCAAAAAAATATGCAAATTAATATTGTTATTATTTTATAAGCCACATTCTTTCATTCTGACAGGAATAAAAATATGTATAATTTTAATAAGTTGGAGTTTAATAAGTGGAAATAAAATATAAACGTCAATTAATTATAGTCATATTAATAATCGGAATATGATCACGCGAGACTTAACATGGAATTCTCTATATTTATCGGACTCTGTTATATTTTTTATTATATCCAGAAGATTTAGCTTTGTAAAATAATCTTTTTAAAAAAGCGAAAAAACATTATCCGTTAATAATAACAATTTTTTTCTTTTGGAGCAGTCAGGACACCTTTAATTGTCATAACAGAGTCAAGTTTTTTCCATTAAATTTTCTTTACTTTTAATTAAAATTGTTATTTTCTTTGATACTTATGTCACGAATGTAATGTGGATCTTATTATGCTTTTAAAAATTCTTTATCTGAAATTACATATTGTAGATTTTACAATTATATTAAAATACAAATTCATGAATAAATATTCAGGCGTAAAATATACAATACTTATGTATGTTTCATTAAACATTGAAATATGACAATATGAAGAAAAATATAATTTCATATTTTATTTATAAGTTTTTGCCAGTTGGTGCAAAATTCTTTAAAATGATCATTTTTACAAGAAAACACATTTATGTACGATACAATAAATTATATATGAATATATAAAACATTCTTTTAATGTATTTTATTTAAAAGGATTTTCTATTTAATTATATTATATATTAATTATATTATATATATTATTTTTTGCATAACGAGTTTTTGATAAATGTACGACGTGTTTTTCACTTTTTTTTGAAAAGATTATTTTGAAAAAAAATGTATGCCACAAATGTAAAATAATCTTTTTAAAAAATCTTTTTATCCTCTTGACTTGATCATAAGTTTATCGAAGCTATCAAAAATTTTTTGTACATAAAGCTTTATACGTGATTTACCAATAGGGAGGCGATACAAATCCTTTTTAAAATGCGAATATATATTTGCGTCAGATAACAGCAGTTAACGGCATAACTTATTCTGATTTACGTGTAATACGGTTATATTTTTATGGCACACGGTTCCATTAGCTTCGATGCGCATGATTTATGTAAAGTGTTCTTGGCACTTTCGCGAAAGGAACAAGGCTACTCTTGTACGTCCACTCACGAAAGTCGACCGCGTATAAATATGCCTTGTCTACGCCCGCTTGTACTATCGCGTGTAAAGTTTAAGGGGCGAGTAGCGACTTTCCGGTGTCTGGTGTCTAAATAATTTTCGAGGGTAGCTGACCGGGGAGGAACGTGTCGATAAAAATATTTTCCATTTTTATAACTCGACTAAAAAAAAATAATTCGACCGCAAGAGAGATGAAGGCGATCCGTCCTTTATTATTACTTCGCTCTCTCATTAAGAGTTTTACTAGGGGAGAATTCCTGGATGGATTCTTTGTACCATGCATCGCCCTTTTTCTCATTGCAGGTGTCCTGGGTGCGCAGACGGGGAGAGGAGCTCCATATACTCACCATTGGTCTCGACACGTACGCGAGCGACTCCAGATTCTCTCTAGCCTTTGAGAAGCCTAATGACTGGCGATTGCTGCTGCGTTCCGCAACGGAACGCGATGCCGGCCTTTACGAGTGTCAAGTCAGCGCCCACCCACCATTAATCAGAACTGTCCATCTAGCGGTGTCAGGTAAGTGAGCGCGTCATTGCGTGTGCGTTCATCTGACCGTCCGGGACTTGGCAACCTCGAAGCAATCAAGAGCTTGCTATTTCCTACCGCTACTAACGATATGCACTTTGATCTGACGACCGCATTGCGGCCCGTAAATCACCGTGTTTGTACGGGGTGTCTCGGAATCGTCGCCATTATCAGAAATCGCGGATTTATAAGAGTCAAATTGAAAATAGAATGTATCGTCGGATTGTAGATTTTGTCGCGGCTAAAAGGCCACTTAAGATCGAGAAGCTTGAATAGCTTTCGTAAAAGAAAAATATTACTCCAGATTGTGGGAATGATTTGATAATGAGAGTGACCTGAGGCACTACCCTGTATCGTCGGTGAAGCACTTTCTGTTTTTGATGTAATCAGTAGGAAGCTTGTTTCGGAATTGCGACATTCGTAGCTGTTCGCATATTAACGCGAATAAGACTAATTATGCTAATGATAAAGATGAAAAGGCCGCGCGTGTACGCGCGTTATTCTCTTAATTTACTGTTAAGGTACTTCCGCCTAGAAAATCCTCCCCGTAGATATATAATCCATGTGTCCCGTGGCACGTTTTCGCTAGACCATAAATCACGGTAGCCACGTCGTTAGGGTCGTCCTCTTCGTGGCATAATGGCGATCTCGATGCTGTAACGATGTTCTCGTGGCGCTCATGTCCCACAGCCACTTAATTGGAGTCCCATCTCTTACTCGTATCCTCTTTTTCCATTCCACTTCTCCCTCTCTTTTTTCTATTCCCGTTTTTTATCCGTGTTTTTTCCTTTATTATCAACAATGTTAACCGTGCAAATCTATCCGTATAGTACAAGTTGTGCGAATGTGTACGAATAAAATCGGAAAAAACAGAAGAAAAATACAGAAGTACATTAAACTATAATAAGAAGCTATAATAAGGTCGTCTTCCTTCAGTCACATAAAGATATTTAACTTAAATAACTGGCATAACTCATTCTAATGCATAATAAAGCTCATTATCATCTATCATCTATCTTACAATTGCTTTGCGAATAATTCGCGAGTGACTCAGCCGTCAATGTTTGATTGATAGCAAGCAATATCGCAGTTGTCAGCATATTTGATTAATAACGGATGTAAGACTAATAGACACTTTGAAGATCAAATTCGGGCTTTCATCTACAACGTCCGATGATATCTCTATATAGTATCTGACGGTTTTACTTCCCCGGTACGTGTAGTTGAGCGAATAGTTCGACCGAGATTAATGAGACGGGCGCGCGTTGAAAAGAGAACTTGGAACACTTGCAGTTTCAGAATTTATATATTCGAATAAGAGTGATTATAATTACGCCCGTAGAATAATTGTGAATTAATTACGGTGCCATGAGCACAAGTAACGTGTGTCACGATAAATTTACGATGACGAGAAAGCCTTGCCAGCGAGTCTTTCGAGAAATGTGTTACTCTCTTTTCGGTAAATAGTTTTAAATCTTAATTTTCATCAAACAATAATTGCATTTTCTAATTTTTATCTGACTTTTTCTTTACATTTTTTTTCTCGTTCTAAAGTTTCTAAAATTAAATTATAATTGAATCTCAATTTTGAATATAATATTGATTATAATTATGCAAGGAGAGAGGTATATAATTATTTATTAATATTATATTAATTATTTATTAATTATTTATTAATTTATAATTCGATATTGAATTTCGATAGTTTTGCGTACTTTATCGTAGTCTTTTGTAAACATGCACATCGAGATTTCGCTTTGACAAATGCGCACACTTGTTAAACTGCATTACATCGGGGAAGAAACATAGTGATAAGAACGCTGGAAGTACGTGATGAAAGATGGAGAGATAAGCAGAATGAATGGAAAAAAGAAAAAGGAAGGGCAGCGCGGTAGATGAAATCAATATGGGTATGCAGATATCGAAATATTTTTCAGTCACCGTAGCTGCAATAGGGGGTTATGAAATATCTGACCGAAATACCGGGTACAGGGTTGGAATAAATTCCGTGTTCTGTGAAATAAACGGAATATTTCGTGGACCCAACTGGCGAAACGAACGATTGCGGTATATTATTCTCCTACATATCGTTCGGCTTTCGTTTTAACTTATAAAGTCCGCTCAACCGTATCATTTTTCCATAACTTTCGAACGAAATATCGATACGGCTAGTGAGGATCTTCCTTATACATTAAGAACCTCTCGAGGAATAGGATGTAGGATCTGCTAGAACAGCTTGACCGAGATATATTTCGGCCCTCCCTGCCGAATACGATTTCCTAATATGAATATTTTCATGCGCATACACCATCATGAATTTCTTGTACTATTACTTTATGATTCACGCGTCAATAAAACTTCTCGTGGTACTCGCTTCGAAATTTCTACGCGGTATCACGATTTTTCGAAATTTATTACTTCGTTCTTAGGTAAACGGGGGAGGAAGGAGAGAGGGGGAGAGAAAAAAAGCTCGCGAGTAATGATTTTCTTTGAGAACGTGTCGATGCGTTCGTTAGCGTCGAGAAGCTTTCCCTGCGAGAGCTCTCTCTCCTTTTTTCCGATCTTTTCTCGCGCATTTTCACATCTGGCTTACTCGCCGCTCTGCTTTTATCGCGTGCAGATTTCTATAATGACCCGTAAAAGTTGCGACGGTATCATTTATTATCGCGACTTTACTTTTCTTTCATTCCTATCCCATCCTCTCATTAATCAAAAGGCCGTCGTTTTCCCTCGATAATGATATCTATTTATGTTATCACGCGCGAGCCAAGACAATGTAGTTATATAGGGCTTTAAACCGCCGTTCAACATCGGCGAGAGTGCGGGTTTAGAAATAAAATTGCGTTACGGAACTTGAGAAATAATTCTTGGTCGCCGGCACTGTCCGGGAGCTTTATTTCTGGCGAACGTTCAAATAGTTAGGAACTTAAATTCCGCGAGCGACGGCGGCTTTTCCGATGGCGTAAACTGCTTGTGCCAGAGCTCAGTTTCTCGTTTCACTACCGCTGGTCTACATTGAGCTTTGGCGTTGTGAATTTTACGAGCCTCCAGCCAGTTCTAATCGGATTTCCATAATGGTCCATCGATTGATGTCGATCCAGTACAAAAAGAGCACGAAATTAATACAAGAGAGAGAGAGAGAGAGAGGGGGGGGAGGGGAGGGGGGGAAAGAGGGAGAAAATTCCTTCATCGTTCCGAACGGTTAATATAAACAATTGGGATTATTATTTATAAAACAAAAACTGTAGAGAAGGGAAAGATCACGTAATGTCCTTGTGTCTTTTTACTATGCAATCGCGGTCGCTTGTCAGAACGGAAAAACTGCACGCTGCATGCGCTTCACCCGTTTCTCGGCCTTCATTCCATATTCACTTGCTATCCGAGAAGGGATATGCCGATCCTGATGTGGCTTAGAAATGGCGAAATTTTCACATGGATGCGATATGTATTGCACGCGACCGTCGGGATTGTCGGGAGGAATATTCGAGCGATTAGACCGGAACGAAGTTCGACCGAGGACTTTTCGCCTTTTCGAAAGGGCTGTACGTGCGACGTGGAAAGTTTTTCGGGATTGGTCTCTTCACGACGACGACGACGACGACCGCATTCGACGAGCGTTCCGTTATAAAGTCAAGAGCCGGGGAATATAGGGATTCTAACGGCAGCTTATGCAATCCCACGCTTTTCGCGGCGGGAAAGAAAGGAAACGTGTACTCGACTACGGGTCACCACCCGCTTTTCCTTTAACCGTACACGTTCCCGACGCTCCCGTCTCGGTCGGCCGAATAAATCAAGGCTTGCCAATACTGGGTGCTACACGAAGTCTTATTACACAGTCGCGACCAGTCTGTAGGTAACCGTCACGTTTATTTACAAAGAAAAGTCTACTTCCGCAACAGTCGATTCTTCTTTCGTTCGATCCTTTCCCCCAATCTCATTATGGTGTATCCAAAAATCGTAATTTTCACCGGAGTGGAAAACGGATTGCACTAAATTTCCGTTAGCGAGTGCAATTTCGAGATTTTATTGTGCTCTGTGATCAGTAATCGGATATCGAATCAAAACTGTTCGAATGTTGAAGGTATGGTATACCTCTCTCGAGGGCGAGTAATTCCGGCAATCGAAGGTATTAAAGAATTATTACGATAATATCGATCTGCGGCGTTATATATATATATATATGTTTTATATATATATATATATATATATTTTATATATATTTTATATATATATATATATATATATATATATATATATATATTTTTTCACTCGCGTATGAAAGTTTGAATGGCGAGGATGATCGATCGCGTAGTAATCATACGGCCTCTTATCCGTTCTTATTCGCTGCGAAATAGCTTGGCTGCGTTCATAGCCAAGAATCCGTCATAGTAATATTGCCGACGACAAAAGAACGCTTGTGCAAATTCCAGCGTGTCGCTCTATCGCTCGCGCGAAATTACATCGACGAATTCCTGGCGTGGATCCCCCGGCGCCGACAGGGAGAAAAGAAAAGGGCGGTAAAGGCGGGGACATTATCCCCGGTGAAACAATGAGTTCCTCTCCTTTCGCATCGGGCGACAAACGTTTTTCTTACCACTTCGTAATAGCGTCGCGTTAGATTATGCCTCGTAATGCTGTATAAACGAGCCGCTCCGCGTCGTTACGGTGGTGAGATCCACGGTCGATCTCGGCGACAGGATCGAACCTTAAGCAACCCGAGGCAACCGGTTTTTCACCAGGAGCGAAAATTCAAGTCGATAAACAGCGTTCTAACAGCGTTGGAATTGCGCTTGTTATACCGGTAATTTTCGGATGCCTTAGTGCTATCGCGACGCGGAAGCTTTATCTTTCCTAATGGCTGCTATCGTTCTCCGCCTCTTATCGTTTTCGATGTTAGGGATTCTTACCGAGTTGTGAAGAGAGAGAGAGAGAGAGAGAGAGAGAGAGAGAGAGAGAGAGAGAGAGGGGGGGAGAGAGCGGTAACTCGGAAAGTGCTTACATCAGCGGCATTATTAACGCGAGCGTCCATTAAAACAACAGACGTTTTGTAGCTAAGCACGCGATTTTCTGTAGGAATTTTGTTCGACTGCACTCTGTAATTCTCGCGGGAGACAGGGGTTATAGGTGCATCAGCATTCCGGATAAAGAGGAATGCGAGAACACTGGGAAGGGCGACAATGCTGACGAGTTCGAGTAGTTTTTCTGTCGACGTAATTTTATCAGTATCTTCGGTCGACGAGTATTTTACGCCAGATTTCTGCGCGTGTTAAAATTTTTCGCTTCTCAGACGATTTCGCGTGTGTAAGTGTGTTTTCACAAGTAACATTATTAAAATTTGCAATATATAAGTAAAACAAAACGCGGACTTGCTTGTCAGCAAGCGAAAAACAATCGTTTCGCGCGGTTTGGATATTATCTTTACAGAGAAGGAAGTAGAAGAGCGAGTGTTGATTTTTGAACTATCTCCATGCTGCAAATTTGTTAATTCATTCGTTCGTTACGTGTGCACATTATCCAAGATTCGAATGTGCGGAATCGGGTCGGGCAAATCATGGAAGATTGAGATTTGGGACGCACGGCTAGTTCTCGAGCCGCGTAATCTAGATGATAACGCGCAGATTAAGTCCGACGCCGAAATACCGGGAGTTAATCGCATTCACGGGACACGCAGCGTCCCAGAAGCGTATAATTATCGCGCGCAGGCGTTCAACATCGAACTGGTTGCCTCGGAGGGATTCCTATGGCGATAGCGAGAATCCTAATTTCTCAGGGGCGAAACGTTAAAATACACTCTAATCGCTGAGTCTCTTTCGCTGAGTCGTGGATGATTACTGAAATGAGTTTCATCTCCAGTTGCCTCTCCTTCATCTTATTATACCGCTATTATATCTTGCTATCGAACATCTTTGTAGCATCTCGCATTTGTGACAAAACGACTTTGTTATTCGACAATTATTCCGCGAGAAAGATTTCGAAGTTAGGATAATCTTTTCCGTGACACCACGATAAGTAAGTTCAATATTGCGAATATTCGTTATTTTATTTTGGAAATAAGATCAAAGATTGTATAAGGGACGGTTATATAACGTCGAATTGTTATGTGCCAGCTAGAAACAAATTGGTCGTTAACTACAACGGTTGAGATACATCGATGTAGCCATCACAGTCGTGCATTTGGCGACAGCTTTGCGTACGATCGCTATCATTTAATATCTCGTTAACGTTGTCGCACGTGGAGACGCTTGATCGCGCGCGCCAAATAACAACCGTCCATTAACGTGGCGCCGATTATGAGCACAGGCATTGCGAGTGCTCGTACCAGCAATGCGAATTATCAATCAATCACTTCTATCGACATCCATTAATTAACAGTAACAAGATTAACGAAAGGCGAATTTTCTCCTTATCACCACCGGCAAACGTATTGTTTCAATTATTCCTAATTTATTTAAAAGTTTAACTCGCTCCCGCGTGTGTTATTTATTTCTTCGTTGCCATTACGTGTTTTCTTATTGATTGCCAGCAAGCTAGCAGCGCTCTACGCCGCGAGCGATTGATGAAAGTAAGGTATTCATATAATAAGGGCGATATGATCAAATTATCGCGCGCGTTCTACTTCGTCAAAATTATATTAGTATAATTACGTTCCTGAGCTTGGTGTGACGCATACACATATGCAGAGTATCCCTGAACTCGCGGTTCTCAGGTAAATTGACTTTGAAAATTAGGAAACTGATAACGTCATTGCACGTTTTTTTGAAGCTTCAACAATTTTAGTGAAATTATTTGTCTGAAAAATCGACTTATCGAATCGATTTGTCTGGAAAATTTATTTTATCAACATATATATAAAACATCTAACTATCTGTTGAAATAATAAAAATTATCTAAAAGTTAACGTCATATTTTATTCCTTATATTTTAAAGTTATAATTTCTTCAAAAATTATTTTAAATATATTACTGTAAAATGTTACATTTTATATTTGTATAGTTATTAAAACGATTTGATGATATGTGATCTATCATTAAAAATATAAAACAAAGGTTTTTTAATCTTCCGATTTTTTTAAAGATATATTTTTCGGAAACAAACTTTTATATAAAAATATTTTTTGTACGATAGTAAAAAAAAAAAAGAAAAAAAAAATACAAAAAAATTAATTTCCAAAAAATCTCTCTCTTGAATATCGCTCAGAGACGTCCTGTCAACACGCATTGCGGTGAATCTTTGTATTTTATCGCATTTGGGGATAAAATTGAGAATTCGTAATGCAATAAGTGCATGGGGTTAGAGAACAGTTTGGGCCGCGTAGAGACGGGAGTACTCTCTCGAATGCAAACAGCGACCGCAGAGGTCTCTCTACTGACTGAGAGTTCGCCACGCGTATGATATATATGGCTCCGCCGTATTTGCCGTTAAACTGCAAAAGTTGCGTATGTAAATTGAGTCTTCTCTCGTGGCGATAGCTGTGTCGTTCGGAACTAGCGCGATTTTGTCGTGGCGCCGTGCATCTGGCCCGTTGGCTCTCCGGAATCTTCCATAAATAAATGCATGAACGCGTACGCATATGTACAGAGAGAGAGACAGAGAGAGAGAGAGAGAGAGAGAGAGAGAGAGAGAGAGAGAGAGAGAGAGAGAGAGAGAGAAGAGCGAATATGATGCATACGCGTGTAAATGGGGAGGGATATATCGCGTATTCCTAACTCGTTCGTTCGCAGATTGATGCGGGCGTATGTAGTACAGTCAGTAAAAATGTGTGTCTGCACGATAGTTGAACCGTGTCGCAACGATCACCCATCTTTCCGTTTGTGTTCTATTTTTTTCCGCATCAAGGCGCGTACGCGTATATGTTTTTTTTTCTTGTATCGAATCACATGTATAGACATTTCCGCGTAAAGGGGATGAAAATGGATTTGCAAAAAGTGTCCCGTCCATAGCGATTGTTGTGCATGTTTAATTCTTATATATGATAATAATAATAAATTTTATATATATATATATTCTCCATTGCTTGACACTTTTGCGTAAATATGTTTATGCATATATAGCTACTTCTGATAAGTCATCTCATAAGTCAGGTATTTACGAAATTAATGAAGTTATTTCTTGAGATTATGTACTCGGAATATTTCATTTAAACATAGCAGAAACAATCAGTATGCAACTGTATGCGAATATACGGTACTCGCTTACGGTATGAAACTACATCGATTCCCGTGAGAGCTGCAACTACACCGAGTGCATTGTTAGTACTCTCCAAGGTATAAACGAAAACAATATGCAGAGAAACTAGGAAGAACAATAGTCGAGGAGAATAATCGACCGTGATCGCCGGCATACTTCGCGAAGTAAATATGCCAGCTATTTATTATGAGAAAAATTATGTTTCTCAATAATGAGAACATCAATATAAGTTATCATGAGAGTGCAAGATGAATTGATGTAAGAAAGATAAATAATTGATAAGATTGCGGGCTTAGATTTAATTCTGCTTATATCTGATTTTTCTATACGCAAAGCGTATTCTAAGATCACCAGATCACCCTGAATGTAAAGAATACTTTAGAAATTAATTAAATTAAAAAATTTCAGTATGCAAATATCAAACTAGTTATAGTTTTCGACATAATACATAATTAAATTAACTATTAATATTATATTTATTATAAATTTTCATAGCTTAGATAATGTTGATGTACAATATATAAATAAATAAATTCTATTTATTATATTGTATTGATATACCAGAATTATTTTAACTGCAATATATTAGAGATTATATTTTAAGTATTAAATATTTCTTTATATAACTGACAATTAATTATTTCCGTATTAACTTCCACATAATAATTTATAAAATATTCTGCTTTATAATATATTTCTGCTCTATAAAATAGCTATCGACTTTCACATTATTCCATTTCCTTTTGTAATATTAAATGATATTAAGTGTAATTATCGAGAATTATAGATATAGAGCCTATGAAAGATTAAAATTAAATTAGGATAATCTCAAAATAAAATACAAATTAATTATCCAATTACAAATTAATCTCCATTAATATATAAATTTTTTAATTTTATCGAATAATAAGTAAAACTGAACTACAATATGAAAACTATAAAAATTTAATATTTATTTGGAATTGATTAAATGCATAAACGATTCCGAATAAATTACCTTAATGTATTGAAGCAAAAATGGGCAAATTGAGCAATTTAAGTTGGGTTGCGATAAAGCGAGACCAGACATGTAGTTTAAACTTTATTTTAAAAAAGTATTCAATAAAAGAAAGACCAAATAAAGTTACATATCAAAATATTAATAAATTTTTCTCATTGTATTTTATAAATTAATTTATTATTTCGTATAGATACATATAAGTATCTTAATTTAATTTCTTCTTTGAAACATGAATATAAAAGGTTTAAAAATTTTATATTTTAAAATTGTATTTATATTTTTGTTTTTTCTTATTCATTTTTTTTAAATTTTCATCGTTAAGTAAAATTTAAAAATCCAATCAATTATAATATACTTTAGAATTGCTTAAATAATATTATTGATTTATTATATCTTTATGATATCTTTAACTATCTTTACGTTGAAAAAATTATATATAATCTGATTATTAAAACCTGTAAGAAACAAAAATACCTTTTTCATACTTGGAACTAATTTTATAAGAATCCAAAAGACAAATGTTAATGTTATTTTACAGTTTAAAATATCAAATTTGGTTAAGATATGATATCATTATTTGTAACATTTTTATTTTTTTAAATTTCATATATATGATATATAGATCTGGATTATAAAAAAATCTTATATTTGGTCTGATATAATTATTATAATCTATTATATTAGATTAAAATAATTATAGGTACGTGTTGCACACGTTATGCAGCAGAGAAGTTGCAATATATCCTATATCGTATTGTAAAATACAAATTCAAATTATTACAACATACCAAATTAATATTTCAAGACGTAATCGTCGCGCGCATGAAATGATTATAAACGTTTAATTCCGACAACAAGCAAAATGATAATTAACGAATTACACACTGATAATTGCGTCGCATCGCCAGATTCCTTTCAAAGGAATTTTTTCTTTCTTCTTCTTTCAATTTCTTCCATTTCGTAGCACGCTAGATTGAATTTAGATCCATCGTATCGATTACAGGCAACATTAGATGGTAGAAATAGAGGGTGCGAGAAGCAAAAGGGCGATAAAACGCGACGGACGTGATTGCGATTATGGCTGCGAAATCAGAAAAGCGTCAAGCGTGCTACAACACATTACAGTCAAACAACACTTACTCGCGAACAGACGAGTTAATTGTCTTGCGCGTACTAATTGCGGAAATAACATTGATCGCCCGACGTTTCAAACTGATATTCTCAAGTTTAATTCAACGCGCGAGACGCTTTATTATTCCGTGATGGAAAAATAATGGCAAGAAAAGTAAAGGTCGCAAATTAAATATCGTAAACCGCGTAAGATATCCCTTGCTTAATGCCTTGACACGATTCGCTCGTCACGGATGTTAACTGCCCGGCATGACCGTTAATTGTGAAGAATGATTGCGTTACGAGGGGGGAGGGGGGGGTTGACGATACGACGACACGGAGCAGCACGCGGCCCTGCTTGCCCTGTTTCGAGCTCCATCATGTGAGTGACAATACGTGGACTTTGTGTAAGTAAATTCAGTACGTACGTGCACGTTGACACACGAGAAATATTTAATATTTTATTATAAACAGGCTCTTGTCACGGTATTTTATTTCGAGTGACGTAATTATTAACACATCGCAAATTGCGAGGTACTAATTACGGCGCTATGTTCCTGAAACCACTCGATTTTGTGCAGCACATACCGTCCGTCTCTCCAAATAATAAGCGTTTAAATCGCTAAATGAGAAGGATAAGAGTCGAAGAAGTGATTGTCGGAAAATGAAATAGTAAGTACCTTAATGAACGATGGTTCAACGCGATGCTCGAGTTAACCGAGTAAGGATAGTAATTGCTGGCTCGTAGATTGGAAATGATAACGTTTACTCGGCACGATCACGAGAAATAATGTCACCGCGTGCGTAACAGGCATCGAGCTTGAAATTCCCTGGAAAACAGGCGCCGAGCTATTTTTCCATGAACAACCGTGCCGTGACGAATAAACAAAAAAAGTCACAATAAAATTGTCGCGTACCGAAAGCGTTATCATTCGCGCGGTGCTGACTCTCGCGTGCATGCCGGAACAATATTATTTCTCGTAGTGCGGTGACGACGACAAGTAAACGTCATCATCTCTCATTTAACAGTTACGCACCAACCGACCGGCACAGCCGCTCTCTCGTCAAAAACGGGTATTTCGCGCTATTTATTTGTTTATTATCGGAATATCGAAGAAACTCTCGACTCGATTAGATAATGGCTCGAACAATTCCTCGTGTCACAACGATATCATCTCTCGTAACATTTTTTGTGACACAGTGATGAAAACTTTCCTATCTACGAGTAGAAATTCATTTTTCGCTTGATTTATTTATCAAAAAATCGCATTTTTCGATTCGTTCCATGATGTAAAATCTTGGAGAATTAATATAGGTTACTAATAGTTGTAATCTGCGTTTTTCTTCGCGATAAATATTCCATATTGGAATTTCAATTTTTATTTCAATTTCAATTTTAATCTTGAGTTCGTTGTTAAAATATCGTATCGCGCTTGCAGAGGATTCTGTAAGTACGTTCGCATACAGAAAATAAATATTATTAATTTAAATAGCAGTCGGGAGGGAATGTAATACATGTAAATTTAAGTGATTAATCGTGTAATAGTTAGCAGACTTCAAAGTTTGTTACATTTTAACGAAATAAAATTCAAAGTTGGAAGTAAAAAAGGGGTTAATACAGTTAAATTAAAAATTAATAAACTTTTAACGTTTAATATGAGTTTTAATTCCATTTAAGTTCTATTAGCGACATCCGGTTGGCTTTAACGGGATAGCGACGAAGGCAACTTTCTTTATATTATAGCTTCGTGTCGAAAGCAACAGATAATTAATATTCTCACGGAAAATAGGGGGGGACGCATGATTAGATGGGGAATAGATGTATGAGGAAATTTCGCGATGGCATGCAAGGTGTAATTGGATCAAAATTGAAACGCCGAGTCTCTGATACATCGTGCATACCGTCGCAGATTGGCGCGTGCGTCTGGCACTCACGTCGGTAAATGCGTGATATTTGATCACCGTATTAGCGACATTTGAAATAAAAAAAAAAAAAAAAAAAAAAAGAAGGCGAAGTAACCGAATGCGAATTTCCATGATGAATGATGATGATGATGATGTTTTTCTGGCTGTACCGGGGAGCTTGACGTACCGCGCGGCGACTCGCATTAGATCTTTTCATGGTGCACCGACTTCGGGCAAAGCTTTTAACTCGCCAGGCTGATTTACGAAATGGCAGAAGGCCCTTCTAGCAACGTTTCTCGTCTCGCGGCTGGCCGCCGGCGTTGTTCTCTCTCGACCGATGTAGCAACCCTGGGTCTCTCTCTCTCTCTGTCTCTCTCTCTCTCTCTCTCTCTCTCTCTCTCTCTCTCTCTCTCTCTCTCTCTCTCTCTCTCTCTCTCTCTCTCTCTCTCTCTCTCTCTCTCTCTCTCTCTCTCTCTCTCTCTCTCTCTCTCTCTCTCTCTCTCTCTCTCTTCTCTCCCCCTCACTTTCTCTTCTTCTCTCTGCGACTACTACCTCGTTTTTCTTGGTTTCGCTCCGGTAAATAACGTCGGAGTAGGTTTGGACCCGGTGAGAAAAATTAATGTCTGCCCGCCGCGGGCCTAGTGGCTCTTGAAGCTTTGCTGGATGATTAGTAATGGCATTATCGTGCTACAGGCTGCGCCATATTATGCAACCGTTTCTTCGCGCAAAATATACATCGAACGAAATCTGATGGCTAAAATTGCGAAGCGGATTGTGTTAATGCGCAATGCTGTTGCGCCAAATATTGCCGCGCCGGTATTATATCGACATTAAAATATCACGCGCATTATTTTCTTGACTAATAATTTACTTCGGACATCTTTTTTCTTTATTAAAATTTCGAAGCATATTTAATGTAATAATATTACGCGATACCGATTTAATTACATTATTAACCGGTATGTGTTCAATCAGGCGATATTACGAGCCTGATGCTATTATTTATATTCATTGTATTGACAGCTTAATACGTCGCACACACACATTATATTTGTATTATTCATGTAAATTTATGCATCTGATGCGTGCAAATCATACGAGCTCATATCATTTCTTGGTACTTCATTAATTCCGACATATAATGAACATTTTGGCTGTTCATATTAAAGATTTTGCAAATAATCCGCAATTATGCAATATAATTCCGCATAACTTCTGAACAAGGGAGAACGAATAAATTACTGAATAATTTGATTAAATTTGAAAGCGTGTGAGGGACGAACGGCCAAGAGGAAGATTCGTAACGTACGTGACGCGGAAAGCGATTGCGGAAAGCGCATCGCGTACGGCCAATTTTTAAGATTCATGTCTCGGGACGGTAGAGTTCCGATTTGGCGTCTTTAGAACGCCGACGAGGGGAATGCGTGAAGATCGACGTGCTTTGGGACGGAAGAAGAACGCGAGAACAGAGAAGAGATGCTCTGAGAACAGAGGAGGGAGAAGGAGGGTGGAGAAATAGAGAAGAAAAGCGAGCCGAATGTCGCGCAGGCCGCGCACGGTGTCATTCGCGAGGATAGCGCTTTCTATTACCGAACTTTTAAAGCGTCTTTGAGGAATATTGTCTTCGCCGTGCAAGATGGAACGCCACCATTCCGTCCTCCGCCTTTTTCACAGCCTCGTCGTTTCGGTTTTCATCCCCGCACGCTACATCCGGTATCTTTCTCCCCGTTTGCTCCTCGCTCTAGCACTAGCTAAATGGAAGAGATCGTTCCAGAAACAGCGTCGCAATCTTAGCTCTATTACGACTATTTTTCCAACAGATTATAAATTTTATAAAAAATTTGACAAATTTTTTTTCCTTAAATTTTCAAGGCGATCAAGGTCGTTCGTTGCATTTTTCGCGTAATTTAACTTAATTACGACATATAAGTACGGCGATAAAATTGGAACTAAAGTTTCTATTAAGAGATAGAGTTGGAGTGAACTATACTGGAGAAATGGCAAGATTGCACGTTACGACTTGTTAAAAGGAATTTTGGTAAGCAGCACGAATTGCTCTCAACACTTTGGAAAATGTTATATTACATGTTACATTACCTTATAACCTACCTTATAGAAGTGACCTGACCTGAAACGTGACTCAAACAAGGGTTTATTCCAACGAAATTGCACTGTACTTGTGTAGGGTGTTTGTTCTACACTTAGTTTTATCCGTTAACATATATATGCGCTTCTGAGTGATTCGTACGAAAAATGCGCGTGCCTGGGTAGAGAGTAGAAAACCTTTTTCGAGGGATTTATTCTCTCCAAGATGAAACAGTCTATATATATATATATATATATATATATATATATATATATATATATATATATATATTACAGCAACATGATCTTCTATTTCTTCTTCCTACGGCTTTTCCCCGATTTTCGCATGCTTTCGTTCGTTGTGACGATTTGCAAATGCAAACACAATTGGAAACCTGAACGTCTTTTAATCAAAATATTTATATGAACGTTACTATTTATTATTATTAAAACGGTATCTGTTACTCTAGTACTATTTTATTGTCGAGAAATACGAACGGTCGTGAAGTTAACGACTTCGACTTGGTTTAACACGGCACCGATCATCCACCGGTAGGTGATAAACGTTATGCCCTATTGAGATAAACGCGTCGTTTTCCGAACGAAATGCTGATCTTATCACAATCACGTGCGCTACAATGGAAACAAGAGTTAAATCGCTAAGGGCGAGAGCGTATTTTCGTTTCTCTCTTATTGACCCGAGCGAGGGGGGGTTGTCCTCTTGGTTATCGAGGATATATCCCTTTGAATGTGTGCGAGCCATCGATTCCTCTTCCTTACCGTAGCAAGGTTAAATCGAGCATCCCTCGTGAGCGCTGTCACCCCCGTCTTCTCTACCAACTACGACTTTTATTTTATCCCGAAGCATCTTTCTCCCGTGCCTGCATCCCATGCGACGGGGACGAAAAACAGATACGGCGTCTCGAGAGGTGATAGACTCTATCAAGACGTCTCTCTGTCTCCGCTCGCAAACTGTCTTGTATCGTGCCTGGTTTATCCCTGATATTTGTTTCGTTCGTCGCTGTCGGGGAAAATTACGCAAGTCGGAGTTACGTACGCGAGCTGACTCGCAGATCGATAATCCGATCATTAGGGCTTGTTGAAAGAAACGATGATAATTATAATAGGCTGCGTCTCGGATGAAGCATACGCGTGTCCTAATTGTATACACATAGCGTAACAACCATATATATATATATATATATATATATATATATATATATCTCTCACCGAGCGATACATCCTACGAGGCAGCTACGGGAATTACGAGCCTTCGGGGGTTGATAATTCTGTCTGTCCGCGTGTGGAGTTCAGACGATGGATGCTTCATTGCAGAGCTGTACGCCGTTTCTTGAATCTAGCCGGTGTATGAGCGCAAGTGGCCCTGAAATTTATGTTCCTATTGGGAATGATCGTTTCTCGTGCATCGTTACATTTGCAGCGCGCATTCGCGCGACTCGAATGGAGCATTGACAGTTTCCTTTGTGCAACTGGCACTCACCTTATCTCTTTTGGTCCATTCGTTCGCTCTTGCAATTGCGAAAGGCGTCTTTAAGTGCATTCGAGGCAAACGTGCGTGAATGTTGCTCGTAAAATTGCAGTTATGATACAGGCCATGTATCTACTTGATGAATTATTTATCTTTGACATTATGTAACATCGACCATGACTGTCGTACAAAATTCCATTAATTACGTAGCGTGCCGATCTCTGCTTCCTTTTCTCAGGCACAGTCAGAATTACAAATAGGTATTTTGAGAATTCTGCTTGTGACTAAAAGAATTCTTTCAGTTTTTTTTCTTTTTTTTACGATATTAAATTCAGGACAGACTGGACAATGACGAATTATTCATTTCATAATTTCATAAATTACGTTGGAATTACATAATAAAAACTGTGGAATGGACCGACGATTAAATTTTCCAAATGTTCAATTTTTATAAAAAAATAATATAATGTGATAGTAACGATTTATTGGAAGAGAACTGATTTCACTAATTTCACATTTTTAATACAGATTGATTGCAATTAATATTATTAATACGTCGTTATTGATAAAGGGATTTATTGTAATTTTGTTGGAAGCCTCAGTACGAGCTTTAATTAGTGCCGACATAACGATAATGCCGCCATATAATATTTGTCGAAATACCAATTGTTTGAGGTTCTAATTAATATTTATGATATGACAAAATGCGTATTCGCAATTGCTTTTCGATAAATTTTCCAATGTTACCTGATAAAAAAAATAGTCGAGGTTTCGACTCAACAGAGTTAGAAAAAGTAAGTTTTAGGAAATATCGAATAATTCGCGTAAATCTTCCTCGCGCGACATGAGGTAAAGATTAGTTCATCAAACGTAATGATCGGAAAGTAAATCATGCTGGAGCAAAATAGCTTCAGGTCGGATAACATGAATAATGTTACAGTATCATGCGGGGAATCGTGCGTTTCGGGCGATAAACCGAATTCAATTTGCAGTTCGCATCAGCAGTTCGCTTTGCTGATGTACTCGACTTCGGTGCGGAGGCAGATGCATTTTCGCCGTGCCGACGTCGGTATGTTCGCCCGAGCGTCAGGAATAGAGCCCTGGAATTTAGATTAACGATCGTGCGTGACTTCAAAATTACCGTTGATCCCGTATCCGGGGCGCTCTTCTATTTTTCTACGTCCTCCCCCACTGCGTTTTCCATTTCTCCATTGTTTTGTACTGTTCCGCTTTCTTCCGCGCTAAGGCGAAGGATGTCGGGTAGGTTGCGCGGCGTTATCCGCCTTACTGCGAAAATTAGAACCGTCGTTAATCTCGGATAGACGAAAAATGCTGGTAGCTAAGAGCGTCGGGAAATTGTTGAATTTGTTGAAAGAGCTGTGAAACGCGCACGATAAACATGGGATATCATAGTGTTACCTGGAAGCGTATCTCCGCGTATCGCGCATACTTATTCCCAGCGCTTAGTTGTGTTTTTTATCTTACCTTGTGTTCTTCAAAATTACACGACTCTTGACGTAAATACGTGACTTGCGTGAGAAGGTGCAGATGTACGAAATAATTTCGTAAGTTAACTACATTTAGTTAACTACTTTTCTCGACGGTTTTACCGCGGACGTATTAAAAACGGACTTTTTGCTTATCTTACGGGATAATTCATCGCGCGACACACGTGCGATTTTTGTAGAAAATTCTCTCGCGGGGAAATAGTTTCGAAAATATTTCTCAATTTTTCTTCTCATGTACGTCTCTACTTTCCCTCGCGCCGTGTCGACGGCGTGCAGAAATGAAATGCATAAGGAGGAACGATGCGCCTCATCTACAATTCCGTTGGGTCATATCGACACGTACGACGCCGAGGATGTTTTCTATTACCTCCTTGGCTTGTAAACTAACATTGTGTTAGTCCCATGTGTACCGCGAACAACTCATATATTGGAGCGCGTCGTTGTGAAAGGTGGAAGCGTGTGCGGAAACATAGGGCGCAACCAAGCTGTCGTCGACGAAAGATTTGAAACGAAACGTGTGTGCGGCGCGCATAAAGAGAGAAAGAAAGACGACGAGAACTCGCCGAGATAATAGCCGAGAGGCTCAGCTTCATGAGGAACATGACCTAGATCTTTCTAGATGGCACAGCGACTACGCGACAAGCCACTATTCCAAAACCAAATCACTGTCGCGAGACCTTTTTACTTTGCCTTAATTACGGGCGAAATTCACTTCGTTTTGTCATCCCGCGAAGTTCAATCCCTCGGGAGGATTAATTCCCGAATATAATCAATGGCATCGGAAGGTCATCTCGTATAATGATCCTTAAATATTAATTAGAGACGGGGAAATTTACATTTCATTAAGTTGGAAATTAATATTTCTCATTATTTGAATGATTCTCCGTCTTTGTATCTTGCGTATCTCTCACCGCGTTTATTCTACTTTAAGGTAGATACGATTATTTCTGTTTGGCATTCGCACTGTCACAATGATCGATGCATCCCTGTCTTCTTCAACTACTTCTATCTGTTATATCATGATATATTACGCCGGCCTATAAAGACCGCCAGCTTTATACACTGATCGATAATGTCTTATTTCCGTACGCTACCTTGATGACTTCCGGCACGTCGGAAGTTACAAAGTATCGTGTCACTTACTCACTCTTTCAGACGCGATCGACGTTTTATGTCGGTGTAACTAGATAAGTATAAGAACAACTATTTTATAAGAGTATCACTTATAAAAGAATGTACCTTTGCTGACAAAGAGGATCGTTAACTTTTGAAAAATATTTCAATCTTAATTGTGATCTCCCCCTCCCCTCTCTTTCTCTCTAATAAAAGAATCGAATTTATTTAAAGTTATAAACGTCTCCCTTGCAAAAATAACTAGCATGAGAAGAGAGAGAGAGAGAGAGAGAGAGAGAGAGAGAGAGAGAGAGAGAGAGAGAGAGAGGTTTGGATGAATATTTATATATTTATAAATGGCTTTAGAAAAGTCATTAATAAAATTCAAATATTGTAATTGATTTTCAAAGCAAAAAGGTTTGTAAAATATAAAAGTTGATTATATCTGAAATCGAAAGTTAACATACGTACGTAGAGGAGATTCCATTGTGTGCGTTATCGCGAAACGTGGCGTTTCGTTAATCCGACGACTTTTTACGGAGTGTCTGAAATCTGTATATGAAACGGCGT
The DNA here is from genome assembly GCF_055798465.1 of Pogonomyrmex barbatus. Lineage (NCBI taxonomy): Eukaryota > Metazoa > Arthropoda > Insecta > Hymenoptera > Formicidae > Pogonomyrmex > Pogonomyrmex barbatus. The sequence goes on from NW_028297138.1 coordinate 7,304,524, forward strand.
ACATTCGCGATAAACGTTATAGCGCCGTCAGGATAATCTCCCTCCGTGACGCACCAACGACGATAAAACGCGTACGGTACTCGCGAGTGCGAGAATTTTCTTTGCGATGAAGAGGAACGAGTGCGAGTCGTCGCGTCGCACCGTTGAGCACGCGAATTAGGCAAATTTATACGAAAACCATAAATCCTTAATTATTTTCTAGCCGTGCAACGTCCCGTGTAAGCGTGCCGGAATTTGCGATTCAAATTGCAAGGCCTCGCTATTAAATCGCCCTCCACAAGCAAAGCCTCCCGCCCTTCCCTTTGCTAATATTTATCTTCGCCTTTCTCGCGGGTTGCCCGTTGTCGAGTCAAGTGGAGGGTTACAAGCGGCGGAAGGTTTCACCCCACGAGTCAAACTTAAGCACTCTTTTGGTCTGCCATTAAAATAAGTAGTAATAAGGCAAATAAGTAATTTTAAGAAGCTTGTTTCGACAGCCAGCATTCCGCTCTGTTTCCGCCAAATTCCTTTCCCCTTTTTCCGAACTCGCGTGCTGTCTGTTGAATGAAAGAGGAATTTCTCATGACATGGAATTTCTCATCTCAATACCTTATTCTCCATCGATGTGCATGTCCAAATGTGTCCTTTTATTTGCATTTTCTGTTAACATGTTCACTGCAGATTCTTGTGACAATATTTTTGCGTATATATTGCTTCTATTATTATATACTCTTTGTAATTTTAAATAACATACATGTAATATCTCAGATTTGATTAAGGAATCTTTTGAATAACTTCGTAATATATTTATCGCATAAAATATATTATCGTACAAGGAGAAAGTAAACTTGATTGGAAGCTCTTCTCATCCTTTCAAACATTTCTTTAGGCAACGAATTTTGATATTTGGTTTGGTAAAAGTTTCGTCCTCTTCGTAATAGCAGTTTATCCTCCGTCGTCGCGAAAATTATCATTATGCTTTCGTTTTCGCCGGCGCGACGGCCGGCTCTAACGGCTGAGTTACGCCTCGTCAACTAGCCGGTAATAGTTTCACGTTGACGACACACCAGCCGACGTAAGCCGTTTCAATATAAGACCGCGTTTTATCACTGAAAGTCTATTATCGCGACTCATCCCCGCCGACCATTCTTCCACGGCGCTTGGTATATACGAGGGCAGAAACTATGCATTACTCGCATAATTTTAAATTTATACCTCGGGGCGAGGCGTAAGGCTGGTATGGCTTACTCGAAGCAATATCGTGGAGAACTCTGGGGAAAAGTAGAACCCGGTGCCACGAAAAAGAACCCCCGGGTAGAGACTGCGGACGGGACAAAGTGTCATCAACGTTGACTCTTCCACTTATCGTAACTCTGCACCGTGGAAAGATACTTTCGTGGGATTTCGCCGTATGAGGTTGCGTTCCATTTTCACGGGAACCTTTCGGAATCGCGGGATCAAGTTTTAATGAGGCGTCCTGTATAGCCGTACTTACGTCGCGTCCGGTCATTTGGAACCTTGCGCAAATTGCGCGAGCACTTGAAAAATTTTTAAATCCGATGCGCGGATTATTTATTCAGAGAAAGAATTTCTCGAAAACGATACGGGATTTCTTTATTACCTAACGAATGTATATTTATATCATTTACCTCGTAGAGATTTATATGGCTCTTTTTGATTTGCAAATTCATTGCGAATGTAATGTCGATTAACTTGAACGCGAATGATAAATTCATTTTATTCATTCGTGAATTTATCTTTGTTGCGTAGTAAATTAGTAGATGCACTTAATCGATAAACGTGAAAGGCCAGTGCGCAGTATTAATCAACAAGAGTCGGGAAATGTCTGCCACTGGTTCGTTAGTCACTCGTATACCGTCAGGGTGATCGACGATGCGCGATTAAACCAATGCAGTAATTGCAGTTTCATTTAATTCGAAGTGGGCCGATCAGTTTTCGCGAATGGACGATATTTTCGTCGTGAGATAAATAGCACGTAGACTTAATGTTACCTTATCTACCAATTTTTATTCGATTAACGTGGCATTCGATTGCGCTTCGAAATAGCATGTAGCAATAGCTGTTAATTAATTATTGCAATAGAAAAATATTTTTAATAAATAATCATTTTTTGCGATAAATTATGACTTTATCGGCATTAGAGAATCGATAGCTCATTTTTGCTGCAAGAAATTATTAAAATTCTTTACAATAAACTTTAGAATATTTTACAAAAAAATTACATTTTACACATTTTATTATTCGTGTTTTCGTAATACTAATTTGATGGGATTACACGAATATAGTTTTCATGACTAGTCAAAGTATCATTTGCAAGCGTAAATAATATTCCACTAGAACGCGCTTGGCTTATTTCCCAATAATATTCGGTTTTGTGAACATCATATTTTACGCTCTCATTTGCCCGAGGTTTGTGCGTACTTCCAATACATGGATTATTCGTCACGCTATCAGCAATCGATTACCCTCGCATATGAATAGCACTTAGTCATCTCCTGTGTAATTTGCGTCTAATTAAATGGAGAAACGCTACTGTGATGATTGGAAGGGTCGGGATTAAATAGTTTCATGTTCAATATTTCTCTCATTCGATTATGTTATTTTATTCCACTCTGTGTCAACTCGCATTGTCATTATGTGGCGACGAATATGTCGTTTAAATGATATGTAATAATCTGTGATGATCTGAATCAATACTAATTCGTACTATTCGCGCTATTGCTATAGAACTCTTGACACATACAATAGTTAGCGCCCGAATAAATCATTTAATGCCTGAGGTGTTGACAGCCCAAGTATGTGACAGATTGCCACAGCTTAGTAGCGTTCGGCACAGCGGTCAAGCACATGCCGCATTGTTAGATGCATACAATGGAATGAAACAATAGACTGTTATCATATGCGATTGAGCCGAGCTAAGCTTCGCGTTAGAATCGATTCGAAGATGGGACGCGTTATTTTCGCATCGGGATTCCATATATTACTGCTATATGCACTTTCGTAAAGGATGGTCCTTTGTTCAACACTGTATCGTCGCTTTTCACTACTCGTACGTAATAACGAAATATTTGTCATTTATTATAGAGTTTATCTCGAAATTATGTGAATCGTAGGTTACGCTGTACGAGGAAGCTGTATAAATGTCGTCTTTTAGGTATCGATTTTCAAATTGTATTATATTAATGACAGCTATTGCGGGGGGACAAGAGAAATACGTTTATTGTACAGATACGCGCGCAAGCGATGTTCCCGATTAAGCTTCAATTTCCTCTTATCGGATAAAGAAAGTAGCGGCTTTGCTTGATGGGTGCTACCATCCGATCTTTGGGTCGGTTAAATTCGCCGGGAATTTTTTCTGTTCGCTAAAACATCAGCCAACCGTATCTAGATAATGGTAAGCTTTAGAAACGATCGATAAAGTCATCTCCTTTTCTTGCCGGGTTCTCTCAGGGACTCGGAATAGGAATTTATATGTTCTCCCATAAAACGCAACCTTTCTCCCTTCTTTTGCGGCTTGTCTCCCAGTTTTATTCTTTTGCCTTCGTACTTTTTCTTTCTCTTTGCGCTCCTAGTTTCCGTTTGCGTACGCGCTTAAAGTGCATTTCTCCACATTTAGAGAGACACATCCATGGAGTTTAAATTTTATGGGGAATAAAACGGTATTATTATAGCGGCGGATAATACACATATCGAACTTATCATGATATATTACGATTATTTACAGTTCTGGTAACGTGTATTGTTAAGCTGTTTTCTCAAGAGATTAAAATGGCTAAAGTTACATTAACAGAGAAAAATCTTCGAAAAAAAGTACGCGGTACGCGGAAGAATAGGAGGAATGAGCAGACAAAAAGAATAAGTTAAAGACTCCGAGGAGGAATAAATCAATAAAGGAGGGGTTTTTGCGTATCAGGGTCGAAGGATCGATTCCATCGCTCGAAGTTAAGCGTTATTATCCTTGAGCCGCGAAATCCCTGTGGTTTACTGAATAATACTACGTTTAAGTAAAGCTTGCCTCCCTGATCCGAGAAAATGTGCTCCGAACAGTCCGAATCCGTTTGTGCTTGCGATCGCGCATCCTCGCCAATTGAGACGACGCCCATTCGAAACCGAACGACGAAAGGATGCGAGTATTTGCGTCTACATCGAAACGTATTGATACGCAATATCCGTTAATGCCACAGTGCAAGGACACGCCAGCCATCAGATCCCGCGAAGCGTGAAATCGAGATGACTGACAAACCAATCAGTTAACTAGACCGAGTCAGAGTAGGCTAATGAGAGGACGTATTCCGAGCGTGCGTGCGCGTTTAGTAGCGCGTAAAACACCGCACTACGAGAGAGAGAGAGAGAGAGAGAGAGAGAGAGAGAGAGAGAGAGAGAGACGCGGAAAAAATCGCGGGATTTTTGATGAAGATCGAAAAGGAAGAATCGTTGAGTAAACCTCTCACTCGTGCGAACGTAATTATTTGATCTGGTTTCTTTCATGGTACCCTACGAGCCTCGGCGCGTTCGAGCGTCACGATACAGCCATCTGTAATAACCGGGGCGTAAAATTCCAATAAAAATCATACGATGACTTGTTTGATATAGCGGGCGACGCGGGCGAAATACGGTTAAGATTATCTGTTTGATTAACGGCGCTGTTAAAATGCGCGGAGATCACGCGTACACGATTTATACACGACGATACATAAAACGAATTGAGCGAATTGAACGTCGCGGATGTGCCTCGCGTATACGAAATATACGAAATATACGAGGATTCGAGACGTCCGGTGAGGATAAAACGCCCCGCCCCCGCCCCCGTACGCGCATATGAATGTAATAAGCGCATTAGCCATCGGGAAAAAGGTGTAGGATAATATTGGCGATAAATATAGCTTTGGCAATCGTCGCGGACGTCGTGGATTTTAGACGTTATTGTTCCGCCAACGGTAACGAGTCTCGGATTTGAATTCATTGTTTCAAAGAGCCAGTTACAGCGGCTTTTCACGAGCAATATATTATCTGTTATTATTGCAGCCCCACTCGAAGCCACAATGGCCGGCTTTGCGCTCTGATCTCCATATTTTAATTAAAAGCTCTTGACGCTACGGATACGTACGTCTCACCTGGTAGAAGTCAATTCGCAGTATCACTACTTTCGTAATATAGTTGTATGTTAATTCGCCGCGCGAATAATAATTTAGAATACGGACTATTTCACGGGCTGTGAAAATGTGCGCCGCCGCCAGCAAAGCGGCCTCTGACCCTTGCTAGAGAGTCTAACGAATATACATATAATACAGAATAATTAATTTATTATCGCTTCAGCGTACAATAGTATTACGCAATACGATAATTAACACGCCGGAATTTATATTTATATTTCACGTTCGAATATTTTTACGAAAATGTAATAATATTACTTTATACGTGATCGGGCGATAGGGGATAAAAGCGTATATTAAATAGTCGCCGTCGCGGGACATTATGCGGACGCATTTGTCATTGTTTAAACAAACAACGGGTTTAATTAGATACGCCTCTTTTCTGACGTTCACGAAGAACATTAACTCTGTCGTGCAGTCACGTTCGTTTCTGTCCCGCGGCTAAACAGAGCAATTTGTCTGTCCATTATGGCGCGGCGTAACACAAAGGCGAGAGGCAGCCAACTTCGGGTATTGGACACCGAGCACGCGATGGCACGCGGCGTAATCGACGAGTATGTATATATATATATATATATATATATATATATATATATATATACATATATATCGGCAAAGGGACAGGTGAATGGAGAGAAAACGGAGGAAAAAGATAGCACGCGGCCGGGGCCGAGGGAGGGATAGCGCGATGCGCAAAAGGAGAAAACAACGCGACGGACGGAAACAAAAAACGATGGAGAGAATTATTTTAGGGTGATGCGGTTCGAATCCCAACGGTTTCGGTCGGGGGCGGGGGGGGGTGAACAGCTGGTGGTTTATACTCGTTGTAAAATGCTGCGGGAATGTTCCCCCCCTCCCCCCCCCCTCGCAAATAGCGGGGCTCGTAAGACTACCGCGGGGGCTGCGGGTGGTGGAAGCGCCAGCGCGATGCGGCGAGGCCGCGCCACGCTGCGCCGCGCCGGGGTTGAGGGCTGGCTGAGGGCTGGCTGAGGGCTGAGGGCTGAGAGGGCTGAGGTCGGGAAACGGCGCCGTGCCGTAGAACGGCGCGGCGGCATATGCCATATACGGCGCCGCTCTACTCGTACATCAACAACGTGATTCCCATGCATACTGCTCACAATCTCGCCGCTCGCGCAGGCAGAGGGTTCGGGGGATGCATATGCATACACGCGTGACCCCGGGTCCTCCCGCGTGCATATGTACCCGTTGTTTCCCCCTGGGGGAACACGTGTGTAGACCTTCGCCCGGATGCACGTGTGCGTCCTGCTTCTGCCCGCCTCGCGTTTGTCACGCTCCTAAATTCATGTTTCGAGGTCGCGCTACGTCGCGCACGTGTCACTCGGGGGTTGATAGGAAAAGACTGTTTCCGTCATTTTCCAGCGTTAGCCAGTAACGCTGCAATCCGCTGTTCGTCGCGACTGACATGTTTCGGATTTCGCGCCCCCGAGAATCTAATCGCAAACGGGTTACATTGCTTTAATAAACTGCATTAAGATAATTAAGATGTGTCAAACGTATCTTCGCAGATCTAACAGGCTCTTGATTTATCAAAGTAATATATCAAAGTATATCAGTTGAAGAATCTATCTTAATTGGAATGTAGCATGATTCCGCTCTTTGAAGATTTTCAAAGAAATAATTTTGAAAAGGTAAGTCCAATTTAATCAACTGAATTTTCATTCGCGATTCATTAACCGTATTTTATCAAAGTTTATTAAATTATTTCTTCCATCGTGTCGTAATAAAATCGTAATAAAAATCTACGATACGACTCGTGAACGTGAAACTTAAATATTATTTCGGTATATATCGCCTATCTGGTCGTCGTACCATGTCTTAGATCGCATTAACGTTTCAGTGATTTCTGATAACGTACGCCCGAACGACGTATGCGGGCAAGATATATATCCGCGAGAAGGTAAAAGTTAGACGCGTAAACTTGAGATTGGTTGCTCGCTGCAGTTTCCCTATAGGAAATCCTGATACATCTCGAGTTTCGCGTCAAACTTTCCGACGCTACTCGGCTTCGCTCGTGCGAATATATCCCTTCGTTTCTCCGGTTTCTTTTGCGGGCTGCGGCACGTATACATATATATATATATATATATATATATTCCTTCGTTTCCTCGTCCGTGGTAATTTTGTCGAGCATGTCGTACCGCTCACCATAAACCACGTACCAACGATGGGTCTCGTGTTCAAAGTGCCTGCTTGTAATTGCACGCGGCCGTTTGGGCGCACAAGGGACACTCCCCCTCGGGACGCAAAATACAGAGAGCGTCTCGTCGAAATGTCCGTGAAATGCGTTAATCTCATTGCTTTATCATATCATCGCTGTGATATAATTATTCGGAGTCACCCTTAGCGCAATGGGCTTTTGGGACGAAAGATAGTTTAAATCGTAAGAACGCGGTTTGAGTTGGACGTGGATACGGCGAGCTCCATTAAGAATTCGCTAATGTACCGATGAATAGTTAATTAATATACGGGAAACAGGTATTTGGTGTAGCGTTACTTACATTAAATCGAAGGTATTCGGTGTAGCTCGAGCAAATGAGCGCGAACAAACGCGAATGAAATCGCAGTGCTTGCATTGCTTTGCAAAGTTAGTCATTCATGCATATTCGCGTCTATTTGTTTGATCTGAAATTTAATTATAACGTAACGTTTGAACATTGAAACTCATTTAAAGAATACATCGTTGGATTAATATCGAAAAATTTTTGAAAAAATACAATTACTTAATAAGGTAATAAAACAATATTTTAGTCATTTTTTTTCATTATACGTTTAACGAGCAAATCTATTTTATGTTAAAATATCAAACGAACATTGTGTAATTATGTTGGCGGAAGCAGTATTTTCTACGGCCGCGAGTACGGTAACTTTTTCATTTGGTCATACAGAATACATATATTTATTTTCATTGTTTAAATCCCGTAATTTAAACATCAACGTTCTAGTTTTATACAGTTATAAATATATAATATATGCTAGAAAACTTTCCCGCGCTGATACATATTATCTAAAGTTTAAGAGTGCATTTACCGCACCGATAATACATTTATTGCAATTTTGCGAGATGTTTCTGCGAAAGTTGCGAATGGAAGAGATTACGCAATGGCTAAAGAACGCGTCGACTTTAAATAATCCAAACATTCCTCGTACCGTATTCCTTTGATTCGATCAAATTTCTTTCTCCTCGAACTCCTGTCAGTGGGCTAAAGTCGGGTTAAAAGCGACGGAAGAAGGAGAGAGATAGAGTAACGAACATTTCTTTTTGCATCGTGCAAAAACAGCGTGGAGAAAGAGCAAAGAGCATATAGCGACGTTACGAGAGAGTCACGCGAAAGAAAGCAAACTCTCAAAGGACGCGCGCTACAAGTCACCCTCAAAGGATGTATCCGGAGTATACTGACCGCAAGGGAGACGCGAGACTGGTAACTCGATAAATAAAGAAGCAAAAATGAATAAATCGAGAACGAGCCGGCCAAACGGCTCCTGTTTCCGTTATCCAAAAAAAAAAAAAAAGAGAGAGAGAGAGAAAAAAAATCCTGGAAAGCTTTGTTCTTGGTTGTTTCGGTCTAACGGGTTATTTTTTTTTTATTTCTCAACGGGCGTCCCCCGAGTTTCATAGTAATGGGGGAGGGGGAGGAGGGAAGAGATAGGAAAGCGGTTAGTAATGATGAGGGACACAATAGCGAATAGTTAACGTAGATACGTCGGCCGGATGAGAGCGAGCTCGGTGCTATAACGATGTGCGAGCATTGTCCGAATGATATAGAATGGCAAGCGACATCGGGCCGCGCGAGCGAAGCGTTGAATTGTAGGGAAGAAAGAGGGACAGAGACGCGGACGCGAAGAGAGGGACCAGTCAGTGGCCTTCATTTGGGTGCAAATGGAGTTTTTCCTAAATGGACGTTTCGAAAGTTTGCCGCTGTCAGGCATTGTTTGACCGGCGATGGAAGGACGGGGGTGAGGACGGGACGGGTAAGGGCGCGGGCAGCGGGGTCGACGTGGAATCAAGTCTGCCAAGGCTTTGATTAGCTGACGTCACGGAACCAAAGGCTTCTCCGATTGTTCGTCTGGTATTTATAGTTGGTTCGTTCGTCTTTCTCCTCGTAGCAATTGTCACCCTGCTGTTCCTTGTTTTTTTTCCGTATTTTCCGTATCTTCATCTTCCCCCTTCCTTTCCATTTTTCCGTTCCTTTTTCTCCCGTTTCTTTTTCGCGTCCGGAATCATATCGCCTTTCGCAGAGGAACGTAATACAGGAACGTTTGTCTTATTATTATTCCACGTGTACCGCTCGCCTCGTGATTAAAAAACTCGTTGGTCTAATGAATTTCTAAAAATCGTTTCTCCAGCCGTTCTCCATTCTTCCCTTCTTCAATTTCAATTCCGAATTTTCCGTTATTTTTCTTTGTTGCGTCAGAGGCGAACCATTTGTTAGTTCGGTTCCGTTGTATAGTTGATTGTAGATAGGTCACGCCGCCGTTTGTTTGCCGAAGCTCTTATCTTTGTAACACCGTACATAAAACAGGTGCAATTAATCGCATATTCATTATCCATATTACGCGTCATTTCACCGCGAGTGAAAATTCGTTCGAAAGAACAATCTACGACAGTCCGCGCGTAATAATTTTGCGAGGAATGCTCACTTTCCATCCCGTGCCGTTATTCACTTTCTCTTTTATTTGCCTCCTGATCGGAAATGATTGTTTCGCATCGAACGAAGCGAAAATCCCTGAACGATGTAAATTTCCGTGGTTCAATCAGACGTATATATCGTCTACACGTGATCGAAACACGAGCGACGGGCACTAAAAGGAAAAGCAACGAGAAATCGTTGCTTTACGACAGTAATTAAGCGCGACTTCGCTTCGGAGACCGCAACTAATGCTCGCCTCCCGTTCGATCCCCGGAGCTTCATTTGCTCGCGCGTCCAATGATGCCGCGCCACTTTGATCTTTGAGTCGAGCACTTACGAAAGTGAGATCGTTCAATCTGCGCGTTGGCATATGTTGGCGAATCGCGTGAATTTCGCTGAAACACGCGTTTTCGCGAATAAATTGGAAAGGCACTACCAGCTTTGTCCCACTTTAAACGTCTCTCGCTTCCCCAATTTGCCTGATATCTATTTATTGCGTGCCGCTATTCGCTTTTGGTATCGAAATCTATCTATCGTATCGTATCTACTTTACTACGAGGTATGAATAATGCGAAATAACTCAGATTTAATGAATTTCTGTGCAGTGCCGAAGGTGGAAATAGTGGATGAACATGGCGCTACGGCCGGTGACAAGTTCTACAAAGCAGGTAGTACAATAGAGCTGAAGTGTGTAGTCAGCAATATACCGCAACCCACTGGCTATGTCACGTGGCGACACGGATCTCGTACGTTAAATTACGACACAACCCGTGGTGGCATCAGGTAAGGCTACAGACGACACGATATTCCCGGTACTAGGTGCGCCTTTTTACAAATAGCGACGTAAATTGTTCGTAACTATCGTAGGAAAGTATCGGATCTTGATTTGTATTCGTCGTTATGCGCCATTCGTTTGACGTGCAACGTAACGGCGTTGCGCCTAAATATAGCTGGTTAACATTCTGGGTAATTTGGTCGACGAGAATTCGATAGTTTATGCAGCCTGCATAGGCAGGTATTCTAATTGCCCCGACAAAGAATGGTACGCCCGGTGAATTTTGAAAGGCCTCCATTAAAGTTCCCGGGTAAACGGTCAACGGGTTGCGGCAGGCTTCTGCCGTGTGTGACCTAATTGGTTATAGATATGACAGCATTCGTGAATTTCAAACAGCAGTTTCAGACAGTATTTGATGTTGTCGGTTTCGTAGAACGATTTTTCAATCAGCGGTTCATCGATAAAACAATTTCGAATTTTTCTCAGATATGCGGCAATATATTCCCTTTGTCTGACGGTTCGCTGCACCTGCTTCGTTTGTTTTGGCTATGATCGGCTGGTTGACGTCGCACTTGACAGTCCGTGCGATATAATAGCGTACGTTTAAAAAATCTACGAGAAATTAGCAATATTGCGATCGATATTGCAGGTGAAAGAAAGGATGCGGCGAGGCACCAGGTGAACTGTTGACAATTTAATCGGCCTCGAAAACGCTCGATTATAGCGGGCCGACACATGATGAACGAGCTCGTTGCTTGTGCCAAACGCAGGCAGCGGGCTTTGAATAAAACATACAAAACTTTCAATCACAGGCGAGGCCGCGGGTACGATTAACAGAAATTAGATCGATTAGTTGAAATTAGCTGTAGAATTAGGTTAGAACAATTAAAAAGGACCTTCGGTAATTTTAGTCTAATAAAATTTATTGATTAAGTGCATCAATAACACATTTACGTTTTCAAATTGTTAACTAAAAATTCTAAGTATGTTAATATTCTTCTAAAATCTTTTTTCTCTCTCTAAATTCTTTTTTTTTTTAATCTAAAGTAATGATATTATATTCGATAAAAATTAGATCAATATCAATATATGTGGATAAATTTTGCGTTCAGGAAAACATTATATTCCATCATTCTTAATAACTTTGTTTTCAGAAATTTTATATCTCTGAAAATTATTAATTAAATGTTGGCGAAAATATTATACGATTCAAATAGTACTTCTTTTTTAAGAATTTTTCGCAAGATTGCAATTGTAAGTCAAAATTACGTCTGTAAACGCGCGGTCCATAAGACATAACAACTATTTCTATTCTCCCTATTACGCGAACGATATGGTATAAATATCGGCATTAGGACGGCATGTAGAATGCGCGTGCAATTTATTGAACACATTCTATTACACTTTGATTGCCCTCCGAGAGACATTTTGCGAGATCGTTAAACCGAACGCGTCAAATGCAGCTCTGCAAATAAACGATGTTCGATCGCGTCGTCGTCTATCGTGATTACTGGCTCAGTGGATCCCATAATGGCATGCATCGGCTTTCCTCACTTGATGAACCATTATGAAAAGGCTGTATCACATACATCGTGTCTTGCAAGTTGCGCTCGCTATACCCTGAAAACGTTTTCACAGGTGTTCCATAGATTATAAACGTACATAGACGCGGGGAAAATTAATCAAACTTTACGCTATTTACGACATAATCTTCACGACGTAACCGTAATTATTGGCTAAATTATTACAGCCTGCGCTTTCGCAACGTAATGAAGTTTTTGCTTACCATTGGTCGTATCACACCTTAAACTTAGGTATATTAGTTTCTTATTACGTTACCTTCTTATCCCATCTAATTTTATAATTTTCCACTTCTATCTACTTGTTGATGCGAAAACTCTCACTGGCTAAACGTTAAACGACTAAGGATACGCGAGGCTGATATAGAAGGCAGTACGTCGGTGAAGTTAGTTAGCAGTATAACGTTATTATGTTCTCCTACACGTAGTGTGTTACACTTCACTGTACTCTCTAGTACCTCGTATATAGCACGCCGACCTCCTGTCTATTACTCTTCACCTTGGGCGTTCCCCTAAGTTGGTCAAGTCCATGAGTGCACGCCTCGAGGATGCATCGCTAGCGCGCGATGCTAAGCTCAACATAATCAAGCAATTTTGGTCTCGAGGAGAAGTCGATAACAACGAAATATCACGGCGCGAAATATCACTTCTTAGTAACGACGTGCAATTAGAAAAGTTCTTAAGCGTCGCGCAAACAGATCGCTGAAATCACACCGATTATCGTGTTGTCGTGTCAATATATCGGGGCGATATATCATCTCAGATTTGTCCAGCCGTGTGAAATATCAATGCAATAAATTTAAATAATTTATTTTTAATCTCGTATCTGCAAAGAAATTAATACAGCTGTCACGGTCGATACCACATTTTGATGTCAATTGATATTAACTATTAATTAATGTTGCTTTTAGTGATTTAATGTTACATGTAACTGCGATTCCGCGATAGCTCAATCAATATCGGGAAATGTTTGTGAAAATGTTGGAGCTTTATGAAATCGATAATTCTTTTCTATTTTCTTTGGCAATAGGAGAGTGGCGAAAATCGAGATAAAGCTTTTCTTTTATCAGCTTAACAATGGATTTCGAGTTAATACATTGTTAAGAGCGCCGATAAATATAGAGCAGAAATATATATTGCAATGTCGACTACAATGGTATCGTATCATTGGTCGGCGCCCCGATGCTCGTTCGTAATAGTGATACGTGCGGGCTGATCCATTACTCGGCAAATCAATTAGGACATGGGCGCGACCGGCGTCGTAGCGTGGAAAAAAAGCGTGACGAAAACAAAGCATTTAATCGGATTTTGTTTTATCGGCCGTACACGCCGAACTCACGGCGGCAAATATTTCATGGCAACAAGGGGGACACCGTGGTGTTCCCTTTTTTTTTTTTTTTTTTTTTTTTTATATCAGTGTCCGCGATAAAATAGGCCCCATATTTCAAAATTCTATTCCGGTCACGATTTTTTGTTACCCTCTTTCCGAAATAACGCCGCCGAAATGTCGATATTATTACCCGGCCTTCTGTGCAATATCTGAAAGATTTAAAGAAAACATAGCGCACAACTGCACTCGTATCTGCAGCAGTTGCATGTTTTCATTTGTTAACATCTCGTAAAACATTGCGGAACTGCTTCAATAAATAATAACCTCTAAAATAATAACTGTGAAATTTTCCTACGGATTTAATATGAAATGCCAAGAAAATAATTTAAGGGGGAGAGAGAGAGAGAGAGAGAGAGAGAGAGAGAGAGAGAGAGAGGGGCGAATAGCAAAATAGAATTTGTTATCACGGTTTAATAATCGCTTATCTTCAAAATTAAACAAGAGCAGAGTGAACGGGATGTATACGGGCCGAGCTTCCGATCAAAAGTTTGCGTCTACCGTAAACTTTTATGAAACTTACGAGATGACTTCTTCATGGTCTCTACCCAGAGTGGATTGTATATGCATCTCGCAAAACGCGTTGCGGTTCCGCAACAAAATAGAGGTGATTGCGCGGAATATGTTATAAATAAATACTGCGTGTTCACGAAGTTTTTTTCTTGTTAGCGTCCATCGGCGTGATATAACTTTTAAGTTGCCGCGATATTTTCCACGATCATATTCCACGTTGCGTTCAAATATAAGAAGATTTCCTCTGAAAAATGAAAATAAATCTCACGTGTACGCGTTGAATTTACCGGTTTTCAAGGTAAAAGTAAAATGATAAAAGAAAGTTACGAACCACCGGTCGTTGTGACAATTGCACGGACACATTTTCTTCCGACCGTATTTCATCGCGAAACATGCTCCTTTTTAAGATTATTAAATCTTATGCACGCATATTTCAACGATACATTTCGTTCATCGATGTGATATTTAATTCCAGATGATTTCCCGAGGCCATGACCGGTTAAAAAGGTTATAAATTTATCAGATTGTGACGACGCTCTCGTCCCCAGGTGATAATTAACGGCGCCGCAAACTTTTCCATAATTTTATAAAACTTTTCCACAAAGTGCGGTTAAGGGGGAGCAGGCGTTTCCCTAAAGTTAGTCCTGCTTCTCATTAAAGGCGGTGTTTATTGGAATTGTTATGCATCCTCTTTTGCATTTTTATGGATAGTCCTTGGCAGTAACGTCGGCTCCCCCTGCTTGTTTTTCTTACTCCGCATCACGCGGTATCGTATTTTCATGTTGGCAGATCATTCGCGGCGCAATGAGCCATTAATGAGAACATGAAATGAATATTCATAACACTTGTAATAAAATGTTATGATCTTATTTTCCAGATAAAAAAAAAAAAACATGCATTTCGCTAACGGAACGGTTCGTAATATATAGAAATAACGGGGAAATATCTCTCGCGGATCTCATTTACCGCGACCGCCACTAATAAAATAATTAAGCCAGCGTAATGGATTTAATTCCATGTGACTACATATGTAATGCGATACACCGCACACTACGATGTATGAATATCCGATAGATATGAAAAACAACTTGCGTAACGTTAATATATGCCAGAGAATACACCGTGTGCCGTGTTCGTAATGTGTAATGTGTAATGTGTGTTCGTAATATGTAAATTAACCGTTTAAGTACAGATTTATATAGTCATAGAGATGAGAACAATATAAAATATGCCATATTATTTTACCACGCTATTATAATATATGATTTTGTATTTACTCTTTTACGTGTATCGTTTTTGCATTGAGATATCATTATGCAAAACAGCAAGTTTTTTAAAACTTTGTTTCGTATTAAACGTAAAATGTCTTTGCATCGATTTTTGATGCGAATAGATTTATCTTGTTTCACTATCGGTAAATGTATGAATATTTAAGTTAATTTACGTATATTGTTAATTACAATATTGTCCTTACGCGGATATATTAATAGTTATTATTCCAACAAACCATGCGTAACGAAAAATGTTTTTGTACTTTTGGCAAGATTCCAAAGTAATTAACAATATTTTTTTTCTCACAAAGTGGTTTCTAACAATATTGCGAATGTCCATTATGCTCTTTTTCCAATTTCGGAAAATCGTGAATAATAAAGAAACATTGTGAATTGTTTTTATTACTCTTTCTATCGTTTCATAATCAGTCCAGAAAATTGTTTGTGAATCCAATTTAAAAAACATTACGTTGATTAATTGATCTCGACAGGATTAGCAAATTACGAGTAAATAATGCGTATGGTTATCATGTCATAATGTTAATGACTTCATCGAACTGCGCGATTAATCTTTTACTTAACGATACATTTTTCAAAGCGATGAGTGACCTCTTTCATTTTTCAAGAGGCATACATGCGTTGCGTAGCGATCGATCGATATACAAAGTTGCTTAATGAGGAATACAAAATCCAATCCGAACAAGTTTTGCCCCGCGCCTGCACGTTATCAAATTCCCATAAACGAATTACAGCGCGGTTAAATTGCACTGCGTATAATCGCGTTAACGCGCTTTCGAGCGGTGACGTTGATTAACATATGACACATTCATGGTTTTACTTTTATTCCCCCGTCCCGTTTTGCAAGCGACTCTCAATTAATTATATTTATAATGTATTGTGACATAATGTATAAATGCACTCGCAGCGATATGTCGGCCCTCGTACATGTCTTTCAGCTGCGCGTTTATTTTACGACGGAAGAGTTTATCGTACGATATACTTTGAACAAGATTTGCGCTCTTCCTACATCGTCCAATTATTGTAAGATAGCGTTGAGATATAATGAAACATTCAACATCCATGCTGAGCATTATTAGATGCGATGTAGTTTTAACAAACGTGTCTTCTTCTTATTCGCAAAATATTATTATTATTCACGCTGCATTTCGCGCTAATTTTAAGCTCTTTGTGTCCCCGCGGAATTAGCAGGAATTTCTCAGGGAGAGAGAAGTCGGGCTGTCACTACCTTCCGAAATTCTCCAGAAGGCGGCAATTAACGAAATTTACATAGTCCTATTGACTAATTGCGTTATCGAGTTGTCAACGAAGTACCGCCATTGTGTGTTTGATCCCGTTTCTCTGTCCCTGGCAATATTGAAATGGATGAATTTTTAGAGATTTTCGCACGCACGCACACAATCACGCCAGGCCCGTTTTCGCGAATAAGAGGAGGGGAAATGGAACGTGAACAGAAGTATCATAGAATCTAAAAAGATTACAGGCTTGACCGCCTATGCGAAACGCGAAATACATCCGAATATTCACTGTGATATCTCCTGTCACTGTATACGGCATTCAATTATGGACCTGAATTCAACATTGCCAGAGGATTTGCCACGGGAAACGTGTTACCTTCTATAGCCGTAAGTCAGGCCCGTCTGATTGATCGTTACTCAACGAATTTTAGCGGATCGATACCTTGCATGATGCAGCAAGGACCGCAGTTTAATCATGATGTAGTCAGAATAAAGCGCTTTGCCATCATCGATTTTCTTAACGTTGGCATATTAAGTCGAGAGTTTATTACTCGATGAATATTTAAGTGGAAATAACGAGGTGCGGAAAAATCGCGTTTGCATTTTCGCGTTAAATGTAAAACATTGACCATCCGATGACTTTCCGAACACAGGTATCGTAGAGGGGGAAAAAAAAAAAAAAAAAAAAAAAAAAGGAGAGAAAAAGAGAGAATTTCGCGCGGTTCGGAAAGTGTAGAGACCAGTACCGTTAATTTTAATTTTATGTTAGGTAAACGCGGCAATGTGCAATTTTCCGTCGGCGGGTAGTATCGCGATTTAACGCCGTTCGGGGCGACTGCAGCGGCGCGACGACAACATGTCACGTCGATTTCTCCAATATTTTTCTCTCACGCGCAGTTCTGTCTTCGTGTCGCCGTAACTTACGTGCATATTTCGTCGCTGAAAGCATATACGTATATGTATATTTATGCGAGCGTATTTACCAGGAAGAACACGGGTACTCCGCCGTCGTACCCCCATTTACACCGGGTGAGCTCGTTGTGTACCTTACTCGCATCGCACGTTCGCGGATGACTTCCGAAAGATGGAACGGGTGGAAACATGCGAACGACACGTGGGAGGGGGGGGGGGTGTAGTAACGACGGGTGCGAAGGAGGCACAGGGAGTGACAGGGCGACAGGGGGGAGGGGGAGGGGAAAGGGGGGAGGGAGAAAGGTGGGAAAAAGAAGGAAGGAGCAGGGGGGAAAAAGGAGGAGGAGAAAGAGAGAAAAAAAAAGGAAACAACGAGTACATCTTTCCTCTCTCGACTTTCCGGGCGTACCGTGTGTATCCTCTCTCGAGCAGCGCCCAGGGAATTTAATTCCATTTTCAATTTACCTAAACCCCTTTACGCAAACTCCGCTACCGACGTCGAGTACTTTTGGACTTTTTCTACCCTTTTCTGCGTGCCTTCCGTCCCGCCGCCGTTACGTCCCAACCCCCTTATTCGTTCTTCTCCGTGGCGCGGCTTCCTTCCATTCGAGTTCGTCGAGCGAAAGGAGGCACACGTTTCCGCCAGTTCTTGCCTCCTTTACGAATGTTGCATTGCGAATCTTCGGTAGGGTCTTGAATAAAGCCGCTGAGAAGGAGAAAGGACGGAGGGGTAGGGATTGGCTGAACAGATAGCACAGCCACTTGGTTTTAACTGCCTTTTATGCAGAGATGCCTTCTCGGGGATGCACATTTCGAGCGTCCACTTAAATTGGAGTTTTATCCGATCGCGAATTTCCACTTCCTCCTCTACAAGATGTCGTGTTAATTAATTCGCGGGTTCTCTTTGGCATTGATGATCGTTACCTGATTCTTCCGTTTCTCTAATTTCTTTTTTGTTTTTTATTAGGACGCGCGTCCGATAGACTTTAAGATTACGTAACGAACTGCATTTCTCGTTGACTTGTATCGCGATTAGTGCGCGCATGCAATTACCCGAAGACGTTCAACGAATCTAACAGGTCCTCGACGAGACGGCGTTTCAAGGGTTAACCGTCCTACGTGACGAGACGCACGATCGCGTTGCCGATAATACAGTGGATACGAAGGAACCGCCCTTCGTCTGGGGTAGGAAGCGCCGTGCTTAGAATTTTCAGTAGAAGCCTGGCCCCCCGGCTGACAGATTTAAAGAGAGACCTCGCAAGCGGGAAAGGGAGAAAGGAGAAAGGAGACAAGGAGCGTCTGTCCTACACGGGGACACGTAACAGCGTACGGCAGTCAGACAACGTGATCTGTGACAAACGCGTATACTAACTGTAAGGGCGAGATTTATAGCGAGCTCGCGAGACGAGCTACGAGTTCCAGTCGGAGAACAGGTGCTCGATAAATTCACGAGCGTCGCGGCGCGTCGTTACAGTTACCCCCGGCGGGAAAAACTTTTGTAAATTGTAGTGGATATTCCATGGTAAACTCGTTGGACTCGGTGTACGATATCGTGGCCTGTAACGCCGGGCCATTATTGCGTCGAACGGATAGAAACATACGGGTTCTTTTAAGCCATTAATGGCTATGGAATTTCCAATCGAGCCACGCTTTCTGTCAAGGACGTTTAACGCGGCCATTCGCAAAATTTCGTTTCGGTTCGCCCGCGCGATTTTTACAGGCTGTTATTGCATCGCGCGCGCCGAAAGAGCGCGATGATATATAAATACAAATGTCAGCGCCGACGTGGGGCAAAATAAATTTCGCCGACACCGTGCGAATAAAAAGTTGCCGTCCGGACGTTGGACGTGTGATTTGATCTCCCGCGTTAAAAACACGAGCTGCTTTTGGATTGTTAAGTGACATAAATATTCGCGATAAATGTCTGATAAGTGATATTGCACCGCGGGCACCGTTTCGCGGCTGTCACGCGATCTACATGCCTTTGTTTTCCGATCGCACGCGTGTGTTTGTTCGTGCACGCTCGTACGCGCGCACACGTAAATAAAGCTTTATTATCTCGACCCACATACGCGAATTATAGGAGTCGATGGCACAGCGTAAGAGAGGCCTTTCTTCTCTCGTAAAAGGTTTTTCCCTCCCACCTTTCTCCTTACTATTTAACAATAAAATATCTTCATAGAGGCAACGAAAGCTCCAGCTATTTTCTAGAGAAATAATCGCGCTCTCACGATCGCGCCGCATTGCTTTAGAAAGTTTGATACACCGAGAACGTAACGGCCATTATGGCCGTGTGGTTGCAGCGGGATAAGTTTTATTGCAGTTCGCGTATACCAGGCAGCGACAACAGCGAGATTAGGCAACTATGAGCTATGAGATTAGATGCCGAATACGACCTGTCGCGTAGTTAGCGCTCGTACCGTTCAGTTATAATCTACGACATTATATGTATGCGTATGCATACATAAAGGCACATATCTACAACCAACAGCAATGGAAATAAGTTTAAATTTAGCAATGCAAATGGGATAACCGAATTGTCATCGCACGCAGAGCTTCAACCGTATTTCTTCCCTCTCTGTTTTCTTCCCCGAAATCTCTGGGGGAAACCGTTCAATAAACATCCCTCTGATAGATTCGAAATATCGCGCGGAGATTATAAGCGATAATTCCGTACCTCGCCGGTGGATTAGTCGGCGAGTAAATTTACATTGGTTGCGTGCAACGTTTTTTTCAACAACACGGCGTTGCGTTCCATCTAACGGACCGCCCGGATCGCCAATAATTAGACCCATCACGAAGCGATACTCGTCCGTCGTGCTTTAAACCAAAATGACATCGAGTGGGTCCATTTAACGGGAATAAAACTGTTTCTTTCGCGAGTGATTCGCTATGCCGGGATCGTTAGTCAGATAGAACGAGTCGCGTCTGGACTGCTTGGAGTAGACACTTGAGACCGGCCTAGGTACCGCTGGGCCATGGGTCAATTGTTTCCCCGGTGTAAACAGGTCAGAAATAAATCCCGGCTTAACGCCGGGCTTAAAAGCTCTTAAAGCGGTACTCGTTTCCCCCTCGCCTCAATTTATCCCCTCACCCTGCTATCGTCGATTTTCCACCATCTTCACCCCGCCCGCCTTCCTGCCCGCGCATCCACTGATTCCCGTGCACTCGATCGCCCTTTTCCGCGGTCTTTGGCTTTGTAGCGATCTCGCATGCGACTTCATCAAGCACGGTTTAATGGTAGTATTACCTGCGAAAGCGATATCTTTGAGCAGAGTCAGTTCAAGGATCGAATGAAAAAGTATCGCGATTGGCAAAAAGGGCGTGAGCACGATATCGTGCATAATTTCTTCTCTGATATTTCCATCCGTGACTCGGCGATCGTTTGTTAAAGAGAGGAGACCGCGTAATAAATTAATTCAACCATTATGCGTAAAGAAAAATGCATACGTCATAATTCTTTGTTGAAATTACGACGACTATAACGCGGTTACATGGACGGATGGACGTGGGATGCTGTACAGCGGAAAACAAGTTATGCGTCCGCGCTGCACTTTTAATATATGTAATTTAGCTGTGCGCGCTGTTCTGTCCCCCTGCCGTTATTAAAAGAGTACGAGAAGGAAGTATGAAAACCATCCATCATGGACAATAGAACTGGCTTTGTGCCACCGGCCAGAGACATTAACGAGGTTTCAAATCCAGGGACTTCATTTACCCTATCGCTGTATTTTTTTTTTTTTAACCCTCTTTAATGAAAGAACAGCGGAAAAATATGTCGCGAGAGAGAAATTCTAACTGCTCCAGTTCCCATTCCCTTTCACAGAAGCGCGCGCGCGCGCGCTTTCATGCTTTGTGCTCTTCGATAAATATCTGACACGTTCAACTACGGCGACCCTAACAAACGCCTAACAAACAAATCCACTTGAAACAGTCCGGCGTATTCCAACGGAGTGGCGTGAGATTCTTCACTGATAACGCGACAAAAGGGCCGCATAATTGACGGGGCGCTTTATCGAAATCGCTCGTACTTGTAGGAGACAATTTTCCCGGCTGGTAGCACGCGGATTAAGCCGAGAAATACGCTAATTCTACTTCTGAACGCGCTCCGGAAGGGCGGAGAAGAGAAGAGGGGGTGGGGGAGAGGGGAGGGAAGAGGAGGCTGATTGTGAGCTTGTATCTTAATTATTTTCGGTTGCCACGCTGACGTTAATGCCGTTCGTAAACAATGCGCTGCTTTCCGCGCTATCGGACCATTTGTTTTATGCGCCATCCACGTGTGCATTATAATCCAGGTAACCGTTTCGTTTTTTCCTTCCGCGCCCGTTTCACGTTTAATTCCTTCGCTCGATACTCCTCTCTTTTCTTACGCGTAGCGGATGTAGCGTTGCGGATATCGCAAATGTGATCGAAATTCTAAATGAAGAAACTTAATTGATTCCTTTTCTAAATAATAAAAGACGAATAAGAATATATCCGCGTCATCCGAAGGGATGAGGAGCGACCTATCTTCTTTTCAGCATGCAAAGCGATGTGCAGTCGTCGTCGCGGAGATGGGGGTTTGCGTAAAACATTCCATAAATTATTCCACAGTCCGTGTATGTATACTGTACTCCGTTTAATTACATACAGAGAGAATAGAAAAAAAAGGTCTTTCTTTCTGCTGAAATGAAATACTGTTAATCCTTTTGCGGTCAGAGTTTAAATAAATTATTCCGTATGTAAGGGCGGGAGAAGGAGAGAGTATAAGAGCGGAGCATTTAGTGGACATGAGTATAACTTACACAATGGTATATTTCGCGTGTAGAATACGTGTACTACTCTCTCGCGTAGCGCAGACCGGAGGTTCCGTAGAGCTCGACCGCTATATTATGCGGCGACTTAATCGTCCGGGCTCGCAAAGTTTTTATGGGCTATAATTCAAAGTTTTCGCGAGATATTCTTCCGCATGTAAGAACGGGCTCAACCTCTTATATTTCGAGAGGCTCTCCGTTATTTTATTGCGAAAGAAATTATGTATCTGATTTTAGCGCGTCGATGCGCTTCCCCCGATTTTTCCACCTGCGACCGGCGAAAAGTCGCGAACGTTGATCACATTCGCGGAAGATCGAGATATAAATATATCGTTGGATATCCGGCGCAAGTTCGATAACGGTATCGCATCTCCTTTGCCATCTTTTTATGTTGCTCTAATGAGGTGACACCAGACTTCATTTCATTTTTACGCTACACGAGGGAAACCGGATCTCGAGCTTGGTGAGCTTTAACTGTTTCCTCGACTTTCAACTGTGAATAACGACACGATTTCTCGCAGAGATTTCTCCGGCACTGTTACGACTTTAGGCGTCGTAGTTGACCCAACGGTTCGAACGACGGTGGAAACTCTCTCGCGAAATAAAAGTTGGGATCAAAGGCAAAGGGTGGACATCGCGCGAGGAGGAGTCGAGCGAGTTTATTGCTTTGGAAGAGAAGTCGAGGTATATATATATATATATATATATATCTATATCTTGTTTTCTTAGATATTCTCTGGACCTTTGCGTTTCGGTGGCACCGGACGTCTCCAAAGAGCGCGAATTCAATTGAAGTATGGCAATCAAAGTAGGCAAGGCTGAAAAAAGATGGTTAGTCCCTGGCGATCAACGAAAGTGGAAACCGCGGAAGAATTCTCCGTCTATTAAATTTGCTTATAAAGTATTTTATAATTGGAAATAGTATACGCGCGTCTGGGAAATTATGTTAACGGCGAAATGTTTCATTTTCTGTGTATGTAGCACGATTCCTTGGCGCGATATAACGCGTGTCTCCGAATGAGAAATCGCTTTCTTCTCATTACAATCGGGATGAAAAGCGGACGGTCCGACGGCTGCCGCACTTAACGATTCAATTATTCTCTCCGCTGCGGCGATAAAAGTCGGTGGCATTAATTATTATTCTTGCGCGTACTCGGGCGCGGTTCGCGATATTTCAATTTTGCTCGTCGTCCAAGCTGTCGTCACCCCTTTTATCGGCCCCGACACGGAACCGCCAGAACGGAGGTGCGTTTCGGGACGAAAAAAAGAGTGAGGATAATTCGTCGCACGTGTGGTCAGAAAAATTCCCGCCACGATAGGATGTGCTCGTCATAAACGCGCGGAGTCGAGGATAATCTGAATATGTGCAACGATTTACAGCCGCAGCTTCTATTCTTTCTCTCCCTCTCTCTCTCTCTCTCTCTCTCTCTCTCTCTCTCTCTGTCTCTGTCTCGACCACTTTTGTGCACACATCGATGGATGCGAAAAGACGGAAGCGGGAAGGGAAAACTTCGATATCCACGGCGCATGTAGAGAGCATACGTATCGAGTTGCATACAAAAGACTTCTAATATCCTCGCCAAGCCGCGCAGCACATATATTCTATATACTTGCACAACATTTGGAATTCGATGCTGCTTCCGCTCGTAAGCTGCCATTTTCTCCCCGTGCTGGTCATTGCGGATTCGTGGCAAACAAATGTGACGATTTTGTCTTTCGTAACACAAAAATGATGCGCGACGTCGCGTGAATGCCGGAACCAATCATATTTCGGTGCTGTTTGCGGTTATTAACAAAAAGCTTTTATGGACACGCAAGCGGAGATAATTGGATCTAAACTAAATCTAAACTAAACGATAAAAAAAAAAATAAACGACTATTTTTTTTCAAACGTTAAAAGGATCGAAGGTCTAATATGCCGTTTTGCGCGGCTTTAAATCTTGTCCAAATTTTCGCAACGCGATTGATTTGTTAAATGACCAGGCATAGTATAGGAAAATTGCTCGCTGCAGGAGGTTTGAAAACACCGTTTAATGGATAGTGGCTTACCGAACTATTTGCACAAAGTGCAACGCGGAGGAACAATGTAAGCCTCTTCTTTACAAGCTGACCTCCCTTGATGCGGGTGCTAATTTACCGCTGTAAACATTCCGAGGTTTGTTCGATGTGATGGTATAACGTTTCACAAAGACCCGGTAGTGTATATCGTTTCGACAGGAAGTTATCGTTTGTGACATGTAAACGGATGTAATATGCAAATGAAACTTCCGATCTGTCAGAAAACGGGACGGAAAAAGGCAAGTGGAAAGGCAAGACGCGGAAATGGCGATTGCTTCAACTGGAAAAGGGATTACGCGCGCAGATAAACGCCGAGACGAATCTTTTTGGATGGCAAAAGTTTTACGACTGTCATAAGCTGTTGCTTTTGGGAACGATGTTGGAGAAACAAGGGGACGCTAATAGAAAGTCAAGTGACGGGAAATCAAGAAATCGTATAAAGGACACGCGCCAATGAAGCGTAATCGGAAGATACGGAAAAAGCGAAGCAAATGGGAATGGCGGCCAAGGTTCATTAGAGCTATTTTGCGACGTTTATTCACATTGGGGAAAGAGTATCTAGATGCGACAGGGATGCGCTACAAAGAACGTGTTATGTTCGGAATGGAGGGCGATGATGCTCCGAGATTATTCATTCAAGTGAATCGCGCCGAGTGCCAGATCGCTAATAATGCAAGGAAATCGCGACGTGTCTACGTCAGTCTAATGGTCCGTCGAGGCGACAACGGGGCCTTTAACTAAAGACAAGCGATACATCTCGGGTGTGCTGGAGCATACAAGAGATTTAGCGCGTAATGGAGACTTCTATACAAGAACATCGGAACTCACGGCAAGTTCCCCCCCCCCCCCTCCGAGCAATTATCCGCCTGTATATAATTATTCATGTAATGTCATTACGACGGGAGTCGCTTTACACGGGAGTTTTCAGTTCCCGATGACGTTTTAATAATACGTTTTTGGAGAATACGCTGAATGACATTGAGAAAGATGTATGATCTTCGGCTAAGTAATAGCCTGATAAATTTTTTGCCCCTTAATAAGGAAGTAAACGAGTGAGTTGTTGCGTGCCGCGGGTATATTGTATATACTGACAGAGTGACGGATGTCTCGCAAGCTCTTTTTGCTTTGCAATTGTTGTCGCGTGTTGCGGGAATTACGACACGAACGAATCGTGACTCGTTACTTTCTTTATGAGTTGGTATTATGGTTTATTGCGTTACGTAATCTTATTAAATTTTATAAATTGTGTTTTTTGTTAAGCATCGAGACCTAGTTCATATTATTAATTACACGTGAAAATAATAGCGACAGATTTACGAAAAAATGGACTAATAAATTATTTATCGAGACATAAAATATTTGATAAACAACTGAAAGAGAACATAGCCAATTCTTCGGAAGCAGGATCTTAGATGACAAATATTTATATGAAATAAGTTCCAATTATATCACGAATTATTTTTAGCTAGGGTTGCCACAGAAAATGATTTCTGACATTTCTTGACTTTTCCATGTTTTACAGACAACAGTGAAGAATTTCCATTTGGCTAATAATATTAAATTTTAACTTTAGAAATCTAATAACATAATATAATCCTGAATATAAATTTCAAGCTAATAAAAAATAAATTAATATTGTATATATATATATATAATATTATTATATATTATATTTATAAAAAAATATAGTTATGATAGAAAAGAGAGATTAAATAAAAATATTGAAAAATTATAAGTATTTTTTAAAACAATAGCATTTAAGAAAATTGAGCAAAGTTCAAAATTCCAAACATCTTTTCCCGACTTTTCTAACTTTCCCTGATCAATTTAAATTTTCATGACTTTTCTCGATTTTCCCTGACTAATTTAAATTTTCATAACTTTTCCCGGTTTTCCCTAACTAATTTAAATTTCCATGATTTTTCGCGGTTTTCCAGGTCTGTGGCAACTGTGCAGACTTACAACATAGCGGTAATTTCTACAAAAATTCGTTAATCAAATATTTTTTTTATATCGATTAAAAATCCCTTTTACTATCCCTCCTTACGAGAAATATATCAAATATTTATTTGAACATAATTCATCATAAAATCATCGTATACGGGAAAATCGTGCGTTGACGCGTTGATAACTTCTTCGGGTAATATTTTTCTTAGCACAGCTACGGGATATTTTCGGTTTTATACGTCACGGGATCTCGTCTCGCTCGTATTATGACTGAGCCGGCGTAATTTCGCGCAAGAAGGTCCTTCCGATGGGACAGCGGAGAGACGAGAGCGGATTACTTAATCATGCCTGATGCTGTTTACCCCGGCGTCCAAAAAGAAACGAAGGAAGCGGCTCGGCATAACGTTCTTGCGATCCCCCGACCTTTATTGCGATGCGCCGCGGCGGACAGCCGGGAACGACGCCGCCCTCCGGAACTGTCAGACTGAAAAATCGACCGTAGCCTTTTTCCTAGTAGACATTTCTGGAGCGGCGCAATTGCGGCGCCTGTCAAATTGGCATGCCGGGATAACAGCTACAACAGATGCCGCGAACAATTTCCCTTAATTCGAGCTCCCTGCCGGCGAGGACTGCCGGTGTCGTCGCGTGACATGATCTCTTCGCTACGTTATTAGTACACCCGTTGCAAGCCCGTGATACAAGCGTTAAGTTAATTCGAATTCTGTGAATGCATAATATCCTGCAGCCAGTGGAATATTATGAGCGCGCCGTTCGTTATCCATCGGCCGTGGTCGCGCGATAAGCACGCGAATTGTAATAATAACTTTTTGATACCGTAATTTAGGTTGGTGTTATTTCATTATGTCATTTGCTGACAGATGAAAATGGCATTAGAAGATAATCAATAGAAGTCCGCGCTATTTACACGTCAGAGTTGATTGAAAAATGCCCGCAGCTCGCGTTTACATCGTCGGCGGTATTTCAATCAGTCACAGGTATTCCTTTCCTTTGTCGGAGAAATATTGCTTTCTATGAGCGAAATGTTGGTAGAGCGTGAACGAATATAAATGGTCGTCGCACTTACTCATTAACTTTCTGATTTATATATGCGTAATGTGATCAATTGTTCACATTTATCCTATAATGTTATATGCGTTTGTTTGTGAAATATTTTATGATGTTGATTACTGGCTATGTTTTTCAGAATAGTAATTATTAAAAACACATTTGTATTTGATTGATTTTTGCTTGCAACTAAAATCTCCCCTTAATTCTTTTTTAATTAATTAGAATGGATGGAGCGATACATCTCTTTTCTCTTTTATTTACTTCGCTGGTGTGTGTGAAAAACATTGATATTTCTTGAAAGAAATATCGGCAAATTAATTATTAAAAATTAGATAGATCTACTTAATGATAGATATGTTATCAGGAACATTGACTTTTTCTCATTGCAATTTAATTTGAAAAGTAATTCTAGATTGAAAATGTCGAATGCAGTTGTAAACTATAAATGCTAGAATCAGGTACGAGATTACTTCCGTAGTTAAGACTTTATGAAGAGGTCGCTGGAATGAGAAAGTTTTAGTGCTTACATTTTGGCATTATGCAAACAGGAATAAGCAGACAAGGAGATTGGCATACAGAAATGCACTGAATTGCTTCCTGATGACGGAACTTGCAAAGAGATGGAAGGAAAAGCATAACGATAAAAATGAAAAGATCACGTGATGTATTAAAAAAAGCTCCCCGCGCTTTTTGATCCTATATTGAGCTATACTTCGGTGTTACTTATGCTGATTGCCAATCTTTCCGCGTCAATAAAAATATTCGTTAAAGAGAAACATTTATACTGTAATACTGTTATCTACCTTGACAATATTAAAAAAAAAAAAAAGAAACATCGAAATGTCCGAGAAAACGAGCGCGAATTTTTTTGTGAAATACCATTTTTACGGTTTTTTCATTTATTTCAATTTGTTGCCAAAAAATCTGAGCTAAATAAGTATAAATGCAATTAAATTTTATAATTATGCGTTATTTTTAATTTGTTGCAAATTTCTGTATTACGTGAAATGAATTTTTCGTAACGGGTACTACGCTCTTTTAAAGCCATGTCCTGCGGGAGTAATTCGCGGAATGTCGCAATCATATATTCGGTGCATTTGTTCTCATTCCAAAGTTTTGCGCATTAAATCGCAGAACCAGGCGGTAAAAGTTCGGCCAATGCTATGAGATAATAGTGGATTATTCGTATCATGTTTCATTTGAGAACAATATAGTTCGGTTGACACTGAGCTTCGTTTCAATCAAATACAATTCGGATTCATATCGAAATTAAAAATAGGACGTTTGTAATTTTATTTTAGATCAATTGGCACGAGCAATTACTTTCGTTTATTCGTCACTTTATATTTTTATACATTTTCCACGATGTGATTATTACATCTATTTCTTTCATATCAACCGAGAGTGTGAAGAAGAGTAGGAGAGTTTCTACGTCGAGGGATTTGGGGGCATTAAAGATTGATAGGATATTGACAAGAGATATTTGTAACGGACAGCTCAGCCCGATAAATTTGAAAGCAGCCGCGTGTGTAATTTGCTGCACACAGTTGACGCGTCAGACACTTTTAATGATACCTTACACAATACAATTTGTCATATAATTACATGTAATTTATTAAATCCGCGGATTACATAATAGCTTATAACAATTTGGATTTAAGAGGAATAATTATCCACAGTGTCGAATCGTTGCGCATTACGCAAATTATATAGCTTTTTATTAAAGTTACATAATCCCGAACAATATTGGAAAATTTTGTATTCCTTTTTCCCCCCAAAATTGGCGATAGGAGCGGCGGTACGAGGGCGCGAAGGTGGAAAAAGGGATCGAGGAAGATGAGAGCCGACGTGGGTTAGCTCGGGTACATTTCGACGTTGTCGCAGGATATGGTATGAGCGCCATTATGTAGTCGACGAATGCCGAAAGAAAGATAGAGGAGGAAGGTAAGCAGGTGGATAGGTAGATAGGTAAGTTGGAAGATAGGTAGATAGGAAGGAAGGAAGGAAGGAGGAAGGAAGGAAGGAAGGAAGAAAGGAAGGAAGGAAGGAAGGAAGGATATGCAACCCAGAACGACATATCTGGGCTTGCAGCCTGCAACTTTTCCCATCAGCGCGCAGCAAGCCCCGAGCTTGTTATGCGAAGCTTGAAGCATGTAACGCCAGATGCCACATATTGGACCTCGCACCTGACCCACCGCCATCCCGCCCTGAATCGCCCCATCCTCCGCAACACGCGAGACCGGACGCGATCCTTTTTCTGCCCGTTTCCCTAGTCCTCCTTTCGATTCCACGTTACGTCCAATGAAAGGCTTGACTCCGCCGGGCTGTTTGTGCCGGGCGGCCGCGCGATTATTTCCCCTCGGAAGCCGTGTTTCTTGTATCGAGTTGTCATCGCTACTGTACCCGAAACTGTTACTTCAAATCGCGCGGGAACCCGGGATCAGCTATAACAAAGGACAGAGTTTTCTCTGTAACGTGAGTTCCCCGACGTGGGTGCGACAAAAGGGGACGGAATTGAATTCCGCACGACGAAATAAAGTAGAAATTTCTTTTGCAAAAAAAAAAAAAGATTGTATCTCATTTAGTTTTACGGCGAGCGGTTTAAAAATTTCGAGGACCGCAAAACGTTTGAGACTTTCCTTCGCGTGCCGAGCTTCCTTGTTGTATTCTCGCACGACACGCACGCACATCGAGAATAAGGCCAACCAAATAGGTCAACCAAATTTGCGTTAAACTTAAATGCCGCTTTATCGATTTATCCATTCTTTCACGTTTTATATAGCAGATAGCAGTGAAATATGTAATCGCGCTATATGTAATCGTAATAAATCGATCAATTTGGCCTCTATGTCGATGATACAGAGCGTTATAAAATTTTATAAGCTTGTTCTTATGGCGCTCATATTTCTCCGCCCGACAACCGACCGGCTTCCATTTTTCATTAATTATTCCCGCGAGTTTCCACGCTGGTCACTGGTGCGCAATTACTTTTACATGCGCCGTAGTGACTCCAATGATATAATCGCGCATAGTCGGTTGAATACAGCATTCTTCGTATGCTTAAATTTAACGCATTTTCCCTCCTCGCCTGCAGTACACTCGCTATTTCCATCGCGGCGCTTCGTTCTTTTTTTACAAGAGTTAATTACCCGACGTAAATGCAATTACGTAACAACTCTCATTCGGTTTATTATTTAACAGCGAGAAAATCTTTCATCGAAAATATCAAATCGCAGTTTTTCCGGCGAGCGGAATACATTATCGTTCTCGTGAGATTCTTAATCATAAGATTTTTAAAACTAAGATAAAATAAATTTGCGACTTTTCCAAGTAGCACATTAATCCGTATATTTTTGTTATTTCGTACTTTGAAAATATTAAGTTATTATAATTATGTTAGTTGCTCGAATAAAAAAATTACGCAATAATGTATGTTTTACTTCAAAAATTATCACAAAAAGTATCACTAATGTTCTCATTATTCGCGTCTTTATGTAAAAAATTTTGATATTACATATAAATTCTACGGATTAATACTGATTACTCCCATGTTACTTTTTAGAAAAAAAAAACGAAAGAATCTTCTTTACTTCTCTCTTCACCTGTTTTTTTTTTTTTTTTTTTTTTTTTTAATGAGAAGGGATTTGAAAATTGTGACGCGTGACCCGAATCTTTACAGCGTTATGTCAGAAAGTTCGGCTTCTCACAACCTTTGCGGAATTTTTTTACGTGCCTCGATCGGAAAAAGAAGTCACGGGAACGATAAGGTATTGCGCCTCTTTGCGCCACACGGCAAATCCGGGATAATCCGTTGAATTCCTGCGGAGACAACGGGAGACGGAGTTTCGTTTCTGGGTGTTCATGTGCTCGCGTATTCGCGGGACATTCTTTCGCCTACAGTGTTACCTCACCCTGCCGTGCACGTATTTAGGTTTACCCCGCGTAAAACCCGCTCGACAAACTCGGGAGGAAGTACGAGGAGATCCGAGTAAAACCGCCTCCTTCTTATCCCGCGGGAGAAAGACAGAGATCGCGGACGCGTCTAAATTTACGAGCCGTAAACGTACGAGTTGGCCAAATGCGAAATCTTGGAGATAATGAAAAAAACTCTTCGTCGACGTTTAACCTTCATTATACGCACCCTTTGGTTTTATGGCTCGAGGATCCGTAGAATTTTATCTGGAAAATTAACGTTTCATCATCAGCTTTGCCAATTAAAGTAATCAAATTTCATTTTTTTTTCCCTTAATCTCTTTATATAATTTCGCTTATCATATAACGAAAATATTGCGGATATACGCGAGTAAAATGTATTTAACGAAATTTTAAAAAAATCTTCTTTGCTTAGTTTCAGAATTGTATGATTAACATTTATATTTTTATATTAAATATAGAAGATTAATTCTGTAAACGATCGAATTTTATTCCAACAAATTTGGTAAAACTATTAAACCTTGACTCTTCTCTGTGCATAGTCGTTGAGTATCGTGAAAGCTGTTCATACCAAACAGCGCTTTACATTTGGCTAGTCTGATGAAAAGTTCCAGTAAAAGTTTGCAATGTCTGTCCGGCCGATTCGCAGGCAAAATCCCGGCGGAGGTCGGAAGGGAATAACAAAGAAACTTCGCAACTCCCTTTAAGTCAGGAAACGAGGAGCTGCGACGAGGTTCCTTGCTCGAAATCTACAGACCGCGCGCTTATATTTCTGACCATTAAGAACTCCACCTAGCGACGTATTTTTTTATGAAAAAAGCGCGGAGAAGATGTGTTCGCCATAAGCAATCTTTTCTCTTTTTTTACGCAAAAATAATGAAAAATGTCGCCATCTGAAACTGTAAAACGTTTAATTTTTGTTAATTAATATATTTAATGTGATAACATAAAAAATATTAAAAAATGAATTTGAAATATCGGTAAGTTCATGGTATTAAATAAATCTCTATTGTAGGAATAAGAAAAATATGAAATATGCTATGGGAATTTTTGTAAGCAGCTTGAAAGTATCCGCGGAAATGTTAGCAATGCTGTCTAACGTATTACAACAGGTTAATCTCGGAAAATTTATGCGCTAAAAATTTATAAATATATGTAAATAGCGTAGTCTCGGATGAAACAAGTGCAAAGATGAAAATTCTTTTGAGCTCGGACTTTGATAAAATCGCTCGGATCCGTTGGTAGGGGTAAGCTCTTTTCTATGTTAAAAGGCATCGAAGAAAAGAGTACTTATTACTTGAAATGAAGAACAGAAGAAGAATGATAGAAAATGCTTCGTCCGAATAATGAATTCAGTTTGAGGGTGCTTTCCGCAAAGATCAAGCGATGTTGCTCCTTTCATCTCTGAATTTCGATTGAATAAATATGATCCATAATTTCGAAGCAATAAAAGTCTCTTGTCTCAATAGAAGTCTTTTGTAGAATTCTTTTGTGAATGAGATAATCGTCGAGAAAGAAAAATTATTTGCCGAATAATTGTCGAATCGAATCAACATTATGATAACATTTACTCTTACGTGATGGCTTATAAAAGCGCGTTTTCCAAGTTCTGTTTTCTAACTCATGTTTCTAACTCATTGCGCATTCTGGTGGGTAAATTTTACGCTACAACCAACCCTTTTACGATCTTCATAAAAACCACGCTGTTACCAACTGGTTTCCGGTTCTGATGTTAAAAGATGCACGTACCGGTACGAACGCAAGTGCGAGCATCGCACGCGTATCGCCTCACTGCAACGTAAAAAAAGAGGAGAAATGCGAAGAGAATAATCAGCGAGAGAAACAAAATATCCCGAGAACTCTTAAATTTCTCTGCCCACTCGACTACCACTGCGAAATTCACTGCGGATTCGTAAGCGGCAGAAGAAAAAAAAAGGGAATTTCTAGATCGAACGCGAAGGAGGTGGAGCTCGCGAGTTGCGTATAGAAGAATTTGAAGATAAATTTTGCTCTATGCACGAATTAAATTCCACGGTATGGCGAAAAAAACTATGTCCGGTGAAGAGAGAGAGAAAGAGAGAGAGAGAGAGAGAGAGAGAGAGAGAGGGGGGGGGAAGACAGGACGTAATGGTTGAGTATATACGATAAGCTGACGGTTTGCTCTGTCAGCGTGTACGTTAAAAATATGATGCAAAATATTACGTCGACTTGAGTAAATGGATTACGTTATACTCGAATAAGGTATTTTCGCTCGTTGCTCTGTGTATCCCAAAAAAATATACGTATTAAATCCGCTGACTTATGAAGAAAATCGCACGCTGCCTCTTCAAATTCAAATAAAGTATTTCGCAAATGAAATATGTCGGGAGTAAAACGTGCGAGTTAACTTAATAATTTTTTCATTTGGCTTTGTAAGATTTAAAACGTATTGGATGACGTTTGGGAGGAAAAGCCATTCTATCGGAGATTCGTTTATTAAGCGTCAGTGATATTAAATATCTGAGGCACATATCTTCAAAGGGATTTCCCGTTCGCGGGATATTTCCTATCTCCTGATATTCCGCGTAACACGGGCGAGCTAAGAACAATGCACAAAATTAAATTCTTTTAAGTATTGAGGAGCAATGCGGGCAGGTTAGGTACAGAGGAATACCATTCGATTCTATTTTTTCGCATAACAAGTAAAGTGTGAACGTAACGCGCGTAAAAATTTGAAAAATTCACGGCAGTATGCCGTCGATTTTTTCGCGCGGTACATATTTAATCTCCCACATCACTGAGTTAACCCTTTCTGTCTCCGAAATTTGCTGCCGTGGGCAGCGATTCATCGACATTTTTCGTCCGTTTCGCGAACTGAACGGTTGACGTGTCAACAGATATCGGGGACAAATTCGAAAACACATTTCCGGTTAAATGAAATATAATAAAACAAGTGTTTACGATCCTATACGACCGCATACAATAGCCGTGCGACACGCAAGCGGCGTGACGGATGTCTATCCCCGCCTGCGAGAGTGGTCGTGCAACGGCAAATGGCATGTGATCTGTCCCCGGATGCCAATCGTTGGAAAATTTCGGTCGTGGTAGAATGGCTGGATCAATGTTGCGCGAGTTGCTGCATTGGCCTTCTGATGGGCAAAGCGACCACTCGCGCATGCAGTACACGAATCGCCCTGGACATTTCACTCGCTTTCGGACTTGCATTCCTTTCTCTCGTCGCTCCTCCTCATAGCATATTTTTCCCTCTACCTCTTTCTTTCTCCGTCTCTATATTTTTCTTTTTTTAACAAAAATATTTTTTATTTAATTAAAAATTGAAATCGCTAATGCATAATTAAAAACCACCGGCCTTTGAACATTTAGCATATTGTGGCGTAGATAAGACCCGAGTTGCAGTGAAGTTTGCACACACAGTTTGCTTACGTGTGTGATGACTAGCTGAAAAAAGCTAGGAACACGGTGCGGTGTCAACGGTAACGACAACGATGTGGCAACAAGTGCTTTTAACGTTTCCTAACGGTAATGCTCGTTGCATTCTTGGAAAAGTGCACGACGTGCTACTCTCAAAGAACTTTGCCACAACAATTTCGCGGGGATGATGGAAACGCGATGGTGTGGTCGTCGGCGTGGTAAGGAAGAAACGGAAAGATGCGCGTCTCGCATTGTCCGGGCCGTACGAATGAATTCTTAAAGCAAACCTAACGTTTCCTCCCCGTTTGTACCCGTATTCCTCTCGACTAGCTTTTCCCGACATCATCGGCATGTCCATTTTCCTACGTACGTTACGCTCGTTTCTTCAAAATCCAACTTCCTTCTCTGCCTTATATATATATATATGTATATATATATATATATATATATATATATATATATATATATATATATACAGATATATATATACAGATATATATAGATATATAGATATAGATATAGATATAGATATATAGATATATATATATATATATATATATATCTATACATAGGCGTGATACCCATGGCATAATTCTTGCTTATACGTCTTACCATCGTCCTATTTTCTTTACAAGATCTCTCCAAACAGGTTTGTGCGAGACATACGTATCATGTCTGAGGCAACCATCACGCATCGTTAAACATTCAAAAATTCAGAGTAGAGACAGCTTGTTTTTTTACTCGTCTCTCTCTCTCTCTCTCTCTCTCTCTCTCTCTCTTACATCGCGGCGCAGCAGTTTTCCTCGCCTTTAGTACCTTTCGAGAATCCAATTTTTCTCTGACATAACATACCTTGAGCCTTGGAAATAGGAAATTCTTCAAACTTTCACGCAGCCTTTCGCAACAAGTGAGTCCAATTTAATTTCGCGCGATACGTTATGCAGGCAATACCTCAAATGTAATTCAAACAAGATAAAATGCCATGTGAAATTAATACAGGCGGCATTACCGCGTGGGCGTATGCAACGTACGCCCGTCGTCGTTCTCCGGTCTCTCCTTCTTTTTGCACGGGATCGGGAGTAAGAAAGCTCGGGAGGAGTACCCGGTCTGTCAAGGCCAGCTGTTGGAGGGCGAACTACTTGATTTACGCCTTTCTTCCATCTTCGCTCGCGGAACATCCTCTTTACCTTTCCCCGCCTTTCTCTTATTCTTCTCCCTGAA
The DNA here is from genome assembly GCF_055798465.1 of Pogonomyrmex barbatus. NCBI lineage: Eukaryota > Metazoa > Arthropoda > Insecta > Hymenoptera > Formicidae > Pogonomyrmex > Pogonomyrmex barbatus. Next base: position 7,340,451 of record NW_028297138.1, read on the forward strand.
TGCCCTATTTCATCAGCTTAATTCGCTGGAGACGTGAGTGGTCCTAAGTGTTATAAGCTAACTTTTTGTCTTATTTTTCACTTGTAAGCAGGTTTAAATATGATAACACCAAATACAGACCACCGTAGCAATTTTCTCATTCACCATGAAGTTTGTCATTTCCTACGTATTAAAGTAATAATAAAGCCTATCACGAAGTACGAAGGTTTCGACTGATTCGTTACCCGCATAACTTTTGCCTCTTGAATATTTCCTCGCAGAGTCTTAACGAGTTTCTGATTCTTAGAAAGTTTCTTAGGAATGATTATATTCGAGGCTTGTAGTTGCAAAACTCGTTAAATCCACTATGAGTTATTTTGAGCAGAGACAAAAAAAAGTAATTGCTTGTCTATGAATTATAGCAAAGCCAAAGATTTATGTATTAAATCAGCATGCTTATTTAAATATTGACGGACGAAACTTATATCTTAAACTACATTTATATATGCTACACCCTCCTTATAATTTTTCCTTATTCCTTATAATAATTCCTATTCCTATTCCTTATATATATATATATATATATATATATATATATATATATATATTATAATTATTTACTCTTCACGCGTATCAATATTCTCAAAGTCATAAATAGATCTGGAATGTAAATTATATTTCATAGAGTATAACTTTATGGGATACGTTTTTATGTACGTTTCAGATAAGCTTTTTCTACGGGGAGAGATTTGCGTCATATAATTTTTTAGAGGCTACATGGAGAGGGTGGTTATTTTGTTTGTCTGCACTGTGGTTGTGAACTGCGGAGCGAATCTGTTTACTACCCAGTGTTGCGGCTTGGGTATAAAAAAAGTCTTTCGTCCGCACACGGAAAGAGAGAGAGAGAGATGATAAATTTCTGATATAAATTGCCCTCGGTTTCATATTCCTTCCTTCAAAAGCTCTTCAAGGGTGTTCTTACTGCCACCTGCTATTACCGTAAATTATTGTCATCTGTCATCGGCTGCAACATTTTTTTCGTTGCAAAATTATATCGCATGGATATATGCATTTAATATACAAAGTAAAAATTTATTTATTAATGGGTCATAGTATAAAAAATAGAAAGAGATTGTATTTAATTTGTGTCTTCCTCCTTTTATCTTGTCATATATTTTGTTTGAGTATAGAAGCGCACATCTTTTCCATTACTCACTATATCTATCTCGCTTTTGAAAAATCGAATATTCAAAAGTCGAATATTCAAAAAAGGAGCATCTGTTCTTTATTTCGGCGCGGAAACACGCAATAGTAACGTCGTCGTCAAGGTTTATATGGAGCATTCTGCTTTCTGTTTCAGCGTCAAGACGGACATGGGTGCAGCTGGAGCAGTGTCTAGACTCTACATTGCAAATGCGAATAAAAAGGATAGCGGGAACTACAGCTGTGCCCTGGCGAACGTAGCAGCAGCCACTATGGTGTCCGTCCACGTGCTAAACGGTATATTTCCGCTATGAATATATATTTTGCTATTTCGACGCGCGCGTTTCCATACGCTTGCGATATGCAACGCAGACACGAAGAATATCGATGTAAAAATATCAATTGTCAAGAAATTTTTTTTTTTTCAAGAGATTTTACTTTTCACTTTGTAAACGCTTTTAATTTAAGCTTCACGTGAAGTCCATTGAGGAGAATTAGAATTATCGGAGAAGTCCGACGTATTTCTCGAGAGCGCGAGAGAAAACTAGTCTTAATGTGCAGTTTGAATGCCTCTGGTGATAATTCATCGCCGCGTTTCTCTTAATTGTGTATCAGAGAACATTCACCCGAGCAATCAGCCGTATTCGAAATCTTAATTTAAGAATCAGTCTCTGTTCGCTACCGATAACGAGAGAGAGACCCGAGGGAGAGAGGAAACGGAGGGCGGCAGTCAGCCCTGTGAGGGCGCGCGACGCCTATCGATATAATTTTCCACCCCTTTGCACGGTCGATAATTGATTTTCCACGGCTTTTCAACGGCGCCAATGCCTATTACCGGTCCCCCCTTTTCTTTCCTGCAACGCCTTCCGTTTCTCAGCTTCCCGCCCTCCGTCTTCCTCACGCTCCGAGAAGTCGGTCGCTCTGTCGTTCTTTTCTTCCTCCGCACATCTTCCTAGCGCCAATCGATCGTGTAGAGAATACAAAGCTGTGATTTCATCAGGGTAAATAACCGGCGCCGGACGCGATTGAGACGAAGCCGGCTCTGTCGTTGACGGGTCGCCCGATCGCTCCTCGCGATCTTCACTTTGGTTCTCCATTTCCGTTTTGTCAACGAGTTTCTTGCAGCAAATGACATTCCTGACTGTATTGATAGAAAATAGTCCGTCTCTCCGCGACGCGGAGGCGAAAGATTGCCTGGATAAAACAAAAGTTCTATATATATATATATATTGGAGTGTCATTAAGACGCTGTTAAGACGCTGCTTCTATTCTTAATACCGTCACTCGTGCTTATTCATATTCTTTTTGTTCTTCATGGGTAACTCGCGCTGTTTCGTGCTCCTACCCTAATACTAGCGCATGGCGTATTCATAGAAAAGTTCGTCGAGTATATTCAGGCTGACCCATTTCTTCTTTCTTCAGCCGGGCTGTCTTTCTTCCTTTTAATCTTCTTTATTCTCACAGCGTAATCAAATTAACGTTTAAAATGTATATTATTCCCGTAGTGCGGCTAATTTTTGCGTTTCTAATTTTGTTATGGAAGCAGCGTAAGCGGGGAGAAGTTTTATCGCGCGAAAACTGACACACAGGCAAGGTAGAATTAATTTATCGTGCCGATAGATCATTCATATTCAAAATTATAGCTAATGTAATAATTTGATGGGAAACTAGACAAATGCAATCATTCTTCCGCGGGAATTAACATAGATAAATATTGATGCGATTTCGCTCCAGTTAATCGAGTTCGAATGTATCGTTCTAATTTGCCGATAACAATCTGTGCCGCGGAGACATTGCCCAGATATGTTTAACTCGATCTGTTTTTTTTTTTTTTGCCCGCCGAGCAATTTTCAGCAGTATTGCTCCAATTTTTGATCTATTGCCGGACGACGATTCTCCCCCGTTTTCTCCCTAGCGTTTTACTCTTTTATCTCGTACGATGACGTAAACCGCGAAAACTTTCGTATCACGACGAAATAGCACGTAAGTCGAGTCGATGACGCGTGCTCTTGCGGGAAATGCCGCTAAACACAGGCTTTATAGTGGCGGATAGGCGATGCCACCGCAAGGCGATCGATACTCGTAGGTTGGGAAACGTCTTTCGAACTTATGGCGAAAGAGCTCAACGAGTTTTCATGGGGGCTTTTCGCCCTCCGGGCAGAGCGGCTCCGGGCAGAGACGCCGCCGTCTATATAGGTGATGTGCATTATTTACGGCGGATTACCTTAAGTCGGCCCAATACGAGAGTTCGATCTTCTCCTGATAAAGTTTGACGAGGGAGCACTCAAGGAAATGCTTGCTTACGATATAATCCCTAGTTCCTTTTTGAAAAAGGAATGTTAATAATCTTCGGCGGCTGCTCGATTGATGATGAAGTCCGTTTCGTCGCAATCAAAAAGGCGACACGGCGAGACCACCGCCGGCTGCCTCATTTAAATTTGTATGCACGTTTTGGCTTTGGCATTTACTACTTTAATCAAAGGCGTTCGATCGACAATATTGCGACGAAATTCTTGACTATGTTCCCCCGACGAAAACATATTACCAAGCAAAACAAGCGTCTTATTATCTGGCGCGCGAGGCATGAGCCAGGCAGAGTTAGAGTAAGCCACCGTTACCGTCGCGATGAGTATGCGGAATGCGCAAGTCGGAGAGTTATTACCGCGGGTGTTGTATGCCAGGTAACTACAAGAGCGATCATAATACTGGAAGTAATGCGAATTTGCTTGACAAGTAGTTGGACGCTCGAGGCTCGCATTCGAAAGTAGTTGTGCGGCGGCGGAGAGTCGATCCACGTCCTGAAATTTCGCTAGTAGCTCTATGCATCCCGACGAAACATTTCGTACTTCCGCGGCCGTTTATAAATGTGATTGCCGCTAATGATGTCCGTGCAAGTGAATAATTCGCGAAACTACGACTGTGGTCATCTTTGATCATCGCGGTTCGAGCCGCGTAGCGCATTCTAATGCGCCCCGATCGATCCAAAATTGATCGATACTTCGCGTCGTGCTTTGCATTAAATGGCTACCGGATTCCAAATGTTCCCCTCTTTTTATCGGAAATAGCTTTGGAAGCTTACAGCCATCTTTGGCAACAGTGCCAACAAATTATATATAACATATTATATATGTACGTATATATATATATATATATATATATATATATATATATATATATATATATACACACACACATATATTTGCCGGTATACATATCCATGTGCGAGACAAAATGAATATTTAAATATGAATATTAAAGACACCTTATTTTCTTGACGCAATAGGGAGAGCGGTATTTCAACTAAATGTCGTAATATTAATATTTAAATAAACTTTAAAGTTCTTCAGTTTACTATGCAAATTTAAACCGCACTTGTTGGCGCCGGGAAAACGCGCTGGATATAACAGTTATATACATACAAAACAATGGAAGCTGCTGCCTCTGACGCAGAATATACGAAAAAAAGGATGGAATGATTTTGGTCCTTTTCCAGCAACACGCTCATAATTATACACCTTTCTCTCGTTGTTTCTTTTTTATTAATGCACTTTTAACGATATAGTAGGACACCTCTTTACAATTAATTATCCTCAAGATATGCTCGTGATTATTAATTAAATGCAAGCCGGATTGGAGATGAAGCATCATTATTCGGTACTATCTCACCGTACGCCTGAAGGGCTTTCTCACGACGCCTCTCTCTATTTCTGCTCGCTCTTACTTTGCGATCTTTCCACTTTCGTTCTCGGTAGAAAATTAATGTCGATAAAACCGTATTCTGTATAAAATATCTTTCCGCTCCGTGGCATAAGGATGCTCCGCTTGGCGGAATAAAAAATTTCACTGGATGGAAAAATTCAGATGAAGACAGAAGAATAAAAGTCTACGTGGCGCTAGAAAAACAGAAATACTTGTGAAACGGTGAAACGGGCTAGCGGATTGAAGTCATCGGATAAAAGTGATCGATGAAAAAGCGTTGAGAAGCGCGTTGAGTGGCGGACTGTTCGCTCTCGAAAATGAGTAATTCTTGGCCTAGTTAATGCCTACGAGGAGACAAGTGACTCGGAGTTAGAGCGGTAGTTGGTCGGTTGGTCCTGGCGTGTGTATGTACATTTCGTGTGTGTGTGTGTGTGTGTGTGTGTGTGTGTGTGTGTGTGTGTGTGTGTGTGTGTGTGTGTGTGTGTGTGTATTTGTGCGCGCAGAAGCGGGGGTAGAGAGGTTATTTCGCGGGGTGTCACGCCCTACCCATTAATAATCGTAGCCGCAGGCTCCAGGAGGACTACACGTCGACCCGCCTCTATCCCTTCTGTGACACGGAAGTCTGCCTTCGCCTCTTCGGCATCACTGCTGTGCTCCGTCGAGTCGTTTGACCCTCTCTTTCTCTCCTCATCTCAGCGTCCTTACGTTCGCCGACGTAAGACCGGGCGTGAGGAGTTTGCAAAGCTCTCGTCGCAAGATGTAGTTAACAGGCTTGCTCTCCCGCGCGCGTGCGCTCACGCGCACGAGGTCATGTATAATACACAGAACGAATCTCCGGAGGGCGCTTGACAGCTCATTTCGCATCCGCCTCTTTCCATGGTGGCGATTCTTTAAGTCTCGGCCCGGGCCGCCCTCCCGGAGACCGGCGGAAACAGAACAAAAAAAAAAAATGACATCTCCGAGTCGCCGAGTGTGTGATTAATCGCGTGGTTACGTGGAATATTATACAGTTCTCGACTCGACGGTAGCACAAATTAAAATTTACGTTTTGCACCCGCGACGCACAAGACAGCGATACGACACCAATTAATTTCAGTATACCCGAACAAACGGTTGTGGTAATTCGAAATTCAGATTAGTTCACGGGCCTCCTCGAAATCTAACAGATATGTTCGCACCGGAATTACGGGAGATAGAACGAACATCAAACAAAGTCCGAGTTGTGCGGTCGGCTTTGGTAAATTTATTAATGTCCGAATAGCATATTGGGTACTGTACTTGCAACGTGATTAGCGAAGTCAATGAAATTATGTCGTATTTGCACATCACATTACGAGATATCGTACGTATGTATGTATGTATGTATGCGCGCGGTATATGAGTGATCGGTTGATTAATTCATAATTAAGCAGAGGTCGAACGGCGAAATACTCTGCATAATCCGTCAAATGAATAGATTTTCACCGTTTAGATAAACTATTGAATATTCCACGTGGCTTAAAATTCTCTTTGATCTCTCTCTTATTATTACATATACATGTAATAATACACATATACACATATACATGTACATATTGATGTTATTTCGAGAACAAAGTTCTAATATAAAATGCAATCAATTCTTCTCGATGATGATTAAGAATATATTTCTTTGCTGCATTAACGAAAGCGCTTTCAATAAAATGAAACGTCTGAACTCAGTGAGGATTCAGACGATTCAATTAACGAGACGAAAATCCGGGATTAAGAGCCGGTTTACCGGGAAGGCGCGTAAACAGAGTTGTAAATTTTTCTCAGACCGGCAGCGTTTAATTGAATCTTGGGGAGAGGTAGTCGTTCGTATGACCAGCCGCTAAAAGTACGTGGGTAGCATGTTTTCGACTTCAGAAAAACTTCGATTGAGCCAAACGATTCCGATTGTGCCAAGAAAGCACAAATGAATTGTAGGGTTAATTGTAGAATTAAGGGAGGGTGGAAAAAGAATAGATATGCACGATGGTGACTCAACTAATGCAAATATCAAATTAACTTAATGTAATTTGTTCATCATATATATTTATATGCGTTTTGCTACATCTACACGCATTTGGCATGATAACGTAATACTCGTTATAAAATCAAGTGTGCTAAAACGTATGTTATTATCCTAATTGTATTTGCAATTAAATGTAGAAAGTTATGGCAGCATTGTTGGATTATGTGTTAAGCTGCAGAGAAATTTTCTGACTATACAACGTGTACGTACGTGTATATAGAAGGCTATACGGTGCATTAGAATTACACTTTCAATTTTATCTTTTGGACGGAATATGATAAAATTAATTAACGCACGTTCGGCTTTCGATTACAAATCATACCTAATATTATATATCATATTATACGAACGCGAAGCAATTCTTTTTCGAATGTTACATTTACATGGTTTAATCGATAAAAGCGAAGTCTGCTTTTCGCGACTGCGACAAGCGGTTCGATCAGCCATTTACGAAATTCGTGTAAACCGCAATTCTTGTCACTTTTGAAACGCGATGGACGACTGTGAGATTGCGTCGCATTTGATATTTTACCACGGGTTTTATGGATGACCGAATTCGCGTTTATATTTTGAATTTTTGGACAATTCAAAAGCCAAAACCTGGCGTGAGCAATCAATGTGTGTACCAATCTTTCCGTTTTTATCACGGTACTCCGTGACAGAACAAATAAAAGGATTGAAACCGTTATTCCGTTTGGCCGCTACGAAATATGTTTCGCTTGTTACAGCGGAGAATAGATTGCTTACAATGTAAAAAGTAAAAAGCATTCTTGTTTCCACTCTAATTACTCTTAACAGCAGATTATCGTATTCGGACGCGGGACGATTTATTATTGAAATATCTGTTTCCATGCGTTCTTCTTGCATCAATGAATTAAAACACGATTGACGATTAGAAATAAATCCATAGAAGCCCATAAAAGCAGCGGCAATAAAGTTGCAACGATAGAAGACCAATAATTTTACAAGACACGGAAACTAAAAACAGAAAAATAATTTAGAGACAGATAAGAAACGAACAAATGAAACGTTGTAATAACAAGACATTTATCGACCACCTCTCCAAGTAGAAGTACTCTTCGAAGTAGAAATATTGTTCGCAGTTATTAACGGAGATTTCACACGTACAATTCATGTACCTCTTTTAAAGCCTTCTCTCTTTTTCATCTTCTCAGAAATCTCTTCTATTACTAAATTTTAAGTCGGGAAACACAGTTTATTTTCTTCGTTCGAAAGGCGCAACTTTAATATTACCTTACCACAGAGAATATAACGAGTGAGTTGATTTATTTGAAGAGTTGGCGATTTAACAACGCAAATTTTGCAAACGCTCAGTACTCAGTCTCCCATAAGCCGCAATTTGTATGAAATATAATATTTGTTAGAATACGCGTGCTGGAAAAATGATACCGGACTTTAATCTGCTACGTTCTGCCGGTGATGCAATATCAGCAAAATATCGGGAACGAGCGACGATTTCTCGTAAACATTTCAAAATATTTTTCAAAAATTCAGACCTGCGGTCTCTCCCTGAAATAATTTAATGCGTCGCGAATAAAAATAGTAGAAAAGAAAAAAAAAAACGGACGAGCCGCGATGTTAAATTAATATTTGTATCTTTGCTTTTCGTTGCAGGGGAGAATCCAGCTGCCATGCAACATGGCGGTACCACGGCCCCGAGGGCGACCTTTATCTTCACCGTTGTGATATCACTATCATCGCTCTTAAGGTGACCGTGATGACCCCGGTGCATTTTGGACCTGCAATCCGAATGGTGCTAACTTTCTCCTTCCCCACGGAGACCCGCGGAGACCCGGAATGTCCTCCCGAAAACGAGGACAGAGAGACCTTAGGCATTAGGCCCTTCGCTCCGGCCCTTCGCGCGCGTACACGATTGGTGCGAGTTACGTAGAACAGATTTAGATATTCTCACGCAAGAGATGGAAATACATGTGTGTGTGTGTGTGTGTGTGTGTGTGTGTGTGTGTGTGTGTGTGTGTGTGTGTGTGTGTGTGTGTGTGTGTGTGTGTGTGTGTGTGTGTGTGTGTGTGTGTGGTGTGTGGGTGGTGCGTACGTGCGCACGGTAACGACGGTGATATCATCCGAATCCGTTTCGATCGTGGACTTAACTTTTGGACGAGTGGCTTCGCTAGGAGCACCGCGCGTCTCGCAGTTTCGTTGCGAGACGACGTATATCAGTTTCCACAGAGCATTTCCGAGCATCTCTCCAGAAACTTGACTAATCGCTTCCAGTGGCGATCAATGCGGGATTTGCGTAGGACGAATGGCGTTCGCGCCCAGAACGCTGTGAATTTCAGGAAGAGAGATAGAAACTTGACTCTTGTCTCTCCACGTCGTATTTGTGAGCTCTTAATACTAAAACGTGTTGACGCCGCGTTGTTACTGCGTACGTACGTACGTTATTTACACGTCCGCAATATTCAAATGCGGCTACGTTATTTAAGAGAAATTCCGTTCATGTGATATGTAACGCGCGACTATCTGTGACGTACTATTTGTGACTGCGCTGGAAAAATAGCCAAGTGACGCTGACTCGATCGTCGAGGACGTTTTATTGCTTTATCCTTACGTTAAAGCATTTCAACCGCGTTATCGCGAGATTAATATCCGTTTATTACTGATTTAAAAGAATTAAAAAATGGAGAAATATTTATATCCGTTATCAATTTTAATATATCATTTTTCGAAGGATATAACAACGACAAATTCTTTAATCTAAGAGAAAGAGACGAATCTTACGAGGCTAAATGTGTTTTATAAAGTTCGAATATTTGGGATGTACATATACTTTTGTATATGTGTGTATACTTTTATATATACACATTTGTTGAACTTACATTATGTATGTAAACTGTTATGTACTTTTAGAAATGAAATTAATGTTACAAGATTTCTCAAAATGTCGAACGACACCGTCCAAAGAATTCGGCACTATCGATTACTATTGACTATAAATTCAAATTTTCTTTCCTTTCGAATAATCTACGCAATCGTATAATTGCACTCTGTTGTGTTTAAAGTAATAAAAATGTTTCCATGGCAACTTAAACATTTTTTACAGCTACGAACTAAGTCCATGTATATCTACATATCATCATCTACATTTCCATTTTGCGTTACAAAATGCAGATCTTTGAGCGAATCAAGATTTACTTACAGAAACAAATCAACAGACGATTAAAATTTACGTTTTGTATTACAAAATGGACGATCACTGCTAATGAGAAACGCTGCGAAACGTCGGTTTTATTCAGGCAGTGTTGTTGTTGTTACTTGTTTTTATCTGATGGAAGCAATATTTTCGAGGCTCGAGGGTCAAAGAAATCGACGCCTTTGTTGAACCTAAAACAACGATTGCGATGCATCATTGTTCAGTGGTAATCTTGCCCGCGGCGCGAAAAATACGCGATGAACGTAGCCGATGAGGATCTATTCAACATCATATGCTCATCCGCATAAAATATGCCTGACATTAACGATTTCAAGTAAAGTTCGTCGGTTATCCAAAGATTACATAGTCATCACAGATACAATAAATGTTAGTTGTGAAAATGTACTACGGTCATTTTTCTCTTCCGATTGGACACGTTTTTATTTGCCTGCAATCGCCATGGTATAACTTTCGAAAATTTCATGCTTTTATATTTGTATATCATTCTCTTTATTTTGCAATTTTCTTTTAAAAATGTTGAAAAGAGAGAATATATATACATTTTTTTTTATGTAGAAACTCTTTTTTACATATAAATTTAAAATATACATAAATTACTAAGCTTTTTAAAAGCTTTCCATTTATGCTTCGATTGAATTTATATTATTATGAATTTCTTATATCTCTCGCAAATGCAGATAATAACATATCATTTATTTCATACTTCAAAAATAAAAAGCGCGACAAAATTAAACTAGTCTTGTATACGTTATATATAGCATTGCGCAAATCCTATAAAAATAAATTAAATTTTTATTGCTGCGCGAGCGGAATTTTTATAATTTCCATTATGAACTTATAAAGATGTCGATATAAGTTTGTTAAAGAAGAATGAAATTTAATGAAATGATGAGTGAAATTCCTGACATATGAGCGTGTGTAATCTAAAAACAGAGAAGTTGAATTTGTAAATATACGCAAATAGCATTTGCATTTTCAAAATGTTACGTAAGCTAAAAACAGAAGGGTCGAATTAAATTTGTAAATATAGCGCGAATAGCGCTTTGGACTTTCAAAATGTAATAGCTCGCACGTAGCGGGTAAGTATACGATTGCATGAGGGAACATAATGCAGATCGCTCGGGCTGAACTGCAATGTGCAGGACGGATCGGGGAACGTGCGGCGATGTAAAAGCGCGACAAGTCGGACAAGGATCGATCGGGCAACAAATTGCGCCGATCGCGCCGATGGAAAATGAACCGTTAAGCAGCCCTACCTGACAATGACGTACGGTTAGTTTGGCGTAAATCAGTAGTTTCTACTCGCGGCAATGCCGGCTCGCGTTCACCGGCTGTAATGTGATAATTTAACAGACGCATTATTGCACGAGCAGGTGCAAAATATTTCAGCGAGACGCGCGTGCGGCCGTCCGTGCGCGCAAAAGCCACATCCGCGCGCGCGTAACCCGCGATAAATTTAATTATTATTTCGACCGAGAGAGAGAGAGAAAGAGAGAGAGAGAGAGAGAGAGAGACCTGCTGAATCGAGGGTGAGTATATCGGGATGCATTGAATCGTAACGACGTTCAAACATTTCGCGAACAAACTTTCCATTCAGTCGCGCCATCCCTCGTCTCCCGCCGCGCGCCGCGCTCACCCTCGCGTTTCGCATTTCTTCAAGCTTATCGTCGGCTTCTTCCGCCTTGCCGGTGTTCCGCCATCTCTTAAATGGAAGTTTCGAGACGACCGAGTCGTCTACTATATTCCCTTGTTTCTGCGGGGCGTGAAGGTGCAAAGGCGGTCTTAATCCGCGAGATCCCAATTACGCGAATTAACGTCAAGCGCGCAAACTACAGCGGACAGTTTTATAATTACGTCGGTGGCGTAAGCGCGTAGATTTTCCACTCGGACTATTCGTTGTCGCTCGCAACACACCGACAGGCAACACGATCGAATGTCATCAGTTTCGATTGTTTGCCCGGTCCACGTTTGCTCACACGCGGAATTCGTTTACGAAGAATATAAGGGAGAGCTTTTCGCTGCAGGATATCGCGAATATCGTTTACTTTTAGAAAATACGTGGGGGGAGGGGGAGAGGGGGGGGGGGGCTAACAGATCAGGAGCTCAACAGACAGTTTTTCTTTATTAATATAATAATTTCTATTTAATTTCTTATTTATTTCATTTACTTCAGTTGAAAATGATAAACGCCGAGTACAATCATGTACATACATTGAGTGATCAGATATCAGATTTAAAAAACAATTACCTCATTAATTTCTCCCCTCCGGACGAGCCCCGAAGATATTGCACGCTATTGCACGTCACGTGAAATGATAGTAACGCGAGATAATGGACAATGAATAACGTTTCTATGATGAAGCTCGTGAAATTTCCGTTGTTAAAAGTTATTGTTTCAGTAAATCAATGTATTAATGCAAAACATACGCGTTACGATTAAAAACGTCCATTCCAGGGGATATCATTTACAGTCGATTATTAGATAGATAGATTTCATTTGTGAACAATACAGCTCACGAGCTTGCGCAGGTTTGATATCGAGGTGTAATTTATACGCTTATCCGTATACGTGTTGCCTTTTTCATAATCCTTACCCTAGGACGGTACTTTGCGCGTTCGCCGATCTTCAGGAGATTATCTCTAATTAAAAGTGGCCCTCCGGTTTATAAGCGTCGTTTTTGTTTTTAATATTTCCTCCGTGTGTCCTCTTTTTTCCCCCCGGCCAGCATGCTGCCATTGTCCGACGGTGCGACGTAACGGTTATACCGCTCGCGCGAGATCTCTGGATAATATCATACGTGGGTGTACGTGTTGCGTATACGTCTGTGCACGAGAGAGGGTGCGAGATGCCGAGCAGAATAATCTACGTGTGTTCGATAATATAATTCGAAATTAGAAGTTAAGCCGCGGGCAGTGTATAATTTCTGAAACCTGATGGGAAGGACGGTGCGAAAGTGTGGTGTATGTACGCCGCGTCATGCCGCGTGAATTCGCGGCCACATGAGTGTGTTCTCCAATATATTCTATCATCATTAATCATATTTCATCCCCCACTATCATCCGTACTAATGTATCCACGATAACGGTTAAAGCAAGTCTGTAAGCACATCTGTACGTTATTGGTACTACTATATCATTATTAATGCGATTAAAGCGAACGAACCCGTGAACGTGTACCAGTCGTTCATCAGCAAACGCCGAGAAAGAGAGGGAGAGAGATTGAGGGAGAAAACGAGAGAAAGAGTGAAAGAAGGGAGAGAGAGAGAGAGAGAGAGAGAGAGAGAGAGAGAGAGAGAGAGAGAGAGAGAGAGAAATAGGAAACTCATTCAATGTCGGTATTCACTGTTCATTATTTATAAAGACTCAAACGCAAAATACAATAAAATGTATAGTATGTAATCTTGAGCGTATTTATTCCGTTTCCTCCTTCTCTTTACGACGATGTCACTTTTCGTACGCTAATAAAGAGGTATTATGTGCTATGCATCTTGACATTTGAATAGCTAATTGCCTCGAGTCCTTTCTCTCGTATATATTAACTTCACTTGTGAAAGATTTGATGAACTTTCATTAATTTCAATTATATCCGAGGACTCGAGTTTGAGAAAGAAAAAAGAAACCATCGGGAAAGCATTACTTAGCATTCATTACGAAGAGATATCCTATTAATTAGAGTCTATTATATTTTTTATAGCCGCTTTATTCATCGAAAGGAGAAACTATTCGACGATGGACTGAGATAATCTTTTTGATTGTTGCTAGTACGATGATGAAAATGGAGTAACGTCGGAAGTCAACCTGAATCGCCGGTAATCGATATTTGTTTTTACGTTCATAATGTTTTCTATTTCCTCATATCTTGAAAATTCGCGCAACGAATTATTCCCTTCGACGTGGTGGTCGAGAAGACTTATTCGAAGCTTTCATGGCGGTCCGGGGAAGCGACACAATGATAAACTCGCTGGACGAGTCGGGCTACGATAAAAGCCGCCGGAAGAGGCTTCGCTGGAGTACCGAGTGCCGTACAAAAAATTGAAAAAAAAAAACGAAGCGCGAGAGCTGGCAGAAAAAAGAACACTCCCTCCATCCTTTCCCATTGCCATACTCCGGCAGACCGGGTGCGTTAAGCGTCGTGATTTTTAAAAGCTCCCTTTTCAGCAATACACTGTCCTGGAAAAATACTAAATCAGAATGTTGGCACTGACGTTTGCAGTGTGAATGAGAGAAAGGAAAAGAGAAAGAGAGAGAAAGGGTGGGAGAGAGGGAGAGCGAGAGAGAAAGAGATACAAAGTGCGGACAGATGTAAAGTATATTCTCACCGTTGTTGACGTAAACGACGTGGGCGTAACATCGCGCATGAGTGTGTTTCGAATAGGCAAGTTATTTTGTTGTCCATAATTTTTTTTCCACGTAACTGTCGCAACGAATCTTTTTTCGTCCTTTTTTTTTTTCGCGAGATATATTATTATGGAATATAAGCAACACCCAGTATCAAAAATTTCCTAACAAATTATCGTCGAGAAAGAGAGAGAGAGAGAGAGAGAGAGAGAGAGAGAGAGAGAGAGAGAGAGAGAGAGAGAGAGAGAGAGAAACACTTTAAAATTCGTCGAAAGAGCGATGCGCTAAAGTCCGTTAAAATTCATGATCTTTTTGCGAAAAAATAGGAGGGTAATTACACGCAAAATAATCACAATTGGGAAATGCGTTAAACACGCTTCTCCTTTATCAACGTTTGTGGCGCACGTTACCCTTGATTAAGGGAAATATCACAGTATGCCGCGACGCAGGTATTCCTAAAACAGCGTCGGTGAAACAAACCGCTTTATTTCGGAATAGCTCTCGACTGTGCTGTTGCACAGTTCCCCGTGCTTCCATTGTCCTACCGCTCGCATGAGCAGCGTTTCTCTTTTTTGCGAGGTGGCAGAGCAGAGAAAGACATAAACCCTTTGTCATAATTTCGTACTACTGCGGCGGCACGTAGTGGATGCGCGACACGTGGAATCTTCTGGCGCATACCGTCGGTGAGCTATGCATCATCTCGACGCAGTCAAGTTGCGGATGCTCGCAACGAAAAAAGAAAAAAAAAAAAAAGGAAAGGACAGTGACGGCACGCTATACGGTTACGCCCATAAAAATCACGTCGTCCGAACATTTTGGGCTACGATTGTTCCTGGCCGCTGGGTACATCGCGCCGCAACGGAGAGGCAGTAACGAATTAATATTCCCCGCTCGCGCGCTTTTGTGCGCTTAAAGGGAATAATATGTTCCATCAGGAAGAATGTCCGCGGGGATATTCGCGAAAATATTCAAACAGAGCCAAAAAGCCATGTCAGAAAACCATTGGCAGGAGGGGGATTCGATGTGGCGAAGGGCGGATGACCGAGGCAAGAACGGTTCGTGGCTTACGTTACGTCAGTACGCATCGTGTACAGATACGCGGTGTATGTACATACGGGGCTTACGTACAAAGCTAAATGCGTATTGGCAGTCACTACGCTGCCTGTCGGCTTTGTGTACGTACCATTACAATGTATGTGGCTCGGCCAGGTCAACACGCCGACAGAGAATGTCCATTACTTCATCAAACCCCGGCCATCGTCGACAGATCCGTCCACCGCCAATTTGCCAACAATCGCGACACTCAGTCAGTATAAACAGTTTGGCTCTTTGACCACGGCGAGTGGGATAGCCCAAGCAGGGGGGAGCATACGCAGGCCAACACACCATTGATTTAATTTAAGATAATAACGCGGCTCAGTTTTTTTTTTTTTTTTTTTTTTTTTCTATAAAACCGAATTAATTATTTCATAAAGGAAATCGCGAGCGTGCGCGGCGCGCATTAGTAGTGACGTAATAATGAAAAAGATGGGATATGAATGCGCACTCGTATGTGAAAATTTTGTTGATGTCTGTTCCGCACGCTTATGAAACTCGTGTGTATATTCTCGATACAAATCGATGGATCGCGGCATCGATAGAGGTTTATCGATAGAGAAGATACCCATTTGTATCCGTAATCGCGGAGGTTGTGGGATATCGTTGCAAGCTAAATCGTATCTATCTTACAGAAATGAGAATACAGAAAGGCGATGCGGTTGCCGGCAAGAACGTCTGGCGAACCTTTAGCTTAATTGTAGCGTTTAATCGCGACGGGCGGGTCCCTCGATTAATTATTTAAACCCCCTTAGGCTAACGTTGAATTAATGGATGGCGGCACCGCAATGTTACCGCGGTATCGATAATTCCGCAATTCTGTGAGACCCCTATTAAACCGTCGGGTCCGTGCCAGGGACACGTGCCGCTTGTAGAATATAGATAACTCGTTTGTACATCTCATGTTTACGATTATGCCATTATTGCTACCGCTATTGACGTCTTGTTTTCTCGGCAAGCCCACTTGGGGTGGTATAGCGGGATTAAAATAATTGAATTGGAATTCGGTGAAATCGGATGGAATTTCTGAAAACATTTCTCTTGGATTGCCTTTCACTAAGAACGGTAATATAGTTCCATTTTCTTGATCTTTTTTTTGTAATTCTCCTGAATATATCGTGATTCAAGTATAATCGCGATGGATATTTTCCAGTATAAACTTCTCTTGCTAATGAGATTGAACCAAGATGACACCGAGCTTTTTTGAAATAATCGATATCGTTCACCATTTTCCAATTTCGATTCCCGTCGTATAGACGGTAAGGCAATAAGCGAAATGTCTATGATTTCCAAAGGAATTTAAAAAAAGACAACAAAATGCAAAATATCATGACATTAAATAGAAGTGGCATCTATGTGTTCCAGATATTTAAATTATTTGAACATGTAAACTTCTGTCAAATTTTGATTTGCGAGACAAGATTTTGTATAGCAATGATTTTTAGAAGAGACTTGATTAAGCACTTAAATCGTATCTCATTATATCAAAAACATGAAATAAAAGAGAAATAAATAATATAAATAAAAATTTAATAAACTATACTTTGTTTTGTGTAACAGTATTTTAAAGAATAAAATATAGATAATATTAATTTATAGCTGATAATAATGTAATTATGCAATTTTATTCTGAATTTATATATTTTCATAAAAAATTTTTATTTTAAAATAATTTATATTCATATTAATAATTTATATTCATTATATGTACATATTTGCAATTATAAAGATTATAAAGATTTTTATGAAATTTATTGAGATTCTTAAAAAAATATATCATCAAAAGATTTCGTTATAAGAAATGATATAATAGTAAAATTAATACTGAATATAAATAAAAATATGTTAATTGTAATAAATTCAAGCTAATTTTATTTTAAAATTTTTATCTTTTTATTATTGTTATTTATTAATTATTGAATATTTAATTCTGTTTCTAATAAAATATTAAAATAAATATTAATTAATTCCTTTTTAATTATATTTTCATTCATAAGTTCAATATTTTTAAAGGGGATATGATTTCAGGAAACTTGTAAGCCTTTTCAGCATATTACAAAAAGACTTATTAATTTGTTGAAACTTTAAATATATAATAATAGATTTGAAACATCAAGTATATAATTTCTAGCATTTATTTGCATAAATCAATACTAAATAGGAAATACAATAAAAAATAACATAAGTGATACATATCTGGCAACTTTTCTCTACATCTTGTATTGTTATGACATTTATTGTCAGGAATGAAAATTGCCAATTAAATTTTTATTAATTTATCCTAGAGCATTTCAACGTGAATTTTTGCGAGAATCTTGCATGCGTTATCGTCCGAACGCTGCACCGAGGAATATGCGGTAATCAAGGGACAAAGCATTATCATGATTTCCTCATGGTGTCAGAGACGCAGCGAGTCGAGGCGAGTTGAATCGAGCTGAGCGAGCCAATCGTTCTCCTTCCATTTGCAAATTAAACGGTCACGTTCTTGATTTCAATTCTACGGAAGGCGATTCCCCCGAGTTTCCAATGTAACTTGTCTTAAACTTGGCGACCAGACGTTTAATCTTAATCGATCTACCCGCCTTATCGCGCCGCCGATGTATATCAACATTTTTCCATTTCCACCGCTCCGACATCTCCATCGACCTTCCCACCACTTTCGCCTCTATCTCGTTCATCCCCGCTTTCCTTCCTCCCCCCTGTCTTTATCCACGTTCCTTTTCCATTCTGTTCGACCTCCCCTCCGTTATTCCAGCCGTCGATTTCTTTCCGTCGGCCCTTCTCGCCTCCCGTTTTACCGCTTTCCCGCAGCCTCGACTGGAGGGTACGATTCCTTACGGATCCCGCAACTACTCCCGTTCGGAGACGGGCGAACTACTCATCCCCCTCCCCACCCCCTCTAGCTGCCTCGAAGTCTTATCTTAATGGCACGCCTTGGCAATCGAAAGTTTAGTTATTATCGCGGCCGTTGTCGTCCCGCTTCGCGAACTGTACCGTGAATCCCGCGGAAGTGTCTTAGATATTAGATAGAGTTTGCGAAAATTGCCAGGTTGACGGCCACGGATACAAGAAACGAGCTCGATCCTTGCGCGACGACAATTCTCAAGCGGATGACAAATATTTGATCGGGCCAAATCATGCGAAATAAGAAAAATGCTGCTGAAGCGAGTTCGATATGAACTGGAAATTATCGAGCGATCGCGATTTCGAATCGACCGCCGTCGCCGTAAATATCAATTATTTCGTTTTACTCGCGCCTTTATCGAGGACATCGTTTCCAACGATCTTTCTATTCCGTCATTAAGGGGACCAGTTTATATATACATACACATACACGTACAATTACAATCGCTGTTCTCGAGAATGTACAACTTCTTCGGCACTCAGTCTCTCCAAACAGTTGGTAATGAAATGTTTCTACTGTTACCGCAATGAGAATACCGTAGATATTCGCTAGTACCAACGTCAACTCATTAACAACGTCTCATTACTGACGCGGTAACCGGGTCAATTACTCATAAGTTCACTCTTAGCGCTCAAGAAGCCACAATGTGATTCTCATGACACATATATTTAACTTACTATTGTATTTAACCGAAGTTACATATTTAATCGCTATTATATTTAATGCGTTTCTGGAAGATGTATATTAAATTGCAGATGTATATTAAATTGCGTTATGTTTTTTTATTAGTAAATTCCGATCTCTTTCTTGATAAATGAAGATCGGGCATGTTTTGTATAAGAGTATTTTTAGTATGACACTTTAAAGTTTTAGGTTACCTTTTTTTCGAGAGGAAAACAAAGCGGAAGAAATACAGCTGTTATAAAAGATGAAATATGAGTAGAAAACGTGCGATAAATGTTGCGCTTGTTGGTCACCACTTTGGGAAAATTGATCTCGAACGAGTGGGTAATGCATATAAAATCAACCGATAAAATTGCCTACGTTTGTTTCGAGGATTTTCACGAGATAAAGCCTTTTTAGGTTTCTTCAGCGATCCATCACCGGGCCCCTTTGATGTTTATCAAGCGCCTAAGGTAAAATTTCGCGAGGATATCTCCAAAAGACGCCAGATTCTTGCTGGACCTTCTATTGAATTATTCGACAAGAAATATGAGCGTATTTTTGAAGGCGAGGCACTTACGGAACTATGGCGGGAAGAGGCAAAACAACGGGTAATATATTCATAAGAGAAACTACTAAAAAAATATCAATTTGAACTCTCAAAAATAAAATTTCAAGAAACTAAGAGCACTTGTGTGCAAGGTCTGTTGCTTTATCGATTAAGATTTAAACTTTAATTAAACCTCTGTCAGAGAAATTTATACCCTTCCTTAGAAAGTACCGTTTAATAAAGTTTAATTATAATTTTTTTTTATATGCACGGTTACAACGCGCTGATCTAGCTGAAACTATCTAGTTAATCATTTACACTTGATTGAACAACACATTATCAAAATTTTGTCATTTGAAAAATTTTTAATTCTATTTTTATATAGTCTCTATAATCTAATATTATCATTATATTATGTCAATATTATCATTATATTACATCATGTTATTAGTATTAATCTAATTTGCTCGTTTAAATTTTTTACTTTGACGAAAACGAAGGAAAGAGATAAATCTTTGTAACTTTGATATGTTTTACAAGTATGTAAATGTTTTCAGATAAAGGATGAAAAGAGGAAGATTGGTGGTCCTATGGTACCGACATCTCCGTCGAAGAAGCACTCGACGCCTGGAGACTGGTACGGATGCTTTGCTAAATCTTCTTACTTTAGTCCGCAATTCAAGGTGGAAGTGAGAAAAAAGGCGCCAGCTCCACCTAACATGAAGATCAAGCCCAATCCGCTCGGTGGCCCAGGATACGCTGATATTGGCCTGAGTCCTTATCCGTCATACTCTCACGAGCCTTACGATCGCATCGGAAGAGTAGTTGGCAAAAGTAAATGCGTTTCCGTTATACCGATTCAATCTCCGTTTCCTCAGACGACTCTCGATAAACTCGAATGTATAATTTTTAATGAGCGACATACGTTGGGAATGGATGCCTTTAAGATCGCATCATGTTCTTTTTTTTTTTTTACTTTATCTGAAACAGAGTGAAACTACTACCCGTTCGCAACTGATAGAGATTTATGTTAGAACGAGTTTATTTCGATATTGAGCTGAATATGATTAGACCGGGAGTCACGTATATTCGCGCTGTTGTCGGATAAGTTTCTTTCTCCCTTTTCTTATTTTATTACGTGTATTATAAAATACTTTGAAATCTATAATTCTTCTGTTACGAAATACTCTGTAGATCGTGTACGACGAGAAAATTGGTAAGGCCTATCGTGCATATATCATGTTTTCGTTGTAAAAATTTTCTTGTATGTTGTTTTTTGTTATTTATACGTTTTCTATGTTGTGACTACTTTGTGACTTTTTTAAAAATAATTATATATCTAATTTTGTAAATAATATCTATATAAGTGAGTAACAATTATTTTTGGATAATTTATATATTGATAATGATAACGAAATAATATATATTAATAACAATATGAAATTTTTCTTTATTTTTTTACAATCTCAATAAAATTTTAATTAATTTAATAATTTTATAAAATTTCAAATTATTTTGTTGTTATTTTTCAATTATCTCATGTATATAACGTACTCAGAAGAACTCATTATAATGCGAAAAAATGATAATGAGAGTATGAAACACAGATGTAAATTGTTTTCTTTCAAAACACTTCCTTCATTTGATATAACAACACATAATTAATTATGGTTTAATCATAAAAAAAAGGAATTGTCTGACGCTTTTGAGAGAAATATTTCTAATTTTTATGTAAAATATCTTCGGTAAAAACTTATGATAGCAATTAAATAAAATCTCAATTACTATTATAAATATTTGAAATTCTTCTTATACAGAGAATTACTTAAAAGCCCCTCGCGTTAAAAGCTTTTTGTAGATTCTCCGTAAACGGTGGAAAATTTCTTTTAATTTAAATACGAAGATTATTACAGAGGACTTTTTAATAAACGTATCGAAATAATAAATGTATATGAAATTCTTCTTTCCCGTCAATTTCGTAGCTTTAGTAAAGGGATTCGTTCCGCTAATCGTCGTCGATTACAGTTTCCCTCTCGTTAAATTTATATTCTAAATGTAAACCAACACTTTGGTGGAACAGAAGTGGTGTCTGAAGGCCGATTCCTGACGACTAGTGCGCCGTTGGATTATTTCCCCCCCAATCCTTACGAGGATGAGGAACCAGGGCCCACTTACGTCCGTCCGGTCGAGATTGCGAGGAAGACACTCGGTGCGGCGCGATTCTACATCCCTTTCCCCAAGAAACCTGGCGGAAGTCACGCTGGTTGCTTCAGCAAGTTTCCAGAGTACACCGGCGATCCTTATGTTAAGGCTAAGAGTAAAGCCGCTGCCGAGCCCAAGTTTATAAGCGGCGGACCATTTCTACGTTCAAAATATACGAACAGTATTATCGCGCAGATAACACAAATATCGTGCAACGCCCGTAATTATTCGGAGTATCGAGAGCGGGTATATCCCGTACATTGAGTAAAATTTTAATTGTACAGAAATTAAACTCTCTCCAACCTTTCCTTTTTCGCTATTAGAGAAAAATTTCCTTCACATAATTATCATACTGAAATTAATTAAAAATAATTAGATGTTTCTCCCTTTGTCCCTTTTATTCACGATATTTTATACACGTTCGTGGTGCTCAACGTGAAATACTGTGAAAATACATCACTTATGAACATATCAAGAATTAGAAAAAAACAACATCTAACGAATCGAGACAATTACAAACGATATTGTTGTATTGATATCTGTGTAAATTTGTATGGTAGATCCGCTTTGAAAATTCCCAGTTGCCAAATTAAATTCGCCGTAGAATCCGTCCCGTAGAACTTCCGGAAGACATTGAATGCATTTCTGTTTCATCGCGTCCGCAATGCATGCGATTTCGCGTACTAGCGGAACATCGCCTTCTGCTATCGCGCTTCCGTTGTTGCGACATGTTGGGCCGACAAATCGCTTTTCAGCAATGGCTGGTGGCCAAGTACGGTTAAAACAGCATTCAGGCAGCAATCGAGCCCTTTGAAAGGGAATCAGTTCGGGACACGTTCGATCTTACGACTCTAATGAAATTCTAACGAATATGTTCTATCGCCATTGTCGTCCGAGTCCACTCTCGGCAATCGGGATTAAACGTCTCCAATAAACACCACGCATTCAACACGACAAAATCACTCGTAAAAAAGTTTGAAAGAACAAAAACGGCATCTTGTATTTAACTATGGGCGGGAATATATGTATGCTTTTATCGTAGATAAACAAATATTTTTTTTAAATTTATTAAAGCTTAATTTTTAAAACCTTTTTTTGAAGCTAATATAAATTAATAAAAACTTGGCCAAGTGTTCAATATTATACATTAAAGGAATATATTATTTATTTTATATTGCGACAAGTATATATATTTTTTCACAAGTTGTCAGAAACGCAAAGAATGCTTTTCCATACAAAAAGGATCGTCGTGTGTGGCGTATTTGGTAAGTTTGTCGTTTTGTATAAAAATAATACGTCGGGCTTTTCGATTACGGCTTACGGTATTTCCGCTACGGAAAACAAGACGGATGGTAAATTTTTCTGGCAAATGAACTTAGTATCTTAAACCGGTTTGCGTGAAGTCTCGCGCGCCGCCACGTCAAGGCGCGCTACGTATAGAAATGCAATAAGCGTTTCCGCCTCTGAAAAATTTCTCGTGGAGCACGTGGCAGACAAGAAATGGCAGCGGGTGGGTATGATTCCACGAGATTTATTCCGTGGTTGAAGCCGACCATTTCTCCGTGCCGTGTCGTTGCGCCGGTATTAAACATTCCAGGCATTGCGATGCCTCTCCAATACTCACTGCTCTACGTAGAAACGTAGGAGCATCGTACAAGACTCGACTCGAAGCAGTCGTACGACTGCTCCACGCGATATATACATCGATATGTACACACACACACACAAACACACACACACACACACACACACACAGTATATATAATATATATATATATATATATATATATATATATATATATATACATCGTATGTATCCGCACGTGCGCGTTTGCGAAAAAGCGAAAGAAGTGTCGGGAAACGAGAGGCAATAGCTGAATCAGGCAGGACATGCGGGATAAATGTGAGAAAACGTAAAGAATCTAACCGAAACAGCAGATATGCAGATATAATAAAAAAATAATCAGTGGAATTAACTGATAATACATTACGTCGCGTATTGAATATCTTGATACGGTATTTTTCATCGATAGCGAGTTAATAGATATTAATTATGTTAATATGTGCGTTATCTGTTAGAATTAGAAAGCATTCGTTTTCTGTCGTTTTGCTCATTACTTTCTCATGACAGAAAATTATTTTCTCTGAAAATGATTGCGGGATATTTGCGAAGTGTCCACACGCTTTTTAATTAACAACTGCCTTTAATTAGCAGATTGCACCAAAATGCACGTATCAATGTTTCCCGGGCTACGCTTGATTGTTATCAGAACAGCGGATAATTATATCACCATTGTTCGATTATGTATAAGGTCTCGTCATTAAAGGTTTCAACGAGATTAAAAGGATATTCTTCTTTCCGCGCACGAAGCCGGTAGACATCTTTATCTCGGTGTCCGCTGAGGAAAAACGGGAAACGTGATTTGATTTAGTACAGAGAAAAGTCGCGGCAAAATTCGCACATCGTGATTCTTATTTCTACATAGAATTCTACATGGGAATCACATATATCCGTACATGCGTACATACATAAACTCGGAGAAATTATATATCGTGAGATCGAATGCACCATAAATAACGTGGCCCGTAGCCGCTTCCATGATTTATCCTCATATAATTTCAATGCTTCGATGTCCGATAATTAAAGAGTGGCGACCATACAATAGATATTCGTATCTTAAACCGCAGCGTCGACTATACCCTTGTTAAAAAACGGTCACTGAATCCTCACACTAATATGAAATATGCAGAATTATAAATTTCGCTATGGGTACATTTAAAAGGTACTGCATATGGAAATTTCATCGTCATGGCAATATGCTAATACAAATAAATGGATCCGCAAGGGATCAATTTGCAAATGATCGTAGAAGCAAGGGATTGCCGTATCCTGCCGATCGATATTTCATTCTTATAATCAAACAGTATCGTGAGACGTCTGTATTATTTTTTTTTTTCATTCTTTTATGACAGCCCGACTCTTATTTCATTCTTATTATTTCTTATTTGTTGATTGGTATGGCTAGATGAAGTGGCACGATGCCAAGAGACGCGGAAGCAATAAACTGCAAAAAAAAAGGGAAAAAAAGAGGTGCAAAATATCGCGTGAAGGAAAAAAAGCTCGATGACGATTCTATTTGAAGAATGAAGAAGGCGATGGAAGAAGAACGAGGGACAGAACGAGGGACAGGAAGAGAGGACGAAGAAGGGTCGACAGTTGGTCGTCGGAATGGTTTGGTTTTGCCGGCTCGGTAAAGAGACGGAGAAGGAGCGATAAGCGATCACGCGCGGAATGAAGGAGATAGAGCGCATACCTGCGCACGAATGTTTGGGCAAGCCGGAGAACGAGGATGCCGAGGAGATGGGAAGCTTTAGGAATGGAGGCAAGGTGGAAGGCACGGCCATATGCGAGCGAGCTTTCAGCGCGAAAGCTGCCGTAAAGCCGGCCGTTTCAACGAATGTTAGGAATATCTATCTCCACACAGCTAAATCCAGCATACACATTGTAAGAATAGGTTGAATGGGGAATCGCAGGGTGGGTCTAAAGAATATCGAATACATATTCCTCCGGCGCGCGTTGATCTTGAGAACATTAGAGCCTCTCCCTCCCCTCCACCCCTTCCTCTCTCTCTCTCTCTCTCTCTCTCTCTCTCTCTCTCTCTCTCTTTCTCTCTATCTTCCTCTTCTTCATCCGTTTATACAATATCGCCTTGCTGCACTTTCGAACTTCTGATCCACCCCCGTAGATCCATGAGCGGTATCGCCGAATCGGTGTCGTGTCTTTTCGAAGTCAAAAGCCTGGAGGAGGAGGAGAGGCTTTTATCGCGCGTTTGATAGGACCTATTGAAAGCGGATACCACCGTTCGACGAACGATCGACCTGTGAGACCGATACGGTTCGGCGCTTTTTATCGCACAACGTGTCGCGGAGACACGTCTTTAGCACCTGTGCCTCGCTTCCGCTTTCCTCGCCAAGTTTATTATCACGAGATAGTTATCTCGTGGAAATGTACAAAGAATACGTAACGAACACGTTGCGTAATTACGTCTTGGTACTGATTGCGATCGTCCCTATTACGAACGCGTCTATCATTCGTTCTGAATTCTCCGCATCGGCACATCGCAGATTTATGAAGAAAGTTTAGGCAGCTGTCTTATTCCCGCGCTACAAAACAAAGTGTGAATTCATCGATCTCCCCCGCATAAACGTTCGACCCGTCGCGATGCGCGATTAGGAAGTTCGCGAGAGAGAGCCTGCTCGAAATTTCGACGATAGTCACGGTGGGCACGTCAGCCGTAAATCGTCGTTACTGAAATTGGAGCGCGTTTTCACGCGGTCACAGAACGGGCCAAAATGGGTTAGATAGCAAAGCCTCTCTCCCTCGATACAACGACGCCCTACAAAAGTATGAAAAAGTTTATTACACGCATACATACGCGTGCAGATCCACACACACACACACACACACACACACACACACACACGCGCGCGCGCGCGCGCGCGCGCGCGTTCATATATGTCATGTGTGCTACGTCACTCTTTATATACCTTTAATCTTTCGTTTCTTTATCGACGAGAACTGTGAATTAATACATTAATTTCTCGATAACGTTATTGCGCAGCCTTTCTGCTCTATCGACGAACGAATCACTGTCACAGTCGGATTTGAATTCAAAAACGAGTTAAACTGGAGCTGGACGTGTGACACGATGCCTTGTCAAGGGAATGGCTATCTATATGCGGAAATATTGCATTTGAGTTTTATTCGACGTTACACCATATGTCTCTATTCTTTTGATGCGTTAAATTTCGCAATGAAATATTTTTTTGTCATAATTTAACTTTTTTTTTTTTACACTAAATCTATATAAAGAATATGAATATTTTTGAAAATTCTACAAAGATATGAAATAACTATTTTTCATTTGATTATTCACACGTTACATATGAACTATCGGATAAAAAAGCTTGTCAATTTTTTTGTAATATTGGAAATCAAAGTTGGTAATTACGGTATGCTTTTCAATTTTCGAGAAATTTTTGATTCTCAGTATGCGACAAGAAAAATCGTTGTATAAAAGAAAGTAATTTGATGTCTTCTGTCTATTGAAGAATTAAGCGCCTGGAAATAGTATGATTGGACGGAATGATTGCGTATTATATTTCCTGACTGTCGTCTTTTATGGGAGATAGAAGACGCTATTAAACTGCATAAAGTAATAAGATATCATTTTCCATTTATATATTTTCTTTGTCTACAATCTCGCGCACAATTGCAACGGAGAAAGTGATCCTGCAGAATAATTTGTTCCCGATTGCCGCATTGTTCGTGTGATGTTTTCCTCCGAAAGATTAAATTCGCAATTACGTTGAGAAATAACAAGGAATTTTACTTACGTAGGACAGATACGTCTGTTTAAACGTTTTTTAATTGTTTTACTTTAGAATCAAACTGCGTATTGTGAGGCAGAGGATATGTGTGTGTGTGTGTGTGTGTGTGTGTGTGTGTGTGTGTGTGTGTGATTTTAGGTCACAAAAAATAGAACGAAAAATTTAGCAAACACGTTATCGATCAAGCAACATATATTGCAGTGGAGGGGCAACACAGACGAGTCACATGGACGAAAAGTAATTACTGCTATGGGCTGTCACGCAAAAATGTTCCGCCAATCGTACGAATGTCGTAAGCTTTCAGAGCTTTCCCAGAATTTCGACTCTGCTCTCTTGAATTCCCTTCGAGTTGAACGAATGAAATTAAGTTTCCGGTATCGTTCGAGCTTAAACGAGCTGTGGATTTTCCGCACGTTAGTTCTTCTCATTCCTAAAAGTAGTATGTAGTAGAATTGTTCTTGAGAGTTTCTAACTGTAGCGCTATTTAAACCTAACATTAACGTTAAATAAGATTATAAACAAAATTTTAATATTAAAGAATAAATTTTCTTTATCGTTCAAACGCTTCCTCGAACGCGTAATATTGTTCATCTTATCGCAATTGTAAATTGTGCTTCGTTGTGAACGGCGCAACTTTAATTACCATTATCTAATTGCTAGTATCAACGATGACAAAAACTTTTCTGCATATTTTTTCTAGCGGAGATGTTCCCCTTTCTCTCTCGCCTTGACAATGAATTCAATTGTCTAAAAGACTTTTTCCGGCTTAAACGAATCGTAGATTTGCTCCACTTGTCCGCCCATTCGCGTCTCCTATCTTCTTAATCGGCGGTTTGACGATGACAAAGTAACATTATCAATCTTAAAGCACCGCAGATGAACATCGCTTTATTATACATAGCGATGACGAACCAAAGAATCTACATTAATCTACGGAATTTATACAATCTCTCATAATTATTTCACCTCAAGAGGTGACATTCTACTTTTAGCTATATTACGGGAAAATCTCTACTCGTGCAAAATTTCGCGACTTGCACAATTTTCTGTTTATCCCAGTCGCTAAGCGATGAATTAATGAAGAATCCAAGATAGAAGGAATCGAATAATATCTGCGGAAATTAATAAACTAAACATATTTTCGCCGTAATCCACTTATCTGCATACTTCTATATTTCCCGTGAGAAAAATCCGGATTTTAATTACTTAGCAGGATCCTCCCCTACATCGCGTGTTTCGCCACGCAGTCACGCTCGGTGTAATTTACTGATGATCAACATAAAAAAAAAAAAAATCTCGCAGCTTGAACGAGATCGTTGCTCTATCGATAGAGAAGACGCGCATCTTTGCCCCTTCCTTCGCGATTTCACGGATTACTCTCGTGATTAAATTCACCGTGAATTTTAATGAATATTAAAATCTTATATCGGTTTTGCATTTCAATGACATCTAAAGGCAAAATTTGGCGAGCTTTGACTTTTGGCAGAGCAATTACTAAGTCGACGGCATTATAGAATCACGTTAGGATTTGAATTTCTAGCTACACGTACCTAATGGTGTATTAAGCCTGCAGCCGATCCTGCCACCAGATACTCGTGAGGTATACAATACAGTATGCCTTGTATATCTAATCCTTGGAATCGGACCTGCTCGTTAAATCTGGCACATATGGTGGTTGGCACTCGTCGGCCCATAATTCGCTATTCGCGAGTATCATTCGAACAAATTACGAACGTCCAACGCAGACATAATGGAAAAGTCGTTTCTGATGAATTACAATACGTTACGGAAAATTGTTGCGATATGTTAGCGTAGCCGCAAACATCAGAATGCAAATGTCAAGGGATATAAATGTGCATCGCTATTATTTTATACATATACTTTCATTTTCGTGATATTTCTATCTGCGACCAATTTTTCCAGATAGACATTGTCAGTCAAACACCGAAATACGCTTGTAGTTTTACGCGGGATGTATGCAAATGCATCTATTGACATATTTCATTGTATATAACGAAAATGCGTATTCATCGATGCACCGCCGCATGTGTACACATGCCACTACAAAAACTCAAGTAGAATTTTTATTTCGTTAAAGCTGGGGGGAGGGTGGAGGGATCGAAGCGGTGGAGATATTAAAAATAACCAAGGTGTAAACTGGAATCTGAAATGCGATCGATATGAATTTAATTAAAATCCAGTCATTCGAAGTTTACCGTACTTTGTTCCGCATGGAACGTTTCAATATACACGCAGATATATCTCCATGCGGCTTAGCCAAGCATGACGATACGTGTGCCGATATATCCATTTATCGCACGCAGTTATGAATGCTTGATTGCCCAAGCGCAGATGTATAAAGATAACGAAAAGCTTGATAGCCATGGCAATCCGTCTAATTTTATGGAATCCGTTGGCGTGGCCGATTAAAACCATCTTGGTGATACCAGCTATTAAGATTAATATTAATTTTTTTTCATCAAAATTTCTGTATCTTTTTCA
This sequence comes from Pogonomyrmex barbatus, assembly GCF_055798465.1. Lineage (NCBI taxonomy): Eukaryota > Metazoa > Arthropoda > Insecta > Hymenoptera > Formicidae > Pogonomyrmex > Pogonomyrmex barbatus. The sequence goes on from NW_028297138.1 coordinate 7,370,206, forward strand.
GCCGAGTAATCAATTGTCCCACGTATTAGAAAATATATTCAAAACTATTTTTTAGGCTTAAAAAAAAAAGAGCAAAACAAATAGCTTTGCGGTTACGTACTGAATTGGCAAAAATATTTTGTTTTCTTATTCCATGCGTGAAAACTTCGCGCGTGGAGAAAGTACGCCGTTGAAAAATACGAAACGTTTATTTTTTTTTTTACTCGTGGTTATACAGTTTTGCAGTGAAATATGTAATGTCGTAATTTTTAAAAGAAATATCTTCTTGCAGCAGAAGACTTCCTTTGCGAAATGAACTAACACTCTTTAATTCACCAAAGTTATCGTTTTTCATTTTTTATAAGATAATGTATACTCGAACAAATGTTTGAGTAAATCGACCAAATCTCATTTGTTGATGTTTTACTTAATTTTTATATTTAAAATCCTTTCTTTAATTGTTTCATTATCAACATAATTTCATAGAAAATAATATTAATATTCCTTTTATTACAAGATATTGTAACATTTCAAAGTAAACGAAATTGACTTTGTCACATTCAAGCATGTTGAAGAATTTTTGGTATTTGTAGAGTACTGTTAATAATATATATTGAATTACGGATATTAATGATTCTCTCTGTTTTCAATATAACGCTTCTATTTTGAATTGCGTATCGCATTTATGTGAAGATGCAGACGTGAACGATTTAAAACTTTCTCGTAGCTGTTCTGTGAAAAGTACGCATTCCATGCTATTAATCCTTCAAAGTCATTAAATGCTGGATAAACAGTAATAAAATTTTCCGTTCTGACTTTACTTACCTCTTAATACGAGTAACTTCATTTTAATTTCCATAATTAAACATACTTTTCGCAAATAAAATATTCATATTTCTTCATGTTATATTAAGGATCATAGTTATATCACGTTTTATTCTATGTTATCCATTTATTAGAATTTGTTTTGTACTATTAAATATATTTATAAAATATATTTATAGCATAATGTTATCGAAATAAAAGTATTCATTTAATCAAACTTATTCATTATATTAATCTTCAGATAAATATGAACATTTTTCAGAAATATTGCTGATAAGGGCCAATAATTGAATAATAAATTACAAGTATCAAAGTTTACAATCCACGTAAACAATGTGGTATTTATTTTGTAAAATAATTCTATATATGAATTCTATATATATATATGAGCTTAATTCTATCTCTCGAGGTAGAGAATTATTTTATCTTACTCGCCCATATTTCGTTTATTGAATAATTTATCGATTTCAGAAATACGCGCACAAATAAAATACGTAAAATGCTTTTGTTAGAAAGATACATCCTGTCTGAAAAAATTAAAAAAATAATATAATTTTTTCTAAATTTTTCGCAAGGTTGGAATTACTTTAAATTTAATTTAGCCATTATATATTTTTATAAGAAATTAAAAAAAGATATAAATGTTTAATAATTCCAATTGATATCCATCAAATAAATATTGATAAATGTTTTCTATTTTACATTTATTTAAAGTTAAAAAGAGGATGAAAAAGCTCTATTCCGAGAAAACATGACGAAGAAACAATTTTGCTCTTGTCAAATTAATCGAACCAATTTTGGATACGTATACGTTAACGGTAGATAAACGAGATTTTGCAACATGCAGAGGTGCAAGATCAGTTTAATGGCTTGTACTCGGCCACAGCATTGCCCGACGCAGTTTGCTGTGTTAGTAGGCCGTCCCAGCCTTCATTTTGCTTGAAAAGACAAATGGAGCTCGGCAATCTTGTTCAGTAAACGTCATATGCAAAGAAAATTTTATTTACAGAGTAATTCTTTATATTCGCACCTGAAATTTTAAGGAATAACTTCGAAGATGTCGTTGCAGTCGTTTTCCTTCTCGCTTTTTCTTCAGATGATTCTTAACTCGCGTGGTAATGTTATAAAAGGGAAAAATATATATATATATAATCAAATATCACAAGCCCGATAATAAATAATGCGAAAGGATGAATGGAAACAATTACGAAGGATAGTTAGTTCGTGGTTTGCGGCTGGGTCATGGTGATCTGCAAAGATGCAAGGGTGGATGGAGTACGGCTTAATAGCGAGTAGCTGACTCGCTTCGAGTTCGTAGTCGTGGAAGGCCAATCCTGACTACGGTACCAAACTTGGTCTAGGATTTAGCCTCGGGAGATAAGTGGTCCTTGTCGGGTTCACAAGGTAGAGCGGCGCGTAGTTGCCCGGCAGGGTCATCGGCAGGAACACACCGGTGCTTCGCTCAAACTCAAACTATCACCCTGGCAAATCGGTTGCACGGCCGACACCAGCCATCCTCCTCTCATTCGCCATCGGGCTGTCGTTCTCCCCCTCACACTCCCTACCTCATTACACTTCCGGGTCTAAATGGGGCGACGCATTACGCTGGCTTACCTATCATCGTTCCTACGATATCCGTAGTCCTGATACCACCCGAAAACTGACCCGATCCCGTTCATTCATAGAACTCATCCGGCCAGACAACTATCTACTCGAAACCGATTCTCTGGGCAGCGGTCAATTAAATGAACGTTTACTATTAACAGAAACAGATCTTCCTAAACTGAATATTACGATGGACGAATACTCAACGTAATCTTTGATGTATTCATTTGATTTTGTTTTCGTTTTCAATGTTTGTCATATTTTTCTTATCAAAAAATATGACAAAATCAAATTATTTGTACATTTTTATTTTTATTTTTTTTTTTTACTTTTAATTTTTATTTTTAATATTTTTTTTATCAAAAAAATATGGCAAAATTATGTTGTTTGTAGATTTTTAATTAATTCCAATTTATTGTCAATTCAGGCTTTGATTATAAAAAAGTTTTATTAAATATTTTACAAAATTTTCAGTTGCATAAATCTGAATAAAAGATTTTAAATAAAATATTTTTCATGTATACTGTTCGTTTTATTTAAATAATTGTGGATAATTATGAAATTAAATCAACTATTTTTTATAGCAAAATTCATAACACAATATATACATATATATATATATATATATATATATATATTTTAAACATTTTATATTAATTGCGATGTTATAGATTAATAGGTTTTACAACAGGTAAGTGTAATATTATTTTACATTATTTTTAGTAATTGTTTACCTTTTTAACAACTTGAGAATTTCGAACATATTTTGCTTTGCTTGCTTGCATTCGCTAACTGAAGCAAATCTTTGCCTTTAAACAAGTTCAGCTTGTACTCTTGAGCGTTCGTTTACCACTTGAATCAAAGCCAGTGATTGACCGTATGGTTACCGCACGATAGAAATTCTGACAATGGCAACAGAAATCAGAACGGGTGCGGTCTATCGACGTTCTTTTTCTGAAAATATACAGAATGTCCCATTTTCAACAATACATCTAGATAACTTGAAAGTAGATTTAAAGAAATATCTGAAATATCTGAAATAATCTGATTTTAAGATAAATATTACACAGAGGGTATATTTTTATTCTTTATAGTCTATTTCCATATTTAATTTTTTTCTATTTTTATATAAATCAATATCATTTTATATAAACCAAAATGTTATGTATGTAAATATAAAATATTTTTAAAAAATATTGTTTTTTCAATAATTTTAATTTAACTTCAATATGTATGAAATAACAAAAATTAAGTAAAAATAAAATAATTTTTGTTTACGACATTTTTCAAAAAAACTTATTATATTTTCAAATTATGTAAGCATATTATTTAAAATGAAGCACTCTTCTGTATAACTAAGTGAGAACATTACTAGTATGTATTGAACGGTATTCGTTAACAATTCAATTTTCCCAATGAGAGAGTGTTATTAATCTGTACTCATCGAATCATCGAGTCAACAATCTAAACAATTAATTATTGATGTAATATTAAAATTATGAATATTATAATAGATTAACGCTTAATAATGTATTAATATAATGTGTTTGATTGCATCAGTATGACACATTAATTGCATTATTTAATTACGTTTATCATTTAACAATATTACGATATTAAATTGGTACTCTCTCTCTTTCTCTCTCTCTCCTCCCCCTTCTCGTCTTTGTTCGTCTTCCTTCCTCTCCTTCTTTCTCATTCTATTTCAATTTTTCATTCTAATTTTTTATTATAAAGAATATCATCATTAACATAATAAGATTATAATACGTTGTTATATAAAATTTCATAATTATCAATAATCATATAGACAAATATATTCAAAAATTTAAAAGCATAATTGCAATATCATAACTGTTAATATTGGTTAAATATGATTGAGAGACTGAGGCAATAATAATGCAAGTAATTTGATAATTTCAAAAATATACATGTAAAGTTAGTATATTTTCAAAATTCTCCATTTTTTAATTAATATTTATCATGTGTATTTATTACTTTTTTGAAATAGTTACAGATTTTGTTTGTCAATATATAAAAGTATATACAGTATGTACTTCCCAGTCTTTGTAACTTAAGTAGAACTTTGCTGGCTACTTCGGTACTTCTACGAAGAAAGTATTCTGTATTCTCTTCCTTTGCATCTCAATTGTCAGAACTATTTCCGCACGGCGAGAGTGCGTGCCTTCAAGCAGAAGCACAAAAGAAAATATACAAAGTTTTTACAGGAGGACTACGATAAGTCGTATCGTAAAAGTGCGATATCCGCTTGATGCAATAATGGCCGTACTTATTGGTTGATTTTATCGCGACATATTTTCCTATTCAAATGTTAACTAATACCCTTCCATCAGCATCTTCCGCTTGTTTGCACTGTAAACTTACCATGCTTCATAAAAATCCAAGAAGAAGATTTTACAAACACCTCTCAGGAAACACGACTAACAGTATAATTTTTTTATGATGCAAGCAATGACGTGACGACGAAATATAATTGCGTAAGCATAAGTTTTCTCGCAAGTTTCTTTTTGTTCAAATGTCGCAGGCATCGGAAATTCTTTATTTTGTTTAATTACAACGTTTAACTAAGCTAATTCCTGTTTCTCGACAATGATATAATAAAGAAAATAAAAGATGCAGAAATTATCATATTAGTAAAACATTTTCTACATTTATTACATACATTTCTTCTAAGAAGCACGGTAAGCGAAATCGTGAAATATTACCCTCATGTATTCTACATGAAGTTGAATTCAATTAATATTCACTACCTCAAAATACATTTATGTATTCAACCGCATTATAAGAAATGAAAATATTTTCATCACGCAATCGTAATCTCTGCCATCGTCATGCGTAAATATTTATTTTAGTAATTGTCACTGTATTATACGATCCGACTTCAGTCAGTTTATTGAAAAAAAAAAAAAAAAAAAAGAAGAAGAAAAAACAATATTAAATAACTCTGATCAACCTGCGAATTTTTTATCGGCTAAAAGACAGAAGATTTACGCAGATAGCAAATTTTTTCTTGCTGCGGGAGTGACATCGCAAATTCCTTCGTTTATCTAAGAAAAATGGGACAAATCCCGGCTCAAACAGGGACGAAGCTACGGGACACATAAATAGAATTGTTACACCGGTGTACGAGAACGAATAACGTTAATGAATAAAAAACAAAGCTCACGCTTGTTCCGCGGCTACGTAGTGTAATTGTATCTTTTTCATCGTGCAGACGAGTATAATAAAGATTTGTTTATTAAAGGAGCTAGACGTGGCAAATGGTATCTCGAGTACCTCGGTCATTATCGCGATGCGCCTCGTTGTTTCAGCGCTTCTCCGAAAACAGCACGCCGGAACTAAACTGAGATAACGACGTGCTTTCGTAACGCGCTTTAGACGCGGGTACGATGGAGAGGTTGGCCCTCGGAGTCGCAGTCGCGTACGGAGCTATGCACCCAGCAAAACTACATTATGATTTAATTAAAATCAAACCTCTCGCTTGCCAGCGGTGAACGTGCTCGCATCGTTTTGAGATATAGAAAGGGGGTGAAAGGGGGGGAGGGGAGGATGGTGGCGCTTTTTGTTACGACACTGCGCGCTAGCTGGACACAAAACTCTCGACCAATTAGCGTATCTTTTTCCCTCTTTCCCCTTACCCTTAGTTTTACTGCGTACTCAATAAACTTTTCCATTATCAAATTTAATTAAAGCTCCCGTATTCTATGCGTCGCACATTCGTCCTCGGCGTACCTTCCTGTAAATCTAATAAATTCAACAGTGTGTTATAATGAAGTTAAACATGCAGAAGTGACCCTGTCATGCAGAAACATTTCTCATAAATTCAAATTGTGCACCATCGATAGAGTCAGGTTTAGGAAGAGTTCAGTGTATATGACGCTGGTTTAAACAATAGATTGCTATCATGGCTCGTACATAAGACAATAAAAAAATTAAATGAATGGCAACGTTGAGCGATGACAGTGAGAAGGAAATTTAAATAAAAGAAAGAAGTTTAAATATTGAGACCTTCATTGTGTACACGTTTATAATACATCTTTAAGCCTTGTGTCACCTCCATCTCTAATTTTCACCTATTTTTGAGGGGATTTCTTGAAATAATATAAACAATTTGCGCGCTCCTATTTTATATTCCAATGCGCAATCGTATATGCTATATATATATATATTTTAATTAAATTGTGCAGCGTTTTCGTATAAATTTAATAGGCATTGCTTCCACTGGAGAATTGTATTATAGCGGGATATCAATTTTAATTAAAGCATACATCAATAATTAAGTATTTTATTATACTATTATATAACAAAATTTTGCGAAAATCCTCCTTCGTTTTCTCGTATACGGGAAATTTATACCGGGCAATATATTTGCACATTTGCATTAATCGATATGTAACGTCCGATGTGATTTCGACGAACACTGTCATGTCACGCTTGTCTCGCAATGCATATCCGAGGTATACATACGAGAACAGTTTCACGCGTAACTTTGCACGTTTAGGCGTCCCATTTGTTTAATTTTTTTTGACCGCGCTCGTATTTTACACGCGTCCCGCGCCACGGCCGTGCTGCGCACGGCATCGACTACTTTTTCGTACCTCGCACGAAAATTACAGTTTCCACGGAGTTTCGTCGTTAAGTACAGCCTGCACATCCGTGTTATAATGTCGGTGCCTGTGTCCCTACTGACGAAACTTACGACTCTAGTAATATGTTTTCCATTACCGGTGTCCCCGGTGTAAATGCTCGATTTACTCTTATCCCTTAGCAAAAAAAAAAAAAACTCTCTGCAACATTTAATCGATCTAGACCTATGACTCTTACATGCACAATTTTATATTATACGATTTCTATTTATATAAATTTTATCACATTATTCTTTTATCGAATTAATCGACCTAATTATATTCTATTTATTTTTTATATTAATCGACTTAACTTTTATATGTTTTTTTATAATAATATTTTATATAAAAATTATACAGTTATTCAGTATAATAATATTGTATGTAAGCCTTTTGAATATTACAATTATTTTTTTTTATAATTTATTATTTCGTATGTGATACAATATAGTTTAATGAAAATCAGACAGCGTTACATTATACATTCATTTGTTCAGTGATATGTTTATGCATAATTATCATTTATATTTAAGTTCTTTCGGATATATATACATGTATTAGTTAAAATAATAAAATAGCCTACATGTGAAGGAAAAATTTAAAAAATTAAATATCGCCAACGAATTTCAGAAAATATACGACAGAGATGATTGGCGCAGTGCGTTGGATTCCATATTGATCAATGATGATTATTGATGGTTTATAACGACGATGATGATGGAAGCAATTGTCGTGCATTACTGTTACATTTTTCTTTTCAATAAAGCTGTTGAAAAGAGGGACTGTTGAAAAAACGGACTCATATTTATTTTCTGAGTTATCAGAAAAATAGAGACGGTGAGAAATGCTATCGAAACAAGATCCAGAAAAATGTCCTGCCATTGAAAGTATCCGTCATTACGCGAATACGGTCTTAAGTGAAAACAATGACCATCTCTCCACATGGTTGATTGCATGGCTCATAAAATATTTGATTCATCAAAATCGAACACATGGAGAGACTTAAACTACAAGCGGATTTAGACCGCGAAATCGATGAAGAATGCCGGACAATTTAGAATACTGACGGTTCAAATAAATGATACATGATAAATGATGTCAGACGTTTTTTTTTCCTTCAAAAACAGTAAAAACTCTAACAATATGACATTATCGTTTCCGGACACTCTTTAAAATAAAACACACATTTTTGCGTTGATTTTTCATTTTGACGACATAAGTACCTTAATTTAGCTTTTCTAAATTATAAAATAACAAAAAATATTTACCATAGATTGGCACGCTGCCCAGAAAATATACAATTTTATTTTATTTTTATTATAATTTGTATAATTTACATAATTTATTTATATAAATTTATTTATTTAATTTTAATTTATTTTAATTTTAAATATATTCGAGAATTTATAAATGGTAGTGTAATTACGTACATTGCACGTGATAATAAATACATTTTATTTTCTATGTTTGACGAGTCATAATTATAATTAGCGAAATATTTTCTTTTTGTCATTTGCACATTTCCCTTTTGGCATAGCTTATATAATGATAATAGTTGCATTATTCAGCTTCTTCGCGAAGCACTACCGAGCCATGAAGAGCCTACAGCAATGAAACCGAATACTTGTTCAGCGGCAAAGTGAATAAGCATTTACACGTGGATGGTGTACCTTTTGACAGACCGAATCTCTATGTTGTACTTAGTGGGTTTCACAATCCCGATTTACCAGCGGAATTGTTAAGCATTGAAGTTCCTTTGACCTGTATATTAGAGATTAAGCATACCGAGAAGCGGAATATTGTGTATCGCGATAGATAGAGGAAGAGAGAACGATTCGTCGAGATGAAACGCGTATTCTCGAAACTTATAATTTATAATACTTATAATACTAACTTATAATACTAACTTATAATATCAATAAAATCGACCTGCTCGAATTTTGGACGATTACGCACGAACTGCGTTCGCCGACTGTTCTATCAACTTATTCGATGTATTTTAACATGACTGTTCTTACTCCGTCCGTCCGTCAGTCCTCCCGGAAACGTTTAAAAGCTACGGAGAAAGGGTCTCTGAAGCGAGATGTGTACGGTGTATAGTTCTTTTTACGCAGTATCATTTGTACGATCTTTACCGACAGCATGCAAAGTATAAGAGCACGAGAAGCTCGAGAAAGGGATCATTGAGAAAAGGGACGAGAGACGCCAGGTACTAAGATTTACGAGGGCGCGTTAAATGATATACCTAACGAATACGTCGACGTTTCGCTGATGCTGAGCGCGATACTTCTGCAGGTCGGGCATAATCTTGCTACGTCACCCGACGAACATTTTCTTGTCGATCTTGTGATACGGGATTCAGCGGCGCCGATACGAGGTACGAGAATACATCAACGACAGCTGAACGAAGCCCTCTATTCAATATGCAGGATAAGCTGAAACTACTTGATCTTGAGTACGAGCTTACCGATGAATACGCCTGGTAATAGCAGTCAATCGTTTGCAGCCTTCTGATCTTGTAGTTATACGGAGATACTTTGAGCACGATCAATCTCACGATCCGTCTCTTCCTCGATCGTCGAACTACTAATATCTAAACAACGTGATCCTGTGCGTGCTGCGGGATCCGAGAATAATTATCGTTTGGCTGAATCACAAAATATTAACGGAATCAAAAACCGAAATGTACATTTGGCCATATTGGACGATATTGCGCATGCATTTAATTGAGAGCGGAGAGTCAATCGCGAGAAAATTAAACATTATTTGCGTTTCTTCATGTTTGACGACTTTTCCGGAGGGGAGGATGGGAGGCAAGAGCACGATCGATGCGGTCATCGAGAGACAAATTGTCAATAAATTGTCATTAAAGCATACACGATCAACGATGAAAGGAGCACGCAATTTGGCACAATGGTGCCAAATTTCATGTCACTGTCGGCCGCTGCATCCATTTACGTTGTTCTAAAAGCGACACCGAGATTGATTATTGTAAACCGGTAGTCGCATTCACCGAATGTCTGCTTTTGTTCGCGCTAACAGACGCTGGAGAGACATTGCTTCCGGGATATTTGTGCAAGAATGTCTTCAAGAAGAGAAGTTACCAGAAAGAGTCAGTCTCGAAGAATACGAGTTACTCTCGGACCCCGGGTTTTTCTTCAGGTCGCCCACGAATGTTTCTAAAGTTTTGATCGTTTCGCGGTTAGATGCTCCGAGCCGACGGACTCGGAGTTGCTTTATTTTAGCAACAACAACGCGACGGACGACGTGTCCGTGAGGGAACGTGCTTGTCAAGTATACGCACGCCCATCGGACTCCATGAATTTTGCGAATATATCGTGAGGGAAGAGGAGAATTGGATAAAACGAGAGCAGGAGAATCGCGCCAATCGCGTAGGACGGACCTGACAGGAAGATTTATGAAGAAATCCATCGAGGTGGAAGACGACGCGATCATACTCGACGACGAGTGCTTCATGCTTCCGGATTCTGTGAAAGCTCGCCTAAAGAAAAGCCTGGATCGCGACGGGCAAAAGAAAATTTTTCGAAACGAAGGAATTCGAGGAGGCGCCGGAGAGGAAAACGTCACGGAAAGGAAAATGACAAGACAGAAACGAGACGCCGATGGCGAATAACGGAAGCAAACGGGAGGATGGAAGAGTTATGAGTGGAAAAACGTCAATGACGGAGAAAAAATCAGACACAAAGATAGATGATGTCGATACGTCCGTCTTATCGGCGAAAAAAATTCTATCAGTTCAATGTGTCGAGACAGGCGGCGGCCCGTACGACTTCCTCGGGTTCTTGGAACTCTCTTCGTGTTCGAGTGATTCATCATAGCAAAAAGTTTCTTTTGGACGACAATACATCGGTGCGGATGGAACTCGAAAACTGACGGCACGGGGACCTCGATTTACGCATCTCTGTTACGCTGCAACATTGCACTTTACGATTGTCTGGCGGAGTTTAGTCGCCGTCAGTCGGCAGACACATTTCACTTAACCACGAGAAGGGGAATCATGCTAGGTTTCTGCCGAAATAAAAGAGCTGCAATTGATAGCTGGTTCTACAGACGTTTAACGTTTATCAAATAATGGTACAGTTAGAATAAATAACAAATCTTTGCGCGTTTTTATTAACTAAATGAGGAGTTTTTTTCTTTATGTGTTCCATAGTTCAAGACTCATCCTATAACCATTGGCCAAAATTTGATTCTCGACTTTCGTGCTTCATGGCCTTCGGGATTATTGATAGAACCAACCGTCGGGGACAGCACCAAAAATCCATTTTGCATTCGGCAATCGTACATTTCGAAACGTTCCGGGCGCGCAGGTGCAGCCCGTGAAGTCTGTAGAAACTTTTTCAGAAATGGAACGGTCTTAAAGTATCTGGATGACAATACTGTCGTCATCCTCCGTCCCAATAGTGTCATCGTGACGTGTATGGATTTCAACAAGCCGCAATCGCGCGATGAATCCATCCGCGAGATGATCCCAAAAAGTGTACAAGAACGCAGGTCAACTGCAGAGAAAACGAGAATTTTTGAGATAAATTGAGGATTCTTCCGCAGCAGAATTTAGAATCAAAAAGAGCAACTCGAGGCAATCGCTGGTGGCCAAACGGAGCAGTAAAGTCATAGATTTCATAGAGACGCGTTCCAACGAATCGATCCTGGACGTACCGTCGAAACAACGTGTATTGTCGGAAAAATTCTGTCAAGTTTTACTCTAACAGGAAAACGATGTGAAAGATTTAATAATTAATAAATTAATTAACTAAAAATTAAATTTAATTTTATAAACTTATTTAATTATTAAGTTTTATTAAATTTAAATAAATTAACCTGTTCAATTTTATTAAAAAATTTTATTAAAGTTTAATTTTATTATTTATAATTAAAATGTTGTTTTTCTCCTAATTTAGTAATTCGAGATAAAATCTTCTTGCTGACTATGCGAAAGGTGCTGCGAAAAAAAAGGCATTTGCACGAGTCATCTCCGAACGCTTTGTCTTAGAGCAACAGAGACTCTGGAGAGATTCATTGATAACGGGAGTGTTCACCGCGGGTGAAGTGTTACGATACTCGATGGTGAATTACGACGGCCGACGCTACGAGGTGCTGAACGATCTGGTCGTAAGTGAACACGATCGATTGCTCGTTAGAACAACGTCGGATTACGAGGTCAACGAGATATTCACACGTCGTGCCGACGGTACTGATATGTTGCTTCGTTTCAACGGAGAATTGATCGTTACCTTCCTCGGTATATATATATATATATATATATATATATATATATATATATATATCGAGGAAGGTAACGATCAATTCTCCGTTGGAACGAATATATATATATATATATAAAATATATGTTTTATTATTAAATCTCATTTAGCGCCGATATTTCTTCTTCGGACGGCACGAGCATCATTACGCGATAGAGGAACAGTCGGTAATTTGCGAATGGACGGAAAACAAATTGCAGCGATACTTTGGAGTCACGGAAACGAAAGAATATGGTGATCGATCTACCTTCGCCGTTGTCTTCCGTTAATGAATTCTCGCATAAAGGCTCGCCGGTGCCGCGCGTCGGGCGCCAAGAGGAAACCGACGAGGATTATCGATCGCGGGCGGTTTTGTCTCGATCTTGTTGACTTTCCGCACGGAGCACAAAGACTACGCTTTCGTGTCCTACGATCAGTCAGCAGTTAGCTGTACTTTATCGATGCCCGATAATCTCCGTGTCAGCATATCGCGAAGAGGTCATTACGAAGTTTCAATAGGGGACGAAGTTAATCTGGACGTAATCAAAGTCGCATGTATGCGTGCTTGATAACGCGAATGTAATATCGACGGCAAAACTCGATGGCAAAACTACGCAACGCTAAAGTCATCAAAGTGCATTTTTGATAATTAACTTTTGTCGGACATAAAATTATAGACAGAATATAAATCGAAATTTTTCATTAAAATTTTAATTTTAATCTTTATGAAAAACTCCAATTTTTTTCCAATAAAATTTTTTTTTAAATATCTTAGCGTTAACAATCTTTCCCGTCGAAAAAAATTTTACAACGTCATTAGACGTTTTCGACGACGATGTGACGTTCTCGAAGAAATGTGTCACTTGCGGTGGAAAGGTCGATATCGACTTACAAGTTTCGGAAATCTTCGGGAAGTTGGTTCGCGAACGATTCTCAAGATTACTGGTATTCTTAGAAATGTGCTCGAGATTGAAAGTGACGGTACCACGCGTTAGTCAACAAAACGAAGATCGCTAATATACAGGAAGAAGAGAGCGCGGACGGTGCAACGACGGCATTCTCGATCACTGCGAGGAAAGACGAAGCTGCGAAGAAGAAGGAGACGCAACTTAGAGGCAAGGATCCATTGCAAACACGAACTATATTGCGAAATGCTCAAGTTTCCTATGAGAAGTCAATACAGAATTTTCGCGATGAATCGCGATCTGACAGCTTGCGAGCACCTTCATCGATCGGATAGACGCGAGCAAGAGGTGGCAGCCGTCTTCGACGAGACGAGTATGATCCAGTATCCAATTTCACGTCGACCGGAACTTCGTCGCTTGATTACATTTGTGCCAGTGAAACCGGAGTTGGGATCAAAGGAAATATCCTGTCAATACCAGGTCAGATAATCGACAATACGCATTACGGCCTCATATCATTATATTAACGGATTGTTTTTGCAATTGAATTTCGTAATGTGTCACGTTAAAACGAACATTTACAAGATGAGAAATATATTCTGACACACAAAAGATTTTCAATATGTTTAAAATGAATAAATATAATTTAAATTCAATTTCAGTGATTTTACTTTATTTGTTTATCAACTAATAACGAACATTTGACACAATTGTTTCTTCAGTTATATCATCTTTTGCTTCTACCATTGCTTCTACCATTAGTTTGAGATTTATTTTAAAATCTTGATACACGTGATATGTATCATGTTCTATAATGTCTGGTCATTTCCTAAATTTTTTGCATAAATGCATTTTTGAATTGTTTTGTAAATATTTATAATCATTAATCCATGATAGCATAAATACATTTGCAATTTAATAACCATAAAGCGTTTGCAATTTAACCATAAATATACATAAAAGCGCACGCGGCGTGCTATGTATCAAGATTTTAATACAAGTTTCAAGTTAATAATAGATGTAAAAAATAGTACAGTGAAAAATAATTGCATCAAATGCTTCTTATTACTTCATAAATAAAACGTTGAAATTAAATTTATCTTATATTTATTCATTCTATTATAAATATATTAAAATTTCTTTCCATGTGCCAGAATATATTTGTCATCCTGTATAATAATAACATTAATATTATATAATATTTATAAAATATTCCTGATTTTTTTGTAATATCATAAAAGTATTCACTTCAAGTATATTCACTTCAAGATAATAAGAATTAGTGAATATCTTACAATAAAATCGCGCGTAGCTTCAACATCTGACAAACGGACGGATTAGGATAGAATTGAATTACCACTTATTCATTTCCGTACAACTGGCTCTTCCCCTTTGACAAAAAAGTAGTTTCTGAAAGAACTCGGAACGAAGTTTTAGCAAAGCGAAATGAGCAGTCGTTGCTCAAGTTATTGCGAATGCGCGTTTTCTTCGGCATTAAAGGGGCAGACAGAAGCGTCCTGATCGATATGCAGGGAGCTATGGGACGCTATTGAATATCTGTAAGTAAAGAAATTTAATAACGTGCATTAATTTGCGTTAAAGCTCGTCCTCACGTATGTTTATTCTTAAATAAATACGAAAAAAAAGAATCGAGACGAGATATTTTATCTTTTCAAATAATAAATGATTTTGTTGAAATTTTCGTATCATGGAAATGTTACGTAAGGATTGCCCGTTCTCTCCGATTACACGTCTCTCAAGGACTTTTTCTTCCATCCAGGTGTTACGTGATGGTGACAAATGTCGGCTATTTTACGGGACTGGAAGTAGTCGACCCTGCGAAGTTAAAAATGATTACGGAGTTCGGAGGGCGGCCTACGAGACTTGGCTGTAGGCGTTAAGGGAAGCATCGACGTCGAGACGTATGTCAGAAGCCTTCGGGGTAAGCTCATTAAAGTGAGCACGAAAGCTTCTCGGCAGTCGAGCCGTCTTGCGGAGTTACTTCGACAAAGAGACTCGATGAAGGAAGAATATGAGTGGTATATAAACAGTGCATGAAGAAGCGGATTATTGTACTTTGAAAATATATTGCTGACTCATGCCATTTCTTAATGAAAAACCACGTCGACGGAGCAATATCGAAGAAAAGTCATTCGTGTCGCGTCGCAGAAAAAGGGAAACTTATTCGATAGGGATGAAAAAAGTTGTCGATCTTTCCGTGAAAATGTCATACGGAATAAAGTTTCTTTTTAATTAGATTTAGCCGTATCCAACTTTTATATTTGCGAAAATATTTGCTTGATGAAACGACTATTTTACTAGCAATTTAATATAATTTTATTTCCTTTTATTTGATTCCATTTTTCATTTTCAGATAAAATCATATGAATATTCTTTCACTTTTTCTCTTTGTTGAGTTCGAATTTTTTTATCTTTTTTCTCTTTTTACAACAACGGAAGGGATTTAGTAAGTATCGTAAGTCTCGAGAGTCGTTGCACTCGTCCCTCATTCGAGTTTTTACCACCTGGTGATTTTGGTGCGCGTGGCCTGAATACCGAAGGATGAAGTAGATGTCGAAGGGTGAAGTAGAAGGAGCGTGCTGTAAAGGAGCGACAGCCGCCACAGTGCCATATGCCTCGCACATTACGAAGAGTCGTAAAAGTATGGCACGCATTTTATTTCTTTCGTCTCCCTCCTTCAGGATGCAAGTCTGCCCAGCCGTCGTATTTTTATTTCAACATTATCCATAAATTATCCATAAATATTTGTTTCTTTCCGTATCTTTATATTATATTTATATTATTATATTATTATTTATATTATATTTATATTATATTTCTCATCGCTTTTTTATTACAATTCAGTAGGGAGAGATTTGACAATTAATTAAATTTTTGATTCACGAAAAAAGATAGGAAACGGTCTATTTGCCCAACGGCTTAATATATCAATCTACAATTTATATAGTTTTACTTATATAGTCCAATACAATCCCGTATTGTCTTCTTAGTCGTGTTATCCAACGGACACCAAAACGCAACTCTATATCTTCTCGCGTAACACGCATGTGTATCTCCTGATACGGGCCATATATCTATCGTGGGATTCTTTGTAAAAACGCGATATAGCTCGCAGAGTCGATCTTTTTCCTCCGCCGGAAGCGGAGGTCTGTCGGTTTCGTTCGAGAATAGGAACTCGCGGCGATACTCCGTATTTCCGACTGGCCACGGGGAAGCGCGTAAAATATTTCGCTCACGTACTTTTAACCTATATCATTTTCCCTTCCGAACGTTATACGGCGCAATGGGAGAAAAAAACGGAAAGAAATGCTCGATGTGCGCGCCATATTATAGGTTTTTCTTCTCATGTACCGATCCCGCAGGGTCGCCTTTCCATCCAACGGGAGTGACATTCGCACGCGTAACTGTCGCGTACGTTGTAAATTATTGTCACATTCACTCACGATATTATCTGCACTCCTTGCTCTTAAGCCAGTAAAAGCTTGGGTAAGAAGCATATTAGAAGATTAAAATTTTTACGATGGCGATAGCTAATTTAATCGCGCTGAAGATATGATCCCGTCGAACGGATAGAAGTGAGACAGCAGGGCAGTTGAGAAGGAAACACAGTAAAATTCCGATACTCGCTATTTTTGCTCGCCTATTGTTCCGCGACGCGCAATACTAAAAGTTCTTATTTACCATGCTTCATTCTCGAAACCATTTAAAATACTAAAAAAATCCCTTTGGCTCTCGATACGATATTCCAGGCTAAAAACTGTACGCGCGCATGCAACGAGGCTTTTTCACTCGGTGACGCAGAACAGACCGAACACAACGAGCCGAAAGCTCGCGGACCCTTTGCTTTTCTATCTCGATTTTATAGGCCGCTTTGCAGCCCGAGTCTCACGAGTGCTTACGGGCGGGTTTCTGCTTACGACAGAGAGCCACTTTCGAAACGCATCGGCAATTCGTGAAAGAATAATGTCGCCGACTATTCTAGCGTAGAGATCGAAAGCCGAAGGGATAGAGCGGGCCCGGGTTTCCCCGGTATTTCGCGCAAATATATCTATCCGTTCGGGCTGGGTTTCCCCGGCAGTGTATACGGACGTTTACGTATCGCGTTATTGGACAAAAGTTGCACCATCGGTTTTAGACGCGACGCGATCTGATATATCACCGGGGACGGGATTTTTCGTTACGAAAGGGAGAAACTACGAGACGGGTCATTTTTCTCAGACTGCAGCTGGATGTCGTAACACGAAAAGCGTTCTCTGCCTTTGCCTTGGCACTTTTCTCTCCCCCCCCCTCTTTCTCTCTCTTTCTCGCCAAGACAACGAAATATATGAACTGTATTCGCTTTACGAGCTATCGGATTGCGAATCGGCCTGATCGATGTATGATCAGCGTCTCGTCATTGCATGCGTACACACATACGCGTGTTTTTACCTCTTTTAAAAATACATACTTGTAACGAATATTAAATATTTTATCCCCCGCTTGATCAATTTTGAGAGAACAAAGCGCGCAATTTTAAATAAATTAAATAGACATTTTTTTACTCTCACCGTCCATAGTAATTGCGTTATGCGTATTGCGCGATATTCCGTATGAATGGAATTTATAAGTATGCACATCGAAACTTTTATTTTGATGGCTGCATAAAATTACGCCGATGACGAAAAATGTATGGATTTATAATGCAAAACTTAATTAATGCGCCGGCGTTATCAATAGCCGGCGTTAGCTTTACGAGCCATGTGAATGAGAAAGGAGTGTAACTTTCCGTGTGTATTTATATATGTATTTATATATTTATATATTTATTTATATATGTATTTATATATTTTTCCACGTGTAAAACTGTTCCCTTCGTTTCGAGTCAACCCGCGCACAGAGGCATCCCGCACACGTTCGACATATTTGTATGCATATTATTTACATTCGATCAATATCGTTTCATGTTGTTAGCTGTATTATTTAGTGAAGCTGTGCGTGATACGACATTAAATTTGCGTATAACCCATAAAACATTTATTTGCGAATTTTCATTGTTTCACCCAACACTCGATATTATTTAAAGCGCAATTTATCAGCTTTACGCTTATTGTTAGGAAATATTGGGCGATATCAATAAAGCCCGTCATAATTTAATCTGGCGCATTTACAGGTTCTAAATATATTTTAAACTGACAAGCCTGGAATTAATCTTTCCGAAGAGCCCGTGTTTATATAAGAACCACTGTCGGTTATTTTACTATTAACATGTTTTATTGTGGATTATCGTTAAAACCGATATCAGACAAATAATTAGTACAGAAGTTGCTTTTGCCTGATCTCGTTTCTCATCGTCGAAATACTCGATATCCGGACTAAGAATCCGCTGCACAATAATCAGTGAAGTAAGACGTTTCCAATAATTGTGTGTTTAAAGCAGGCTATTCCAGTCTTCAAATTCCTATTCCGACGTAACAAGTTTGAAGTAGATGGATTCGCAGCTGACTGAAGTACACTCAAGTGTAGTTTGGGTGCGTAATAAATGGAAGTATTTGAAACTAATTCGAGCATCGCATAATTAGAGAGTTAATTTGCTTATGAAGACAAGTGCCTCGCCCATCAGACTGCTTGTTTTTCGTGGCGCAACTCGATGCCTAAGGCGATTAATTTTTACTATCCCAGCGAAATAATGGCGCATTGCGGCAAGAAGATAATTTACTCGTTGCTTGGCGATGAAAAGGTGATTATCTACTTAGCTAAGCAATAATGGCAGATACCGTCATTATTATATCGTATTGCAATATTTTCAAGCGCTTTAAAAATCAAGTTACCTAAACTCTTAGAGATCACTACTAATAAAACTTTTAATAAAATTTTAATGCAAATTTAGACTAAATTTAATATAATATATATGGACTTTTTTTTTTATCAAAATAGTTCATGTTTCTTCTTTTCGAAATGTTAGTAAGGTCATGTCGAATCGGAAACTGCTCTAATTTAATAAAAAGAAAAGCCATTTGAACGCAGGATAAAGATACGTCGGCAGAAAGGTTCATTGTGATTGGACGATTAGACCGCGTTTGGTATCGGCGCTTGCGTTTCAGTGGTAATCTCGTCAATCAAAGATCCAATAAAACGCGATTTCCGCTGAAACCAGGACTTTAATGAGAATCCGATTTGGAGGTGGTGCAGCGATAGTTTCTCATTTGCTTCCAGCGCACGTAATAAGCGTGCCCGCTATCCCCGCTTTTCTAGGTGCTACGGTCGTTCGTGCGATATTCCGTGGAACTACCCTCTCGTGGCTATACACGCCTCAGCCCCCGAGAAAGAGTACGCTCGACCGCAGGTGAATAAGGGATGAGAAAGCGAGTTGGGATTTCTGGTGAAGCGGCGACGACGGGATCGTTCTTTGTGAGGTGAGCTTGGCGCCTATAAATTTCCGGTGAGTTGAACACGGGTTTTCAAATCGAGTATCACCGACGAGAAACACGAGGAACGCAAGCGTGAGAGATCCGAATTGAAATTGAAAGTATTTCAAAGTAAATATTATTCGGTCTTACATTCAATGATTAATAAAATTGCGGCTCAGATGCCGATGAAAGCCGCGTCCGCGACGCGTTATAAGGATTTCTTACTGGATGCGCTCCTGATTCATATCGCAAAGAATTCGCAAAGCTAAGGTTTGCCGGGAATGAGCTTTAAATTCTTCGAAAAAGTTACGGTGTGAAATAATGTAGAAATTTCATTTTGCCGTTTTTAATCCGGTTCACATAATGAACGTTCTTACACCTTCTTCTACCTTGATATCGTGTCTAACTTTTTGCTTAAGCTATGTATTCTTTTAAAAATACTTAGAAATAATGGTTCTCGTAATATCTTCATTTCAACTTCATATTCAGAAATTCATGACAAAAGTTATTTATTAAACAGAAAATAATTTAACGGAATAATCCGTAATAATGATTATTAACTGATATTAATAACTTATATATTTGTTTCATGAAAGATACATATTAATTTACAAATTGTTGATTATAGCAGTAGCAATTCGCAAAAAACAATAACAAAGAAATGCATTTACATATTATTAATTCAAACAAAAATTGCAAAGGGTAGTAATATGTACGGTATATTTTATAATAAGCGCGAAAAAGAGTGACGAATATCTATTTCGGCAAACGTTATTTCGAATATATTAAAGATCCAAAAGAATTTAATCGTGTGAATCGAACTAAAACTACATCGATAAATTTACGACGGTCTGAATCGATTCCAGAGTTTTAAATTCTCCGTTATTGAAGCGGGAGATCGGATTGGCTGAGAAGGTGCTGAATATGAAGTGAACGTTACATGAAGTAAAGTCACGTCAGAATGTAAGCAATCTCAAGTCGCTGTTACAACATTACATGCACAGGAACTTACATAGAAGCAATTAAATAATGAGATAAACGCATCCTTCCTGCAATGGGTTTGCGAAAACTGTTAAAGTTCTCTAGAGTTTCACTTATATTCATAACATTCCGTAAGTAATTAAAACAATATCACATGCAAACTTATTACGTGAAACTGCGGACACATGAATAATTGTAAAGAGTTTTATACTAATTTAGCAAATTTCAAATATAATATATATTCTTCCACATGAGCTAATCTTATTCTAATTTGCCTGCCTTCATTAATGTATATTATATATATGTAAAAAATATATATATATATATATATATATATATATATAAAATACAATATCTTTTAAATAGTTTAGATGTAAAAATAAAAATTTTCAAATTTTTCACAAGTTGACATATTTTTTATATATAAAATTATTATCAAATTATTATCTAAAAGCTGGGGACAGCTCGATAAGCCAAAAAGCCAGCTTTTATATTCAATTCAATTATTTTACAGTTAGAAACAAACTTTTCTGCGTGCTATTGAAATTTTATGGAAAATTTTATCGATCTACTAAAGCAGTTGGTTAACTTTCGAGATCTTGCTTCAACCACCACTTCTTCCCAGCTGGCAAAATAAACAATTGCTACCTGATGAATGCGACGGATCGATAGCTTCTCGAGTGCTCTCGAGATTGAATAAATTTTATCTCGATAAGAAAGTTCTGACTTCTATCGAACTTCCGTGCTCGAGCTTTTAAATAAAGGTTGTTATCAGTCCAAGTATTTTATTTTCGGTAAGAAAAAAAAATGTCTAATAAAGCAAGATTAAAATTTATTCGCTTAATAGATTTTATCTAATAAATATGTTTATTAATATTGCTAATCAAATGCGTTGTTATATTTTAATGAACTTTAATAAATGTATAATTAAAAAATATTGGATACATTCATATAGAATAAATGTACTTTTAATGAATTAAAGTTAATTTAATCTTTCATATTATTTTTAAATATAAGTATTACTGTGATAAAATAACGTTATAAAATAGAAAACGATTTTAATATTCTCAAAGAATCTTTAGAATTTTTCAAATATAAGGAACGCCGTTATTAAAAACGAGATCTTAACAAGAAGATAATAATATCATTAAACGGCGGGCTAATAATCGTTTGTCGATAGTTCATTTTTGTCGAAAGGAAGAACTTCGATAAAACAAAATTGGGATGTGACTGGCAGAAAAATCGTTATCGAATAAGATCTCGTTCCGCTCTGTATCGAAAGAAAATAGGAGGGCAGCAATATCGTGGAACCGAAAATAATTCCGTGTATGTCTTGGTAAATCGCGCGGGAGCAGATAACAGATATGTAATAAAGACGATTGTCGATAAACGTCCGAAAACAAAAAACAATTAGGCAATTATTTCTATGCAAACACACAGGTACGCACACACACACACACACACACACACGCGCGCGCGCGCGCGCGCGTGTGTGAAGAAAATATCTCGGAGGATTATTTCGGAGTGGCAGCAGATGTTTTTAGAAATTATTCGAAGTCGTCGAAACTGCATCTCGCCCGCTAAAATAGGAAAGAAAGTACAAAGTGCAGAGGTACGGTTAGGTCAAGTTAGGTTTTCAATGTGGCATTCCAATGGTATTGGATATACGCACCGTATGTGGGATTGCGTATACGATGCACACCGTAACAGGTCCACCTTATCCCATCCGCACGACTTGGCGCATTTCCACGCATAT
This sequence comes from Pogonomyrmex barbatus, assembly GCF_055798465.1. Lineage (NCBI taxonomy): Eukaryota > Metazoa > Arthropoda > Insecta > Hymenoptera > Formicidae > Pogonomyrmex > Pogonomyrmex barbatus. Next base: position 7,392,574 of record NW_028297138.1, read on the forward strand.
AAATTATCAGACACGTCGTAGAATATGCCTGTATGTATTCGAAGTGCATCCTCAAAATTCGAGAACTTAACTTCACGGTTTAACTTTAAAAGGGATGAAGACTTAGAAATGAATTTTGCGCGGAGAATAGGAAGACGCTAAATGCCGAGAGATATTTCTCCTTCTCATATAATTTTGATCTACCTATTACGCTCTCGGAAACAATAAAATAATCTCTCGCGGGGAGTAACAATAAAATGATAAAGCCATAAGTTTCGTAACAACTGCAACATTTTCCGCTGCATCCGCGCTATTTCTCATGACGGTCTGGTGGCTGGAAAATGTCACAAAGCAATGTTTCCACGTAACGTTCGCTGACAAGCACAGCAGTTAAAAATTCTGACTTATATAAATCGTTGCAGTTCGTTCGATTTGTGATTGTAGGGTATGTGGTATAAACAGGATGATATACGACGATAACGTACGAGAGACATTTCGTTTCTCACTTACAACAGTTTCTTTTTTTATTTTTATTTATTTATTCTTTTTTTTTTTTTTTCCGTGTCAAGGAACCACCGGAAGCAAACTTTTCACACACGTGCCGACGTCGGTGCAGTCGCGCGACATTTGCATAATGATTTAAAGTGATTCGTTTGCCAGCGTATTTGTCAATTGATAAAAGGATATTGGGACTTCGGCGATGCAAGAAGGCGAATTCTTCTTATTGTTCGTCATCGTCACTTTCGCGCGCGCGCGCGCGCGCGCGGAATTGGGACGCGAAACGTAATTCCGAGGGAAATCGGGACAACTCCGTTCGTCGATAGATTTCGACGTGACTCTCTGTTCTACTCCTACTACGTTCCTCCTTCTTTCCTCTATTCCCGTGCACTCGCTCGTGCCGTTACTGTGTTCCGCTCGCGCTATAACCGTCGGACCTTCATTACGCGAACTAATTGGGACCTGATTAATTAGGGAACTTTGGTTGGATTACAGCACGTCTCTACGCGTCGCGGTCTACGTCGGAAGCCTTGAAAATGCGAAGAGTATTGCGGTTCTGCCAAAGCAGACTCGCTTTGGATGCGAGTTAATGCGACCACAAAAGGATTGCTGAAACAAAAAGGAAAATTAGGCTCGACGTGCCCGAATTAAGAATAACAAAAGGGACTAATCCTATAGTAGATTAACATATTGTTGGCGAGCTAAAAGGTATAATAAATAATTAAGGAAAGAATTTCCTTTATCGAAGGACTTAGAATGATTAAATAAGCAAACTGAATCTTATTAAATAAAAGGATTTATATCGATAACAGAATTCTATTAAATAAAAGGATTTATATCGATAACAAAATTCTACAATTTGATTCGATCGATTATAGATTTACACAAAGAAGTCACATGAGTTGTTTCATTAATTCATGTATATGTACTATTATTTTCGTGTATTATATATACGAAGATAAATATTTTTCCTGGATTTTTCCAATCGCTGCACTCTCGAGAAAATCGAAATACAGAGGGAAAAGCTTCGGATTTTACACAATCGTACATTTGTAAAATGAGGTCTCTAGAGGCCGATATTTGGGTATCTTCCCGACGCGGGATGGTCCGGGGGTGCCGCGCGTGCGATATCTCCTCTTCGATGTCGCAATATCATAATGCAAACGCATATATTCTATCGAAAAACATTCCTGTATAAGGTTTTTATTTATTTTTTTTTTTTTTTACTTAGAATCAGATATCAACGATTTTACCTGTTTTTACATACGTATGCGACAAATTACTTTTTTTCCTTTGAATATGCAAATATTGAAGATTATATGTATGAAGAGATAGCATACAGCTTTTTAAAATTAGTCAAAAACTATTTTTTTAAAGCAACTCGAAAGAGCTAGTCAGTTTATTTTAGTTTAAAAAAAATCTCAGCAAATATTTGTTATTTTACTTCTACGGTAAATAATTCTAATAAATAATATTCTAATTCAAATTAAAATTGAACAAAAAAAATGTTAGGTTAAAATGTTTTCAATTGTTACAGTTTTTTTCATAAAATTATGAAAACAAAAATTGCAAAGATATCTGTATATCTAATGTTCTTAGTTAAACAAATATTAATGCATATAGAAAAAAGGATTTCTTCTTTTTAAGAATTTAAAAGCTCTATATTTATTACACGAATTTTTACATAACATTAAATATAAGAGTTAATAATTTATCCATGTTAAATCATTTATAAATTGAAAATTTAACAATCTATCACGTGTCATAAGACCGTTCCGAAACACTCGAGTTGCCCTAGGAGAAAAAGGGAGAAAGTTGCGAGGAGAAGAGAGATAGGTTAAAAGAGTTTCGGCCGTCGTGAAGTCCAAGAAATATAACTGGACATTACTCAGCCTCGAGTTTCTTATTATATACCGAGGCTGTTTCCAAGGACTCGAGATACTAGCTCGGTCTGGAACCACGTACTCCAAGCTCGACGACGTCTTGACAAACCTTAAATTTCATGCCAGAATTTATCGTGTCGTCAAACACGAGGGAAAGGATTATCATCTTATCGTATATACATTTTATTTGGGCGGAAGTCACGATCGATGTAAGTCACTCGTATCGTAACTTTGTAAATCTACTGTTGATCACTTTGGCGGCAGTCCGACACAGTTTTTGCACCCGCCCGTAAGTAAAAGCTTTGGCAAATTTGGCAATTTATTCATCGTACTCCTTGAAGCGAGATCAAGATCTGGCCGTTGTCCAGTCGTCGAAGACTTTGGTCATTCACATTGATTTCGCTAAAGATACAAAATTGCGATTGGTCGATGTACAATGTACACGAGATTATTTTACAATTCTTCTCGGAAAGAGATAGCAAATCAAATTTCCTAACGCTTCTTTGCAACAGCTAGAAGCTTTTTATTTCTCATTATGCAGACCCGCTTCCCGTTATAAGATTCCACTTTACGTTCCTTTAACTCGGACCATTCATAGCGATTTTTCTAATGGGGTTTTTCTAAGGAAATAAGTAATCAGATAAAGTAGGCGAATCTGAATTTTTATCCGCTGGGCGTGACGCTTTATTTCTCGATTTATTCAAGAAAGTAGACGGACTGTTGGCTAGTTTAAAATTCCCTCCGTGTATTTTTTCAAGGAAAATTTTCCAAATTACATCTAAGCTTTCCTAATCTTTTTATTCTCAACGTTGGAGAATATATTGATATTATTGGTTAAATCTCATGCAACAGCTTTTAATATTATTTTAATAAATACAGAATAATATAAATAAACATAAAATATATATTTATAAATATGATCAAGATGAGAGATACAGAGAGATTATCCTCCATTTTAATTTGTTACATATGTAGTACGTGTGTTAATATAAAACATATTAAACAACTCTTTGATCAATTTTTATTACTAATTTATTAGTAAATGAGAAACAGTATATATGTTATTGAGATATTAACTAAACTGTAATAAGTTTATTGCTGTTATGAGATTAATGAAATTGAAAATAGATTATCGGCGAAACTTTATTGGTTGCGCATGAACTTTCTCACAATTAACGAATTTGGTTATTATCACTCTGTTTAATTCTTAATATATTGATTAATTTTAAGTGCAAAAATAAATTTCGCTAATTAACAATAATAAAAATAGAAGAAGCAATACAAAATTGTGCATCATGATAAAATTTAATAAATAGAATATAATCCGTCTTTAATTTTATTTTATTGTAAAAGTATTATTATTATAATAATGGAGAAATTACAAATAAAGAATCAGCAAAATTTGTTGAAGTGTTTCATTTTTATTATTAATCTTCTCTCTTTTATTTTGTTAAATTTAAAAAGCATAAACATAATATTTAACATTAAATCATTACAATATAATTTCTGCTGTAGGTATACATTCGTGATTAGGAAGGAAATATAGATTTATTTATCACTGAATTATCAACAAATGGAATATTAGGAAAACACAATTTTTTTTATCTTTGGAGATATATTGTCGACAATATGTAAAGATATATTTTATTGAATAATAAATAATAAAAAAATATCATATTCCTATAAAATTATTTTGTATATCGAAAATTAAGTTAAGTTTATTTTATCAAACTAATTTATCCAAATCTAAATTATTGTATTTTGATTAATTTTTTAACATATAAAATTACCTAAGATTTACCCCAGTTCGATAAACAGTTCAGTCGGACACTGCTGCATATGTACCAACCATAGGAAAGTTTAAAAACTCGTATATTAAATGCAAATGTTTATAATATCAAAACCTAAATTTATATTTTACTTCAATTTATCAAGGACACACTTGAGCCTCAGCTTTTCCATTAAAGAGATTAAATTTATCGACTAATTATATGTAATATGAAATATATAGCTGTAAATAAATATGACCTATAAAAGAATTTATATTATATTAATTAAGGTATATATAACATGTCTAAATTATCAGTGCAATTTAATTATTCTCATATAATCATATTTAAAATTATTTAACAAAATGTTAAGTATTTTTTCAAACTATTGCCAGAAGTGCTGCCATCTCTGATTGAACAAACAAAGACGGAATATTTATTAAATCAATAAAAAATTATACTAACAATTTCTTTTAAAATAGATTGTTTAATCGTAAGAATAATTATAATAAAATATTTTATAGAAACATATTCAAATATAGAAATAAATTATTTTTCTTTCTTTTTTCATTCTTAAAATAAAGATAATACCACAATCAATAATATCAATTATAATAATTTGTACAATTAATAATATTAACTTTATTATCTTGATTATTTAATTAAAATTTAATGTAAGAGTATATTTGGCTAAAAGAAATTAATTATTCTTGTTAATATCATTAATCATTGATGTAAAATCGTTGATCTCTTTTAAATAATTAGCATTTTATTGTGTATTTACGAATTTCTAATTCAATTTTGATAAATTATTTGATGAATAATATAATCTTCTTTTTAACACAGTTAAAAAGAATATTTCCTAAATAGAATATCTTTTTCAAGTGTGTATGTGTGAATAATCAATTTTTAAGATAAAGATTAATCAAATTTTTTTAAAATTTAATTATATGGCACTTTTTCGATTATATCATATTCAACGAATAAAATATCGATTGGAAAAATATGAAACAATTTTATTGCATTACGTTGCAGAAATTGGCTACGGACCGATCGATCGATTAATTACCAATTCGTAATTTATTTGCGGTGACCGCGGTATAGTTACGAATTGTAACACCGAATTCTGGTATATGTACGCATTGTTTGTCGCACATGTCAAGCGCAAACCTCAAATTATCAAGGCAAATGATATTTTTAACGCTCCCGTATCTAATTAACGAGTCAGAGAGTAGGTATTTGGCGTGCAAATACGCAAAATTCTATTTGATTCTGTCTGACTGAAATTGAGTGTGAAAACCGCAAACGTATTCATTGAGAAATAGCTATTATAGCATATTTTTGTTTATGGATAATTTATTTCGTTATTGACGATCTTGACAAATACAAACATCGAGCTATGTACGCTTAATATTCATAATTAAATATATAATGTAATTTAAGTTAATTATTTATCGTTAATTTGCGATAAAAAAAATAAATTAAAATAGACAAACGTCTAAAATACTCGGAAGGTATGAAGCTGAAAAATTGCAAGCTTCCGTACATCGCGCATGCCAGATTGCGGTCGGCTCCACGGTTCTATCCTGAAACGATGCGATACCGCAATCGTATCTTTTTCCTCTCTCATTTTGCATCCATCGAAAACTCATTTGCCGCGAAAATTGTTTTTTTGACATCAATACGACGCGGACGCGCCGGATAGATAAATTATCTGGTTCCGATGACCGTCCATTTTGTCGCTGGAAAATATCTGTGTTGTCGAATGCTTTGATGTACACGAGAGTCTGTTATTAATGCCTTCGTCGAAAACGGGATCCGATGCGTCACCACCTTCGATTGCTCGGCTGGAACGCGTGGACGATGTTCGTTTTCCGCGAGAAATACGCTTTTCCAACGTCAGCATAACGAGCAAAGCGCGAGAGTGTCGGCGTCCACCACCAAAGTTTACTCACTCTGCTCTATAGCTTTGTATTTGCGAAATACCATATAATGGCGCACGAAAGCGCAACGACGACGGAAAATGTATGGCGACGATGCGTTTTGTTCCGAGGAAATAACTCGCGTACAAAAATCCGGATATTATTCGCCACAAATCGCGATAGAGTCGCGAGTTGTAATAACGAAACGTCGCGCACAAATCGATATCGATTTATGCCGCGCAGAAATTAATCGTCGATTGCAGTGTCCATGCGGGCGCGTCGATATCGCGACGCGGGTTCCCACGACCGCGGGGGGGGGGGGGGTTCTCAGTGAGTATCGATGCTCGTATATATAATCTAGTGGCAATAATCCAACTAATCAACCTTTCGTCATTTGCGATGCGTCGGCTATCTCCGACCGATAGTATCCGACGAATATCGGACGTCCGCACATGATTCGGGAGAACGCATCCGCCCTGACGCACGTGTCCGTCGCGTCCAGTGCTCATGGCGGCTTTATACACGTATACCCTTTATGGACAGAGCATATGGGTTACTGCCAGTGACAGGGAAATACTGCTGCTGCTGCTGCTGCTGCTGCTGCTAACTACTGCCTTTTGCTCTAAGTTATAGCGGCGCGTCCAGCGGATCCAGTGCCGCTGTTCATAATTTTTCCCTCCTCTCTTCAACCTGTCCTCCCTTTCAACTCTGTCGAACGGACGCTACGTGCGTTGCGTGGAAGAATTTTCAGAGTCCTACAGCGACACACTGAAAAAAATCTCGGTCGTAATCAGCGAATAAAAGCTTACGCCACATCTCCAAAGTTGCCATCCATGTCAGTTTTGTTTTTGATGCAAGTGAAGCTTTCTTCTAAGATTAATACATTTTTTTATTTGGAAAATGTTAAAAAAGTATTCCAATTATATGCTTTCTAAAATAAACTTCTTCAAGTATAAATAAGTTTTGCTTATAGTATTAATTACTTGTAGTTCGAAGACTAATTAAATCTTTTTAGAAAATCAGACTTTGATTTGCTTGTTGTTTTATTAACCGTAAATTCGTTTTATTTTTCACTTCTTTGGATTCAAGTTAATTTTCAATTTGATTTTCATGAAACCACTATTGCGCTAAAGAAGACTTATTTCGCGATATGAATAATAACTGATCCTTGTTATGTTTACACTCTATGCATAAAAAATACAATTTTCGTTAATATTCTGAGAAAAGCTTACATAAATGTATTGTTAAATGCATTGTATTGTAATCAAAGCACATGAATTATAGAACTCTTAAATTACAAATTATTAATTCGCGGTGTGTTAAATCAAAAAATATATCGTATTTGAGAAAAGGCTACAGAGTAAAAATCGGTCCAGAGCCGATGAAGAGAAAATGTTCTCTTCGATGTAAGTTGGCGATGACCTCTTCAACTCGCTTGCTCGTCCATTCCTTTTTATTCTTTAACCACTTTGGTGAAGTCGCCGATATCGTTCGCGTCGATTCGGCTTTTCTACTTGGCGTCGCCTGATCCACTCGACTGGAGGGTGTCCTTTGAATTTAAACTCAGTTGCGAGTTTCGCGTAATGAGGAAAATATGACTAGACTTCTACGCGCGGAGTCGCCTCGGCAAGCGTTTAAATTATCGTTATGACAGGGACGTGACATGAAAGAAGATGCATTTCCTATGCAATACATATTTTACGCTATCGTAATTACGCGAGCAATTTATTTTTTGCAATTAAAACTACATGTTCAGTTAAGAGAAATGAAAAATGCGTGTTTACATACACACATACACACACACACATATACTCACTAATATGTCGGATATTTACATAATAAATATCTCTTTACTAAATTGCTTTTTCCTTATTAGCAAAGCTCTTTTACGAATACGATTGATGTCATATTATGGAAATTCGAGTATTTAAAAAAATATAATTAAAAGTTAGACTCAAATTATTTGCTATCTACTCATATAAAATAGATTTGGTATTTTATTACTAGTTATTTATGCTTGTTAAAATGTACATGTAATTTTTTTGTAGTAACTTTTTACAAAGATTTTTTCTTATCGCATGTGATTTGTCGCTTTGTGAATACACGTCAGAATTTCGTGACGTTATTGGAACAGATGCTTCCTTTCGATTATACTATTCCGAAGGCATCGCCTCACGATCGTATAACGTTTAAAATTTTGAGCACGTGCTCCAGGTAGTAGATTTCCTAGGTTTTTCTCACGAATGTGCGGACTTGTGATTCTCCATTTACCAATTGTGCTCTGTAAATCGTATCGTAATTATATAAAATGTTTTAAGTGCTTAACATTTATTCAAGACGAATATATTTAATCTATCTTACCAATCCCAACAGACAATGTACTCTATTGTTAAAAAGAAAAAGTTTTTCATTCAAGAAGTCGCAAGATACATCGTAAGCTCGTACTTTATTCGCGTGGATGTTGGAAGTAAAAAGCAAACAGACTCTAACGAGCAGATTACACGCAAGAGAGAATTATGAAATGTAACTTGTTCTACGTGCTCGCGTGCTCCGTCATATAATAAGATTGGAAAATTAGAATTGATAAAATCCATTACGGATTAGTAGAAATCTAGGATCTTTGAAACTAAATCGCTCGTCTGCTTTTACGTGCATTAGGCTTTTAAGTTGATATTAAATCAAAATTATATTTCTGTGATATATTTACTGTACGTATAGATATATATATAACTACTTGTACGTTTCACACATATTATTAAAATATTTTATTACAATTTTCCAATAATTGATTATATTTTAAATCTGTCAATTTTTAAATTGAAGAAGATAACCGTGAAAGCAAGTAAAAAAGGAGTTATGTTGATTATAAAATCAATACAAACTTTTAATTTTTATTCAATTTATTATATATTGATATATAATATATTTATAGTATGCTAATGTCGTACATTAATATGTAAAGTTGTTTTAATATTAAAGTCTGAATCCATACATATGAACATATCCATATCCATTGTTATGGTATTAGTTATTTAAAGATTAACACAATAAGAATATTAATTTATTACAATTAGATTAATTAGTGACAATAAACGTTATCAGTTAAACGTCATGTGTAAAATTAATATTGATATAATTATTTATATTATAATTATTTATATATTACTTATATTTCATGCATAAGATATATTTAATTTGACATCTTGACTTCGTAGCACAATATCAGATATTAATTTAATGTCTTCTATACTATTAGAAGTTGCAAATCGAAATCGTCGCACTAGATTTGTAATTATCGTCGCTATGGCCAGAAATGCATATCTTTGACCTAAAAATAAAATGTATAAAAATAGAGAATAAGAATAAAATATTAATAAATTGAGAACTAAGTTTAATATCTAATGAAATATGCACATGATTAATGACAAACACTTGTTGTTCGTCTTAGTCAGTCTAAAAATAATATGAATTTAATTTTGAGCCACATTCGTCGAAAGAAAATCAATTATGAATATATCTTAACAAATGTAAAATGCAGTATGATAAACATTTTAACTAAATTTTCCTAAAACTCTCAATTTACATCGTTTTCAAAATAAATAAACTTATATTAGAATATCTACCTATACAATCTCTGGGGCCCGTGCCAAATGGAATATATGTATAACGATGACGGCTTGACGAATTTTCGGATGAAAATCGTTCAGGAATAAATTCCAGCGGCTTAGGCCAATACGCAGAATTACGATGAATAGCAAATATTGGAATCAGAACGTAACATCCGTCCGGCAAGGTGCACGATTCTGGAATTATCGAAGTTCTGTTTCATAACTTGATGAAGTATTACATCAATTTATTAATTTATACCAATTTCATTTATAGACATAATAAATGTCGTGTTATAAAAATACCAAGCTTAATATCTCCTGTAAGCTGTCGTGAAACCGTGGGCGTTATAGGAAATAATCTTAATGTTTCTTGGATCACCATATGAAGATATTGCATACTAATAAGTCCTTGAGCATTAACCTTTTCATTACCGAATGTAAAGGATATTTCTTGTCGCAGTTTTTCCTAGGAAATAAAATGCAAAAATGATAATCAGGTTTCCATATTGGTACCTGCATGTAAAAATTAATGTAAGAAATATATAATATAAAAAACTAATATAAAAAATATAACTCAAAACTTGAACACTAAATTAAAAAAAAATAAAAAATATATTGTAAAAGCGTTATTCTTTACAATATGCAGAACAAATAAAATATTTTTTCTCGTTTCATATTGCTTTATAATTCATAGCTATATCAGAGTATTATGTTTCCATATATATATATATGATTATATTTTTATATATTAATAAATAATAACTTTATAATAAATTTACTAACTTGTACTTCTGTATGCATTCCCAGCATAAGCATAGTGAAAGATATCGATTCCATAATAGTATTTTGAATCTATAAACAAAAATACATCAATCATAATATATATGCTCTTATTTGTATAATCTCAAGTTTTTATATAATAAATGATATTACAGCAGCATAAAAACTTCTAACGTCGTCTATGAAGTTCTCGTCGCTCACCATGCAAGATTCATTCGTTACATTATGCAGTTGTATACGATTCAAATAATGATCAAAAGCAGCTTTCGGCTTTTCAAAATTTTCATTATTATTTTCCAAAGCAGTATGCTTCATTTCTTTTCGTGATGTTATCTGCATTATATAATATGGCATGTCAATCAATTATGTTGACATAATGTATATAAAAAAATGATATTGAGTCAATAATATTCAGTAATTAAAAATAATCTGTTTCATTTAATAATATTAATAAAATAAATGCATAAATATTTCTGTCGTTAATATTATTAAAATAACAAACTTATTTTTAATTATATTTGACTCAATTTTATTTTATTATGGCAATATTATAATTAAAATATACCATTAATGAAAATAGGATTATTGAAAATCCGCGCGATAAAAAAAGTGCAATGTGTATTTTAAAATTTATTAGTATAAAAATTGGCCAAACGGCTTAATCTTCAATAATACATGGATAAGAATAATGTATCTCTCAGTCCAAAGCAAGCCATTAGTTTAGTAAGAAAAGAGTATGTCGTTTACGTTAATTGCAAAGTTGAGTGATGAAATGTCAGTACTTGAAATTTCAAATGAACACATTGCAATAATATAAAGTTAAAAATATACTACAAGAAAATGCAATATAATAAAACATTATAATGAGCAGTTAAATTAAGTCGTTAGACTAAATTAACATGCAAATAAAAAAAACAATTAGATAATGGACAAAAAGACAATTAGACAATGTCATTATATATTACATCTTTTTGCGGTATATTTTTATATTATATGTTTTTATTTAAAATTCCAAGGACTGAGGATATTCTATTATTTGATCTTGCAGTAAATGACACATTTCTTTCTTACTAATTGATGACTTGCCTTGCATTCAAGAATGCATTATTCTGATCATATCTATGTATTACCTAATTAATTACCTAATTAATTGTATTGCATTGAGAACTTTTATCATTAATTATATCAAAATTATTTTTTTTTTATTATTGCAATTACACACAGATTTTGCAATAATATTACTTTTATATAATTTAATAACAAGAATATAATTTAATAAAAATGAGTTAAGAATATTAATACTTTTATATTAAAATTTATAATAAAATTAATAAATTAGTAAATTTGCAATATAACTTCAATAAATATTTTATAGCTGAATGCAGCAATGCGTTTCCTTTAAAATAATCTTCTTAAAATATTATATATGAATTTCGACGTTTTTTTACTCTTCATAATATTTTTCAAACTAACTTTTATTATTACAATTATTACAATTATTAACTTTTCACCCATGGTACACCAAATATCATCAATATTTTTAAATTTCTACATTTTTTGATTTCTCCATTTTTTATATTTTTACTATATAATAATAAAATAAATAATAATAATTATACAATACAAATATTAAAAATATTTTTCTTTTGAAAACCAGAAAGCAAATTAGGATATTCGAGTATAATAATTTATCCGTCAGCCAAAAGTTTCCTAACCGTGTGCGCAGGTGCACTGTCATAACATAACAGCCATTTGATGAGCTGTAATACAAACTGAATTCGGGAAATGTTACGATGGAAGAAACGCTGGAATACATATATGTAGCATTCTCTAAGGAGATAATTTTGAAGGAAATCATATTTCAGCTTAACAATTAGTTATATCCTTATAATTCGCACTTTATTACTATTATCGGTCATGATATATGCATCAATACTTATCACATTGATAAATGTTTATTTTACAAATATTTAACATGCATTTGTATGTTTAAATATTTATGTAAATAATATTTATAATTGAAGTTTACATTATAGATAAAATCTAATACAATCCTTTTAGCGATATGCGTTTGCCTTCCATTTTCAGTTAAAGAAAAAATCCAATCAAATTGTAGCCATGGTTTTGTTACTCTGTTATATGTTTCTTTAAATAATCTGAAATAATTATAGATTACTGGTTTCTTTGAGTATTAATTATAATGGTACTAAAACTGCTTACATTTCTTGCCAATATATTAGCTCGTCATTTTCATTTCGTATCGTTCCTTCAATACCCATCATTGTTTCTGTAAATTGACATGTATCGATTTTTCACGTTTAGTTACGTATAACGTATTAACTTCAATGATAACAATAATTTATAATATCAAATCGAATTATAACATGTTCTTTCACAACGTACAATGGTTCTCACCTAAAAATATATTAGCTGCATATTGTTTTATATGTGGTTTAAGATCAAACATTGGACTATCAACAACCTTTTCTAAAATATCCGCACATTGATTGCTATAATTATCAAAACATGTTACATATTCAGATAAAAACTTTATATTTAAAAGAGGTTGTATCATTTTTCGCCGAATCCTATGAGTTGCACCTATAAATGCAATTAAATGCAATATTGAATATAAAGAAAGAGATATTACTATCATCCATTCAATATTAATATTAACTTAAATCTATATTATTGTACATTATTTATCATTGTCCCAAAATTTATGTACACGCATGTATATACATGCATATATATATATATATATATATATATATATAATCAAATATACATAAATGCATGAATAAAGCATGTAAAAAAACTGCAATTTGCAGTGCATAATTACATCTCTTGTTCAATGAAAAATGTATTTTCTTTTTACTAACTAATTTATTAATTTATGTACAAAAAAATATTACACAAAAGTAAAGTCATCAGTAAATTAGAATATATTTTACATTTTATATAAAAATATAAAGAATAAATATCTTCTCAATCATCATATGATAAATCATTCTGTGAATTATATACATAAAGTAAAAATTACATATGAGAAGTAAAGGTGCGAACAGTTCGAAATCGAACCGGATTGAATCACAATGGATTTGATTCTAATCTAAAAGATTCAAAATTGAATAATTCGAGAATTTCGTATCATCAATGATGCGATTCCGAGTCAATTTGAATTGTTTATTTTTCTTATCTTTATATCTTCTTTATATCCCTTTTATATCTTCCGCGCAATCAACTTTGTATCTCGTATACTTTAATATTCAATAATACTTCCTATGTGATTTTATATATATTTTTTAATAAAATCCTGATATAACTGTTGTGATCCTTTCTCGATTCATAATATTCGTTTTATAAATAAATTAATACCCGTTTTAGCATTAATCTAACATCTAATGCAAACAAATACAATCAAATGTCAACGCTTTAAAACCGCAAAAGGGCGGAAAGATATATAAAATTTAAATTGTTATTTCAGTTGTATGAAATCTAAAGCTCAGAATTTTTTTGTACACCTAATAATAATAGTAATTTATGATTACATTAACATTTTAAAAATGTAGTCATTTTCTTAAATGAGTTAATAGATGATTAACTGATTCTTTCCACGTTTTCCTTCCAAATTTGCTATAAAAATCATTATCGTAATCATTTGTAATATAAATCCAGGAAAATTTTATTCAAATTCATATTCATAAATCGAAGAGATCTGATTCGATTCGATTCGATACGAAAATTTTTGATTCGATTCAATTTCGACAACATGTTATCAAACATTCGATTTGATTCAATTGAACCTTAATACTTGATTCGTATATCTTTAATGAGAAGTAAATATTTGTTACATTCAAATATAATATATAATACATTTAAATATATTGAACAAAATACCTGAAGCTCTGATAATGCCCTCACCAAGAAGTACATCCCACGGTTTGGTCACTGAGCTTTTGTAATTGCCATTTGCATTTGCAAGCACAAGCTACATATTCAATTTGGTATATTTTACTGTTATGAGAGTATTATTTTTTTTTATAACTTACCTTATAATCTTCAGGTTTTGAAAGTACTATGAACATATCTGTTCCAAATATAAAACGAGTACAATTTCCATATTTTTTAGTGATTGTTTCCAAATAATATATTAATTCTATAAAGTTATATTTATATATAATATTCTTTAAAAAAATTGCAAAATATTTTAAAGAAAACAGATAAAAAAAATTGCTAAAAAATTACAATTTTTATATTTTATGTAATTGTTTGTAAAATTTTGTTTTTGCAATTGTTTGTAAAATATAAATATAGAGTGAAATATATTCTAATATACAAGAATACATTTTAATGTATTTAGAATGAAATATAACTTAAATCTAATATTATTTTTATATTTTTTTCAATCATACAACAAGTATTTGATGCCATCATTACAAGTATTTCATATTTTGCTTCTATCACTAGTTTGCAAGAGACGTATTTTGGCACGTGACACATTTGCTTCTATCATGAGTCTACAGATTTGTCTTAAATATAACATGTCATATTATATAGCACTTTAAATTTTTTGTATTATGGCTTTAAATTGCTTTAAGTATTTATAATTGTTGATTTTTGAGAGCATAAATAAATCTAAATATTTGAAATTCAATAATCATAAATACACTTTTAAAGCATACACGTAAATTACAGAATATATCATATCAAGATTTTAAAACAAGTCTCAGATTTATGATAGAAGCAAAAGACAAAATAATTAAAAAATAATAATTGCATCAAGCACTTATTATTAGTTGATAAATAAAGTTAAAACTAAATTTAAATTATATTAAAATAAATTATATTAAATTATATTTAAATTATTATTAATTTAAATTATATTTATGCGTAAATTTAAATATACTGAAATATTATAATTTTAAATATATACTGAAATTCTTTTCTTTGTATATCAGAATATATTTATCGTCTTGTATAAATACATATATATAATATTTCATATTGTATAATAATATTATACAATTTTATATTTTATATCATTTGTACATTATATGTAAAAATACATTGATCTTAAATACTTTAATATAAATTGATGACTAATACTTTGATAATATGATAATAAGATATTTTTATATACCTTTATAACTGCAAGCAATTTGTAACGAGTGTACAATAGATAATAAAATAGGAGGACCAGGCAATGAAAAAGCAAATTCCAAATTTCTTTTTAGATTGTAATAGTCTTTCTTATTAATTTCGAAAATAAATATCATAGAAAAAATTACAATAGCTATTACCAAAATAATATCTGTAAAAATATTAGATATTTTAACTAATTACGTTTCTTTTTATATAAAAATAAATTAATAACAAATAAATTATTTCTACATGTGTGTGTGTGTGTGTGTGTGTGTGTGTGTGTGTGTGTGTGTGTGTGTGTGTGTGTGTGTGTGTGTGTGTTGTGGAGGGGGGGGGTTCGCGCGCGCGCGCGCGTATTAATATTAGAAAAAAATCTAAAAATGTTCTATAATTGAGTTCTATAATATAACACAAGTTTGGTAAGTAATAATAAAAGTAATAATAAAATATTAGACAACTAGATAACACATCAGAACATAAACATTTCTATATATTAAAAACAATAGTTCTAAAAATGGGAATAAAAACAATGATTTGTTGCAGTTATTTAAAAGTTTCTCGAATTAACAGAATAACACAGTCGAATGTAAGTAATGTAAAAAATTTATATATATAAAATATCTTTTTAAAATATGTCGTTTATTAGAATTAAATATTTTCGGCACTAAAGAATTCATAATTTCTGTTTTAAACATATTGTGTCGCAATATGTATTATAAATTCATAATAAATATTATTTTTTTATCGAATAATTTTTCGCTTTTGTACTTACACATATTTTATAATATTGTTTTTATCCGTTTGATTTTCAATAGGCAAAAATATTTTACTTAATTAAATTACTTTGAATTTACTTAATTTAGAATTGATTTTAATTATATCAATTCACAACTATTATCACTTTCTTATCAGCGGAAATGTAACACCAAATATCAGAACACATCAGATTTCTACAAATGAATAACGCACATAAAACGAATGAGGCCTTATATAAGCAAAAAGCGACATACGTAATGATATAATTTAAAATCCTAATATAACTTGTATGCTTCTATTTGTGAAGCTAAAAAAACATATTCTAGTTGTACTACTGCAATAGGAAAAAGACAAGAAAACTTTTTTTTATTTCCTTAACAGACAAACAGGAAAAAGTGATAATAGTTATCCTTATCAAATTTTAAAAAAAACGCATACTCTATATACAAATCCCTTCTCTTCGCCAAAGATGGTTTATCAAATTTCCTTATGCTCTAATAAATTATAAAACACATGTGTTTAAAACATGTTTTTATCATAAATATCCATAAGAAGAGAGCCGTATTCCCACTGTAATCAGTTTCTCACGAGAGAAATTTTTTTATCACATATAAATTCCTTTAAAAAGCTAGAATTTAGAACAATATAGATTGTTTTATTATTACTTATAAATAATTAATGATTAGATATATATAAAGAGGTCATTGAAAAAAAAAGATCAAACAAACTCTTCTATTTTAATTAAAATAATTATATTCAGTAAAGCTTTTCTTAGTAATATCATATTTTTTATCATGTTCATTTATTATACATTTCAATATTTGCATTTTATTCATTGATTGATCTTCGCATATTATGCTTATATTTATGTTTACATTACACATACAAAGTTCAAATGTAAAAAAAATGAGTAGCGACGTAAATATGTTTATTCATTATAGAGTTTTATCAAAAAACCTTGAAAGATAAAGGAGCTTGTAACACATAATTTGCAACAACTGTCACCATTGAAGCTATAAATTTTATAAAGCTTATATAAAGCTGATATAATTTAAAGAATTTTGTACTTTATAACACATAATTTTATAAATTGAGGTACTTTATAACAAATAATTTTGTAGAATTTTGTACTTTATAACAAATAATTTTATAAATTAAGGTATAAGCTAATATTCATTAATTTTCAACAGCGTACATCATTTTAAATTTTTCTTGCATATTTGGTGGTTGGTTTATACTTGTGATCTGGATTAATACACACAATCATAAAAGATGTTAAATAAACTTTTTCATAAACAATAACTCATATACATAAAGATGTACAAAGAAGTGATTACAAAATAAAAAATGTAATTTTTTTTAATTTATAATAGGGATGGTACTCATTTAAATATATTCAAATTGCACGATAAGAACAGTGCACGATAAGATACACATAGTTTACAATTGAATGATTAGACACCGAACGATTTAGCATCGTGAAACGTGTTTAACTATGTGTATCTATGTATATAAGTTTTTACACATAGTTAAAGACGTTTCACATAGAAAATTAAAAACCTATGTGAAATTATACAATTATACCTTATTTCGTTCTGTAACGTAGAGCAGTATGAAACGGACCTCACTAAATCTTATGGAATTTGGCTTTATGAAAAAAATCGAAAACACACGTGAAATCCATATACAATAATAGATCTAATCGTGCGATGTCCAATTGTGATGTTTAATTATGCATTATGCCTGTCCATTTGTGCGTGTCCAATCGTGCACTATGTGTGTCCAATTGTACAGTGTCCAATCGTGCACTGTGCGTGTCCTACCATGCAGTGTCCAATTTGAACGTATCCAAATGGGTGTCAGTTTGTACATTTCCTAGAAATTTTGATTATTAGAATAGTGTTAGTTTCTTGTGTTATGTCTTTTTAATTGAATTAGAAAACACACAATGAGAATAAAGCACAATGCGTGTGTTATTTTGTACATGTTCCCAACTTCCAAGTTTCTAATGCGATGCCCAATCGTTATGCTCAATGTTCAAACGAGATACGCCCACATGTAGCTCAGTAATACAATTAAAACATATTTTAGGTTTCTTCGTGAAATTTAATAGAAAGAATTTTAGAAAGAAAGACGCTAATATTAACATTCAAAATATTAAGGAATATAAATTGAATATATTTGTTAAAATAATAGAATACATAAGCGTAATATAAAAGTAATACAGTATATAATAATATAAAGTAATGATGAGTGATGATTGATTTAGAAATAATGTATTTATTCAATAAAAAGATAAAGAAAGACTTTTTTGATGTTTTGATCAAAAACATGTATGTCATTAAAGTAGGACGCTTGTTATTTATAATATATTTTAAAGTATAATCAAAAGATATAAGTGAATTTTATTAGCATATTGTAAATCATTATACATTTATGTAACATTATCTTAAGCAACTAAATATGAAAATGTTATATTAGTATGATATAATATTTCCATATTTTCTCTTTTTTAAAGTGCAATATTTTTATAAGACTTTTAATATCGTTTACTTGTAATAAATTACAATAATGTCTAATAAATTATACTAATTATAAAATTATTGGATATTATGACTTACATAAGTTATTAATCTAACTTACACTAGCAGAGATCTCTTTAGTGATATGTCTATATAATTTATACTAGATGTAATACACCATTGTAATTTATACTAGATGTAATACACCATGTTAGACACCATTTTTTAAAATAACAGTTTAAGATAACAGTTCAGAATATTAAAAGTACGCAGAAAAGAAAGATCAAAGTTAACAAGTATAAGAGTTTAATAATCTTCTTAGAATGAAGAAAAGAAGAATTATCTTAAGATGCTTATAATTTAATAAATTTAACAAACAAGATGACAATTTTTTTAATACGATAAAAAAAAAAGTCAAAATGGATCACTGAGATATATATATATATATATATATCTCAGTGATCCATTTTGACTTTTTTTTTTAAATAGGAGAATGGCCACGAAGAAAATCGTATTAAAAAAATTGTCATCTTGTTTGTTAAATTTATTAAATTATAAGCATCTTATATATATATATATATATATATATATATATATATATTGCGATGGCGCCAGTGCGTGTCCATTGCAAGCACGTGGAAGTTGCAGAGGTCGCCCTGAGAATCGTAAGCGTTCAAACTCTGCAGCAGTCAGTCGCCAGCCGCCCGTGCTGTACCAACCGGGAGTGGTTTACTCTTTACGTCACAAAGTTAGTTTTTGTCATCGTTATTGCAACGTTTATGTAAAATTAGGACTGCCAGATTTCTGCTGGGGTGAGTGGAAAAAGTAATCGATTTGACAGATAAACTCGTAGGCACATTTGATTCATAACAAATCAGCGAGAAGACGCACAGATAAGCAAATAATTATTTCCTTTGTGTAATAAATTTCATGAATTTTGAAAGAGATTTTCTTTTGTTGAATAAATACAAAAAAGGTTTGTAATTGACAGTAAATAATTTTATAGTAATCAACAATAACTATGTATGAATACATGGAGATCAATAAAAAACGTTAGCCATATGCAACACCTAATTACGGTTTCTGCTTTTGTCCAAGCGCAGCTTGTTACAAGCTGGTTAATTACTTTGTTTGTTGGATGTTAGCAAAAAATGTGGAAGATAATTTAAGTTGCAGTAATTGCAATATATTTATCGGTCTTTTTAAAAAAATAAATATTAATATATTTTTTTTATTATATAAAATAACAATTTAAAAATAACAAAAGAAATGTATGTAGCAAAACTTTTTTAATGGTTAAATTTTTTTGTGGTTTTTAAGTAAGCAAGATAACTCTTCTTTCTTTGTCATTATAAGTCATATTCTTAAAATTTCTGACTTTATTTCTGACTTTTTTTTATGATTGTTCAGTACAAAAATGTTAATTACTCGTTCAAAATTAGATAAATTGTTAGTTCAGCATTTGCCAACTTAAAAGCTTAATTTTTACTTTCGTGTCTTTTTCAGTTATCTTTAAATATTTTTCGATTTTTCTGTTTGATTAAAATTTGATTAAAACTATTGAAAAAATATAGCGTAATAAAGCATTAAAATTTTTAAACTTTTTTAAAATATTTTTTATACATATAACAAAACATATTTAAAAGTATTACAATCCAAAATAAACAAAATGTATATAAATTTTAATATACGAATAATTATGTAACATGCCTCGGAGTAGTTTGCCTGCAAGGCGTATTATAGGTCTCCAACGAAATAATACGTTTTCAAGAATTTTTGTAGTTTTAGAATTACTAATTTAAATGATATGATCAAATAATATTTGAGTTCGCGTGATAATATTTTGATGTTGAAATGCATTTATTCGAGACACACAACTAAGCGCCAACGAGTCTGCATTTTCTGAAAATTTTATTCTCCTGAATGATGCATATCTGCCGATAACGAACATTGCAGCTTCCTATAATCGATTTCACGTGCCACGACGAATAATGGTTGACACGATCAACGATCCGTCCTATCCGTCTTCCTATGTAAATGATTCAGTACAAGAGACGGAGATCGTAAGCCAGCCGTTCAATTTCCATCGTAGATGTGTACGTCTACGCGAACAAATCGCATTAAATGGCAATGATGAAAACAACAACGGCGCTATAATTAAAATTCATCGACTCTATAGATCGCACGGTTGGCATCCATAAATTGGATACTGAAATAACTTGAAGCGTGCAAGAATTATGATGACTGCAATAATAATGTTATATCACAATTTTTTTATCATTTTTGTGGAAGCAGCGCGACGAAGAGGTTCGCATTAAGTTAAATTATATTACGATAAAAATGATATACTAGCTTGCAAACATATCATTTCGATTTATCTTCTTATTTATCTTCCTCATCTCTGTTGGATTATCTAGATACAGACTTTCAATCCTAGCTGCAAGGATATCAGAATCTTCCAACTAATCTACATTAATGCGCTTAGGAAGGGGAAGTTCTTCTTGCAAGTCAAGTTGACATAGTCTCATCGACAAAGTTGCATTGTTGCTTATTCGGGTTAAGAAAACGACGTTCTGATTTCAGAAATACGAATATATAAATACATTTTATATTCGATAAAATTTCTGATCACGTATTTCCTAAATTCTTTTTTATATCTTGCAAGACGTGCGCAACATTTAAATAAATAAAAAAAAATAAAAAAAAAAGATATAAATGAATTCGGATGATATTTAGCGGTTTTCCTTTTTGGGTTCTCGAAAAATAGCTTACATGTTGTGGGTTTCGTGTACCCGATAATCTCAACGATAAATTCGATGTACTACCAAGGAGACCAGGGATACGTGCCACCCTTGCTAAATGTCGGGCATACATCCCCGGATACAGACGAATGATACGCTTTCTGGATACAGGACCGGCTCTACTCCGTCTTTGCTCTAAATGGCAAAGGACTGACCCGGATCGACCTTTTAAAGTATTCTCTGATAAACCACGCTTGAACAAAAGGTCGGCCGGGAAACCGTCTCGATTCGATTGCACGTGAACGAGAGGTGTCCGTAAGATTTCTTACTCCCTGCTCGCTTTCCCTAGTTTCTTTCTTCCGAGTGCATACATCTTCATCGTGGTAGCCATTGTTCTTCCGTTTGCTTCCGATTTTCATGCCTGATCAATGTACGTGCAGTTCGCTCCGAAATGGACTCCACGTGGAGCACATCGATCAGGCAGGCCGGCTCGCGCGCGGATGGTATCGAAAGTTCGCGTCGACACATTTCTTAAAACATACACATTGCACGATAATCTCGTTAATTCTATGTAAATACATCGTTCTATATTCTGTTATATATTTAAATTTAAATTTTAAATTTAATATAAAGCGAATAGATGGTATAAATTTTTCTAAACTCTCCTACTTATAGTTTCTTCCTACTTTTATCATTATAATCTTTTTCTTTCGCTCTCTCTTTTTAAATTAAAAAAAAAAATTTATTTAAAAAAATTATGCAAAACGTAAAATTATTTCTAATTCTCACTTAATGAAAATACGAGACAATAACATTTCATTCGACGTGCGTAATAATAAACTTCAATTATTACTGAGAAACTATACTTGCAAACTAGGAATCGTTAATATCTCGGATCATGTCTTTAGCAACTTACGACTCTCCAGTGGATTATCTCGTAATACGATTCGCCGATAAGTTCATTAATCGAACTAGCTAGTGCGCCTGAAAAGAACACGATTTTAATTAAAAACTCAATTCCACGACGTTATCCTGAGAGATAATACACATTGATACCGCGTGTATATCGTATATTTGTGTCGAACGTCGGTCGAACGGTGTAATTTATTAATCATAATTTTCCGACAATTTACGCATACGGTAAATCGGACACACAGCAAGATTGAGTCTCGCTCCAATCAGCGTGA
Organism: Pogonomyrmex barbatus; assembly: GCF_055798465.1. Classification (NCBI taxonomy): domain Eukaryota; kingdom Metazoa; phylum Arthropoda; class Insecta; order Hymenoptera; family Formicidae; genus Pogonomyrmex; species Pogonomyrmex barbatus. The sequence goes on from NW_028297138.1 coordinate 7,415,364, forward strand.
TTAATGACGATCGCGACTAATCCGCGGGAGGGGAAGGGGAAGGAAGGTACTACAACATATTAGCTACTCCAATAAATTGCACGTAATCAAATAAATACTCTTCGAATTACGTGCGTCGCGACATTGTCAGATTTCGGTAGGTGATTTCGGCGGATTATTATTGCTACGGCAGTATTAACTCGATGAAGAATGTCTCGACATTTTTACCGACTCGTAAATCGATTGCTCTTTGGCGAGGTACTACACAATTCTGGCACTGAAATCTCTACAGATTTCATAAGACGAAAGTTTCTCTCTTCACGCTACACAGGGAGATTGAATTATTTTTCTTTTCCCGTTACGAAAGGAGAGCTGCTCTCGGACAGTAAACAATTACGTCAGAAAATAAATGATTACAATTGCATTAAATTTATATCAAAATATTGCAAGAACGTGAAGTTATATCGTCGCTGTTCGATTATTCGTACCATATTCGATTTTCATCAATAACCCTTAATAATTTTAATCCTGTTATCAGATATCCACGAATAACACGATATGAAAATCGCGTTAAACAGTTAAAGTTATATCTTATTTGAAGCATTCGTTTGTTTTTTTCGTTAACGCGCCTTTCCCGATGTGTTAAACCCATGTAATAAAAAGCGTAAAGGGTATGTAATAATTTGCGCTAGCATTACAAAAGAATTCTTTGCACTTTGTACCAATTCTGGAAATGCTAGTATCCCATCAATTTTGTAACATCCCAGGATCTCCGAGCCGAAATTTCAAACGAACTCTGACAAATTTTTCCCTCCATTTTTTCTTTCAAAGAAGTTTTGCGATAAAACGAACGGATGATGAATGGCTCTTTCGCCGGGTTATACGCGCACAATACTTGAATTTATGCAGCCTGCCATTATAGGTATATAGCAATTAGTTGTCATTTACGAGACTGGAATAACATACGATCTGACCGTAACATATCCCTCTTTTGTTCGCGAGTTTCTCCCGAACATTTCGCACTTCCGTCATTAACCCCCACCTCCCCGTTTCGTGTATTACCATCGATCGCAAGGATGTTTAAGCTATTTAGCGTTCTAAATCTTTTTCTTTCTTTTACTTTTTCTCTTCCTTTTTTTTTTTTTTTTATTTTGTGACGTTAAGTAGCGCACGTCGCTCACGATGATTTATCGAGAGTCAGTGCGCTTACATGCGTTTTGACCAGCTTACCTCATTAACGTAATTCATCAAATGATCGTGATTACTTCCGTGGAGCGGACGCCTCGTCGTCCTCGTCGTAAACACACCAGAACTGTACACTGTACTTTAGGTTACTTGCGGTTTAGGACAGGGCTTTAAAATTACAGAACTCGCTGGCGCACGTGTCCCCGTAAGTCTCTCGCGTGGTTTTCCCAATTGCGTTTCTTCCTCGGTCGCAACCGGGACGGTTGCAACGTGACATCATGAGCGGCGAGCGAAGATCGATCGATTCAAAGACGTGTCATGCGAGTTGAATTCCCGCGAGATCCGACGAGTCGAGTCCTCCGCCAGAAGTCCTTTGCCAGGAGGGCGGAGAGAGTCAGGAGGATGGAAGTCGAATCGCTCGAAGCGAATCTCGAGAAAGACGGATATAAAATGAGCACGGGGAGGGAACGAGTTATCAGAACAATCGTCGTTCCCTTTGCCTCTCGCAAATTCGCACATTGTTTTTCACTCGACACGTCGTCAGAGCGCGAGAAATTGTTCTTGTGAGGAAAAACGAAGGGAGAAAGAATATTTTCGCTTTCTCATTTATTGTTCTAGCTAAAGCGGAGCTAACGTGGGGAATGTATGATGATGTACATTATGCGCAGAAATAACGAAAGCTTTTGCCCGTAATCTTGCTTTAGTTACGCCGAGAAGGGGTTGGTATTATTTCAACGATCCGTATAGCTTAAATGATACCGTATCTTAATAATGCGGCGGCTTTTGTCTCCACCAATCCCATTGTTAATTGTAATGACAACACGACACAACGTGTTGCACGTGATGTTGCACGCACGAAGTTATATTTAGAACAGTTTACACCGATGTATTATAACAATTGAATTATATTGAATTATTGACATATCCTGGAAATTAATTTAATTAAATGCAGTTAAAAAATAATGGATTCGGATTTATTATTACTTATTGCATGACAGAAGATTTATTAAAAAAAAAAAAAAATCTAAGAAGAATTGAGATATCAAAAAATTATTGAAAATGATATAAAACATAAAGAAATAATATAAGAATAAATTATATAAAAAATAATTTTAGAACCTTTTAAATAAAATAAAAGAATTTTATATAAAACAATAAAAGAATTTTAGAATATTCTTTATTCAATTTTTTTTCTACTAACTATGATTGCAGACGCTTGCAAATGTTTTCAAAAATTGTATGGCAAAAAACACGCTAAATGCAACTTACTAAAGACATTTATATTGTGTGGAAATAAAATGGAGGAAAGGCGCAGCAAGCTAGTTCGTTCATCAGCTGCGGTTTCAACAGTAAGTTACGCGATTCGTCATGTCATAAATATCAGTGGAAAACGACTTCCTGCAACGTTATAACGGATTCCGCACTACTTCCAAAGCCGAAAAGCAGTATCGTTATTCCGGAGAAAATCTTTGAAAGTCGCACATATTGCGATACCACAGCCATCGGCAATACCTCGCTGTTGTGCGCACGTGAATTATTTTACAAACTTGTAAATGTTTCATCTGTTGTCTCTGAACATGCGACTCTCTTTTTTTTTAATATTATAAGAATATATATAAGGAAAAAAAAAAAGTAATAATTAATGCCATGTACCAAAAGCAGGTCAGAGACAGTATAGATTTAATTATTAAAAATTGTAATGCGCGAAACAAGATTTACAAGACAAATGGGAAATTTCTCATAAATGAAAAAATTTCCCGTGCATAAAAAGCTACTTTTGAATCTTTCAAATCTTACTTTTGCAAAAACATTTACAACAACATTCAAAACCGTCGTGGAATAATCAGGCGGGTGGTATAAAGCAATTGCTATTAAACGAATTAACAATTAAAAGAATATGCTTTTCGCTATGACGGAGGTAAATGCGCGGGGAGATTTTAGCGCGCATAGAAAGCACGCCGGATATCACCCGCACAATAATGGCGAGATTTGCATTGCAAATCCTCTCACCTTGTTATTTGGACACAATAATCCAGCCGCCTACCGGATTGCTGGCGCATATCTCAAGATGAAAATCGCGAAGGCGGCCCGATCGCCTATATCTTCTTTCTCGAATAGAGATAGCAGTTCCTGCTTTACTGCCAGGTGAATCCCCGAGAAACTGCAAAAGTTCCGGCTGCCTAACTCTGGTGTTGCCACTCTCTTTCCTTCTAGTTCTAACTAGTTCTATGTGTTACCTCGCTTCTTTTCCGCTTCGTATCTGCTTCCTCTCTCTCCTCCCGTTCTCTGTACGCGCTCTCTCCGCTCGCTCTTCGACAATCGTTCTACATCTCCGCGGCCAGAATATGCTGTCGAAGAAGTCTAACGAGCTAAAACTTCATAACATCAATTCTATTAGATGCATGAACGCCTTCGAAAACAATATATTCAAAATTTGCGGAGTATTAGCTGCTCTCTGCTTCGGGCTGAAATTTAAGGAACATCACTGCGGGGCAACGCCGCTCAAATTGTTTGCGACGTGAATGATAATGGTCATTTCTAGATTCTTCTGTTATTAATTGTGTTAATATTTTAAGTTTAATTTTTACAAATCAGACTGTATTAGCCGATATTTAGCCGTTTGTATCATTTTATATTAGGTAAATTATGCATGATAAAAAGTGACATTAGGTACGTAAAATCGAACGCTTAGGTTTCTGAGAATATCTAATGCAATTTTATTAATGATCGCATAATTACAGAATATTGCGAACTCATATTGCGTTTATGTTAAACTATGCTTATTACAGTAGAAGATTATGAGCAAGCAGAGCGAAATTCGATAAGCGAAATTTGCCAGTTGAAAATTTTATTACAGCGATATTAAACGCGATGTTCCGAAAATAATTGCGTAATTATTTCATAACAGGGGTGTCTTTTTCTTCTCTTGCATAAATTCCAGAATTATATCGACGTTGATTTCTAACAACATTCATCAATTTTTATAGTATGCATGTTCTAAATTGGATAAATAAATAAATATTAGATTATTTTATTATGCATTGACGTAATTGCGCAATCAACATTACATTTTGACGACAAATTCAATGAATCTATGATCCTTATCTACGATCTATCTCTTGGCGATATCGCACATAAATGTTATTCTCCTTCATTCGTTTTATTATCCTATCCATCGTATATAATCGGGATAAAAAACACGTGACACTTATAGGTAAAATTGGATCGTTGGAAGACGAAATAGAAACGCTTTTTAGTAAATTTTCCGTGAAAGATAAATGTATTTTTTTTTTCCGGAGATGAAGTCGCGTTTTCTTCGCACGTTTTCCTTTTCGTTTGCTATACAATCCCCCTTTTGAATATGGATTTAGCAAAAGGAAGATGCATAGAGCATAGGGATAATAAAATAATATATTTCTAGGGCGCATCTAAATTCTCACTTGTTTCGGATGTCATCGTCGCATTTTTCTTGCGCGTTGTCCACAGTAACTTCCATTTTCGTTTATTTCCGCGCCACTCGACGGGTTGCACATATACGAACAAAAGCAATATAGATGCAACCTACGCACTGCGGCAGCAACTGCGAGAAATAACAATCGATCCTAGTGGTTTTTGTCAATTTTTAATTTTGCAAAACATTGTAAACATAGGAAGAGCAAATATATAATATTCCTTCATATAATTTTTCACACGATATAAAGGGTACAAATGATCTTATTTCTTAATAGCACTCTGTCATTTTTAATTTTGCAAAACATTGTAAATGCAAAATACTAAAAATTCCTAAAAAAAATAATTTTACATCATACAAGTGAAGATAAAAAAAAATATTTATTCTATTTATTCTCTGGATTATTGATCTTTTCAATCGTTTTAATTTATTTCTATTTTTAATTTATCTATCGATTCATCGCACATTATTAAACATATTTTAATCTTTACATGTGAACAATTTAATTGTGTTTAATCCACGGTACATCCAGATCGTGCGGATAACTCATATCCCTTCAGCGTTCATGTTTGGCTTTCAGAACCAGGGACGAAGCGAAAGCTCCGGGAACCGTGCAAATACATCATAGCCTTTTCAACACCCTCGACTGCATTTCAAAAACCACGGGGGATGCGAAGTACGACGGGCGATGACAGGACCAGCATGGGGGTCGAGGTTCTGCCTCGTATTGGCGGCAATCACGATCGTTATCGCCAATTATCCACGGCATCGCGACAGACACCTGCGCGAGCAGCTCGTTAACAGCCACAAAATCACCAGGAATATCACTCAATCGCAAGGTGCGTTACACAACGATACGATACGTAATTCGTTTTGGATACCGATGCCGCAATTACTTCTTCATACGTAGTCAAAGTAAAGCCTCAAACAGAACGAGTAAAGCCTCAAATAGAACGAGTCGCTGTTATTTATTTCGCTATTTTTTTCCCGATGCATTCCGCTTTTTCCGTTTTTTCTGACTTTTTTTCTGCAATAATAATAGCACTTCTCAAATTTTTATTTCCAAATTGATTCGGATGATTTCTGAGGGAATGTAAAGAAGAATTAATTTTGATCTGTATCATATATATAAATTCGTACAGAATAGATATATATATATAAATGTTCTGAGCATATTGACCTGTGAATGTATCTCAGACGTATCGCGCCGAATGATCTCTGACATCGTTGTAACATAATAAACGTCGCGTAGAAATTCGGAATCGAAGAGCTTTGGGAACTTTGGGTTTAATTACCCGCTCTAAAGTTGAACACTACGTGACTAAGCCGAGAAACCGAGCCGTAAGAGTGATTCGTTTCGGTGCTAAAGTTAGTTGGATTTTCATGCACTTTGGTTGCACCAAGCATGGGAAAGTTTCGATATCATGTAAAATTTCACAACGTGATGCGGTCTAGGGTGATTACATTTTTTTTTATTTTTAAACGTGAAATATACTCTAAAAGCATACGTCGACCTATCGTGATTCTGCCAGAGAACAAAAAGCTGTCGATTGACAATAAAGTGTAAAAAAAAAAAAAAAAATACGAGAGTGGAGACTCATCGAAACTGGTATTTCGGATCTTTTTGTTCGTGGACGGGCGGTATTATTCCCCGTTATTTGCTACGATTGCTAAATTACACGTCGAACGGCTACATCGTCCGATTTCCGATGGACTACAATCTCGTATCTGTATTAGCTTGACTGTTCGGATATTTACTTTCTGTGGAAGCTTGCGCTGGCTTTTCCGTCGAGAACCAGTAAGAAGATGTGCATTTGTCCTATATAGCTTTATAGCAAATCCCGGATTTCAATGCTGAACCGATTAGACTTTAAAGAGTCGTTTGCTGTAGTCGACCGTTTCCAGAGCGTTTCATACAAGTGAAATTTCAGGCTTTCATAGCAGTACGTAAAAAAAGTTGCGCACGCTCGTTTAACTAGCGTACGTCATTTAAGTACTTTATTAAAACGTCAAAAAATTTCGTATCACACAGTCATATAAAAGAGCATAACGCATAACTTATATCTTTTCTCTCATATTGCGCTCATATTAATTATGGTATCTCTCATATTGTTAATTATAATCTACTTTTATTCATCGGGAACATGTTAAACATGTAAATTCAATTTTGTAATACAGCGTCCGCATTATATTAATAATAAATTATTTAAAGTGACACAGCTGCCCACTCTCACGAAAAATCTTCATGAAAGTTTAACTTTGTCGCCGTTATGACATTTTTCTGAAGCCGCACTTAAAGTAATGCGGCGCAATCTTATCAAGCGCTTTGAAAGAATCATCACCACGGTCGCTGTATTAATGCAGCTTTATAAGAGCGCAAAGGAAAATTTCTGATGTTTCTATTTTAAAAATAAATCTTTCTTTTTTTGTAGCAGCTTTCACTGTTCCTCATACATTTGTTGTTTTGCACATTTATTTTTCAATATATATTTATATATATTAGTCGTGTGCGATACTGATGCTCCTGTCAAGATGAGAAAGTCGCTTTGGATAGTAAGCCTGGAGTTCACCCGATGAAATATTCAATTCAAAACTCGTTTGGCGACTTGTCATTCGACTGCACTTACACACGTAGCTTCGCACGTGTAAATGTTGGCTACACATACATGAGCCTGCTGCACATACACACCGACCGTCTCATGCTATTTACAAAGTTTGTCGTTGCCAATCCGCGCTATGCATTTTACGACTTCGACTACGACTAACGTCGTGGAATCGAAAATGAAATCTTCTCATTCTTTCTTACTGGAACCTCCGTTATATTTATAAATCAAGAGAAAATAACTTGTTTTAAAAATTACACGCTCTTTTAAGAACAACTTTTCAAATATTTCTTGGGCTAGATTTAATACACACACACACACACACACATATATATATATATGTTTCATACATATTTAATACGTATATATGTCTCATGTATATCTCTATATTTATATCTCTATCTTATATTAGAATATTTATATCTCTCTGACGTAGGATTCTCTGACGGGAATAAATAGATCGATAAATTTTGAATCGCATTGACATAACAATTGGCACTGGAGTAGTGCCACTGACGAGAACCTACTTTTTGTAGTATTTGAGTATTGTAGTATTTGTAGTATATCAAAGGAAATAACGAGACACCAGGTACAGACGGTTATTGTATGCCGAACTTCTGGTTTGTAATGAAGCGTGCAGATACGAGACACGTGGATGCGTGGCAGGAAGCGAATCTGACCATGCACGTTTGACCTATTTGTCACACTGCGAAATTGTCTCTCTCATAGTCCCATTATGCATGCTTTTGTATAGGCCCAGTCAAACCGAAAACAGCCATCCCAAACGAACAAAATGTTATATTAAAAAAAATGTTGAAAAATATTCATGAGTAACAATACGGATTGATAATTAAAAATAAATAATTGTTATCACTGTCAAATTGACGAATAAAAATGTAACAATCGTAATTTAAAAACTTCACAAAATTCTTACAAAAGACAAGCGACTGTACTTTTCGAGAGCGCACTTTCGCGATATAATTAAATTACGCAGAAATTACGCTCTTCCTTCTGTTCCTGAGGCGCATTCGTACATTGAAATTCTTCCTCCATCGCGGAAGTAGCAATCCAATTACAGTAGCTAATTTTAATGGTGTAAGTTATATGAGAGAGAAGAAATTGCATAAATACTTGAACGTGCAACGTCAAGGTAACGCAATGATACAGGAACAAGGAAAGGACTGCACAGAATTACTGACACGTTGGGTTTAATATCGCGCATCGATCGGGGCAGGAGGGGGAAGAGGTGAGGATTATCTTGCGGATTACATATAAAGTTTCATCGTTACAGGCAAGCATGTTATCTTCCTAGATTTGGCGTGGTGTTATCTGTCCGCAAGTATCCTTTGTCGAGGGATAAAACTTGTCATCACGAAAGAGATAACTTGTCGTTTTAATAAACTGTTGACCTGGCCCAATATTAGTTTTCAGTTGATTGATAGGTTATATCCTTCCATTACTTATGAGAGTAATTATAACTTTTGCGACGGTTCTTTATGACCCATAATTTAGGTGTAACATTGCTGCACCGCAAAATTTCTCATGCCCTACCGCGTGCAATTGGCATATAATTTTAAAGATCTTGGAAGAATTTTGTAAAACGATACGTCATAAAAAAAAAATATGAAAAAGTATTATCATGTGCAGCAGACGATATAAAATGTGTATTGAATTTAAATACGTACTATACAAATTACGACGTAACTTGTATTAAAAAAAAAAATTATACGTTTCCTTTCTCTCTTTTTCTCTCTCTTTCTGTATAAGTCATCGTACAACTTTTCGCAGTCGAACGCTGGTCCAACTTATACGCATTCCTCTGACCTTCGTAATTGGATTCACGTCGAGCTTCGAGCACAAAGTATGAGAAACTCGCAAACGTCGTCTCATTTCGACGGAGGGTTCGCGGAGCATCAACAAGGCTGGTACTGGCCGATGAAAAATGAGCGACAAGACGGATGGTAGCATCTTCGACGATGGGTAGCATCCTTGCCATAAGGCGATGTACGGAAACAAATGGTCTTGTGGATGTATATTTATTACGTCGCCGTCGTGCGACCTCGATTGTAGAATGCAGTCGAAACCGCGCGTCTTGCGGATTCGCACACGAGCGACGGAAGAAAATACGGAAGGAGAAGGATGAGACAAAGATGATCGTAGACTTCTCTTTAAGGTACATACGAACGTAACGTGACGCGCGTGGCCTCGTAAAAAGCTCGTAAAATTTTCTCCGGCGAGCGGAAAACGTGAGAACGATCAAGTGCAGTTATTCGTTATTCAATAAAATCTCACCTTTACCTCGCGATATAATTACCGTGTGATTTAGCAGAATAATGTAGCGCGAGAATGAAATTCCTATGCATGCCTAATAACACATTGTACAAATGTTTGCACAGACACGACGAATTAGTAATTCTGACGCCAAATATTTTCAGAGATCCTATTATCCGGGGTTATGACCCTCGCATACACCAACCGAGTATTATTCGAGCCGAACCCAGAGGTCGTTTTGGGGACCTGATTTTCCCCGGACAACTGCAGAATTTATATTCGGTCACTTTAAGCGGCACATTCGTTCCGCGTCCCAATTAAGACAGTCTCGTCGCAATTAATGACTGCGAGACTGCGAGTTATCGTCCGAAACATAGAAGAGGATCCGCGATAATCAGTTAAGATTGCATCGAGGATCGATAATAAAACACTTTTGCGAATACTTCAATTTCCGCCGTGTCGTGAGAGAGCGGATTTCCCCCGGCTTGTGGGTTCAGCTGCCTCCCATTAGCGTTAATGAAAAACGCGTACAGTGATTTCGAACTTTTTCCATTATACAATTCGCCTTCCGAATGCCTAATGGACACACTCTTAATTAAAGTTGTTCCGCTCGATCGTATAGGTATCCGCTTGTGAGCTCGTCGTCAAGAGCAGCCCCACGCGTTATTAAAAACGCTCGTCTTCGTAGGCGTATTGATACCACGTAACACGGTTTGAAACTTGCTTACGAGAACATCGATCGTAACACAAAAGCGCATTGTGATGCACCGCAATATTACCGCATCTGCCGAACGTTATTCAGAGGCCTGTAATGCTTTTTTAATACCGTACCCGATGTGACCTGAATCCAGCTTCTATATGCACGAACAATATTTTACAATTTTTTAAGTCGATTTTTTTTTTGTTACACATAAAATCGCGTGTGTTCTCGCGGCGTTACGTTGTCGAAATCCAATATAACGTAAGGCTTCTTTCTTCTCTAAATTAATGCGTTCCGCATTCCAGGTAATGACTGCGACTGCGTAAACTACTCCAACTGTAAATAGCATTAAATTTTATGCCAATCGTTAAGGAAACCGTCCGCTTGCGTTTTTTTGCACCTGAGGCTCCTGGAGCTTCTTCTTATTTTCCTGTCCGCATTTACATTTTTGCATTTACATTTCATGGATGATTAATGTCACACAGCGAATGGAATCGTCGTTTGTGTTTAAACTAAAAAGAAGAAAAGAGGAACGGTTTTGTATCCAATGTAGCAGTCGATTCGCGTTTACGAATTGGATTATACGCCGAACGTGTAACGCACAGCAGTCGCTTTAGTGGCTAACTAAAATCTCGAAGCCGGCTTACATACATCGCGTTCGAGCAGCAAGGCGCAATCTGTGCTTTTGTAGAGAATCGCGAAATGCCCGCTTAGCTTTCACGAGGCGTTAGAACATAATTAAAAACGCAGGTCCGCGTTATTCTCAATTGAAAGCAAGTGTTCGCACCGAGCCGTGGTGAAACATAAATCACGCGAATTCTTTCACGCGCCGCGTTCCGATCTTTTTATTCACATATAGCTTCATCTGAATTTCAAATAATCGTCAAGGTAATATATCAAAATAAAATATCTTTTTAAAGAAAAATAAAATACCTCTTGTCAAAACACGCACGTACACAGCAAATACACAGTAACAGATAAATATTTTCTTCTATCCCTAAGATAATGGAAAATCTATAGCAATTAGCTCGCCCTATAAATAAATGAGTAGCCAAATTTTTATGATGTGTGTATAAAAATCAATCAAGTGTGACGTATATGAAAATCAATGTGTAAAAATAAACTAGGGAGAAATAACAGAGAATAGAGAAGACGAACAGAGAACAGAGACAGAGAAGACGAAAGAAAGATTTAACGGATATAAAATATCAAATTGATATTAAAAGACTTAGATTTAATTCTCCGCTATAGATCGCGATATCCTGATTGGACGGTAATAAATTAATAGAGCATTCTAAACCTTTCGAAATATGAATATTCCATGTTTGATTTTTCCGGCCATCGATATATATTTATATTTCAATAAATAGATTGAATTTACAGATCTGTAATCACAAACTCGCAAAGATATATAAATGAATTTTATTTGTGCCTCTGAAAGGGATATCCGGATTATGTGGTTTTACTAATAATTTGTGTAATGCATTGCTGAGAGAGAGAGAGAGAGAGAGAGAGAGAGAGAGAGAGAGAGAGAGAGATGTATAAATTAATAAAGATATATTAAATTAGTTTCAGCGAATTGTGTACATTCAATCAATAAACAAATAACATTTTCTGCTTAATGCTCTTCATCTATCATTAACAATGTATTAACAATTGCAACAACAGTATAATATTATGCATCAATTGCAGTGCACAAATAATTTGATTAAATATATTGTTATTGACATTTATTTGACTCGTGATATATTGCATTGTTTCAAAAATTAATGAACAAAGACGTATGATTCGCGATATTTTGATAGGAATGAGTCGGCATTCTTTCGCCGTCCATCCCTTAACTTTTTCATTTGATTAAAGTACGATCTATGAAATCTGAAAGAGACAAAGGTAGTCATTGTGTCGCAGACATTTAGTTCTCTCTCTCTCTCGTTAACCCCGAGCGCTCCCGCATAATCGAATCAATAACGGATGGGTAATTTTCTTCGTCGACCGGAACAAATCAGATCAGTCATGAAATTCCAGCTCTAAAGATGCGTAGCGATGAAGAATCATTTATCATAATTGCACTTTAACAATATCAAAGAAAATATTGAAATGTATATGTGTACATGTATTTCTAACGCCTAGACACTGTAGACGTGTTTCTTCAAGAAAAAAAGATTCTTTGAAATTATCTGTTGACGTAAACGTGTTATAAAAGTCTAATTTTACCGCTACTTGAAACAACCAAAAAAAAATAAAAATAGGAAATAACTATATGGGATATGTAAATTAAGAGAGAAATGGAGCACATAAATGGATCTGATTGTTTGCCTGACCTAGATTAATTCAAAAGGGCTTTTGTCGTGCACTCTGCCAGAAATACTGTACTTATTCTCCGCCTTTTTTTTTCAAGAAGTTCAGCTCGCGATGTTGTCATCATCTCTCGACAATGTATTACCATTTCGCGTTTCCTTTGAACTTTCATGTCTCATCTTTTCTCTTCAACTGCCGTGAAGATTATTCCGAAATTGCACGGAGTAAGGAGGAATAGATTTTCAATTTCCGCGATCTCGTAAAGCTGTGTATATGACGGTGGACAATCTGCTTTTGTGTCTGAAAAGAGAACAAAAGATGAACTTCCGCGGCTCTGTAAAATCGTACGACCCTGTCTCTCTTTACGCAACCTCGCAGTATTGGGTAGCCGAGCTTTCGACAGCCACGAAGAAAATCAGGGATTGACCTCGGTGGACTTCCGGATCGTAAGAAAGCGCCGTTACCACACTCACCAAGAAACATGTCGGTCGTTCACGGACCCGAAAGATTCTCTAGCAAATGCCTTTTTCAGGATTACGTGAGAGATTGAAGAGTTATGACTCCTCTGCTGTTTTAGTGAAGTTTTACAAATTTCTAGTCGTGAAAAAACCTTCAAGTTTAAATTTCAGAATCACTAATGTTAATTCACCTTGTGGTAGTTGAAATAAACGTATTGTGGAGGATGTTTAATTGTAAGAGAAGAATGAAATTAATATTATATTTTATCAATTATATTATTTGTTTCTCGTACGATATATTTATTCGTTGCGCCATTGCGGTATTTAAATAATTGATATTTTATATCACTTGAAAAGTATGCGTTCCGTGTAAAAATTTCAGAAATTCGCACGAATTGTAGAACAATACGTAAAGTGCAATGAAGAAATGACGTCAGACCAAAGTATGGTGGAAATCTTACCCGCAACTTTCCAACGCTGTGTCGTTCGTTGCGGTAAAGCCACCTGCTCACCATTACAGCATAATTGTACCTTTTGTATTTCAAGTATCCGTAAAATTTCTGAGTGCTTCGCAAGCTCGAGCAGAACCTTCGCGCGGTTACGAAACGTGCGAAATAAAAGGTCAAAAGGTTATGCGGCTGCAATTTTATGTCGCGCCTCTTTATTTTCTTGTGATTGTTTTGTTTACAAATCCCTGTGACAAAAACGTAAAATTCTTTCTAACGATAATTAAAATTATTACTTTTGTACTTTGCATCGTTAAAAAAATTAAAAAAGATATAGGATGGAGGGAAAGAGCGTCTTTATTCTTTATTTCGGGGAAATCTTGCATAAGACAGTTTTAAACTTGTTGCAAAGGAAAGAACATGATGAACTCGATAAGACGCTCAAATCTGGGAAAGCACTTCGATATGTAATGTTTTTCGTTCTCGAATAGAAAAGCAGATAGTGAAGATATAAATTGGCAAAGTGAATACACAATTTATTTTATAACTTACATAACATTTCTGTTTTTCGTGTTTTTCAATGCGAATCTCGTGTTTTCGCGAGAATCCATTATAGCCGCACCATTCAAAACGGATGTCGGCGGCTTACGTGAAAATCTTGTCAAGATTGTCTCTTGGAGTAGTTCTATTGTTTATCCACGCGTCTACCTATATCGCTAACAATCACAAACCTCACTTAAAGGCTAATCGATACGTTAAAGAGCTTAGACACGGTAACGCTGAAATGCAAATAGGAAATCGTTAGTATTTAATGCTAACAATTTTTGAAAACGACATAATTTTGACATAGGTTCGATAATTTAAAAGCAAAGAAATAATTTGATAAAATCGTTTAACGATATGTTTCAGAAGTAATCGCCAATCTGCCGCCCTTACGAATTCCACGTTTGAGGCATCATCGTGTCACGGATTGGGATCCATACTTTGAAAATGCAGACGGCCAGGGTATCAACGGCTCGCAAAATGTGGCGCTGCATCTTGGAGCAACAGCTTATCTTGATTGCCGCGTCGCAATGCTCTCTGGGAAGAAGGTGCATATCAGAATTTCGTTTAGTCGCGTGTTTAAACCCGTATGTTTTTAATTTAATGTCACTGAAATCGTATCAACGCTATTTCAAATAATTAGAAGGGCAAAATAGTTTTATACTCAAGTGTATTCGCAATTAAAATTATTTTTATTAATAAATTAATATTAATATATTATGCGGACAATAATTATCGTATTATAGAATGGCGTTTTCTACTAGTTCTGTTTTTATTGTTGTTACTGTTATTGTTATAAACGACTTGTCTGATCATACTCGTACTACGACTACTACTGCATTCTGCGCGCCGCACAATCCAATTTTCTCCCGCAATCAGTAAATATTTTCGCGAACTCCAGGTAATGTGGTTGCGACAGAACATCGATTGGGCATCCCTCTTAACTCTCGGTAATACTACCCACATATCGGATTCGAGATACAGCGTGAGCTTTCAGTATCCAAACAACTGGAGATTGGCCATCTCCGGCGTACGGAGGGAAGATCACGGAGTGTACGTTTGCCAAGTGAATACGCATCCGCCAAGAATGCTGGTCACGAACGTCACCGTTCTTGGTAATGTCATGTTTTTACGAGGAAATAAAAGGAATCGCGGGCAGAACTGCGGATATAGAGATACAAAAATAATTTACCCGATACGAACATGTTGCGTCGATAATGAGGTAACAGCGCAGACATAACAACTTCTAAATTGCGGAAACGTGAGAGAAGTTAACGATATATTTTGCCAATGTCGTAAAATCTTTCAGTGATTATACAACGGGGGGGGGGGTTCCATAAAACCCTTATTTGCTTTGTTAGATAACCCTACGTTGTTCACGGGTTTTACATTCCAATATTATATATTATTTTTTTTTATAATTATTGTTTCTTTTATAATTTTCAATTAGAGAAATGAAAATTGATAATATATATTCTATATATTTTTAAGATAAGAACGAATGCAAAAGATTAAACGATTTCCCGTATAAATAAAATGAGGCAACAATTGATTTAGAGATAAATAAAAATATTTAATAAACGATTTTTAGTTTAACAAATTTCTAACGGTTAAAACTTTACCCCATGTAAGTAATAGAAGATATAGTTCGTTTTCTTTACATTAAAAAAAAAAAAAACAATTCCACCTGTCTATCGAACCGTTCCATTTTCATCAGTTGCAATTCACACTAAAAAATGGAAGCACTCGCGATCGCTTGGCATGCACGTTTCCGCTTGCGAATACATTTGCGTAACGAAAAATAAATAGTTACGGGAGCAGTGCGGTATTAACTCGCGGATATAAACATAGGAAATATAGTACGATGCCGCGGAATAATGCTCAACGAAACGTGACGAAAAATTAAAATTTCTGCATAAATAAAGAAAATTACATAATAGATTTTTAATATTATATTGTGTGTGTGTGAGAGAGAGAGAGAGAGAGAGAGAGAGCTTTTTCGAGATAAATTATATATATATGAATTATCTCAGTCATATTTGATCAATTTAAAAGCGATTTCACGTATTCTATTTCTATTGTTTCTGTAATCAATATATATCGTGCATGTTTTATTTCTGCCTATATTCTACGAAGAAGCGGAGGTGATAAAAAGCGTGAGAGAATAAATCATAGAATTCTATATCGGTTTGTAGAGTATTTATACTTTTTATGTAACCTTTCAGTTCTGAAATCTACGTGTACCTTCCGGATATTTTTGCGTGATATATTACGAAGCATTGGGTATAATAACCGTGACACTCGGTAGCCGCGAGATGCATGCATTGTTTTCCATTTCAGTACGCCAAATCCTACGTTTGCGAATTGCCGACTGTCGTGGCGCACCTAAACGGCGTAGTCGCGAATTTAAATTCCGCCCTCGTAAAGATTCAATTACCGTGAGAATATCTTGCGGCATCCCGCCCGGAAACAAACCAGGCACAGTTGTATCACGTAGTGCGACTCGTTGCAACGATGCACCTTTACAACATGCAACTTTATTTTACCTCTCTTCCCTGGCATCTCAACAAATACGTCTGCATGTGCCGATCCGCGCTCATCATTCCCGGTGCCTTCTAGCGATATTTTCTTTTTCGGTTCAATTATGAAATATAAATATTAATTGCTCATAACTCCGCAAATTGCGAAAAATGATACGCAAATGTGTAAAAAGGCAGAGACTCTTTTCAAAAATTGTTAAAATGACATGATTCGCAACATTCGATATTATAAATTTTATGCGAATAATGCGACAATTCGTTTTTTAAAATATTTAGTAACTTTAAATATCTCAAAAAATTAAATTATTTTTAATATCTTAAAAATTAAACGTGTCAATTCATAATACTTAATCGAGGATGACAGAAAGAGAAAGAAAGATAAAAAAATGAAATACGGAAAAGTTGCTCCTTCATCAACGACAAGGATTAATTCAGTGGTACATCTGTGCCTTTACAGCGCCGGATATTAGAATCATCGACGAGGCCAGACATGAATTACGGGACCGATACTACAAAACCGGAAGCGGAATCGAGCTAGCCTGCGTCGTCCGGCCGTCCTGCCCGGACTCGAGGGTGCCGCATCCCGTGTGGCGGAAAAATGGCGAAATGCTGCCGGATCACATCAACGTTTATCACATTAATGGGTGAGCGTATATATCGCGGGCCGGGACGATGGATCGAAGACGAGCTCTCCCGGAGATACGGATATACGGCTGCATCTCGATTTGCACGTGCACGTGCGCGGACGTACGGAGATATTGTCTATTCGTAGATACACGTAGATCGGGTCTTATCCTCCCCTAAACCCGGAGGGCGTACGCGTTGACGAGCGCGATAGCGTACGCTTTGTACGCGATGCAACCGCCCGCGATTGATCGTCTCGAGACTCGCTACGACACGCGTCGAAAATTTATCTCTCTTTCGCCGGGACAGAACTGGAGCGATCTCGCGGCGAATTTTATCGCGGCGCCTCAAGTTCGGGTTGAATTGGTATTCAAAAGCTATTTGCGTCCGTGTCGGATACAGGCGATCCGGCTACGCCGGAGCTTGGATTTACGGTATAATTCTTTATTCAACGTCCGTAAGTCAGTTCGCGCTGGACATCTCCGTGGAATATTTATATGTCTTTACGTTTTCGACGCACGTAAAGATACGCATAATGCAGCTCGGACACCGTCCGAGAAGATTACGTATTCTTAATCTCCGCGTTGTTTTTTATTTTTTTATCGTTAAAATTTAGCGGACGGAAGCTAGTAGATTATAGATACTAGCGCCGAACACTGCATGCACGCGTATGGCGACACGAAATATAGCAACCGATTTTTCAGGTCGAACGAGGATCTGGTGACGAGGCTCTACATCGAACGAGCGAAAAAGACTGACAGCGGGGAATATACGTGCTCAGTAAGCCAATTCAGCACGACCGCGGTGCATATTCACGTCCTAAATGGTAAATTAAATAAAAAAAAAAAATCATCGAACGCGCGGAATTAACGAATGTAAATGGCTTTGTATTTTTCCTCGAACGTTCTTATTTCTCTTAAAAAAATAAACATCTTACAAAAGAGATCTAATGAACATAAATAATATTTATAAAGATGTATTACGTCAAGATAGTTCGCTATTTGCAACTAAATTGTAAGGAACAGAAATCGGAATATAAGCGTAATGAAAACAGCTTCGAGAAAACGTTTTCGGTTAATAAGACATAATAATATCGTACATATAATGATGACATCTCATTTGTCCCTTTTGAATTGTAGGTGAAAAACAAGCTGCTGTTCATCACGATCAATGGAATGCGGCACGTACCAATCATTACGCAGCTTTTACTGACTTCTGCGTAATGTTTGTCAGTTTCCTCCTTCACATGTGGCAAAATTATTCTCTATGAAACTCATTTTCGGCCAATGTTAAGTTTACATCGCGTCAATGTGCGTCAATGTGTACACACATTTCGATGGCAAACTAAAACATGTACTTCGATCTCAACAAAATACGTGCTTTTGATTAATACATTATTGTTATAAATGCGAACCCGCTGAATAAATCTATGTCAGTATTATAAGACTATAAGAAAAGAATAGAATAATATTGATATTAAAATAAAGATTGTATTTCTACGCTTCAGAGTTCTTTCTTTTTCTCTCCTAAAAATTTTAATTAAGACTCTACTCTTTTCTAAAATTATAAGTTTTTGTTGTTTTAATTAAAAAAATGTTGTCAAAAAATGTCAATCCATTATCTTTGGCATTTTTTTAATAAATAATTTTCTAAATATTATACGAGAAATTTATTTACAAAAGATCAGTTGAAAGCAAGTTTTACCGACTGACGTAAATAAAGCTTGCGAAAGCTCTGCAAAGCTCTGCAAGCTCGACGACCGACTGACCATGTCGGCAGTAGGAAACAATATTGTGTCCCCAAAATCTCTATTTTATCAATTTCAGTAAATATAATCGCTATTATTATCTATCGAAGTAAAAATTCATATGCATTACATAATATTTTATCATACAAGACTAAAGAGGTTCCAGTGGTTTCACTAAATTGGCTTCATTAATTTTTTTAAATCGTAATACTGGAAACAAGCAATAAATAGCAAGGTTTCTAATTTCATTATTATTAAGATGCATAACATAATATATATCAATTAGTTATTGTTTTAAACATTTTTGCATTCTACATAATCTGTTATATTGAAGGATGATGATAGAATAAAAGCTTTGTTGCATGGGGATGAAGTTTGAGAAATGAGTGGCTTGTTAAAAGTTAATATCGCGTTAAAAGTTTCAACGATATCCATCATCATCAATATTATTAATAGGAAAATATGCCATAAAATCTGTCTATCAGGTCATATATATAGTATAGAAAACAATGCCTGCGAGTTGGATGCGTCGAAATTAGATGCACTTGCTTCTCGCGATGCTTCATTATATCCCGTAACGTTCTCCGTACACCATATTTCTTAGTGTCCGTTATCCGCAACGCTTCTCCGCAGCAAAATCTCAAACAAGTAAGTTATGAAAGTTCTTTGTAGTTAGGCATAGACTCTCCGAGCAGGTGTCTTGTACAGGAGCTTAAAGGTTCGCCGCAACCACCATATTCTCGTAAAACTTACAGCGTTACGAAATAATTTTGTTGGTTAACTTTTGTAGGTGTTTAAATGCGCAAGATTAATTCTATCATCAGGCAATTAGTTGCACACATTTTAAAAAGATAATCGCTCTCTTTAAAATTTTTTATTCTCTATTAAAATTTTTGTTTATTGTCGTATGAGTAAAACTTCTCAATAAGCTAGCTCAAAAAAAAAAAAGACAGATTTTATCTTTTTCAATCTTCCAGTAAAATTTCGCAATCATTTGAGCGGAAATGTATCGATCTAAGATATGACGTTACTTTCCCGCATCTCTCAACCCATGTTTTTAGCCTTTCAGCCTTAATGGCACCTTTCAGATCCACTTAAAAGAATGTTTATAAAATATGATGGGCGCGGCGGAAAACTTGGACTTGCAGTCCATAGGTTGAGAGAGTAGCACGGTGTATGCGACGCGGCGACACCCATAAGCCGACTTCGTCAAAGTTATTGAAGAATTTATCGCGACGACGAGGTGAGATACAAACTTTTATAACGACGTATAAATCGCTGGTCCTCGATCAATCGCTTGGTCGATGGCTTTTCGTGGCTTATAAATATTTCCAACGCCTCCAGAATTTAGATCGTGCATTTATATTTGAGGTATCCTTACCTCGTAAAAACGCGTTGAAATTAATAATAGCCCAATTGCAGATTCTGAGATTTTAAATCTTCTTCTTCGAAGCTTCCTTTAACGAACGAGAAAAGGATTATTTTTAATTAAAGACAGAATAGAAAATTATGATTATTTGTAATAATTATAACGTACTAATTGCTTAATTTTTTATTATAAAATTAAAAGATTTTTTTATTATAAATTAAAAAACTTAATTTTTTTTAATTTAAAAAATTTAGAGATTATGTTTCTTCGTTATATAATTGCAAGATTCGCGTATGATTGCGAAAGAAATGCTCGAGGTGAATTATCTCTCGCAATTTTTGGCTACGAATCGAAGCAGTGAGTTATCGTAGAGAATCGTAGAGTGATTCAATGGCAACGTATCACTGGCTGTCAATCGTAACAAACAAATGCGGTAAAACGGAAGGACAGAATAAGCAATGATAGGGATTAGGGCAAATACATTGGTATAAAACTTTCCCTCGGGTTCGTCCGCATTCGAAATGCGCATCCTATAATTAAATTCCTCTGGTCAATGCGGATCGATGAACAATCCAATCGGTAAGAGGCGGAAACAGTTCTTTTAACTGAAGATAAAACCAATGTCGGAATACCTAAAATTTCTCTTCTAGCTGCTTTCACCAGAGGCAGAGAATAATGGTTGGAATGGCAACGACAAATCTATTACAGCGAGAAAAATCCCGCCTTTCTTTCTCGCTGGCTTTCACGTGGATAACTCAAGTGACAATGATTAGACGTTGTAAAGGATTACCGATCCTCATTCAGCGTTACTATAGAACAAAAAATTAATTAGCTGTATGAAAAAAATAAATCAAGTTTCGCTTATAAATATCTTCATACGACACTTCCGTATTTTAAGTTTGCTCGTTCGAATGTTGTCGTTGCGTTCTTCTTTAAATACGTTTAGATATTGCAGCATGATTATATGTAAAATTATCTCTTCGCGCAGATATTTTCTCGGATGAATTTGCTCCATCTGATATTCTTTCCCTCGTAAATTACTTGTCAAAGCAACGTCCGTGTCTGCTAAGAGAGAGACTGCATCGTATTGTCGCTCGTAAACTGTTCTATTTTCTCTAAATTATTCCTCAATGCCTTGGGATTAGCACAACCGGTTAGAATAAATTTCAATGCCGGTAGACAGTTTTAATCGCCGCCTTTCAGCGTCAGCCTTACTTCTTTGCGCATCAGCGTAAACTCATGGGACCAAAACTTCAAGTAGCCGATCTCCATAGCGTTCTTTATAACGTCGTTTATTTATATTCCTTGCAAGTCATTGACGTGAAAAAGAGTAAAAAACGTTTTTAATATAAATTATGCCAAACGTCGTGGAACAACGAGGATCATTTCTATACAACACTAAGCCACGAAATATTAATAATAATATAATAATATCGATACAATAATAATAGTTATAGAAAATTTAATCATAATAAATATTTGATAATAATTAATAATGATGCATATGTTTAGATATGCAGACGTATTTATAACAAATCCAAATATTTTTATCAATATTAAATTTGCTTATTATTGAATTAAATAAGCATGGATTTGCACTTATCGCTCGTATCATTTTCTGAAATCCAGCGATTATTTGAGACTAAATCACCAAGTGTGATATTTTACGCGTTACAAGTCCACTCGTAATGGATATAACGATCGTTATTATTATATTATTAATATCGCTCTGTCGTATATGAGGGAATAACCGTATCGCTTCCTGTTGCAGCGCAATGCAATGCGATTTATTGCGCGAAATGGACAACCCTATATGAGTGAGTTGTGTACATGATACAATCGTAAATAATTACGCTTTCTCGCCCGCATATAATTATCTCCTGTTTATAAATCGTTTCTGCTACAGAGCAGCAAAACCTCTAATTTTTCTCGTCGATATGGTAACCGTAATGCAAATGAGTATACGATTACACAATATCTCCAAATATCATTTCCATTTAAATTTAACACAGCGTGATAAGTTACAGTCTTTCATTGATCTAGCGACAATTTCAATGCAAATCCCATTCCTCTATTCATTTTTAAACAATACCATTGATGTTATACAACTGTTCGAGCGTTACCTTTTTCATTAACCCGCATAGGGTTACAAAATTTCACTTTTTTTTCTGTGATCTGAAAAGGAAGAGTAGTTTGTCATAGCTTTTTGTGCGCTGAATCCGAATCCGCAAGTAAAAATGTTCTATCACGTCAGGTTTGAAAAAGTGGAATTGAAACTACTCAACCACACGTTTTTTACTAGTTTTGAAAATTCATAGCGAAAATCCGATATGCGAGAGATTTTGAAAAAGCTCAAATTAATGCTTGAACATTGTACTATAATATGAAAATATTGAGTCAATTATTGCTGACATTGTCGAATTTTCTGACGCGTTTTGTTTTTCGGAGTAAATATAGTCAAATAATATCAAGTACCGAACGATTACCCTATGCAATTGAAATCATTGCAAATAATAAAAATTTCAATAATGGATTTAATATATGGGATTGAAGATACTTTTAATAATAAAAATATTTTTTTCATTAAGCAAACAAAAAGAATTTAAAAAAACAATGATTTTTCAAAAGGCTAACTTTATAATTCTATTGTGCGAGAGGAAAAGATATATAGAATATATCCACTATTGAAATTTTTATTACTTGCAATGTTTCGCACTGGGATTGCATGAAGTGCAATTACTCCTACAAATTAAGCACGCCAGAAGTTCGATGATGCCAGTAGTAAAAAATTCGATAGTTTCACATTAAAGTACATACAATGTTCAAGCATCAATTGAAACGCTTTTGCAAATTTCTCATACATCAGGTTCATCAGTTACGAATTTTCAAAAATAATCAAAAACGCTTTTTTGAATTTTTATTCCATTTTTCTCTTGAAAAACTTGACGTGACATCTTTGCTTGTGGATTTGGATCGAGCGTACAAAAATCTACGGGAAATCGCTTTTCCTTTCCAAACCGTAAAATCATGCTTTGTTATTAGTGATTTTACGCACAAGTTCACTTAATTGTAACCATAATTCCATATTACGATTAGGAATCTCGGGAAATACGGGAAAAGTGGGAGCGTAGGAACTCAACCGCAAGGGGACGGGACGACCCGGTTTTACATACAAAAAGGCCTCTTGTGTATGGCACACCGCCCCGGGATAGGAATAAGAAAACGTTTGATTTATTGCCGCTGCTAGGACACTCAGGTTCAAAGGACCTTCCCCCTTTACTCGTGCTATTAGGATCGCGCTATCTCGCACGTGTCCGCTAAAAACCTCTCGTGTACCAGAAAGACCAAGCCCATAGTTCCTGGCTTTCCGTTTTCCCCGCTGGCGATTGCGCTCCTTAATTCTCAAATACTTCGGTTCCGTCTTTGAGTTTCAAATGCCCCACTTGAGTTCCCAACAGTTCTTGCCAACTCTTCTCCGACAGTCCGGTATTTTCGCGCGTCAACGGCCTCCGCCGTTTCCTTTGACGTTTCTCTGTTTCTCTTCGCCAAAGTTGGACTCGTGATTTTCGTCGGCGGTCGATTTGTGGTATCGACGCGATCAGCCGAGTTGCGGCAGGCAACTTCCGGCTTCCTGCCCCGGGGGGGAGTTAATGACGGTCATTGGGAGTCTTATCTCCGGAATATTCTAATAGGGCTCGCGAAGTCCGCTCTTAAGACGGCCGTTCTGAAAGCGGTAACGATCGATGCGAGGTCTTCGAGTGCCGCTGGATCGTTAGCGTCTGTCTGGGCCGCAAACAGCCGAAATTTACATTGATTGGAATCCGCTCTTTGCATTCTGATATTTACATAGAAAATATCGGTACGCGAGTCGTGTGTACAATAACAGATCGGTTTTCGCAGAGGTAATTTGCAATCGTAAGACGTTGATATCAATGTCAATGATATACGATAGCGTAATACGATTTATATTCGGGCGTACTCAATCCCCGGTATATCACCGATACGTTATCATAATACATTCTGTGCTACGTTATGCTTTCGAAAATGTGCTTCTTAACTGATAACTCTCTGCAGTCCGGCATCGATCCGAAAGACCATCATCGATCCGGAAGACCTTTTGGAAATTATGCACATTACAAAATTTAAATGTATACGTTCGAAATAATGTAATGTAACATGACTGTGAATGAACTAATGAATTACAATATGCAAATCTTCCGATTTCCATATCTATGCATATTCGCCTGTCTATATCTAGATACATATTTATACATCGACAAAATGTCGTATTCTTCAAATAATTGAGCCTAATGTCAATTCCGATGAGAAAAACGTACTTTGACGTATTTTTCTTTTAAAGAGACATCTCTCTCTCTCTCTCTCTCTCTCTCTCTCTCTTTCTGACTCGTGACAACAAATAAACTTCATTTCTCCCGAATCAGCCTCAATTTGGCGAGATGTTCGGTGATCTAAATTTAATTCGCGGTTGATCCGCGACAACGCGATGAATCTGCAAAATCAATAGCGACAATAAAGCAATCTAGATCCGAGATAGAGCGAGGGACGGAGGCTTTTGTGAGGAGATGAGCAGCTGGCGATGCGCGGATAACCAGCAATTAGCTGAGATATTATCGCGATTGGTGATGGTGCGCTCCGGGTATAAGATCTATATATTACTGTCTGGGCCACGCCGCTATCTATCGTTTCTCCCGTGGCCGCTCGTCGCTTTCGCCATTTTAATTGCTTTTATTCCGTTCGGGGGGGGGGGGGGGCCTGATCGACCAACGTCTGCGAACAAGATACGTCCGCGTCGTTTATCAGACGACCTTATTCGGGAAAGTTCGAAACTATTTCCCGGCACTCTCGACCGAGCGCCATTCCTACGCGGCAACCATGCGGTTCCGCGGCGGTTCGTGACGCGAATTAAGTTTATTCGTAGAAGCACACGTGCGGGAACAAAACGCGTCCATAGAACGTAACCGCCAAGTCTTTTTCCTCCTTCTTCTCCCTCCCTCCCCCTGCTGCTCGGAAAGCCACCCGCGCAGATATCGGAATCCGGACTTGATTTGCGTACATACTGTTTGTTAAGCACGCATGTATTAAATATGCTAAAGGCTACCTTACTCATTGATGTCGGAGCTAAAAAAAAACTTCTTCAATATGTGCTGCATCATCCTATTTTGAATATTAATTTGTTTTTTTTTAATATTCATACTTTGACGTAGTCGAGTTGAGGTGACATTCTTAAAAAAAAAAAAATTCGCCGAAAAATTAGTTCCCGAAGCTATTCTCCCAAAGCGAAATGGCTATTATGCTAAATGTTACGAGTTTGAATTTCGCAGAATTGTTTTCGTATTTGGGAGAATAGCTTCGGGAACTAATTTTTCTGCGAATCTTTTTCAAGAACATAACTTTAACTCGACTACGGCAGCAAAGAGCATGAATATTAAAGAGACAAATTAATATTTTTGACGTACGCCAAATGTCGTCTAGCAGAGATTCGCTCGCAATAAACAGACGTGTATGTATTTCCTCTTACGTCAATGGTACTTTATTCAGCACTTCATACAACATTCTATGGCGTTATTATGCTACGAAACAACGCAACTGCTGGCTTTTGACGACTCTCCCACCTCAAACGGTAGGCTCGTTCTCGCACAAATGGAAAATGCTTACCGTAAGGTACTTTCGAATCGCGCGTTATTAAAGTGAGCTTGAAAAAAATTACGGTGTATAAAAGTCAAGACAAAAGGTGCCGCTGGCGATCGTCGTTGCGGATAATGGAGGAGCCGCGAGCATCGGCAAAGAGAAGCAACGAAAAGCGCGCGCGTGAGACGGGAACTACGAGAAAGAAGTACGTCGAGCGACTGAAGAAGAGATACGAGATGTTGGTAATCGGGATGAGAGCTGTTGTATCGCGAAATAAAAGTTATCTCGCAAATGGGAAACGCGCCTAGCGATTCTATTCTAATCGTGGCGCATCGCACGCGCACGCGATTACTTTTCATTTCTTCGCAAATGCATGTAGCTTCATTCGCTTCACGGTATGCGTATACTTTATTCCGACGGGAACAATGAACGGATGAATAAAAAGGATACTTGCGAATAATATCTTGCGAAAACCGCCTTTGCTCCGCATTACGGGTCGTCATTAAGTCCCTGTCATTCCGTTTTGATTTACGGAGATAGTTAGGAAGACTTAATTAGTACTGGTTTCCGAGATGCGTCACACGTAGTTTGTCTCAACATGAATACAACCTAAGAGACAATTCTGTTTTTTTTTTTTTTTTTTTCCTGAGAACATGCTATTTTGCTAATGAACTGTACGCAGATTGCTATCAAAAGAATGATTTGAATATTCAACGTGATTCAAAACACGTTAAACTTCATTCGAGATAAAAGAGGTTCGTTGAGAGTATTCAAAAATATTTTGCCACGATTCTCATATAAATTCTAAATAGCAAAAATCACACGTATCGCGCTGTAAAATGTTTTTTTTTAAATTCCTCGTCGATGTATAAAATATCGAAACAATTTGAAAATATAAGAAATAATACGAAAAAAATTTCTCGATTTTAATGATAACATGCCTCAGATATTCATTTCTGTGAAATACAACATCCTTTGTTCCAGATCGTTATTGCCTGACGATGGCATTCTTTCGACGAATGCATTCTTTCTATATCGTTATTTTATGGTATAACAAACGTCAGAATAAAACAGCACGTAGCCGCAGCAAGTTCTACAAAACACATGCGGAGGTATCAGCATTTCTGCGATGCGCCACAGCGTGAAACAAGACTTTTAACGAGCCCGTTGGGCTAAGCCCGTTTTAGAGTTTCCGTTCCCGTGAACAACCATAATTTTGTTGGCTTCGTTCAACTCTGTAAATTACGGTGTTCGCAACGTGATTATCACGTGCGCTCACTTTTCAGGAAATTGCGTTTAGCGAGGTATGTTTATCACGGTGGCGAAACATTATCTAACGTATATACCCAACATTGTCTCGTTGGTTACGTTGAGTCGCGTAGTTAAATCGATGTATAATTTGTTGTATACAGTTATAATCTCACGTCGCATCGTCGATTTTTATTAGCTGACAATTCATATCCGTACGATGTCCAGCGAAACGTGGGATTTTTCTCTCTTAACTTAACTCCCCGGTATTATCGCACGTCCGTCTCTTGCAGCCGTGTCGGAACGATGCATTTCCTCCGCAAAGAATGGCAATTTCGCATGGAGCTACCTTATATACCGAGATATCCATCCTCCCGCGACGGTTCACGGATAAAGTTGGTGAACGCGATGCAACACTCAACCGATGTTCTTTATTGCACGGTCACGTACAACCGCGATTAGCTTTGTGGTGTCGTTGTGGTTTAGTTGGTTACCTCGGCAAAGCCCCTCTGCCGAAATGGTCCAAGCCGCGTTCTTCAAAGGTACAGAGGAATTTAGTGAGATAAATGCACTCACATCAAACGTAGGATAAATGGCACGCTAAGGCTCGTTGCACAGTTGTACATGACGTACTGATGAGAATCCCCCGCGTGCGTCTCCCCTTCCCGATCATTATTTTCCGGGATCTGACGCGCGGCGGACGGCCGAGTAAACGAGAATTTTATCTACGAAATTTCACATTCAAGTCGCGACTTTACATCCTCGCGCGTTCGCTTTTCGCGCCGTGTTTTCGTCATTCGATCGGGATACGATCTGATTATATCTTCTGAAGCTTACATAACGCGCATCGCGCGTTGAAACTCCACGCGTGACTCTCGCGTCGTTCGTGTTTTCGATGGAGTAGCTTTTTTTTTCTGAAACATTCGAAATCGCCCAGAGCGGCACGGAGCTTGCGGATTAAGAGAGCTCAAAGCGAACAACGTGAAACGAATTGGCTTGCTTGATCCCGCACGATACGAACGCTCGGGATTCGATGATTGCAGCTAGACTTTTCAATCAAAAGAAATAGAAATCCTCCAATAAAACTCTCACTCGTTTTGTGGTGCATATTGCTTTTAGAACGGTATTTACAAACGCGCATGCGATTATTTCGTTATAAGGCTTTCACACAAAGTTAAACGTTATATATTGATATCTTCCTCGGTTTTCTCGAGAGCAAAATAATTAATTATCGCGCTGCGCAAGCAGCGCATTTTTATAAATTTTTTTTTTAAATAAGTCGGTTGTTATTTTCAGATGAGATGTTCGCTGGAGCACTGATTTATTTTAACAAGTATTTAACAACGCATTTTGTTGAAAAATTAATATCGCTTCGCAAGTCAACAAATCTGTGCGTAATTATGTGATTATAATATTAAATAAAGTATTAACTATGTATTTTAGTATCTTTATATCTTCACACCTCGTAGTGAAGTTTCATCATTAATATTTTCCATGCATATAAACAATTTGCGCGTGAAAAAGCATGCGCGAATGTCGTTGTGAGAAATTTGCATAAAAATTCGAGTTACGAGTGATAGTATTAAAAAAAAAAAAAAAAAAAAAATGTTCGCTTTACGTGTCTTTCCCCATCAGGCTCTATGTTGACGCGTTAATTTGGAAAACTCCAATTTTGGTGTTTGGAAGCTGTGTAATATATGCCGTTGAAGGGACACAGGAGGCGAAGCCATATGTTTCCGGCGCATCTCTCGCCGAATCCCGGGCGTTATTTCGTAAGCTTACTAAGAAGCAACAAACGTCACGAGCAAGGTGTCGCGAGCACGTGTCGCTTTGCCAGTTTGACGTACCTACAGCTGGCGAAACACGCGACATCGCGCTTCCATGTATAACCACCGCCGGCGATCCATTTGCGCGGCCTGTAATTTAAACGGCACGCCGGCGCTTGTATTAAACGCGATGGCGACACGGAGGGTGCTCTTGTTTGTCAATCGGGACGAGAGTGTAGCGGTCCGCCGGAAATCGAATGCAAATTTGATAATTTCGGCCCGCGCGCCCGCGTGCAACGCCTCTCGCTTTACCTCGAGCCGCATTAACGTTCCAGCCCTATATCTAATGTCCCGTGTCCAGTTCCGAGGCTCTTCAGCCTCGTGCGATCAGTCAGATGCATTTACGCTGTGTAAACGGTATAACGGATCGGACGATGATTAAAAGCGATCGAAGCGAAGGGAAAAAAATTCCTGTCAGAGAGGAGGAGGTGTGCTCGCTTTATGCGAGCGGCATCGTAAAACTACGCGCGCTCGAGATAAAAATAATATAATAAAAGTATTTCGCAATTTAAACAATATTCCAGAGTTGCAATTTTTTTTAACGCGTTGTTATCTCAAACTGTACGTTGCTATCCGTCAAACTGTTGTTTGTCACTTTTGTCTGACGGATTCGTGAATTGTACACGACGACCTGGATTACTAATGAAGGAATTCGCGGTAATGTAAGCGCTTCTCCGGCCTGGTTACGGGTGAACGAACGATACTCGCATAATATAAACCCTACATCTTCATGCCCCGTGCGACATCTCGCTCGTTGGACAATAATTTCCATTATGAAAATTCTCATCGGAGTGCTAGCGTGAATAGCGGGTCGCGTGAACGACAGCGTTAATTAGCGTATCGTCATTGAATGAAAATAGATTTATTGCACAACTGAGAGAACGTATATGTATAGTTTATGATGCTCTCTACAAAACTATCGGAAATCACCGGTTTCTTTGATAAACTCTTTGTAAATGTTTAATTAAAGAAGATATCAGGTCCAATTAATTTCCGACTAGACCGCTTCTCGTCGTTTCGTTTTAAAGTATCTAAAATGTTGGTAATACCGTGTAATCTCGTTACAACTAACTCTTTGAACTCGTGTACTTTCTTACTTCTTTCCCGATGTAACAGTTAACTATATTAATTACATTTTAAATAAGAAGTATGTCGTAATTCTTGTATGTGTGCATATTGTAATCTTTGTAGTTTAAAGATTTTTAATTTCGTAAGATTTATTTTCAAAAAATAAATCGAAAAAGAAAAATATGCAAGCATGTTAAATTGCGAGTATTTATTCGTATAGTGCGCAAGCTTTACGCTTCAGAAGGCAAAGACAACTTCTTGTATCCAAATTAGATTTTCTGATTAAGTTGTTTGGGCCACTTAGTAAGACCTAAACTGCTTGTTGACTTCCCTTTCGAAGTAAGCTTAATACGTATCGAGCGGTCACACATTTCTCGTATTTCTCAAGTAAAATCTTGATGCTTATATGTTAAAGTATTACATTATATGGTATTAGAAATATAGACACTAAACGATTAATTTTGTAACGCCACTAAATAATAAGTACAAGTTACGAATAAAGCAAGAATGTTAAATAAAATGTTTAAACGTTTACTTGTCGTAATTTCAACAAGGTTCTCGTTTTTTTCAACAAGATTCAAATCATATTTTATTTAAATCTTTATTTAAAAAATATAGCATTAATCAAGAAAATGATTTTGTTATTTACAATTTTGATCATTTTCGATGGTACGATGGTGTACGCATGTTAAAATATTATTTCATTAAATACACATGTAATATAAAAGTATACAAGTAATAATTATAAAAAGTATAAAGTATAAAAATTATTTGATAAAACAATTTCGTAATGCTTTGAAAGTGCTTCTCTTTGAGTTTATTTAATCAAAATAATCTCTCGAATAAATCATAATAATCTTTCAAAAGCTCGTATAAAAAAGCCAGAATAAAATTATGAATATTATTGATATAGAAAATAATATCAATTTTATATGTATTATATACATACTTATATATATTATTGTATATATATATATATATATTTTTTTTTTAGTTAATATCGTTACACATATATATATATATGTGTAACGATATTAATTAAACCAAATTACCGAATAATCTGCAAAAGAGTATAATATGTATATGGTTTGAAATGTAATTGCTAGAAAAGATGCTTCTCCATATGAGTTTTTTTTAGCAGACTTTTGTAATTTACATTGTATAAATTTGCTCTTAAATACACGTTATAATTGCAAGTGGCAAACTCTGCAAAGACTTTAATTACGTTAAATCATCAAAAGCATAGTTTTATGCAATTTCACGGAGGAAGGGCCATCATGTTGACTCGTCCTTTCAAAGAGATGTTTTTCTATTGCAGTAATTGCCGTTTAAAGAGCTACGACAGACAGACAGACAGACAAACAGACAGACTTTTGCGAAAAGATCTGTGCGCAATGCTGTTAATCACATCTTGGATTAAATATCTCTCTTTCTTTAAAAACTACAGTTGCATTAAACATCAACAACAATTTTAAGAAAATCTTTTTTAATTATGATATTAATATAATATCCTTTATTTAATATTATTAACACGGACAGAAAATCAATTACTGCAATTTTTTTGCAAATACGTGGCTACTGATTGTTAATTTAAATTAATATGCATTATGTTAAAATTAAACTCGATGCTCGTTGGAAAGATGAAGGGAAGATATTTGACACCCCCGAGTTAGCAGCGAATTGTTTCCAGCAAGCGACCGACAGTAGGAAACACTTACCGGAAGAATGTATTTGCACCGAATAAAGTACTCTGGCTTCAGTTACCACTGTAATCCCATTTACCATTCCTTTGCGCATTCCACCGTAACAGCCATCGCTCGTGGAAAACACCATCGTTGCGCGAAGCTATCTCCTCCCCGTCCTCTCGGAAAGTTAATGTCGGCGCGTGTTTGTTGCTGCGAAAAGCAGCCTTGAGAGCCGGAAGCGAGCGTCGTGTTTAACCCCCGGATCGAATCAGGAGGGGTGCGCAGGGGAGGAAGGAGTAGCTGCTGTTTAAATTCGATGAAACCCGGCAGGCACGAAAGGAAAGAGGCACGATGCCCGGCAAGGTTGGCAAAAGTTGACGGGTCGCGGACGGAAGAAGCCGTTCGTCATGTAATTAATAATTAAAATATCAGAAACACGACAGCACAGTTCCCGAAATACGAGAAATGTGACTGGTGGCGTTTGGTAAAACGAGCCAAATGAGTTAATTACCTATATCTGGGGGATTTTAATTAAAGTTTCCAGAACTGTTTATAGTATAGGCGTTGGATGGGCGCGGGATGAGTACGCGTGCATGCGCTAAGCCGCGTCCATATGTGTGTGTGTGTGTGTGTGTGTGTGTGTGTGTGCGCGCGCGCGCGCGCGCGTGTTTGCTTGGCAACCCTTACATTTAGAGTTGGCGATAGTTTGTTTGTACGGATGATGCTGCCCGCTGAAAGCCAGTCATGCCAGACCTGCTACATCGCCAAGGAGAAATAGTCAATGTTTACACGCACATTATTAACGTTGACAGCGGCATCGTTACTGCGTTTGCCACTCAACAAATTGCAATCGTCAATTTTACGAGAGACATTCTTCTTTTTAATATCATTTCTCTTTCGTTAGATTAAAACTTTAGATTTTCACGTCCAACGTCGCTGTTAATTATACTGTTGACATCAAATCGCACGGATTAATTCAGCATAAGTATCACGACGTATTGATACATTAGAATGTTCCTGAGAGAGATGTTCGATCAACATTGTCAATACTTCAATATTCTCTTGACTTATTTTTCGTTAGATGCATCTCGAAAATTATAGATATCCAATAATTTTGCAAATTTGAGATCACATAAAATATATTACAGGGAAGGAAACTTAAAAAATTCACGTAGAGAATAGTCTGTAACGTCACTTTATAATTTAAGCGAACGTGATCTGGTCGTTAATATGACATTATTATATATAGATATACAACATTGGCTGATTGATATGAGCATGAAGAAATTCTATTTTATCTATATTATTTCGGTTATTAATAATGGTAAGCAAGTGAACGAAACATATAGAAAACATATAGAAATTCATTAAGATAACACTGAATATATCTTTCATTGTCGCACAACGCAATCGGAATTAATCATTTTGTCCTCTTGTTATTTCATGTCTCGCCGCACATATTTAAGAGTGCGAGAGCGATATCTTTATTCTTTCGAAATTTATCTTCCCCGATTATCTTTCCCCTTTATAATGAGATCTGCATTTATCCGCCCTCGCACAACCTATCTCTATTCATCTATCGCCTTTAGTGTACATCGCAGGACTATGCAAACTGGGAACTATTTTCCACGGCGCGTTCTGCATAATTCCATGCACCGTCGACTCGATATCTCCGAAGATATTATACGCGTACATCTTCGTGATAAACCTTTGGATAACTGCATGCACGTATGCACACATTGAGACATAAAACAACTTGCAAAAAAGATTTAACGGGTATCGCTGTTTGTTCGAAAGTAATAGGTGCACGGGAAAGAGTAACGGGAAGAAAAGAAACAAGAAAAAAAAAAGGCGGGGTCCGGACTAGAGAGACACCAAAGGAGTGCATGAAAGTACCTGTAAACTCCAGAGGTGGGTGCAGAGACGGGATGCGGAGAGGAGTAAAATGTCAGAGAGATAAAATAGATAAATAGATACGTCGATGTAGCGGATAAGCAGACAAATGGATCCCTAGATAAATATCGAATGGCAGAAAATAGAGCAGTAGAAATAAGAGAAATGGTAACGCATTCGGGTCGGAGTGACATAGTCTAAACTGTCCTAGGTGATAATTTGTCAGGATTGCAAGAATCATCTGCGTTTACGCATGTATAAATATATGTATACAGATGTGTGTGTAGATAACGTTGAATAAACAATTATCTCCTATTTTATGATATCATGTTCATCTATATTTACAGCTGGGACGCTGAAAAAACAAACTCCACAACGTGACGCGAAAAAAGATTTTTCGTTGCCCGCGTTGTTTGCCTCTACTCATGCAATTACCAAAGCACAAATATGCAAGCTCTCTAATTAATGCGCTCAATGAATAATTCAAGCTTGGAGAGACACCGGAATCGTAAATTTGCTTATTCAATTTAATGAAAGTCGTAAATCATGTCTTAAGTAATGTACATACTTTCTTTCAGGATACAGAAATTTGCAAATTATCCGATGTCTCGTGTGAACGCCACGGAAACATTCAGAATAAGAAATGTTTATATATTATCTGTATACTGCGTTAGTTCTTTTGATCTATCACGTCGTATCTCGTCCATCATCATGCGAACCCATGCGAATATACATTCATATGAAATTGCATATCGCCCAAGTGCATAGTACACTGTATCTTGACATAAATATCGACGTTCTCTATCTTGTCATCTTAATTATCAGCTGCAGTTAGCGGTGCAGCGGAATTAGATATATTCTCCTGAGACCTGTATCTTATCACTGATCATGACGTTGGTTGATCTCCGCGTGAATTTTGTCAGGGCAAATTAAGAGCATATCAAAAACCTTGATAACGTATTTAATCTAAAAATGTAACATGTTATCCTCTATCTCTCTTTTCAAAGTCTTAATATAAATTATATTTTGTTTGTCATGTAAAGAGATTTGTAAAAAAAGGACGGATTATCTACGAAAATAAGCGGAATAGAACAATAAACAAAAGTAATTTTATACATATGTACAATTGTAATCACGTACAAATATAAAATGTATATGATTATCCCTTTCATATCAATGCATTTTGTTGAATAAACTTTGACATGTTCCGCTTTAATGGCGGCTGCGCGCGTCAGTAACGGAAATATCAAGGTTTATTATTATGCATGATGTGCTGGCTCGAAATGCTTATTATCTAGGAATGCAAAGCTTATCGAATGCGCTCTCCCAATCTCCCACCCTCTCCCTCTATTTTCTCCTCTTCCTCTTCCTTCTTTCTTGACTTTTAAATTCCCCACCACGGGGAAAACGAGATAAAGGGGAATATTAATTCACGTGGCACGTTTCTTTAGTAAATCTGCTCTTGTGTCCTAGTTTAACGTCTATACACCCACTGTGTCTAGAGAACGCGGATTTCCGTCCAAGCTGTCTGACTCAACAAACTTTCCCTCGCGATGCAAGTGCACTGGATGTTTCTTACCTAGTGTTACTGTTACCTCCGTTCTGTGGTTACTGTCGAGATTGCAGCTTTCAGTTCCACAAGCAAATTATATACGCGACGCTACGATGTCGATTGTGTAATGAGAGACATTTCATTCGTGCATATGACTTGCAGTACGACTGAGATTTATATATATTACTAACTTTGTTTATATCTTATATCTTACATATTATTTATATCTTAATTATATTAATAAAAATAATTGTATCAATAAATAAATTAATAATTTTCTCATTATATTTATTTCGATATAATGCTTACGACAATCTGTTACACACATAACATTAAAAAAATAAGGTAAAATGTAAAAAAAGATTTAATAATACTTTTCTGCCTACAATACAAACAAGACAATTCGAAATATAGAAAACAAAGAATCGGCGATAAATTATAATAGCATTATTACAATTATTAGAAATTACATAATCCGATAATTTAAAAAAAAAATTGATAAAATTAAAATTTTTTAATTTAGTTTAATAAATTTTTACTATGAAAAAGTTTAAGTTTATAAATTCAAAAATCTTTAAGTTAAGTTAAGTTTAAAATTTCTTAAATATAATCTAAAATAAAAAATTTAAGTTTAAAATTTGGAATTTTAAAATTTTACAATCTGAAGATGAAAATATTTATAATATTAATATGTAGAGTCAGTATGACATGTATGTTTGTGTATATGCGCATACACGCACACGGATACATTAATAAATTTAAAATTACAATTTTGACTTGAATTAAAAAAATACATGATAAAGAAATAAAAGGCGCGCGTGTAACATGCGCTGGTGGTGTTCTAATTTCAGCGAAAAAAAGAAAAACGATGAGAAAAAAATAAAGATTATTTTTTCCACGAAAGAAATACGAGAAAGGAATTCCTAGGAAGTGTTATGCCATGTATGTATTGACTGTATTTGCTATTCTCCATATGTGTTTTATCGATAAAATTTCGAAAGTTGTACACCAAGTTGTAAACCAAGTTGTACAAGTTCTCATAATATGTATACATCGACTTCACGGCATACCGGAACATATAATCTGTTTCAAAGTAGCGTGCAAGATTAAATAAAATCAGATTATGTAATCGATCGTGAAAATTTCTGGAAATCAATTTAACCAAGCTTTCCTTTATAACATCCTGTATCGCTTCTTTATGAAAGAATAACGAAGGCAAACGTAGTTAATATAATATATGCAACAGTAAAAAAAAATGCTTACTTTAATAAAACTATAACCGTTCACTTAAATGTATCCATAATTTATTTATGCTATGCATCACTGTACATGTTACAACACAAAATTCAATAATCAAGTACTTCTATGTTTTAAAGTTCAGCGCGCAGGAAATGCATGCAACGTTAACTAACCGGGAGCGATTACAACAACATTTGCCTTCGTGATACGTGAATAGAACGTAATGCAGTTACAAGGAGAAAATTTTACGTTTTTAACGGCCGTTGTACGGAAACGTTCTCTTCAGCGTGTATTCATAAATCATATTACCGAAAAGTATTGCAGAAATTTAAAAAAAGGTGCGAAGAATTTCGTAATATAATCAAAAATACATTTCTACAGAGACATAACGTCGCGTTGCGGCGTTACATCAATCTTTCCGAGTCTGATGTTGCGCGCACATCACAGGCACAGACACAGACACAGACACAGACACAGACACAGACACAGACACAGACACAGACACAGACACAGACACAGACACAGACACAGACACAGACACAGACACACACACACACACACACACACACACACACACACACACACACACACACACACACACACACACACACACACACACACACACACACACACACGTATGTGAGCCCTTTTACCCCATTTCCAAAGGTATGAGCGCGTATCTCGAGAATCAGTTTATTTCGGAAATCAGCTTACAGCTGAAACTCGTCCGTCATCCGAATTCCAGTAGCTCGTAGCGATCATATGAAATGCGTTAGACGAGCGCAGAGAGAACCCGTTTAACGATTCTGATAGCAACGGCAACCTCCAACCGGCGCGGGGAGGACGCCGCGTCGTGCCGTTTAATTATTTCCAAAGATACATCGACTCCGACCATAAGCTAACAGTAATATTGTTGGATGGTGAGGAAGATAAATGTCCAGCCGGCAAGAATGAAGGAGAGGATAAGTGAAGCGTGCCCCTAGATACGGTGTGCGTTCTCGCACGACCCTCCCGTGGCTTTACGGTATTTCCACTTCGGAGGATAGAACAATGGCCCAGATATGCGGTCTCGTATCATGAATATTTAGCGTGCGAGGTGGACCAAGTTGAAACTGGACCGAGATGCCACGGTTGTCATAGTCCTCTTTTTTTCATTTTTTTTTTTTTTTTTTTTATGCCATTTCCCTTTCTCCACTTTGTGGAGATGTGTACGGGTCGGCAAGTAACGACACGATAAATATATCACACGCGATGTACATCGATAGCACGGATATTTTGAACGAATCGAAACGATTTGTGTTCTACGATAAACATTTCAAATATTTGCAAGGAGAAACTGTAACTGAAAAAACATATAAATAAAAATTACTTTAATCAAAATTATTTTAATACCTTCGGAAACATCTCTCTCTCTCTCTCTCTCTCTCTCTCTCTCTCTCTCGTCTCTTTTTTCTCTCACAAAATTTATAAGAAATAATCTCGTTTGCTCTTGTAAACATTATACATAAAGCAATCTTTTGTATATCAATGGACGGTTTTTACATATTTGCCTTCCTTACGTTAACATTTACTTTACAAACAAAAAGTTCAACGGCATTATATAAGCTTATGTAATACAATGGAATTAGTCTTGTTAAATATTACATCTACATGTCGCGCGCATACCGTGACTTTGCATTATTAAATAATATAAAAAAAAAAAAAAAAAGAACTAGAACGGACAGTGTAAAGAACAAAGACTGTAACACCGAGTGATTACGCGAGACCGAAGGGCTCG
This sequence comes from Pogonomyrmex barbatus, assembly GCF_055798465.1. Taxonomy (NCBI): domain Eukaryota; kingdom Metazoa; phylum Arthropoda; class Insecta; order Hymenoptera; family Formicidae; genus Pogonomyrmex; species Pogonomyrmex barbatus. The sequence continues at coordinate 7,453,515 of NW_028297138.1, forward strand.
GAAATTTCTCCGCAATTTTATTAGGTTACGCGAAGGCCACTTCCACTAATTGCTAATAACTGATAGTACATCTTATATTTTCATTTCATTTAAATTGTTGATTTTAAATAATGTTGGGAACAAAAGTACAAAATATTCACAATACTGAAATCCCCTCCTTCATACTATTCCTTTAATAAATATACTAAATATATGCATAGATTTTCCGTAGAATGATAAACTTAAATTTCGAAAGCAAATAATAAAAGCAGCTTTAAGATTTAACAAAATAAATAAATAAAAAAAGAGAAAGAAGGAAAAGCTATGAAAAATGTCAACTACAGAAATGTCAGACGAGCTTTCAAAATATTACTACTACCAATATCGTAAAGACACTCTTCAAGCATGTTGCAAATCTTCTGCATGAGGAACAGCTTTAATGTAAAGCAAATAAATAAATAAAAAGAAATAGAAGAAATGTAAAATTCTCGTATGATAGACTTGATATTTATATAAAAGCATGGTTGTTTGAGTTTGAATTCGGTCATGTAACTAAAAGCAATGATAATAATGATCATAATTCATCAAGTTCACAATGTTCAAGATATCTTCTTAGATGTCCTCTTTAATTTTTTATTAGTCTACGTTTGCCAGTTATAAAACATTGTGTAATGACAATGCTAAAGCGTTACGTAACACAACGATCTTGTGTAATTAAACAATGGGAAAGAAAACGTAAAAATGCAGTATATTCTCAAAGGAAGATCGAAGGTCATAAGGAACACTTTTTTTGGGAACCGCGGTTGCTGAGAGGGTTGTTTGGCAGCTGGCCAGCATAGCTCAGCTCCTGTCATCCCCGTCCCGCTTTTCTATCTACCCTCGTTCTTCGCATCACCCTTTACTATCGCACATCCGACGGCGGCAGTGCCACAGCGTGGAAAGATGCGCGCAAACTCGAAGTACTTAATGGTCGTCGACGTTGGCGAATTTTAAACGCGACCATCGATGATGTATGACGTCAAGTAGCCGCTAATCTTGAGACTGAGGTTGTCCTTGTCGTTGAAAACCATACCATAAGAAACCGTACCATAAGAATGCTCGTTGAATTTTCGATCTGTCTCAGAGCGAGGGTGTAATATATTACACGTTACATCACATTGTACGTATTTGTTCTATCCGTGGAAATTCTAAACATTCTCTTTATATCGCTAAATGATAATCCAGCAAAATATTTAAACTTATTAAGACTTTTTACAATGTCGAACCGAATTGAAGTTTGTGGAATGAGATAAAAACGCGTTACAGCCTGAAACAGCTAGGAAATCGGACGACGGCTTGGTAAATAAGTGTCACTGCTCATCAAAAATTCATATTGAAATGAGGCAAGACGTAAGACAAAGCACTGCACAAACTCAACTAGCGACGAAAATGATGAAGAAGCCTTTTGAAAAAGCTTTCCAGGTTGGCTGATGAGAGATGCCCGCGCATAGCTGGAGTGCTTTGAGGCACGATCTAATACGACAGCGAAAGTATCCAAAAGTATCCTGAAATATTCAGTTAACGCTTGTGGCATCGTGAAAATGAGTGAGAACTTTACTTCCGAGGGAGCTTTTATAGCACCCGACCAACCTCCGCCGTGTCAAAACACACTCATTCCAAGACGTTTTCGCTTCCTTTACCTCCTGCTCGGTCCGCTGGATTTCTTTTCTTCTTCGATTTTCTCCTTCTTATTTTCTCACACTCACGCGATGTTCGAATATTAGTCCGACGATGTATATGTTTTTCTTTGTAGAAAATCAGTCCTCCTCGAGTGCGGAGAATGCAAAGACAGAATATCTCAACAGCGACGCAATATTCGTGTTAATAGAAGGTACCAACTTGTAATATTTTCAACACATTGCCGCGATGTTTATCATTTTTGCTTATTTCATAATAACTCGTTTCTTATATGGCTGCTGCCATGTGTAACGTATGCATGATGACGTCATAAATTTTACCTACTTCTCTCCGCAAAAACCAAATTTTTCTTGTATTCGCACACGTGCGCTCCCACTTGAATTTCTTCTACTGTATTATCCTTTATCGTTCTTTCACCTTGATACCGCCAGGATACCACTCTGCCGTCGTTCTTATGTCGATATTACGTAAATTGAGCTTAAGCGACGTAGAAACTCCAGCCAAATGGGTCAGCCGAACGAACCGGGCAACGTGTATAGCTAACGGAATTTTGGTGCAAAAATTTAGATCGTCCACTATCACCGCGCGACAATTCCTGTTTTTTTTTGCTCTCGTCTCTTTTTTTGCGTCCGAGAGTTGGAAGAGAACTGAATGCAGAGATTTCGCTCGATTTGCCCGCAGAACAGTTCGAAAAGTTATTTTTAACGACACGGGCATGCGGCAATATTCACCAATTTGTAAGGTAAATTTACGCGGCGTTATTTATCTCAGAATACTTGTTACGGGAAGTTATTAGCAACATTTATATAGCTGCCTCGTCGAACATCCCGACCGAATTCGTGTCAGACTAGAATTCTCCACATCGGACGAATCGATTCGTCATTCACGCTGCGGTCGTCGACGCCGTTTTATTTGCCTCGCGCCGTCGTTGGGTTATGGCTCGTTTAACCGTTCTTAGCGTATCGTATTCGTATCTCGCGACGCGAGACGGAGGATTGAATTGGTCAACGAGCCACGGGCGAAGTAAGGGCGAAGAAAGGGGTGGGCGGCGTCGTGTAACCGGGCGGCAGGATTGAAAGCGACGCGGTTTTAGGACTTGCGAAACGAGGGCAGGCCGCAACTAACTGGACGAGTTCCCGAGTCGCTGGAGCTGACCTCGGTTGCCTGTAACGGACCCACTGTTTGCACAGATAAGAGTAATTAATGTCTCCTCGGCTCCGACTTCTCAAACGGTCCGGGCGCCTTTTATCAACTACGAACACGCGCCGAATAAAGGAAATTTCCATTATTGGAGCGAGGTAGCGATTAACAATTTCTACTTCCGTAAGAAATTGTTAATATCACGTGTTTCCACCTAAACAAGAAATTATGTAGGAAAATAAGGCCGGGAAAAACGACGGGAAATCACGGAGTAGAAAGAAATGCGAAAAGCGCAACAAGCTAGCTCTGATTCGTCTTTTTATTTTCAAGTTAGAGAATATATGTTGTTTCTCATTATACGATGTGTTATTCCACAACATGGCGGCTGGGATAAGGGCAAACTTGTCCACGGCAAATCACATCGGTGGTATTTCGGGAAACCGACGCAACACGGACCGTGGTTGACTCCACCAGGGGAGGAGAGACTACGCGCCTCGCCCAGATTAACGTGTTCCTCAAACGAGGGTCAAAACATTCATGGTATCATGCACAGGATTATAGTTACGATTTCACAGCGCTTCGCAACGCTAATCACAGCTTGTACGGATTAACATTATATGATTGTGGGTTACAATAGTGATGCTAGTTGAGATTCTCTTACAATTATGAGAGCTTGCGTAATACTGCTCTGCTCTCTGTATTTCTTTTATTTCAAATATGAGAATAAAATAAACTCGAATTTTATTATATTCCATAAATATCAATAACACAAACAATTATTTATTTTATTTATAAAAAAATAACAACAAAAAAATATCTGTATTTGAATACAACAATGATTAATATAAAAAAATTGTCAAAAATTATTATCTCATAAACAAACAAACTAAATGAAAGGACAAAAAGAATTAAAAGGTGAAATGAATTGAGAAATTTATTTAAAGATATTTATATAGATAATTCATTGACGTTGATAATCGTTGTAAATAAAAATAGATAAATTCCGAAGACTTCTTTTTAGTTTTGCCCGCTTTTTCTCCACTTTTTATTATCGAAAATGTCAGGATTCAGACAACGTCTTTGTAGCGACTTTTACGGCTGAGTAGTGGATATGTAGTTATCCTACGGGAAATCCAATCCGGAAACCGACTCGACGTTGGACCGTGACCGATCCTACTGGGGACGCAAAACCGCGCTTGTCACGCGAAGCTAAATGCTGCTCAAACAAGCGGAGGGGCTCCGTTCGCAATTCGCCGTAAAGGATTAGCGTCCCCTTCTCTAAAGTGACCCGTAGTTTGACCTTTGTCGGACTGCGATTGTTAACCTTTGACATACATTTTCCGCATCTCCGATAAGTAAATGTTAAGATATCATAAACAGTTTAATGATGTTTGTTAAATTAATAATTTTTTATCTTCCTCTTCTAAAAAGAGACATTCAAAATCTTGACTATACTAAAATGTTGAAGTCTCTTTTCCACGATGCCGATCGATTCTTTCATTACGCTTATTTCATCGGCAGTCATCATAAAAATCGTGTGTTTTACATATATCATAGAGATTATTATAATAGTGTAATAATGTTAATTGCAAATATTTAAGCATTTTAGTATTTGCTTTTACATCGAAAAAAAAACTTTTCTTTCTTTTTGGATGTATTCAGATAAATTTTTAAAATATTCCTATTATAATTTTTATTGATGTAAAAATAAGTGATAACTAAATGTAATGAAAAAGAATGAATTAGTGAAAAAGTAAAATAAAAAATAAAAAAGAATGTTAGAGGATGTTAGAGGAATGTTAGAGGAAACGTTTGATGATGTTCTAGTATTCATAAAATACGTAGTAATGGAGAGATGTCTATTATAATTACATTAATTATTATCATTATCGTATTACATTAAACGTTATTCATTTGAATCGTTACATCGAAGTTAATGCTGAATGCTATTATGTAATAACTTCAACATAACGATGCGTTTAAGCAATTATCGTACGAAAAAAAAACATAATTTATATATATATATATATATATATGTGTGTGTGTGTGTGTGTGTGTGTGCATTACTGTATACATTTATAACCTCGATGCTCGACCACCTCCTGTGTTATTTCAAACAGTATATGTGTGCCATTGAAACCTTTTCTAAAAAATCTGTGAAGTGAAAATAGAACACGATTTATGAATTTGCAACCGTCAATCCTACCGGCGAATAACAATAATTCCGTCGCGTAAAAATTGGATTTGACGGTTGTTAAAGTGGTGGAGATGGCGGAATATTTAGGCATCCACTTGAGCCAATCGCGAATACGTGCACGAATCGACCTCATTCTCTCTCTCTCTCTCTCTCTCTCTCTCTCTCTCTCTCTCTCTCTCTCTCTCTCTCTCTCTCTGTCTCACGCGCGCGCGCGCATTGTCACCGCTTATTCACGATGCGCGGAGAACCGCGCTAATGGCCTAACGAGCAGGACGTTTGGCGCGGATATTGTTTTCATTCCGTTGAATCTGTATGTAGCCGAAATAACGAATGCGAAAATGTGACTAGGGTATCGATGATGCCTGCCACGTGAACATCTGTACGATAAAATTTTGATATACTTGACAAACTGTATGATATATTGCGTGTTTAAAGAACAGTCGCGCATGCCACATTGTTGCAAAACATAAAAAGAAAAAAAAAGATTGCAGCCGAGAGAAGGCTCTTCCATCCATTGTGTCATGATATTTTTATCTTGCAATTTTTATATATTGTAATTCTTTTGTCTTATAATATCGAATTAAATATTAAGTAAGTAAAATATGTTGGAAAGATTGATAAAATTAACTAACTAGACTAACGAAACTACGTTTCGTGATTTTGCGATGAAATATTTCCTACGTACAATAGCAGTTATGTATCAAACCGTACATCATATTTCTATAAATTCATTTAAGAATCGCTCAATGCGGCAAAAGCTTTTAATCGCATACAAAGGGACTGTATATGTATGGGACACGTACATTTAAATACCTCGATTACCATAAGCGGAGCCCGTCCGTTTTGCGTGGCGTCCGACATGATGTGTAATATATCTGCACTTGGTATCTTGTAACAGCGTTTAGTAACGCGAGGACAGCTGGGAAATCCTCTCGACGTCAGTCAAGAGACATTAAATGGCATACATAGACACGCTAGTCAATTTCAATTTTAGCACTTTAGCTTCCCCCGTGAGTAACCCCCAGGTTATATCTCATTCTATTAAGGATTTCGATGCCCCATCGAATTGTAGAACGCGGATTCGAAGTGACGGGGCAATACAGAAAATTTTCAACAAGATTTAAATTTACGTTTGTAAAGAAAACAACTCCGACGAACGTTTTCCTTGTTGTTTTCGCGTTGCTTTCAATGTTCGTCGGCGCGATGTAACAACTTGCACCGTAAATATCTCGCTATTGAAATTTCTTTATTAAATAAACCAAGTCCAATGCATCTTGACGAGAATGAGCCATACGAGAGCGTTATAGCGGCACATCCCATGGTCAATAATTCGAGCGAACATTTCAAAGAGATTAAACGTGACATTACGTAATGGATGGTACAAACCTATTGACTGGATAGGTGGATGGTCACCTATAGGCCGAATTGCCATGATGTGCATGTTTCACGGAGTAAAAGGGGATCAACGTCACAGACTGATCCTGGCTTACACGGTCCGATCGATTAAATGCGAAAGGCGACAATACGTTTTGTTCATATATGTGCATGATTTTTTAATGTCTCTCAACGCTAAGGGGTAATGCAAAATTTCCAAATGCGGCATGAACTTCCGCAGCATCATTAGCCAGGTAATTATGTATAATCATCCTTACAATTTCCGTAAAGTCGCGATCTTCATGTATTTTAGTTAATTAGATAATGTGCAGATAAATTTATTTGGTCTTTCGTTTCATTAATTTAGCGAAAAACAGTGTACGTATGGTCAAAAATTTGTGATAAAATAATCCGGCATTTAAATATGTTTTTAGTGATATAAATTCTCTCCGCTTATACATTTTTAACGCTATATCCGAGGTAAGCGCAGAAGTGAATATAAAATTTTGTATATTAAAATCCATTATTCTCTCTCTGACAAAGCAAAACTAATTTGTTAACAATCCAAAAGGCCCGCAAATACTTGACACATATTGAGACGTATTGTGAAATTTATCGAGTATCGCAAATTGAATTAAAATACACTTCACGTTTATTGTTTGCCTACAGTAATTATCGTGAATATCGTGAAAAGAGGCCCTTCAGCATAAATCTGAAAAATGAAAATATGATCACAGTAAAAATTCACCACCAGATACAACGTGAAATTAGCATCTCTCTCTCCCGAAAGTTTCTCGACCAAGCGTCGACTTTTTATCGTCGAAAGTTCGTGACATCTTTGGAGTGTAATGTTTCACCAAAGGAAACCCTTTTCGTAATATGATGATTATGCGAGTTGTAATGTTTCGCCATTAAAACATTATAATTAAAAATGCCTCTGTGAAATGTTGTATAAAAAAAACGGAAGAGAACTAATGCAAAATGAATTTATCTTTTTAGCGATTACCAGAAGCATTTAACGCATTCATCATCAGATGTGAAATATACTAAAAAAATACGAGCTCCAACATCATAAACTATAAACTTAAAATGTAAATGTTAACTTTCAAAATGTAATATGTACTTAAAATAGTAAATTGCAAGTATCGTTGGTTTAAAAACTACGATTGAAGCAGTACGATTGAAAGCATCTTAATAAACTTATTATTAGAATTTTATTCCTCTTGCTTTCTTCCCTAATTATTTATATTTATCAAAAAGAGAAAAAAGAAACCGGTTAATTTACCGTTCCAAAGTTTCTTTTTTTGAAAATATTCTCTTTACCGTGATTTTACATACCGTTTCGCGATTAAGTCGTAATGTACACGTTGCAAACTCGCCATTACGTATTACATCATTATTCCGTATACGCGGAATGCGTATGTCCAATAATACGGAGACTCGATTTATCTCCGTCTCATTCGCCGTTTTCCGCGAATGCGATGTCTTCATTTCATTCTCTCTCATTTCTCATCGAATTACTCTCTATCTGTTCGTATTGTTCTCGCTCTCCTTCTTTACTTAGCGTACGCGAACCATCATCGTTGGTCTTCATCAATTCGTTCCTCGTCGAAGAGAACCGGATTCATATTTACGTCTATTATGCACGGCATTGACGCTACCCCTCGACGCCCGTAGCTTTTACTAAATGAGGTTTATTCACTATTGCGCATTTAATCCACAGCAAGCCCGGGCAATGGAAGCCAAAAGGCTTTTGCATGCCGCGTGTATGCAACGGTGCAATTGCAATTACTAAAATAATAGGCGACCCGAGCGTGGCGGAAACGAGAGTGGCTAGATGCGGGATCGAAGGTGGTCAATGAAAGAGAATGAGTCGGTATAATGACTGCAATTTTTCGCGGTGCCTCCCCGATACGCATAAACCGGCGTATAATTACGACAAGAAACTTAAAGTTCACGAGATTAATGTTGTTATTATGATACCCAGTTACTAATTATGGTTTTACTCGTGAAGAATAGATAAATTCGTATGTTATTAGTTAGCCGTTGAAAAAATCGAGGAGACATGACAAAATATTTCTATTTGCTTGGTCTGGAAAACTTCTTGAACAAATACACAAACAAATATAAAATACTCTCGTACAGACATATTTCAATTAAAAAGAATATGGACAAGTGAAAAAACGTAACGCTCTACCATTAATACTGCAAAACCGTGCTTGTAAATTTCGTATATACAAGAGCCACGATACAAACAACGCTTTCTGCGCATTTGAAATTTATAAAATATTTTTATTTAATCTCACGTACGCAAAAATGCACGCTTAATAACTACCGGCGTATACCTGGCTTTTCAAGCTAGATTCAAGTCTAAATTTTGATTTTTAACGCTCGATCCTATTCGCGCCATACGGTTTAATAATTTCTTCAACGTAAATCAACGGAGTACAACGCGGTTGACGCGATTCTCTTGGCTAAAAATATGGAGCGTTAGAGGGTGGCCCGGAAGTGTCTTTCCGCGTCTCGGCTCACATTTTCCTGAGTGTTTTGTAATTGAATTCTTTTTCGTGCTCTTTTCGATGTCCCGGGCGTTCTCGTCGCCGCGAAATTTACAACGGGGCAATCTATTCCAGAGGCGGAAAATATTCCGAGTGGCCGTGGTAGGCGCCTAAGTTGACCCGGTGAACGTGCAAACGACTACGAGAGCTCGTGTACCAGGCGGGAAAGGCGAGAGATGCAAAACGCATCACCGTTCGGTCGCAGGTATTGTTGGGACGCGCACTCGACACCGGCGACGCGCACGACGTCCCGCGTTATGCAACTGACTGCGGGGCAACCGTGTGTGGCCGTCGGCTTCATAAAGCAGCTTTATCTAGATCGCCTCTGGAGTTACGGGCTGAAAGTACGGGCTATTAACTCGCAAAGCAGCGCGAGAGTGCCGCAGCAATGTCGAGGGAGAGAGAGAGAGAGAGTGAGAAAGGAGAAAGAGAGATGTTGGTGCTTCTGACAACTGGCTGAAAAATGTTTACTTGCCTCGCTTATCGACCTGATGTTCCACGTTCCACGATCATTTCGATTATATTAATTTAATTTATCGGTCATTTAATTAGCCTTACAATTGTGCGGAACACTTCTGGAGGTGTTCTGTTTACTTCTGTTTACTTTCATTATCCTCCAAGCGTTATACACCAAGCGTCTCGTTAAATATTACTGCCAATAAAATTACGTGGTTGTATTTTATCTTAAAGTAATTTCCGCGATAAAACTGAATTATTTGGGTATAAATATTTGGGTATAAAAAAATCGATGGATTGATAAGAATATTATACCTATTTAAGTTTGATTTTTCTTCTTTTTATTTAATAAGATAAAATATATATATATAGAAATGTTATAATTGTGTGTGTAATATTATTCGCGAATATTCCAATTTTAAACAATTGTGGAAAAATCGTTTGTCATTCACGTTCGATATGGATATCCGTTTGTAGCAGATTATTGGAATTAGCTTCGTTTGTCGAACGTTGCGGAACACGGAACGCTCACGGAACGCTCACGGTCGAATGAGCACGAACGAAGCATAACTTTCTAAATGAAATCGACAAAACTAGACGTTATTGTGAGCAAAAATCCACGTTTTTAATTCATTATGATTTCATTACGAAAATACGATTCATCGCGTATAATTGCAAAGGCAAACTTAATTTTATCGTAACTGTAACATACTTTGAAACTTCCAACAGTTTTCTAAAAAAGTTCAATAAAATCGTATAGTAATCGTATCGTAAGTTCAGTAAAATCGTAAAATCGACTAAACGATAAAAAGATATATTAATGCGTGCATACTAAACTGTTGTCTCAAACATCTTAAAAGAAAGAAAGAAGAGTCGGTACTCTATGAAAATAAAAACAATATCCGGGGCCATATATCCGTAACGTCGTAAGAAGTTATGGGAAAGCGCGCAAAGAGGTATACGATCCGTGTTATTGGTATCGCGTGGCTTCATACCTTGTTTATACTGCAATGGGATTGGAAATTGGATCACTAGCGTACAATGCTCTTTCTCTCGCGCGTCTCACCAAGCCTTAGATAGATCTTGTCCAAGTGCCGTTCATCCACCTCATCCGATTCATGCTGTAACAAGCATTGAATATCTTCTCGCTTCCACCGCGGTATAAACGTTCGAAGACGTCATGCTTTCGTGATAAACGCGCCGCTTAATAAAATATATGGACCTTTTTTATGTTACGGGGGAACACACGTTATACGATAATACAGACCGGCTAGTATAAAATATCGAAGTTTTACAATATCATTTTTTCGATATATGATACGTTCGTGATTAATATTTTATATGTTAAAAAAAAAAAAAAGGAAAGGAAACGTCATATCTCGAATCTAATTAGCCAAGAATCTGTAATGAGGGAAATTAGGGATTCTCTGTTAAAAATCATCCAGCATTGCTCCGATATCGTCCGTTCGTTTGATCGTGTGTGATTTGTGCGCGCCGGACGACACGAACGTCTCTCGCGTATTCTGATATTTCACCCGATGCTCTTTACAACGCTTGCCGAGCCGAGTAGAATGCAATCGAAGTTACCCTGTGTGTGTATGAAGCTTCCTGCGTTGCTTACCTTCTAATGGAATTGGAAATTGGATCACTTGGTACAACGTCCTCTCGCTCCGTAGCTCTGTTCCTTGGATGAATCTTGTCGAGAGATCGTTCGGCTATTCCATCGCGCCGACAGGATTGTACTTTATCCGTATTCAATCACATCGGGTTAGAAAACTATCGCGGTAGAACGGAGAGAAACGTGTGTGACAAATAGGGATATGAAAGGTAAATTTAAACATCAATGCGCGGCTTAAATAGCTCGCGCCAGCAGGTAGGAATATTTTCAATGTGTTTTACGTCTTTGAAAGTATCGTCATGCAAAATTGAGACAATATCCTGGCGTTGTGTGCAATACAGGACGTGCGATAATATTTGAGAGATGTCTCTTTTTTCCGCTATGATAATTTACGTTTTCTCTCTTTTCCTTCACGAGGGAGATTCGCGTAACAAGTGACGCCGTCCACAAAGCAATTTTTCACGGTCACTAAACATATTTAAATCGAAACATTCGATCGCGTATGTTCACAGCTCTTGTCGCTTTATATACGCAGCAAGTGGAATTGAAATTGAAGCGCTCGGGCAGAATGCTTTGCCATGTTTCCTCCGTTCTTTGAAAACATCTCATTGACAATTCGATCAACCCAGCGAATTGAGCATGTCGGAGCATATCGTACATGTGTATCGAAGGCATAATGATTATTTGTCGAGGTAAGCAACAACGACCGAGAAGAGATACGCGCGTTCCTCCATTTGCAAAACGGCGTATTTTTCTACACAATATTCTCTATTTTTCAACTTACGTTCTGTATTTTCCTTCCCTCCGCGACGTTTCACCCGGCGTCAAGTGGAGGGAATTCAGGAAGGGTATAGATATTAGTTATGACACGAGGTCTTAATCAGGTGTATACCTGAGGAAGGGAGCGGAGGGATCTGCGAAGAGACGAGGGAAGAGATGGTGAGATAGTTCAATAAGACAGAGTGACGGGCCGTCAGATGTTTCCTTCAGCAACTGAACGGAACGCGCGGAAATTCAACGAGTCTCTGGAGCACTTGGTCGAGGTCGCCTCCGTACGAGCGGAGTATACGAACAAAACGAAGTCGAGGACAGTTCCCATGCTTGTACGTATGTTCGCTTGGAGGTGCATTTGTACGGTGGAACGACACATGAGTGTACGTGCGTGTGTGTGTGTGTGTGTGTGTGTGTGTGTGTGTGTGTGTGTGCGCGCGCGCGCGCGCGCGCATGTGTGTGCGCGCGTATTTATACGAGACTGCGGACGAATCACGGAGTGCGATCATTAGGAGTTTACCCGAGTGCGACATTGGATGAGACGCTTTCGCGACGAGTTGCCGCGTCGGCAGTAATTTTCAAGCAGATAAGCTCCACCTCCCCTTCCCTCCCCCCCCCCTCCTCGCGGAGGATAGTTACTCCGTGCAATCAGCAAAGTTTAATCTGTCATTTTTTTTCCTCTTTGGAACACGTTTGGGCAACTAGAAGCTGTCTCAATCGAGTTTTTGCGCTTATTTTTGGCAAAGATATTTTTGGATTAATAATTAGAAGTTGGATTACTTAAATTTTTTTCTTTTATAATAATTCCGCTTATTTTATAACGGAATTAATTAATAAGCTCCACTCCTCTCTCTGAGAAGAGTTACTGTGTGCAATCAATCGGTAAATTTAATCTGTCACTTTTTTCCTCTTAGAATACAATTGGATGAGTAGAAGGAACGCCTCAATCAAATTTTTTGCGCTTATTTTTGGCAAAGGTACGTCGGATAATTAGAAGTTGAGTCACTTAAATTTTCTTTCATAACAATTCCGCTTATCCCGTGCCAATTATTCGCGGATAAACAGCCGATCCTCCATGTTCCTTGAGAATGTCACGCATTAACAAATGATAATCCTCTTTGCGTCGACTTTGTCTCACATACGGTTAACAAGTGAAACAAAGTTTCATATACACATATACCCGCGCGGGATATATAAGCAGATGTGTTAATCTTCTTAGCGCTCGACGCTCAGCTGACGCGAGTATCGAGTGGAATATAAGTGCGCGTGACATATTTCCTTGCGCGCACGTTAGTACGACATTAGCCGAATAAACCGTTTTAGTTTGACTTAATATCGCCCCGATATCTGGGGAGAATAAAGCCCGGCGAAGCTGCCGTTGTCGTTGAAATGTCGTTAGCGAGTGCCGCGAGAGTCGCTTTACCCCAATTTCAAATTCTCGATACGTAAGGACGACGCGGAATTTCGTCAATCGATTGCCGCCGCCGCCGCCGCCGCCGCGACATTAACACGTTTTCGTCTACGGACGCCGGCGGCGGATTTATCGCGGATCTCACTACTGGATGCACTCCCGAGTGGTAGAAAATACAATGCATTCCACGGTTAACGCGCGCGCCTGGCGGGATAAAGTATTAAAAGACGACCGTAGTATGTCAGTGACAATGATTAATAATCCTCGGGTATATATTTTACATGAATAGATCGTTTTGATCGTGGCAGACCCATTGTTAACGTTCACGTGCAATATGTGTAGATAAATAGCACGTAAGAGGGAAAACAGTCGATTAGCATATGTTTTTTGAAAAATTAGGGCGCACGATGGTTTCACAATGCTCGAATCACGCGAGCGTGGGATATTTTAATGCTTTTCTGATTCATGTACCTCGATATCTGACATTGGCAGTCCGCGTGAAATCCTCTCTTGAGATACGAACCGAGTCTCTCGAATTTTCCATCGTTTCGGAATGGCATTTCAGCGTTGGCGAAGTTATGAAGTTGCTAGCTCGAGAGAGAGAGAGAGAAAGTAAAAAGAATTTGAGTTGCGCTTTTAAAAGTAAAAAGAAGTGAATTAAATGAAATGTTTGTTATACATATGTGATATGACTATTTAACAAACAGAAGTATACACATATATATAGTTGTATGTACCATATGTACACTGCCACTCATTTTGCTAAAATGCTTCATCGAGTATTACATGTGTTACAAATGCCATTCTGAAAATGTATTGTGAGCTAAAGAACATTACTGTAAATCTCATAAAATATGAAACGGTTTACATAAGGTACATTAGGCGTTTCTGTACGGACATGGTAAATCTTTACCGTGAAGGAAAGTCATTAAGAACAAATTATTAATTAACACAAGAAGGACTTCCCATTACACACACACACACACACACACACACACCACACACACACACACACCATACACACACACACACACACACACACACACATCACACCATACACACACACACACACATCACACACACACACACACACACACACACACACACACACAGAGCAGAGAAAAAAAGAAGCGATTGAATGACAAATAAAAAGCTTTTAGGGCGATATACGCTCCGATGAGTAAGCTAAAATTCGAACAGCGGATTCTGTTTGTCAGTGTGCTTTTTCAAACGGGAATACTTTCTGTACAGGAAATAAACTTTTCAAAAGTCTGATAAATGCTCGGTAAGTTGTCCTGAATTTTTTGATCGGAATTGTCTTATATTGGGCTTATACGCGATGGAAATCACTTTTATTTTCCATTTTGTGCAATTAGACAGTTAATTCAAACGCGATGGAAATCTTCGCAAAAAGACTTTCCGAGAAAATCCTACGTAAAAAATATTTAATTCTCTTCTGTAGAGTATTAGACCCATCCTTTTATAACATTTGTCTTATAAATGAGGCAGATACTGTGGGAGACGTAATTATTGCAAAATGCACTTAGTGCTGTATTGACACATCCTTTTTATTCGAAATATATTCATTTTTACTTCTTTAATCTAATAAATTATGTATAAGCTACTTCAAGGAAGGGAGAAAGAGAAGAAATAGAAGAGGAGAAAAAGAGAGGGAGAAAAATCCGGATTTTATTAAATCTGAATTTCGCTAGAGATTTCTAGTATTTGTTTATATTCTTCTTTAGGATTTTCAAACATGCATCAAGCTTTAAAACAAAAAATTATTTCATTGTTTATAACAGCAAGACATCGATAATTATCGAAATTGATATATAAACATTAAAAATGTCGGAAAAAAGTAAGAAGAACAAAACAATAAAATCACGATTATAACATAATACAATAATGGTTTTATGGAAAATTTTTATCGCGATGTTTCATTATTATCTTGTTATATAATCATCGATTACTCTATCTTTCTTTAGTAGATTTTATCGAACTAATCTCATAAGTGGAAGTCTCATGAAGAATAAAAATAAAAATGGAATTACTCTTAGACATGCATCAGTACTTTCCATATGCGATTATTAACAATATTCGCTTAATGTGCTCCTGACATGTCGTTAAAGATCCCATAATAATATAAGGGAGGGCGGAAGCAGTTATGACCTGTTAAGATAAAGCCACTTGAAAGAAGGGACCGAGGTAGGCAGAGGTAAGACTGGGGTCAGAAATAACGATTTGTCATGTATAATGTTCCTTAAGAATATTTTTGCATATTGAAAAAATAAATTGCTATCTATTTTATCGATATATTGCCGCCGGTAATATAATATAATACTTCAAAATGTCTGATATCACTATAAAATTAATTTTTTTTTTTAAAAAAAGATAAAAAAGGGTGTCAAGTATAGTGGAATACTTCAAAATATCTGATATCACTATAAAATTGCATAATGATGATATCTCACAATTCAGCTTGTAGATATTAAAACGTGATTTAAAAAAGAAATATTAGAATAATGAAAAAAGTACAAATACTCTTTCTTGTAAGTTGTACTCTGCGATCAATTTTAACTATGGGTGATAAAACTTATGTCAGCGATTAAGCTCGAGAAACAAGTATAAAAAGGAAATGAGAAAAAAAGAAAAGCAATTATCACACGTTCCGGAACAATGTCAACTCTAAGCCGTCCTTTCATGGATGATATCGAATAAAAAGGAAGTTGTCACTACGACATTAATCGTCTTTCAAAATGATTGATGATGACGTCTAGGCAGGCAATTATCATTAACACAATTAATTTATTATTTTGAGATTTAAACGAGACATTTTTGGTTACATCTTAGTCAGTCAAGAAACCATGTCTTAAAAAAAAAAATAATTTGAATCGGAGATTTATAATAACGTCGACATTTATTTCCCAATGTAAATAAAACAAATGTTACACTTTCGTCAAGCATGAAATATTTGTACTGTTTAATTATGCTGCTATTGAATTATTCATAACTCCCACGATATTAATATGTAAATGCAGCTTGTTGTCGGTAATTAAAATTCGCATTTCCGCTTACTTATGTAGTTTAATATACTTAATCTTGGAATAAAAATGTTACCTTTTATTTATGTCATACGTTACAATATTTGGGTAAAAATTATATATAAATTTTTCATTTCTCGTTTTATAAATTTTGTAAACATTTTTGATAATTCTACAAATTTTTCAATGTTATTGATTTGTTAATTATATTTTCACAGCTACTAATTCTTAAATAATTGTAGAAAACCAGTATAGAATCATTAAATAGAGCAAACAACGAGAAAACTGAAAATATCAATTCTGATTAAAACTTATATTTCCTATCAAAGTAAAAGCAAAACGATTAAATTGTATCTTGAACGAATATAGTATCTGTCAGATGTCAAGCAACGGTTAAATGTTACAGTCATAGCTGTTACAATATTTTGCGAAGCTAAATCGCTTGGTTCTTGCTATCCCGAACACGTTGAACGTCTTTCACGATGGAAGATCATGGACTTCAGCCCTCGAATTCTTATCGACACGTACCGTGATGCACGTACCAGTAGAAGAATGAGAAAAAGGGAGAACAAACGTATATTCTCAGTGGACCAACTGTCTCTTCATCATTTTTTTGTCTTTTTGGTTTGCACAATCCAATTTTCGATACTGCTAACGTCATACTCTCTGCAAGCTTGACTTTAACATTTGCCTGTACTTAAAAATAAAATTTAAGAAAATATAATTCCCAAAATAAATATAATTTTTATATTAAAGTCTCATGTTAAAAAATATTAGATATATAATTAATTTCATTGTCATTTATAAAAATATAATTCCAATTCGAATTTTTACAAATTTTACAAATAGAAAAATTATTAAGACAATCGTCCGTGCATGTTTCCCTGATATTATTCGTTGCCAATATCTTCCAAGAGCATAAAATATTTATGTAGACGTACATATTGCGGGATAGCGAAATTTGAAATTTTACTATCGAAACCGGCAGGTACTTTAGTTCTTGTAAACTGAAGCACATATCCACTTTCTGCCATATGCAGTAGCTTGTATATTAGATCACACAAGACAAAGAAGTGAGCGTTGTAACAATCAAACTCGTATTTTAATTATCATTTATCATTAGTCAATCAAGACTTGTAAATGGTAATGATAACAAATTCTCTGCAATTTCAACCATCATTATCTATTCAATTAATCAATTAGAAAAAAATCTACTTTAAACTTTATAAGCATAAAAATAAATTTTAAACGTGATACAATGCAGATATGTTGTAAATGTAATATTCATGATATATTTTACTAAACTTGTGAATATTTCATATCACAAATTACGTTTATTCTTGTGTAATGAATAACATTGTTTTCCTTGGAGGTAATCTCGATTGTAAGCAATGAGGATGCATTAGAGTTAATATCGCATCTAATTGAATCAAATCTCTTTCTTTTGTATATTACATTACATTCATAATTAATATGCGAATTCTGCATTTATGTTTAATAATGCGACGGCGGGAGTTTATTTGTTGTTCGTACAATTACATTTCACTCGTACCTATTTGGATTGTCGTCTGTGAACAAAGATCAAACCTATTCTCGAACAGACAATTTCCCAAATTTGTCTCTATGAGCATGGGATAGGATAATACGCGGATATATCAAATCGCGAATAAATAATAATCATTTTCGAATAGATAGTCGAATAGATATGTGTATCGGTATATACGCAGTATTATGGACACGCGTATGCGTGTCCATACTGTATTATATCGCACTATATACGGCGCGTCATTTCACAGTCGCGGTCATCATTTCAGGAATGCGATTAGAGGTCGGCATTAACGTTGATACTCGTCTGATTCGAGTCGATGAGTCTCACGCCCGGATGAACGCCCAATCAAGTTCTCAAATTAATTTAACAAATTGCTTTTGTACCCGCCAGCCAGGTCATAGTATTTCAGATTTTCGCTCGACAGATATTTCGGCCAAAAGCCGAAAAGAACACATACATTTCGTTCCGCGATCGAGCCAATATGCCTTGGAGATTAATAACCGTGCGGTTACCAATAACCATACGATATATTCTATTTTTCTCTCTCTTTCTCTCTCTCTCTCTCTTTCCACGGTCATATATAAAGCACATTCATAACGAAAGCGCGAAACAAGATTGCCTAACGCGACGCTCGCGAATGTAATCTAATTTAGATTAAATGTAGTCTCACACATGGCGACAACGGTCCTTGCATGCATATTTAAAATAGGTACGTTATATCGTTCGTATGATATTCTCAGAGAGCATGCAAATGGAAACACGATCCAATCGAGTCTATCCGGATTTTGCTTATAGACATAGAAAGCCATCCAAATTGACAAAAGATTAATCATGGACGGAGTTAAATCTGTAATCTACAGCCACGTCCCTTGATTTTCCTTTATTACGTCCATTTTGTGGAAACTTGGTTCCCCCATAGGAACTCGTCGTTAAAAGTCGCGTTATTTGTACCAATTTTCCGTTGATAGACGGTGTTAAACGAGAGAAATTGACGGGGCGAAAAGAGCGAATAAATGTGCAAGAACGAAAGACAGAATCTATTGTTGACGGATAGCATCAAGTAAGAAAAAGATAAAATAGATCGCAGAAAAGTATGCTAGCGCACTTCCCCCCCCTTCCCTCCCTCTTAGTCTTCCGCCTCTGCATGGTTCAGCGATGGATTAGCTTGAAAAAAAGAATCGGAACTTCGTAGCTGCAACATGAAGGAGGGAAGAAGGCTTTGCGTGTCGCGCAACGCGAGATCGAGCGAGAAAAGCGCGACGGTGGAAGGAAGAGGGAAAGGAAGGGAAAAGCCGTACGAGAGAGAAAGGATTGCGTTATAGAAGGGGAGCGGAGGAAAGCACGGAGACTGCGTGAGAGTGGGAAAACGTGGCTATAGGGGGTGAGGTGGAGAAGCGATAGAGCGAGGTTGGCGGAGAGAGGGAGGCACCGACAGAGACAGAGAACGAGGGGTTGGTTTGCCGAGCTCAGTTACGCCGCGCCCCTTGCGATGAGCGTTACACCACACGAGTGAGATCGCGTTGTCTCCGAGAGGGCGATTCTCTTCTCTTCTCCATACATACATACGCGCACTACCGCTTTTTTCCCCCCTCTTTCATGGTGGTGCGAATAACGCGGCGCGATTGACGCGTCGAAAAGCTAGGGAAAACTTCTCGCCTCGTAAGGAAACAGGTAGCGCATTAGGTGCACGTGTTTCCCCATCGCAGAATTAACAATTGACTTTGTCGACATCCGCGCTAAGTCTCCCCTTCTTGATCACAAAAACACTGCCAGAATAATTCTGTCAAACTACGCATGAATATCTTGGAGTAAAAAAAAATAAAAAAAAAAAAAAGACGCGAGGAAATTGCAAGATTCCGATAATTTCACGCGGAAATTAAGTGAAGGAGAACAAACGGTTGGAGGAGGTGCGAACATGTATACTGATAAATTATACATATTCCTTGATTTTGTGTATAACACAAACAATGTAGTTTCTAATTAATATTGGTGACCAGGTTTATTCTCGTGTAAATATTCGATCGCTCGAGAGACATTCTCCAAGGCAAAGTACCGTTTAAATCAAAATAATTCAGTCGTAAAACTGTGCAAATCGTCGTCGAGAAAGAACTTAAACTTCTGCTATTTGAATATAAAGCTAATTTATATTACCGTGGAGAGGACAAATGCTCGCAACAATGTAGTGGTAAAGTTTTAACAGATAAAACTTTAAAAAAAGCCAACATGAACATGATTGAGTGAATGCGTGAATTGCGTCTGAAAAAGTTTTCGAGTAGGAAGATATAAGATAGTTGAAACTTTCAAAATCTTGGCCAGGCAGATCTGAATTGGATGAAGCGAAATTAAGAAGCGATTCGATTTCGAGACCAATCTATCAAAGGTAAATACTTCACATTTTTCGCATGATTTTCAGTTATAATATTTAGACAGAGCGTCCCGTTTACATGATAAAGAAATTTTGTTTTTTTTTTACGCGTGTCTCTTATTTTGACATCGTGTTAAAAAATCAATTATTTTTATAAATAATGCAACGCTTGCACACTTTGAAAATTTTCAATGCTATAGCATACTACACAAAAAATAAAGCACAACAACAATTTTGTAGCAGATTTATTATAGTGGTATTTCTTTGTCCAAACTTTCTATCTTAAATAACAATTAATCTAATTAAATCTAATTAAAATATGGATAATTATATATGAGAGCTATTACGTAATTATATGAAAATAAAGGCGCTGAAGATAAAGGCGTTTTTACGAGAAAAAAATTATGATATTCGTGAATAATTTTTAGTAAAGAGATTCGAATTTTTTTAAAACTATGTGTTGTACATAAACTCTATCTAAAAAATACATAGTTCGTAGAAATATATATACGCTATTTACATACATATATTACTATATACGCAACACATTTTTAAGATAGCATACATCGAAAAATATGCGAGACTAAATATATATAAAAACCGTTATTCTTGTTGTTGTATGAAGAGAATACGTCAAATTCCCTTGTCCCGTACTTTTTTAACCACGGAAACCACGATAAACTGGGTCAGAATACAAAGCGCATTGGCATGTTGCATCTATTTACGAATTGTAATCCAGTAAAGAAGGAATGACCGAATAAATCCGAGCTTTCTGGCATGTATTATACTTCCGCCAAAAATCATATATAAATCCGTGTTTATTATCCGCGAAATAATTTAGCCGTTGGCCTCGAGAAATCGGCAGTGAAGTGTCTTCGATGTCACGGACAAATTATTACGAACAATCAATCGTGCGTTTCGCGGGAGTTAACGAGGTAACGCGAACGGATGCACAGGAAATCGAGGACGGAAACTTGAACGAGCTTTTAATCATCTGGACGGAAATGTCGAGGGCGGCGCAGCCGGCGGAATCTATCCTCGCGGCGTTTCAAACTTGCTCGATTTAGGCAGCCCGGAGAACAAGTATACGAGTTCGAGTTTTAAAAGTCAAGCGCGAGCTCGAGTTTTCCAACAGCCAAATTGGCAGAAGAGAAAATCTACCCCCCCCCCCCGCAGCGTGCGCGTGTGCGAGAGACAGTTGTGTACGTTCCACTATTGAATTGTCTACAATTGTCTGGGTCAAAGCGAGACCAAGACCAATAGAGGGAACTTGAACTCGATCACCGACTTTGTCCCAAATCGCCAATTTTCGCCTGTTAAACGTCTCATCCCTCCCTCGAAATCGAATGCCACGCGACAATAAACAAACAGACCGACGTAACTCCGTTTCCAGCTTTAAAAATTTCATTCTTCCAATGCTGTTACTTTTGTATAGTTTCACTGTGTACGTCTTTCTGACGATAAACCGCAAACACTGCCTGCTGGCAGAGAGAATCTCGCGGAAGTTTCGCACGGGTTTATTGAGTAATCCATTCGTAATTAATCAAAACGTCAGTGTACGGTGGAAACCGATCGTTTAGTAACAGCAAGATGTAGCACAAAGGAAACAAAGTTCGATAATTAACAATAATTCAAACGATATCCAAAATATATTTTTTACGTTGCCAAAAGTGCGGAATTTCCCTCTCCATATTCCAGGGAAATAACTTCGATTATAAACAAATCAAGGTTGTTGCGCTTGAGCATTTTATCAGCTGGTTTTTAGCAGTTTTTCGTGACAGGCGGAGGAGACACTACCGCTGCGAAAATCCGACGAGCTTTCCGCTTTTTGTCAAAAGATTGGATGATTAATCATGCCGTCCTATATCCTCTTTGCCCTTCGGCCTGTGTGTGCCAACACATACGCGATACGCAGTTATTCCCGCACATGCGTCACCGGGCCGTGTACCTTTTAGTGAACGAGAATTCATCAACGTCTAAAACTGGAGTGAAGCCTTCGTGAGTGATTGACCCCCGGCTAGACCTTGTCGTTCCGCGTTGTTTCATTCCCAAGTCTAATATTTCTAATCTAGCAGTCCAATATTTTTAACATGTCCACTTGCTTCCCCTCCCCTCCGCAAATGTACCATGACGTTTGAATGAATTATTATCGACATATTTGCGATATATCAGGCGCGATCTGTCAAATTTACGTAATATATGCCGTAATATATGCCGTAACTGTGTATTTTATTCTCCATGATATAGATTTAATTATAAACTATTTAAATTCACTGCGTAACTCCGTTACAGATTCTCACACATATTTCCAAATTTAATCGCCGTTTTACAACAAATTTGTGACTTTTTAATATCAAGAAGGTCTAAATTAACCTTGACGTATTTAAGTAATTCGATTCGAGATATTAAATCCATTATAATTACACATTAAAAAATATCCAGCTTGATCATCCCGTTAACGAGAAAATGTCACGGGGAAGATGTCGCGAAGATGCGATCGCGTCAGTTCCCTTTCGGGTCAATTTATTAGTTTTAAACGGGTTTGTCCGACCGACGCGCATCAACGCTGACCCCGTTCAATCCCGCCGTTTAATCCACACGAGATAGGCACATACGATTAGACGATTCGGCGGGAAACGGAGAACCATTCAATATCCCGCGCTTATCCGCTCGCTCAACGGGCTTTCACAATCCACGTTAGCAATGTAGCCTGAATTCGACTATGGGTCGGCCGGGGAGCTTATGAGATTTTCAACGCGCGAATCAGCGGGGGTTTGAAGCTTGCCGAATAAGGACGACATAACCCGGGCACATATGTATCGCGGTCGATCGATTTCCATACCGTTCTCAAATCGTTTCCCCGATCTCTGAATGAACATTGTCATGTAACGTCATACGGTATTTAAGTCAAGCCACGTAAATCTCGTGTGTACGTATTGTCGGTATTGTCTGCAGCTAATTCGCTTTCCCCGCGTGATACTTCAACAAAGATATTCATTTTCTAAATATATCTTTTCTCTTTGTCTTCCGCCTTCTCCCTCCTCTCGACCGTAATAACCGTTATTTTATTGATTTCTCATTTTTTTTTTATATTTCACGGCGCACGATCTTCGAATTTGTTTCGAAACGAGTTTCGAAATTTACGCAAAATTGAATCGTACATGTTTCGCGTTTGTATCAAAACGTAGGAAGCATTGTTATCCGGATGAAATTAATCATCTTGGTTTACTTTTAATTTGCATTCGAGTCGCTTCTAATGAACAATGTTCATCGTGAGCAATACTAATATGTATTGTATTACAATCGCACAACAACTCGGTTTCATTACGTAACTGTATACCGTATTCATTAAGAAAATGAGATTGCACAATTGAGTTGATCAAATCCAATTTTTGCAAAATGCACAATAAATTGCGGAAATGTGATAATATCGAAAATTAGAAACAATATACGCTTACGGAAGTTACCGCATTTAAATTATGTAATATATTATTTGATTGATGTCCATCATGGGCAGGCGCATATATATATATATATATATATATATATATATATATATGCAACAAGGTTAATCATGCATCAGATAACAGACAGTATGAAATACGCGGAAGCACGTAGCGATTAAATATAGACGTAATTATATGCGATCGATCGAGCATTCGCATAAAGCGGCTAATTGGATATGTTGATTTTCGGAAATGTGTGATATCGCTATGTCATCTCGTTATCCTCTCCTTTTTGACGCGAGCAACCGGGATACGATGTCAATGTCAAATTTTCGGAAGCGATCGCACTTCGCGCGACAGTGCGTAGTCGCCGACAGTGTTCCGTTAACAGATTTTTACATTGTTTTTGCGCCGAAAAAATTGGCCGCGCGCGAAACTTGCGCGAGTTCACAGCGAACGTATAACGCGGCACAGCTTCCCGAAATTACTTTCTCGCGGCGCAATCCGGAATATCGCCCACTTCCCTCTTAATACAGCGCAGTTTTGCATCTCTATGAAAGTTCAATCAGCGAGTAACCGGATTATACGTCCCGTCGATATTATTTTACAATGAATCCCTCCTAAACGGATTCTCGGCGCGTCGGAGAAATATACCAAACGTAATAAAACAATATCGAGCAATTATACTGTGGAGCTGGGAGATTTAATCAATCATCACAAACAGTTTTACATCTTGCCTCGAGGCACAAAGTACAAAGACCGTGCAATTTAATGCAACACTATGAATCAGATTATGCATACATTAACCGATGCGTTCTCAGAGAATTTTTAACCGCGCCAATCTCCCGTATTTCGCCGGCACATTGAACGGGCGATGTAATTGCGAAATGAAATCCGTAATGAAATATTGCGTTTCCTCGCGCATTTCCGCGTATGCATAAACAGAAATTTTCCACACTCGCGCACGAGAGTTTTTCTTTCATTCCTCCACCTAGAAACCTGCCACCTCCGTTTATCCGCATATTCGCGACAACACTTCTTTCGTGTCCGATGGTGCTTGTTTTAGAATGTTAATTTGCAAGCAATTCATTCATAAATCGCAGGCGGAAGAGAAAAGAAAATGAGTCTTCAAAAAAAAAAAAAAAGAAGATAACGGAAAAATTCATTTTCCACGCTGTTTGTCTTGAATGTTGAGTCGAGATACCAGTGTGTGGCGGCTGTTTTCCTCTACGTTCCATGTTACGGACGGAATTGCGACTCACGCTCGAATAAAGAGTCGCCGACACCGTGAAAACGAGAAATGGCAAATGAATTTTAGCGTGATTCCAGCTCTGTAATCCCGTTTAAAAGCTAATGAGAGTAGGATTCAGAAAATCGCTTGAAAATTTGTCTACTAAGCTTATTACGACTTATATTACGAGCTTATAGTTTGCGTTACAGTCATTATCCATTCTATAACTACCCGTTCTATAACTCTCCAATTTGCGTGATATTGCTACGGAAAAGCACCGATTAAACGGGAGATAGCAAGTGAGGCAAAGGGCTTCATGAAATTACCTATTTCTTTTCTCCCCTTTTTTTTTTTTTTTTTTATATTGGCTCATTAAGTTGTGTATGTTTCGAGATTAATTTATCGGGATAACGAAACACACATTTCTTTCTGTTTAGACATTCAATTTTATTTGTGATTTGTACGTGGCATGGGCTACGTGCAGTTTCAAATCACGCAAGCCAAAGTCGTCACAGAAGTAGCAATGCACGCACGATCGTAAGTGATAACTTATCGATGCAAACTTGACGATACCGCGTGAATATTGAATGACACGCAGCGTGTACACACCAAACGTAAATCAACATTGTGAATGTATTAATTATTCGCCCTCGACAGAAGCGCGTTCCCCAGAATCTGACAGTTACACGTGGGGCTGCAACCAGTTAACATGTTCAATGATGTTATTTCGGTAACGAAAAAAATTGCAGCACAAATGCAATCATCGCGCAATTCATATTTGCGATTGAAAACATTGTGAAAATTGAAAATTGTAAATATGTAAATTATCCATAATTATTTCAGAAAAACACTTTCTTTAATTCGAGCATTACAAGAAAATGTACACGACATTTGTATAATTATGTAACCAAACGAAACAATTACATAATAAAATGTCCCCATTCATCGAAAAGTTGAATTAAAAACATTTTATTTCCGCTTTTGTATGTTGGTCAAAAGAATATGTTTTACTTTATTAAAAATCATGTATTATGATGTGACATTTTTGCATTTCCTAGATCTTTTCATCATCTTAATGATATAAATTTTTTAAATTAATTAATACATAACGAGAGACAGAATCAATTTTGTGTATTAAATTAAAATAGAAAAAAAACTAACATAAAATATTTGTTTTATAGATTGCAAATTGAAATATTCAATGAATTTATGCCAATTAGGAGATGCTTGTTTTTGTCAACTGTTATAAAATAATTCAAGTGAATAAACGCGAAAAATCTCCGATCCAATATACTCAATATTCAATAATAAATTCGTATTTTCGATAGTTTTTATCGGACGTTACCTGCCGAAGAATCTCGCTTCATTTCACCACATTTTCCAAGTTACGTTCATTTTTCGACATCTTTTAATTTCCATGGTTTTTACAACAGCACACGAGCAGCTTCACTCACGTCGAACTCGTAACTCTTCCCACGAACAGAAATACCTACCGTGTTCGTGAAGCTTCTGTGGAAACTACGGAACAATACACACATAAATTCTACCGTGTTCCGTCTTTCTGTTTCTTCTACTTTGAAATAAGATGGTAGCGTTTAATGCAGGACGCCGCGGTGGTACCAGGATTTTGTGGAAATTAACAGCGTGAAATAACTCCGGGAAATTACGTGTATATGAAAATGGAGTGCTTTGAACGAATTTGCATTGCCTTCTTATTTATGTTTACAAGATGCAATAGCGGCAACGTATATCAAGAGAACGCGCCGGTGTAGGAAAAGCAACTACTACTAGTGCTTATGTTCTATGTGTAACGGAGGTTAATAGAGGTTTAGAATTTACAAACCACAGCAATTTTCCCTGAAAAATATTTTGTTTCCGAGATATTAAGTGCAGATGTTGAAACGATCGAATGTCAGTTTTTTTTTTTTTTTTTTAAATTGATTTTTCTTATATTTTACTCCGCAACATTTTGTACAGTCCTGCATATTGTGCGTCCTACATATTGATTTATTAATTTAGCTGAATTTAATGTAATGAATATTTAAACTGTGCATATTCATACAATCAACAAAAACAAGTCTGTTGCACCATATGCATAAGCTTTCTCTGTTATCCATTTATTAATTCTTGTTTTGTTTACTTATGCATAATATGACAATAAAGCAAATTATAAAAAACAAATTTAGAATAATATCTCGGATACTAGAAAAATCTTAAATATAAAGATAAAATCTCTGATTTATTTCTCTTTTTTCATAAGCTTCTCCATTTATATACTAAATGGCCTGGGTTTAAAGAAATTGCAATCATCAACGAGAAGAGAAAATCTGATAAAGTCTCGCGAGCATTTTTATCAAAAAGCGTTTTTACTGAAATATTTCGAGATATATTCAAATGCTTAAGTGATAAAGCTGGTCGTTAAACTCTGTTTTCTTTCTAATGTAGTCTCTGTAATCTTTCTAATGATCAAATATATCATATCGCAAAGGCAACTAATTGCATTTTTTTTAAATACAATTTTTAATACCTTGATCCTAAAGAAATGGGAGGATACAAAATTTAACATCGCGCAGCATTGCTTTAAAACTTTTTTCGGGCATAGTAAATGATAAACAAATCGATCGAAGAGGTCATTATCGTTAGATATGCTAATCACGGAAGTAGAAATCGCCACGGGCGTATCCGCATCCTAAGTTTCCGTTGGCAACATCCACTGAATTGCTAAACCGTATGGCCATCGGCGCAGCGGGAGCCTCAAGGAACTTTCGTGACGAATCTCGTTTCGACCGTACTGGCATAATTTTGCCATTGAACATGGTCGGAAGTACGGTGCGCGTCGCATTCCGTGTCGCCCCTTTACAGCATTCCCTCGTTCCCCAAGCAGCCTTGCTTCAATCCTGTTATCCGATCTTGTCGCACTCACCCGCCTTTTATCGCATTCCCTGTCTTTCACTCTCTCACTCCATCTCTCTCTCTCTCTCTCTCTCTCTCTCTCTCTCTCTCTCTCTCTCTCACTCACTCACTCACTCACTCACTCACTCACTCACTCACTCTCGTTCAATGCATCCTCTCGATCTCTTCTCACGAGTCCCTTCGCAGACCGGAATACAAATTACCCCGTAGCGTGTCGCTTCACGAGTAAAGTAGATAACGGCAATTAGAACATCATCCAGGACAAGAGCAGCGTGGGTCTGAATCGTTTAATCCTGACCCTTTTCTTAGCTGCGAATAACGAAAGCACACGACGAAATTTCCGTCGGCTGTACATCGACGCGTTAAATTGCCTATTTAAATCATGTTAATGATAGTAACCCGATTTACCACGTCGGCTAACATTGGTGTTTAATACGAACAATTTATGCTGAAGCGATATTCAAATATGGCTAATGGAAATGTTTCGCGGAAAATGTAAATCTTCTTTACTTTTCTTATCTTCAATTACTCATTCAGGGAAAACTTACTTTTACTCTTACCTTAACAAAACGAAAAATTTAAGATGTATTAAATAAAGAAGCATACGAAAGAAATATAAATGTGATCTGCAAATAATTTAATAATTAGCGACGTTATGTAATTTATAAATGAAATGTGTAACAAAAGTGCATATCTGACAAACGACTATTTCACATTATTTCAGGAAAAATTAAATAAACTGTTATAAGAAAACAACATAAATGTATGCACAATTCAACGTTTGAATTAATTGATATTTGTCTGATAGAATTTACTTCGATGATAGCGAATAGCGAGTGAACGAAGATACTGAAGATACTGAAGATACTGAAAATTTAATGCACAAACTCAAACAGTGAAGAGTACGCTTATTCATGGAAAGTTGTGCGCATGAAGTAAACAGTACGTTTCTCTTTTACTATGCTTTCTCTGGCAAATAAAATCAGTCGAGCATCCCTATAATTTCTTGAAGCACAACCGCGAGATTTATCCTTCAACCCACAACATCAATTATATATTATATAATCCGTTACACACTCGGGTTTCCCTTTGACAGAGATGCACTTTGTTGGATTTCACCTATTACTAAAAGAGGTGATCTAATCGCCTTATACAATTTACACAAAACTATATTAACGCTTGTTTCTTTCGAAATATGCAAAATAATTGTCACATTGATGTCTCAAAATATCACAAATACTAGTTTTTCTTAAAATATTGATAAAGTAGTAAAGGAGAACTAATATTACTAATAAGTTATTTCATTATGACGCAGGCCTTTATTTTCCATACTTATCGCGTTTCTCGTGCGACAGCACGCTAGTTAACGTCTCTATTTCGTCGCAACCAACGATAAGCCTTATTGGAATTCACCATTGTCTGTAAGTTTGTCACAGTTATCCGCTAATACACTTGTTGTTGCATGCAATTCGCTTAGATATTCCCGCGGATCTTCGGAATACTAATGGCTTACGATATGTTGTCTCCGACAAAACAAAGTAAATCACAGTAGTTAGGATATCTAATTACGAAGATAACTTCGCGTTTCCGATTGTATCGAGCAATTTGAAAAAGTCCGTGGGGAAACGGTGTGTGGCGGCGGCGATTTGACAAGTTAAAATCGTGCCGCGTACTCGTGTGCCGTCATAGTTGTACGGACACTTCACCGAATGACTCGACATTAAGGAGGTGTCATGCACTGTCTGAACGCAACAGAAGTTCCGAGAAAACGGATACTCGTGTCACGTATGTAACCAATCGAACCGCTTTCGATAGAGTCTACTT
The DNA here is from genome assembly GCF_055798465.1 of Pogonomyrmex barbatus. Lineage (NCBI taxonomy): Eukaryota > Metazoa > Arthropoda > Insecta > Hymenoptera > Formicidae > Pogonomyrmex > Pogonomyrmex barbatus. Next base: position 7,483,065 of record NW_028297138.1, read on the forward strand.
GGAAAATTGGACGTCCGTACCACATAAAGGCGGACGGATAACTTTTGCGGGCGAACTCGACTCGCGTGGTGAGTTTCGTCGATAGTTTTGATTTCGCGGCACTCCGCGGTAACTAGTTGGCAAACGCAGCAAACGCCTGCTATATCTCGCTACGAACAGATGAAACTTTGGCGGCGCCCTTTCCCAAGAGGTTGGAAATTTTTTTCCACATTTCTCGATCGATCGATTAATGCTCATTCTCACGAATGTAAATTAATTTAATCTCACCTTAATCTACTCTTTGTTTCCTTCTAATTCTAATTTTTTTTTCTAAATGTAGAAAAGAAGATAAAAAAAATTAATTGAACCGAGATTAAAGTTAATCTACGCTGGTAACAAAAAAGAACGTAAGACAAATGATTTTTTTTTTTTTATCGATTGAAGAAAAAGTTTTTCGATTCTTCTGACAAGTTCACTCTACCGTATTTATTCCGTAAAAGCGTCGCGATGTTATCCAAACGTAAAATACGAAGAGATAGCACGTCCGATTTTTGCGCCTTTTAACCAAATGTAATCTGAATACACGGCAACACTTAGGAAATGAAAGAAAGCAAACACGCAGATGTTCTTATCATCTGACATGTTCGCCGCGTACGGGCGCAAATCGAAAAGAGGGAAACGAATATCTGATAATGTCAATTCAGCGATAGGAGGAGTCAGCTGTGAATTCATTCAATGGAAAGCAACGTTGCACGGACTCGTTGTGTGCACCGGTGTGCATTCGGTTCTCGATCCAGGTGCCGACGTAGCTACTCAGTGAAACCAAATTGCTGAGCAAAGCGACAGAGGCACAGGAGTTGTACGACAATGGATATATCGATACAACTTCATTGATCGAATGTGTATATTCTGCTTAAGCTATTAAATTCAAGTAGTTAACATCTTGTAAATGTAGAAATAAATTCGTGAAGATGTACCTAATAATTTAATAATAAAAAAATTAAATGATGAAATAAGACTCTCTCTCTCTCTCTCTCTCTCTCTCTCTCTCTCTCTCTCTCTCTCTCTCTCTCTCATCCCCCCAAAAAATGTAGTAAACTAACAAGCACATACATTATTCAATTTATTTTGCATTAGTCATAAGTTTGCAATATTCGGCAGTATGAAAGCAGAAGGTTATTATAAGTTTTATAAAAATTTACACGCACATAATGACGACATGGTTCAATATTGAACAATATTGAAAATTGGCAATTTGTTTGCCTTGGCCAATACGGGATGTTTTTCTCCGCGGTGATATTTTCACAGGGAGCGTTACGATAACGGCACAGACATTTGCGTCCTACGTGAGATACAATATGCGGTTACGCTAGCGAAAATTACGTTCAGCGAGACTACACTATGGAAACAGGTCTCACACACGCATGTAATAAGCGCGATGCGCATTATGCGGCTCTAATACCAGAACTCTACTATCCTAGCCTAGCATGCACGTTCTTTACACAAAATATGTGTACGCAAGCAGGGCGCGTTATACAATTTGCGTGCAGTCCGCAGTGCTAAACAATGCAGAAACGAGATTTCGTACGGTTTGCATATTAATGTCTAATTGTTCTTACAGCAGACGACAAGTACGGATACGTTTTCCTCGTAACTCGTTTCTACCACTAAATATCATAATTCTATTTCATATACATCATATCCTGCTTATGCACACATACACACACACACACACGCGCGCGCGCGCGCGCGCACATGTATATGTGCGTACGAGACGTTGAAGAAGAAAGAAATCGGTCTCGTTCTCGCCACATAATCTCGGAAGATTGTAAATATTTTTCATTTATTTTCAATAAACGCTTCGACGCGAGATATAACTCGTAAACGAAGCACGAAGCACGAGGAACAAGTAGCTCCTCTAATTGGATTAAACATCGGCCTTTGGTGAGACGATTAGAGGATAATCGATGCCAGAGCGAGGTATTCTCTTACTAGATTAGACAGTTAAATAGTGTTAGGCTGTAATTACCAACACTTATCGTCAGGTGTTGTATCTGGATATTATATATTAAATTTTTTTCTACAAGTTAAGAGGGAGTTAATTACATTTCTCGGCGGAAAATCTTGTCTTCGCGTTCTTTAAAAATTCTCTTATTATCTCTTTGTAAAATTAAAATTTTTCACGCTTCTCTAATTACGTATATTTTATCCGTCTCTCTTTTTCTCTTTTTATATTTTTGTTTTATTCAAAGTCATAAATATAAATTTAAATGATAACAAAACGATAATTTATTACACTCTGCTTAATTAATGCAACAGCGATATATCTCGATTTTATTGCATCAGGATGCATTAATTTCCAATTGATTTCCACACGCAGACAAAAGTGACATGATGTCATCGAGTTTGCATACTCAGCCCCTCTTCTCTCAACCACTCTTCTCAACGACAATTATGCACGTATTCCCTTCCTCGTTCGTTCTTGCCACTTTCCATATCATTCAGTCAACATGATTGCTTGCATGTTTATCTAGAGCTTAGCAAGAATTCTATTAATTGCCTAGGCAATTAACCGTCAAAAATTACTCCATTAATCGTAAGTATCAAAGTCCCCGAGACAAAATCTGACGCTGACGCTGCCGCCATTACAATTTTCGCTCGTTGTTCGGAAGTTTTATTACCAGATACTATCGCACCGAAACAGAAACAAAGACAACATTTGTTACAAAGTTAGAGGATTTCAAGCGGCTGTTTAAATTTGTATCAGTGCTTGGAAAAAGCTCGGGCGTTTCTTACTTTCGCATAATTGCTCATTACTATGCAGGTTTTGCTTTACCACCATTTATCACGGGATCGAGAAAAGCTTTCACTTCTCCTCGGAGGTATTAATCTCCCATCGACTTTTATCGAAGCGGAGACGCTCTTACTAGCTATCATAATTATCATGTCGAAGCCGCGCAAAGTCCCCGTATATTCCGCGTAGCGTCGTCCCCTCCCGCCGACGCTTTCCGCGTCGTCTAACCCTCCACTTTATTAGATCGCTTAACTACACCCGCCGTCCATCATCACGCGCGTGAATGTGTGCACGCACAAGCACATATAACGTCCGTGTCAATTCGCGCGAACTTCATGAATACATGAATGTATGTCCGCGTCAAGTTTACGAACATATATCTTACCGCGATACCCATCCGTAACGGCAATCGGTTCAATAGGGGCGATTGCCCATGTTTAATCTATCTAATCGCAAGCTCCACCAGCTACGCATCCACGATGTATCCGACGTAGATTTATCATTCTTAGATGTCGATATCTCGAATTGTATCGAGCGGCCGTGATGATTCCCCGGTTGGAGCCCCCGAGTGGCGCACACTTTTGTAATTAATAACGGAAACAATGCCGAATTCTCTCTTGCGAGGAAAACAAACGTTGCGATTTTTCTTGAAATTTCTGTCAGCAGACGGAAATACAACGGGATGAAATACGAACAGATTTAAGAACCGTGCGACAAAAGTCTGCAAATCGTCTATCTTCGATCTCTTAAGTAATGATGGCAAAGTACCGGATAACTCCATTCCGTTACTGCCACTCGAATCCTGCAGCCTCATGAGTGATATTTTATCGAGATTCCACTCGAATCGCCTTGGCATTTTATTCCTATGGAAATAGAAGTACGACTGCTAGCAGTCGGCATTTGCCGTTTATCCTTAAAAGAACGACGAGCATCCAGCATTCTCAACCCTACCGTAAAAAACTCTGATCAATTGTCCTGTCGGCCTGATGTCGATGCTATGATTTTTAAATGAGTCGCAAGTCATTAATATCTCGAAATCATTACCCATGAGTAATGTCGCTTTTTGACACGCAACATTTTATTTTACTTAACATTTAGTACAGATTAGTCTACAAGATAATCTCCATTATTGTTGATAATTTTTTTCCATCTTTTTGGCAAATTTTCAATTACCTTCTTGTAAAATAAGAATGATTTCGCAGCAAAATATTCCAGATTTAGTTCATTGGAAAGATCGGAAATCATTGTTTTTAAATTTTTTTTTAAATCAATGGCTGGCATACTCTGATATTCAAGGAATTAGGATAAAACAAGAAAGAATTAATGGCATTTGTGGCACTAATAGCATGTTATCCTTTCGAAACTCATAAAGCATCGTATGTCGAATATGCACGTTATCCATCCTCGGTACATTTTACAATTCTTTCAAAATTTTACGATAAGTACACTAAATGTCAATAAATTTAATTATTACACAGATTATGTAATAATAAATCACGTTCACGAGCAAGATGGTAATGTTTACTCAATCTGAAAAAAAAGGGCATTACTTATGAATACCCCTACATATTGATTGCAATTTCGTCGCGATTTTATGATACTGTAACGTTGCTTTCACTTGACGTCATTGTCAACATTTACGAATAATGGTGGGACGTTATTTAAAGATCGTCGTCAAAATTTCACAGTGATTTTTACTATGATAAAGCGAAGATGGATGCTGCACGGGCCAATTAGGAAAACTGGGACGGCGCTGTCATAAAACGGAACTCGTTAAGCAAAAATATTAAATTTTACTTGGAGTGGACCCAGCGCTAGTATTTGAATGCATATCGGTGCCCTCGTAGTACCACCACACCTATCTATTTCCATTTTGCTCTAGGGCAATTCCACAACGCGAGTTCGACGCGCACGTCGACGATCGGCGAGTACGTTTTCCACTACAGGTGACAATAGCGCTACATAAAGTAAACGAACACCATCGCCCCTTCTACATTTCGATGATATTTTATTTACCATAATGTCGTTTATTACTAAAAATAACAATCTTAATTCAATTTTTAAAAGTTAATCTACCGTTTAGGCTTGCACCACTGACAATCTTTACCAAGCACAGTGACGGTTGCAAAACCGATACTCGGCGACATTTTTTTAACGCTGTTCATATCGCCATCCATTTTTAAATAGACGATATCTTAAAACAATGAGGGATACGCGGAGAGGGATGCGCGGTAACTAAATTCGCTACTTCAAGCTTCGCGAAACCTCGAAAAGCTCGGAAGCTTGCGATCTCGAGGCTACATGAAACTTGAGGAGTACACGTACACATGCGAGATCACGCTTGTGCAACACACATACATACATACATACACACACACACACACACACACGCGCGCAAAGGTAAACTTTCATATATGCCGGCATACGTTAGTGTTGAAATGTTGAGACGCCAAATGTGTCTGTGTAGTTGCCCATACGTGTGCCGCGCATCAAACATTCATTCGGCTGGTAACACGAAATGGAGTCTCGGCTTCAAACACGCCGAGTACTCGGCGCCGAGCATTTACCGATCCTTTCGCCAACTATTTTGCGCTCGCTCACGGGATTCACGAGAATCCGGGCCGAACACTCCGGAGCAGAGAGAGAGAGAGAGAGAGAGAGAGAGAGAGAGTCGATCGGCCGATTCCAGCTGAGTGGCTTCTATCGGATTCTTACTTGTAGCCTCCGTTTCTTTTTCCTCGCGTTCTATGTAGATGAGCAACCCTCATCTCGTCCCTCGGATATTTAGAAACGTTGCACTTTACCGCGCGACGTGTTAACAACGCCCCCATGTATATTTATAACGGAGCGCAGTCGAAAAATACGCGTGCATCGCGAAACGCGTCAGGCGCAAAAGTATTTAATATTCCGGAGTAATCTATAGCGATACGGATACACGATCGGCATGCGAAATGTGCCTTAGTTAATAAATGTGCTTTATTCATAACGCGATCCATCTTCGGGAAATGACTTTTCAGAATTCGCTACGCAAACGAGAGCACAGCAGCGCGAGTATTAGAATAATTTATAATTTCGGCCGTTTCCTTCAAGAACTCCCCTTCCGAACACTGCGAATACTAACGGCAACCTCCGAGACGATGACACGAAGTTTACTTAAGAAATTCATGGCAATTCCAACGAATGCTTCCGTTAAAAGATACTGTGTATTTCATTAGGGACATCGTCTCATGGAATATACATGTATTCTAAAAACTGAAAGACTGAAGACTTAAATAAACGGAGTAATCTTGATCTGCGTTGGCTATATTTATAACTTTTTATTCCAATAATATTATTTTAAAAAGTTCTCCCGGATATTTTCAAAATATAAGTTCACGATTCTGCGGATACGTGATATTATCCTATGGAAACAAAACACGCTTGCGGCAAACTAGGATCTTTCGTGTCTCCAAAGGAACTGCGATGGCACTGCGAATACAATAAGAACACAACCAATACGCTTAAAATGTGTTCTCGATGCTCATGCAGACCCTTTCATTTTACAGACATTCACCAAAGGACATTTCCAGATACATGTATCTATCGGGCAAATTTAAACTCTAATTTGTTTCAAACTCTTATCTAATGGTTTTACAATTTTCCGTGCAAAAAACATTACAGTTTGTATTTAAATTATTTCGGTTATAACAAAATTTTCAACAGAAAGATTAAATCAATAAATAATTGTAATATAAATAAAATGTCAAAAAAATATATTCCAAATATAAAAGAAAAATGCTATCAAGTAAACTTTCAAATATCGCGAGTACATCGCTAGTAAAACTGTCGCAGCGATTTCCATAACACTTGCAAATTCCGAGACTATATTGCAGTCATGGATCGTAACTGACCTAAAAACGCCATGGCGTAGATCCTGCGGCCGTTCGGACACGGAAAATTAAGCCTGCAATATTAATTCTGGGAGTGGCTCGCGACAATATGGTATTCTTCTTTTATTTTCCCATGAAAAGAGACATCTACTCTTTTTCCCATTCACATTGCATTATTGAATGGTTTAATGATCCATATCACTTTGTTCTCCCCGTTCATTGTTCAAATCCGAATGCAATAAAAAAAAAATGACAAATAATTATTTGACAAAATAAGTTACGTATGTTAAATATATTACGTTGTCCTATTATTAAGTTATAAAGGATACGTTATTCATTGGCATTAAATTACTTATTAATTATCGCTAAACAATACTGCTCTCAAATTCCTGAAATTGAATACTGCATATTATATTCATCCGTAGGTTTGCTTTTTTCATAAAGCTCTACCGCATTTAATTGCAGATTTGACAGATATTGATACAAATTATACAGTGAACCGCACACATGCCAACTTTTAATAATATATTGTAATGAGAATGTGCCCGTGTGGGTGGAATTTGAATTTTAAATCCATTAGAACGCACTGCGAATTTTAATACCAGATTAATAATAAATATCCTAATATATATGCGAGAAAATTATTATTATAACGTTGTAATTATTATTCACTGTAGAGCATTTCGTCATATATTACCTGGCGCCTCTACTTAATATTATTGCAATCGTTTATAATTGATTTGATTACACGTATATCGGCAGATGAAGAGAATTTTCATGTAAATTATCAATGAAATGAAACGAATGTCCAGTATCACAAATATAACAAAAGATATTAGATCAATATTAAAACAATGTTAATATTATATACATACGATATTAATATATAAATATTTTCTCGTTAATATCTTGCACTAATAAGCTCAAGATATCCAAAGACAGTTCAAAAAGCTTGAATTAAATATTTTAGTTTGCACTAATTATATATATCCAATATATAATTTTATGTCATAATAAACCTTCTAATATCTAATTTTATTATAAATATAATCTCTTTTTTATCTTAATAAAATTATGTACCAAAATTAATTCATAAAATTATTATGAATATAATAAGATGATAGTTTCCTGGAGGTCGATCAATAACCAACATAAAGCATTTCTCGTGAGTGGGTTATCGTTAATGAGTTTACGTTCACGTGTTATCTACCCGTTATGCAATTATGTAATTTGTAAAGCGTTTCAGTAGCTCTCGCTAATTGTATTTGCTGCTCAAAAAGACTATCGTATGAGAACAAAACTACCGATATGTTCATCTACATACAGAAACCCATCAAAGTCAGAAAATAACGCTTAATAATTTTACATCGAAACATCGTTGATCCTAAAACGGTTATTAATTAGAAAACATTAGAAAGCATTAATTAGAAAATTAAATTAGTTAAAGAGGTGAGATTGCAATTAGTATGCAAATATATAGATGCACAAGAGTGCTTCACTTTACGCGTTGCAATCAAAATCCATCTCTGTATAGGCTGATGAATATATGACGCGTCTACTAATGCGCCAGCCACAGTTCCCATATATATCACTATAATCTGCCCGCCATTTAGACAATTGCCATCAATTATATCGTTGCACGATCAATGCCATTAGATGGCGCTTAATTCATGAGTGAAACAGAATTGGATTTTCGATACATACGAAAAGGTGTTGTAACAATTAATCGTATCGGAGTTTCGTATGTACTTTGATAAAGAAAAAGCGAGGAAGAGACGAGCATGCCGCTTTCAGAACGCATATCGCTTATATTGTACGTTACATTGCAAATGTAGCAGCGGCGGTATATTGTGGTAACCGGTCCAGTTTTTGTTAAAGCAGCTTATGAATAATCCCGTAATGCAAATGTCACTGTTTACTATGCCGTCCGAATGGTCACATGCACGTTGCGTGAATTAATTGGGACGACAAATCAAGTTGGAAGAAAAGAGTGAGCGCAAGAGCGAGATAATGCTGGGAAGAAGATAGATCGGAACTTGGGTGCGGGCTAGGTCTCTCTCTCTCTCTCTCTCTCCGTTTTAATATACAAAAGTGCAGCGCTTTCCAGCGCTATTGCGAGTAACCGGACTTCTGGATATTACAATTCAAGGGAAGGAGGAGAGCCACACGCAGACACTCTCAACTTGTTCGTCGTTCGAAGCCGCGGAGCCTTAATTATAATAATGCGCATGAAATGGTTGCCGTGACTTAACCGCGTGACCCATCCGATTCGACGAAAGGATCAGCGGGAAGGCTGCGGTAACGTCATAGACGTTGCCTTCACCGCGTAACCATAGATTAATGCGACGCAAATGTGAGGATAATCAGAGAGTTTCGCAATTAACACGTGCAGGCGCGTGGAATCTAGTTAACGCGCGGTTAACATCATGGAGGTTTGTAATCAATGACAACCGTCACGCTCTGCCCGTCTCACCCTCAACCGCTGAACCCGCCCTTCTATACCTCTATCCATCTTCCGCAAATGTAAGTGCAGCATTTCAGTACCTTACGAACCACAACAACTTCCCGGCTCTAGAGAATAACGATCAAAGTTTGAAATAGACTTGGCGCCTTTTAAACGGAAGCATGTGTGCCTCGCGTAAAATAATTTGTCCTCCGAACTTAAAGCGCTCATTTTAGACGGTAATTAAAAAGAAAAAAAAAGTTTTCTAATATTTTTTTTTTACACCGTTTAATTGCTCCCGCCATTTCATTAAGCAAAATATTGCAGTTTGTTAAGTCGCTTTATTAACGGCTTATTGCCCATCGCCATTCAACCATCTAGAGTGGACTAACACAATTTCGAGATACATTAGCTCTTATTCAGAACGAGTAAATGCCTAAAGCAAACTATGCAGCTTTTCAATGCGTCATTAGCTGTCAACTGTGTGTGTGTGTGTGTGTGTGTGTGTCTAAAATTCGGATAATATTTCATGACAAATTTCACTCCGATGATCGTTGATATGTGAGATCAAGTTTAATACTGTCCTAATACATGATATAATGAGTTAATCGTATTGCTCATTAACTGTATATACCGCAAAATAAACTTTTTCGATTCAACATCAAATATTTTTCATTTATCCATTCTTCCAGAGTCTAGTTATTATATATATATATATAAAATTTATTTTCGCCATTTTGTTTATTTATATATATAAGATGTGTGTATATATATATATATATATATATATATATATATAAATACATATAAATAAATATATATTAGGTGTATGTGTGTACACATATATACATACTTAATATCTATTTATTTATTTGCATAAATGTCTATCTGCTTATTTGGCTACGTCCTACATATGGGTATAATTCATCTCTTTGAAGCTAAACTTGCTGAGTGATGGTCATAAACATCAAATCATTGCATCAGAATCACAGAATATCAATTATGCACAATTGTTAATAAACTTTGTTCATCGATGTTTCATGATAAGCTAATGATATTTAACAGCGTAGCATCTAATATCAATTACAAGCCGCATTGAAATATAAAATTCTTGCTGTATTATTTTCATATTGAGTAAAGCAAACTGACCGTCATTACTTATTATTGTCAAATTTAAATCGGTATAATTTTAAATAGCCCATAAAATTATAGATTATGAGTAAAAATGGTCGTTTTGTGCGTGCAGGAGACAACGTACCTTTTATGAACCGTAAAAGCTCGATATATAAATTTTTATGAAAGTGGCAAGTGCTAAATTTCTTTAGTGTAAATGTCATGAACAATTAGAACAGTGATCGCTAGTGCAGATCTGTCAGACGCGAATAACGAATAATTGAGATGAAAACGCTGTCACTGTGAATGACATCACGATCATGGGACTGGATGTCATGTCACTACATCATATTGCAATATGCGAAAAATATGAATACACATGCTGCTAGGAGAAAATGCAAAAGAGACAAATATTGTCGTTTTGTGTTAAAATATTTTTGCAATTTATGTCTCAATCATTTGCGAAAATTATGTGCGTACATTATATTTCATGCACATACGTGCACCCTTTTTGCAACCCTTTACAATCGGAAAATTTAATTGTACTGTATGTGGATAATCTAGATCAAATTTATATTATCTCGAGCATTTATCTCAATTTTTAATATATCATATAACCATAGAATTTGTTTCAATGGTCATATCAATTGCAATAGCGTGTAAAGTTATATTAATAAAACTCGTTCATCGACAGGAAAATTATTTGAATGTTTATAATGAACAAAAGGTTTATGCCCAAACTCTAAAACCGAAGAATTAATGGCAAGTTTAATTGGCAAATATCTGTAGCGCTTTATTCTGAGCCAACATCAATAACAGATATTTGATATTCATGCAAAAAGATGGCTCCACAAACAAAAGCAAGCTGTAAAAAGTATAGAGCTCTGATTGAACTCTGACATCGCATCATAAGCAGTTTCGTCACCGGTTTTCGAGAGTTCCCTGAAGATGAGATAGCAGAACTCGTTCAACTTATAATTGGATCTTTGCGATCAGACAAAGTACAAATCAGATAGTATACAGCTGGCACCCGCATTAACAATGAGATGACAGACAGATATAGATTCGATTCGCCGACGCTTAAAGAACTATTCACAACTTGAAACGATTCCTTCCCTACCCCCTCTCCCTTTACGCTTTCTGTGACCGTTCTACGATCCCTTTCGTCCCTTTTCGCCATCGTTGGCGCCGTTGAAACTACCCCGTTGAAACTTTCCCTAAACTTTGTAAGCCCTTTGAATCGTCGAAATCTCGAAACTCGCCGCTACTGTTTCTAACCTCTCGCCCGTTGATCGTCGTTGTAGTTTTATCGAAATCCGCGAACGACGGAACTGTGAGAACCGCAGAAAAAGCATCGAGACAACCACCTCGGCGCTGTGGTTTAATAGTCAAGTCCTTTGCAAGGTGCCAACTTGATGCATTTTATTTCGAATAGTTTCATTGCGAAACAAAGCGGATTAAATCTCCGGGGGTGTTTCGAAAATTTTGTTAAACTTTACTATTTGAAACTTGCACGCGCTTTGTCGATTGTGCGCGCATGTGTGCAACCAAACGCAATTTTGAAAAGCGTATCGATTGTACATAGAAACGTATCCGATTCTTTTTCAGATGCGTATCGCCAAATAATCCCGATCGATGATATATACACACACATATATATATATATATATATATATATAAAATTATATATACAATTATATGTTTTTTTATATAATTTTATATATATAAAATTTATATATAATGTTATAAATCTCATATATAAAATGTTATTTTCTACATGCAAATTTTATCAGAGCGTATAGATAAATGTGTTATATCAGTAATGTAGCTTTAGTTTTATCAACAAAAAATCCTATAGGAAAGTATTGATTGCCAGGTCGTAGAGTCTAGGTCGACTGCGATTTGGCAACAGTTGGCGATCGTCCAAAGCCGTTTCCATAGACAAATGTCCATTCAGCCACGAGAATGTAAGCCTGTTTACTCTTTGATTTCTTTGCTAAAATTTACTTCACATCTTAAGAATGAAAATCGGTCACATGTACATACTATCTCCGTTCAGTCGCATTTACGATCTGTACGACCTTAAAATCTCTTTGTAACGCATCAGAAGAGTTTGCTGTCTCTCTTTTTTCTCGCTCAGCTAGCTTTAGAAGTGCCAACACTTCCCGAGCAAACAATTCTACACTTAACTCCGTTGTAAAAACAGTATTGTATATACTTCCGTTACGACGCTATCATTCCAAACGAGAAATTTTTATGTTTTTTACTCACAAACAGAATACTCCTTTAAAATCCTTCGTCGTCGCGTTCGTAATCTTCGTTCGAACCGAGAACTCGAGAGACTGTCCATGAAAAAACGAACTTTTTAAATCGTAGTTGTTGAAAACGCTCGCGAGTACCATTCAGCATTTTATTGCCTAAGTTTACTTCATTTATAGTTATGATCAAGAAGATATAATTCAAAAAACTAGCGCAAGAAGCACGACTATAAAATCATAAGAAAAGATTTAGTAATAAGACTTTTAAGAAAAAAAAAATTGCAGAATTTTGTTTCAAGTATCGCTAACTATTCTAAGTATACATTTAGAAAAAGGGATAAAAAATAATATTTATAAATAAATACAAAATAATTAAACACGAAAGAGTAAGAATGAGAAAGGAGGATTGAAAAACATGCTCCTTGAAATTTATCGAGAAGAGGGTGGGAAAAATGGTGAGGTATCGGGGCAGGATGATCAGGGGCGCGGTCGCCTGCGGTTGTGCAGAAGGAGTCAGCGAAGGGGTCGTGGTATATGGCCAACTTTATCGAAACCTCAGATTTATGATGTCACCGTACAAGCGGGAGACATCCAGCAAGGTGGAGCCCCGGCGAAGAAAGAGAAACTGCATCCCGTCGTGCCTTTGTTCTCGTTTCTGCTGTCAATACGGCCTGGCATGTCACGCCCGTGTTATATCTTTTTTTAGACTGGGTTAAGCGTATACATAGCCGCGAAGTGTATACAGAAGCGCGACGAAGAGAAACGGCGACTGAGTCTCTCAAACCTACTCCTTTTGCGGTTTTATTCACTTTGTTATGCGTATGCGAGCTTTCGTGACGCGATACGCGTGTTTATTGCAACAATATCGCAGGAGTGCTCAATTGGATATACTTTTGTGCTTTGTACACACACACACACACACACACACACACACACACACACATATATATATATATATATATATATATTTGTACTTTGTATTTACAGTGTATTATACATATACGATGTTGTAATGCGTTTTGCACAGGTTATTCGCATGTAAATATTCAATTTATCCAATATAATCTCCGAGGTACATAAATACGTATAAAATAATAAAAAAAAAGATACTATATTAATAAAATAGCGTTTTACTGGTACTCGGAAGGAAATATCAGAGATAAGAGAAAAAAAAATATGCACCGTTATACTTCTATCCTTTGTCGGATTATGCAAACATACGTCAAATTAAAACAAGCTTAGCGGTACGGGTTTTTTTCTTTTTTTTTTAATTCACTCGCGTGTAAATCAAGATACAGGCATGTTCGCGCGACCACTTTAAACGAAAAGTTACCTTAAACGCTGACGAGGATCTTCACTCCTTCATCAAGATCTACAGAGCGCGACTCGAGAACTCATCAAAGACTATATTGTGTCGGGAATCTTGCATGGAAGGAAAAGAGATAAATCGAACGTGAGCGAAATATCGGAAATTTCGTGATTCCTCGACTTTCATTACTCGCCACAGGCTATCGCCGTAGATCGCGCGTGGAATAAGGAAAAATCGAAGAGAAAGGTCTCTCGTCGCATCTTGTGCGACGAACCGCATCCCTTTTCGTCGTCCGATAATTGACGTCGTTGTCGGCGCCCTTCCGAATTTCTCATGGGAGAATGCCGCATCACGTTCTCCTTCACCGGTTCGATTTGCACTGTTTGTTTATCTAAGCAAATCAGCCATTTTCACTGTTCTTTGTATCAGGTGCGATAATTTCTATCTTTGTAAAATTGTAAAATGTGTACTCTCATTTTTTAATATATTGTGTATCTACTGTATTTTTAGTTGTATCGATTCGGTAATTAGCTACAATAGTAGATTTCTGAACTGACTTTTAACTTATTATTAGCAATAACTTTATTTGATATTTTTTAATTCCACGTTATTACAATTATTTCTTTTTTACAGAAAATTTTACATATTCATCAAAATTACGACTATATTTTTTTCTCTATTGACAATTGTCCAAGTTTTATCTCATAGATTTGAATTAAAATGATGAAAAATATATTGTAAAAACATTGAAAAATTCTATATTCTATATTCTATAATGAATATTGAATAAAAATATCCGCTAGCATCCCTCGGGGATACGTTGTTTAGAGATATAACTTACAAAATAATGCTGCAACCAAAGGTGCAATTTCACCAGGAAATGACGGCAATCGCGCCCGACTTCATCTCGCTCGCACTCGAAAGCTTTTTCCACTTTCCTCTCTACTTTATTTTCAGCGGGCCAAAGATCGTGCTCGCGATTTATATACATGTCCTTCGAGAGATGTACAAACGACGTCGTTTATTTAAACGCTCGGAAAGATTACGTGGCTCGTGTTCTCGAATCCTTTCTACGCCCGACCGATCCGTCTTCGTCTGATTTCTACACGTTTTAGCAACCCTCGTCAGGCCATTTCGTTCCTACTCATGAGGTAACTTCGGCTCGTCTAGTTTCAATTTTAATGTTCGCTATCGAGAGAGAGTAGATCGTGGGACGCTTTAAGATTTGATTTCAAACTCTTAAGATGGCTACTCGACATCGGCTGGCAAACTTAAACTTTCCATTTGCTTTTACATCGAAGTTTAATGCGTCAAAACCATTTTACTACGCTTGCATCTCGTGTTCAGACTGACACAGTTTAGTTCAGCGATTATATAAAGTAACTGCTTGTCACTTTACTTGAGGTAGATAATTCATGCCGCGAATAATTCGTGGAATTTTTAATAAGATTAAAACTTAAAGCGAAAGAAACCGCATTTTGTCGATGTCATTGAAAATGGCTACAAAAATGTATATTTTGTTTGTTACAATATTGTGCGACAGTTATGCAAAAATATATTGTGTCAAGCGTAACAGAAATATGAAAATGTTCCTTTAGTTGTAATATCACTGTGACTTGTATTTCTATAAACATAATAATAGTCTAGAATATTACAGAAGCAATCTATTCTAAAAGCATGTGGTTCCATTTCAACGATAACGAAATAAGCATTCAGAAACTAGGCTGAATCCGTCGCTTTTTAGTGAAGACTGCGTAATGCAGGAACGAATGCCAATTTGGATCCGAAAATCTCGCCATTACGTCGGGATCTAGGTAACGAAAAAGATCTTACAGTATTTCTATATTAACTTGAAAGCTTTTAGTATACAAAGCACGAAAGATCTAAAACTTTCTAGAATTTCTACAGAAAGATCCGTGGAATTATAATACTTGTTAACATCATCTTTCCGCGTAAGAATTTTGCATGATAAGTTTGCAAAGTCTATCCCGAACTAACTTCATTTTCCGTATGCATGTACATCAAATGGAAAATAATCAAATTTTCTAATTAATATGCTTGATACAAAAGGAATTTTTGAATATTTGATCGAATCTTTGAATAGTTTTTAACATAGGATAAAGAAACTTCACGAGAAACTTCTATCGTTTCCTCTTTAGATTTAACAAGCAAGCCGAAATCATTATCAGAGACAAGATAAAATATTGCTTTATGTCATTATCATCATTATTGTTTTATATAAATGTGTCATTGTTTTATATAAATGCGTAATAATAGAAAACATTAATTTTTTTTTTTCGACATTATAATAGAAGCAATCTTTTGCTGATGTTCATCAGCAGTTTTTAAGTAGATTTATTTAACTTCCGCGCAAAGGAGAGAAAGGCAAAAGTTCCTGTTTTATAATATAAAGCAGATAATGCTGGTGCTCCGTAAATAGCTCATCTCGAAACGATTTTCTTGATTAAGATCGAACGGAACGAGTCGGCGAGCAATGCGCTACTTTACGACGATCGGTCCTATTCGGCCACAAACTTTCGTACTCAATTAAAAGTTATAAATGAGACTGCCCCTCCGTAAGTTCACTTCTTCGTTCGGAGGATGTGCACCTGTTCTGAGTCCGATCCGTGATCCAGCTAACCGTATAGAACATCAAAAGTAGGCTAACTCGGTCCGCGCGCATCTAGAAGTATCCTCTGCGAAAACTCCACGGAACGTAATTAAAATGAAATTTTGTCATTGATACAAAATTGCAGATCGAAATTACGATAAACATTCGTCAAACTGAATGCTCAACGTAAACGCATTCATGGAAAATCTTTCGTTTCGTATTGATTCTCGAAATTGATCGAGATATTTAATATAACCTGATCAAATTTACTTTATCTTCTCGATGAAATCGAATCTATCTTATTAAAGCGTATATTGTTTGAACAAACGTTGGCGAGAAAGAAGAGAGAAGATGGAATTTAAATATCGATAATAACGCGGCTGTCGCGAGTTTCTTCCAGCTGTCTACTCTTTTCAGAAAGGGACAGATAAATAGCGATAATATCAAGATATATACAATGGAATGATGCATTTATTGGAAAAATATATCGTGATACAGACTTAACTTTGTAGATATTGAAATATTAGGTTGTAAAAACCATTTATAAATTTGAAACAAGTATGTAAATGATTATATCCAAAAGAGAGAAAATTAATGCCAATCTGTACATGACAAAAGATACCGATTTGAACATTTGAAAATCTGTCTTTTTACATCAGTCCGAACAAAGTCACTAATAATAAAATTATTAACAGTTTGTTAAATAAGAATGATGTTAGAATCGGAATCGATCAAAATAATATAAAAAAAATTAAAATAAAGTAATATAAAAAAAGTAAGATAAAATAATTCTATCGGTACAGTTTACAGATAAAATTATTAGATTATTAGGTTATATCCAAGTAAGTAAAATTAACCGGCGAAAATACATAAGCAGCCATAACGGAGCATGGTGTATATAGGCAATGAACGCGGAATTCGTTATTAACTCACGGCAACACGGCCGAGAAAAAGGTGGTGGGTTGGTCTAATGAAATATTAACGACTTGAACGATACGGGTTTCCTCGGAATTTAAGCGACATAATAAACGTCCCATGCTTGCGTAACTATCTACTCGCCATTACTTTTTGCCCATAGCCTCATTCTGCTCTAGGTCGTTGCACTAAAGGGTTCTTGCACGGCACGTTGTATTTTCCTCATCCCAAAGTAGCTACTATGGCTTCTTTCTCGACTTTTTCAAAGCCCCAGTTAGCCCCACTCCTTCCTCTTTCTCTACGTGATAAAACTGGCTACCGTGATAATACGCTCCGTAAATTTACGTTAAACGGATTTTCACCACCTCAACGCGATGTCACAGATATGTACGGTTAGCGTTCTGTAATTTTGAACAGAAATTTACCGCTAACCGCTCAGAGGTCGTTTATTCTCGCGATTAACACGTTATTACCTCAAGGACCCGTCGGCTACTTGTAATGCATACACTGAATTCTGTCTTTTTCCGTTACAGTGAATCTAATAAAGATACCTGAGCTCGTTATATAATTCTATAACGAGATTAGAACAAGATTGCAATACGGCGAAGTGGCCAATATTACGGTATGTTCACAATTAATATCCTTTGCTGCAGTTTACACACTAATGAAAAATATATTACCTTTTTTTGTACTGTACTGTACGTCATTGCTAAGAGAAGTAACTGTACTATACGTCATTGCTAAGAGAAGTAATTTCATTGATACCGTTGTATAAAGAAAAGATCGGACAAAGTATCGCGAAACCTTGGAACGGACAGTAATAAGGTCATCGTGATAAATCAAGTAAGCGGCTTCCAAGGAAATGCCAAACCGATCTCAGCAATGCTAGGCACATCGAATATAAATCTCAAAAGATTTATCCAGCGATTCCCTCGAACGCGTCGTGCAAAAAAGTACGGACGGCGCGGCGTCGCCACATCTAGATTCTACTTTCTATTATGTCGATTGGAGACAAGCCAGTTATATAAATAGCTAATTCTGAAGTGTGCGCATGCATAAAAGATGATTAATATTGATTGTATCTCTCCAGATTTTGAAAACGTGAAGTACTTTATCTAAAAAATAACAGAGAGAATTCCGATTCGTAATAAAAATTATTTTCGCTATACATGTACACACACGAGGAAACTTTTTTGGGTAAATTCCTTTCGTTCCAAAACCTGCCGATAGATTCTACTAGTGTATACGGCTAAACCGTAGAACGTTCATGTAATAGTTATAAAATTTTATCTACGTTATAAAAATCTACACAAATTTTTTATCGACAAGCAATTTTGTTAATCTTATAACGGATTAACCTTTTTTCCAATGAGCATGAACGAATTGGAAAAGATGATCCAATTCATCTAAATGACTTTCATAAAAATTTGAAAAAAAAATTGTCAGCGTGGAAAAAATTTAAATAGAATACGTGCAGAAGATGATCTGGCTAGATACGCTTAGTAGGAATATAAGGCGGGTTCTAACCCAGAAGCGTTGAGGGGGGTGCGGGTGTGCGGGGGGAACGGCGCGCAACCGAGGAGCTCCGGGGCGGGGGGAGGGGAGGACGGCGCGTGTTGGGCGACCCATTGAATGTAAACAGCGTCGACAATTGATACCTTCAGAGCACCGTGATAAATAATTGCCAAAAGATAAATAACGAATTGGACGCGTGGACATGACGTCAGAGGGGGGAGGGGGCCGCCGCCGCCGCCGCCGCCGCCGCCGCCGCCGCCGCCGAGTAAAAAATTAAAAAAAGACTCACCAGGTTGAGGTAGAAAGTCACTTAAAAAAAAGTACAAAAGTCAGTACGAAAGTCACTTAAAAAGTACAAAAAAGAAATGTCCAAGAAAAAAAATGTACAAAATACACACAAAAAAATGTTTAACAAAATCCAAGAAAAAAAAAAGCACTCGGTCACTGTAACAAAATACACACAAAAAAAAGAAAAATGTTAATAATCCATGAAATAATTTTTACTCCCTCCGGATTATTCGCAGGAGGGAGACTTCATTCACATATCGCGAGATTAACCCGCGGGGGCGACTTCTAAATAATTATTCTCCTCCTCTTCCTCCTCTTCCTCCTCTTCCTCCTCTTCCTCCTTTTCCTCCTCTTCCTCCTCTTCCTCCTCTTCTTGTGCCAAAGCCAATGCATGAATATATTCGTATAAAGGTATTAGCCATGGCAATTGCGTGGCACCAATGAGAGGGTTATTATCAATATAATAAATGCATTGTTCCTCCACAAATACTATAAAGGTACCACGGTACTCTACTCCGTTGAATCTTGCGCGGAGAATGACGCGTGGTAATTCCATTGCGTTGCACTCAAAGTTCTTCACGCAAAAAACAATTGTTTTTTTACGCACTAGTGCTTCTTTGCGCACAAAAATTATTATGGAGGCCACGTTTCAATGCCTCCACAAGACTCATGAGACTGAACGCGGCGAGAGTCAAGAGAAGCGCCGATACTCCAGTTACTATAAACAAATCGGGGAGACCTATGATGGCTTTTTTTCGTAGAAATCAACGTACGTGTCGCGGCGAGTCAAGAGAAGCGCCGATACTCCGGCTGCTATAAACAAATCGGGGAGACCTATGATGATGCTCTGACAAGGGACAAAGAAATTGTCGATGATATATAATGGGTCCATGCAGTGTGCAGGATCACAGTAGATGGAAGTCTAATGTGAGAGAGAGAGAAAAGCGTGCATACAAAAAACGCAAAAGTATCGCGTAGTGTCTAACGAGAAGAAATGGCAAATGACAAAAAGACATCACAGGAATTCGATTATTTGGCGTATATTAGAGATGTGTTAAAAATTACTTATCCAACGGAAGCAGTAAGTATATTTATTCACATGTATCTTTCTAATGTTTAAAAATATTATTAAACTCAATATTGTAAAAAAATATTAAACTCAATATTTTTGTAATTTGACAGACATTATATCTCGATGGTATTGCAATCGTGGAAACTGTACAAGTACGAAATCTAATAAAAATTCAAATACGCCACCCGAATGGAGTACGTAACTTTTTCTCCTTTTTTTCTTTTTCTCTCTTTTGTCTTTTTTCCTTTATTTGATATGTAATGAATTGTGTGAAATTGAGATTTTTTATTATTTTTTGCAGTACTTATGCATATATGACATCAAGATTAATGGCTTTATGAATATCAATCATCGGCGATGGATACGATATCAGCGTCGCCAACACAAGGAATATTTACATTTTCTATGGGAAGAAATTACTCGCGAGGACGTATTTGATCTGCAGAGACTCTTTGGGTTACGTCCATATGAAGAGGATGAAGAAGTGTGGTGAACAGTGGATAACAGTGTGGTGGACAGTCTATAGGATATTCTCATTTATTATTTTTGAATAATTACATAATTGAATAGTTACATAAATAATATAGATCCACAAATATATACAATACAATACAATATATACAATAAATATTATAATATATAATACAATATATAATACAATATATAATACATATATAATACAATAAATATTATAGTATAAACAATAAATAAAAGTGTATGAATTATTCTTTTGCATTAAATAAATATTAAAAAAATTTTTCACTTTTTTAAATTGTGATTCAATTTTTTTCATGTCCATGCCCAACACCCCGACCTACATTCCTGCTCGACGCGCGCGAGTCATCCCGACAAAATAAACTTCTCGGCGTTATATGATAAGAAGCGGTACGGCGATCGTTAGAATTATCAACGCATGGAAAAGAAATAAAAAACGTAATTCGTATATCATATTTATTTTATTCATGGTTATCTGACCACCAATTAAATAATTTGAATACATTTTGTAATGCGCAATTAGTATAGTGATATCCGCATCGCATAGTATTATCAGCGTCCAGATTGTTTAGAGAATCTACGTTTTCGTAATCAGCATCCAGAGTCTCGATGTACACGCGCTCATCGTCCAGAAGTAAATTCCACAGCCATTGTCGTTTTTCGTGTCCCTTGACATATACGACAGCATCGCTGTCATCGTCGTCGTCGTCGTCGTCGGCGTCGTCGTCTTCTTCCGTTCCATGCACAGCTTTTGTAATCAAACTCTTAGCTTTGCTGTATGGAATCGTTCCGTCGTCCCATCGTAGTCTATGGTGATGACGTATCACCCAACGTGCGCGAGACTTGTCGGCACTTGCGAGGAAATGCCATGGTATAGGGCTTGCGAAAATATAGTGAGAGAGAACGGTCCGTTTTCTGAGAGCGGCAAACTCCTTTACAACAAACTGTCCTCCAACGAGAAAACCTTGCAGGTCTACGAACGTTGGCACGACCATGACGAGCAATTTTTCGAGACTGCGGTCGATTTCGATGTATCGTAGATTTTATTGTCTCTCTCTCTCATGTGCCAGCGATGCTCTTAGGTGATCTTGCGTACAACATTGGTCAACGGATTGTAGTGAACCACGCGATCGTGTATAATGAGGCAGTACGCGGTGGTATTCATCGGTACGTTCTCCTTAGTCTCAAATTCCAATCTCACATCCACGGTTGCGCTCTTGACCGATTCGTTTTGTCGAGAACAATCGATGATTACGAATGGACCGTTATGTAGAAAAGACGTGACGGTGAGACTCGGCTCGAGATACTCGTATCCGTAGTAACCCTTGCAGAAACGCGCGTATGTTTCATACAACACGGACCATCTGTTTTTGTCGAAATCAAGATGCATATCGTCGTACGGATAACATTCCGAGTTCAGATAGAGTTTCACATTGGTTAAATTGCAGTCGTCGAATCGGCTCGTGTCCTCAGCCATGACATTTTTGCGACCTGTTTGCAGAGCAAAGATGACGTATCGCGGTTTCTCGAGCTGAGTAGCGGTCTTGATGGCCCACGAATGCTTGGTTGTACGCTGTAACAGCGGAAACTCGTACAGATCCCACGAGCGAAAAGCCATGCTCAAGTATCGTCCGCTCTCCAAAGTGCGCAGCATCGATAGTTTTTTTATCTCGCTCAATAACACGTGCGGCATTCGCCATTGTATCTTGAATAAGTCGATCACGGGATCCAACGCCGAATTTCCCATCAGGCAATTGTTGTCGTTACGAGATCGTATCAAGATCAATTCGTGACGAGCGTTGATTATCACGCGTCTGTAATCCTCGCAAAATCCCAACAGTGCGTAGAGAGGTACGCAAAAGTTAAAATATCCATCCGCGCTGGTATGCGCATCCCAACCGGCATTCCTCAGAATCACGCTTCTGTCGGATGATGTCGTTACGTAATGTTTGAGCGTGCTGGTTACGCCCACGTTTCTGTTACGATCAATCTCCACACCATCAAGCTCGTATCGAATCTCATCGAACAGGAACGCGACAAAATTATTTCCCAGCACCACATCAGATCCCTCGACAACTCTGTTCTTCGTTAGTTTTCCCTCGATATATAGAAAGCTTTCGTACGGCAATGTGTACAGATCCTGTTGCTGTATAGGTATTCTTATCTCATCGCTGTACCCGAACGTCGTATTGGCGAACGGGTTATACGCATGAGTCTCAATCTTGACGATGCGATCGTCGAAGATTGGCTCGTCTTCGATATTTAGGATATCAGTCATTTCACAAGTTGCGCACCGCGAATCCTAAAGCTTGTAAAAATTTAACGTTCGACGCGTTAAGTTTCTTCCTCTTCTTGATGCAGCCGAATGAGCGAATATTGTCGATCGATGTTTTCTTTGTAAAACAAGATGCGTTATCTCTCTGCGTATGCTTCGCTTCGTTCAACACGAGCATCTCAAATGTCACGCTCGCGTTATCGCTGTCGCCGTCGTACGTGCAATCTGACGGTGATCTCTTCTCCTCTGAAATCGAGCAATCGTCCGTTCTGGTCAACAATGCGTATCGTTAGCTCCGTAATGCTCCGTACGATGACTGGCAGGTAAATGATCTGCATCGGCCTTTCCGATATCTTATATCCTGGCGGCACGCTCGGTGAAAATTCGTGTATCGTGTGCACACTTTTGTCATTGCTGTATGCGCCCGCGGTCACGTTGCACTCTACACGGATAATGTTTACGTTCATTATGTTGATCGACACGTCCGATTCGTGCCACTTTCGCGGTTGCAGTATACGCCTCGAGAAACCCAGCAGCGATCCAATGTTACGAGGCTTGTTAAAGTTTATTCTGTAGGCGCATTTAATTTCACATCTCATCGTGTTGTAATTTGCGCGGAGCACTATCGGGTATTCTCCAATCTCGTCATCGCCGCGCGCGGTGTCACCAGCGTTACCCTCGGGCGCGTCGCGTCGCGGACGTTTCCGTAAAATCTCACGTTTCAAAAATTCATTTATGGCATGCAGTTCATACGAACCCTCGGGAATCGTAATTTCTGCATCGTCTTTGCCAAAATAAAATGTATTATTCGAAGCGTTTACATTCGGTATCGTGTGATAAGTCTCCAAAATTGTTAGACCAAGCTCGTAGTCATCGTCGCTCAAATCTATGGCTGGAGAGTAATTTGTCGCGAGAACGCTGCTCTTCCCGCTCAGCGTAAGCGTCAGCGACATGATGGAAAAAGCGTTCGACGAATACTGAGACGCCGCGACATTTTGTCGGACTTTATAAATTCACGCGCGTCGACCGTTTTGGAGAAGAAACCACAAGCACAGCTGTCCGCAGACGCTCTGATCGTACGTCTGATAGGACGTTCGATTGTACTCTATCGTAGCATCGTCTCCGAAATATCGTATCAGTTCCTTGGGCGGTCGAAGATTACCAAAACTGTCAAAGTACACAACGCGATTGTTTCTCTTTGCGTACGCTACCCAATGAGTACCGGGGCCCGTCGTGTCGTCCAGATTTACGATACCGTTTTCATTTCGACGCGCGCCGCTAATCGGTAATGCGTCACGCATGAAAACACCTCTAAAGTACGGTACGCGCATACGCTTCGCCAGCTGGTCCAATTGTACATTGGTGGTTACACCCGTAGGTATTTTTATCGTCTCTTTGGCGTTTTTTTTTCTTTTTTTCTTTTTTTCGCTGTTACGCCTCGTCCGCCTTTGTACGGGGCGAGATACAGTCCTCGTCCGTATTTGTACGGAGCGAGATACAGTCCCTGTCCGTGCGTTTCCATCGCGCGACGTTGCGCGACTTTCCTGTCGTTTATCACTTTCGCCACGCTGGCCGCTCCGCCGATTAAGGACCCGAGAGCGCCCAAAATTGGCAAAATCGGTAACACCCCACCTCGTTTCGCCGTTGGAAGTATTCGTTTCTTTTTTTTGCCGGTTTTTTTCTTCGTCTTCATACCCATGCCGATCTTGGTTTTGGCTTTCATCGCTGTCCAAACGGCTGCAGCTGCAGCTTTCTCGCTCAGAGCCGAATCTCTCGCGATGACGCGTCCTAAGGCTTTATCGGCGAGTACCTTGTCCGCCGCGTGTCTGTCGGTGAGATCGTTGCTCTGAGAATACGCAATGTCGTGTTCACGGCACGCCGCGTCCAGTGGATTTATGCCCGTTTCACCTCTGGCTAATCGCTTTTTCAGCCGAGTACCCGGACCGCAAAACTGATAGCCGGGGATATGTAGTTCGAAAGGAAGCGCGTTTATCGCTCGATTGAGCAGACCTCCAATGTAGCCTTCGTTTGACGCTGTTGCTGGCATAGGCCACAATCCTTTATCTTCGGTGCAGGACCGTCTATATGATCTCGATCCCACGATTGATTATAATGCTCGACGCAGCGACGATAGGTTTGAACCTCCAAATCCGCCTTTATATACTCCGGAAGCTTGTCCCACACGTGATCGATATAATTACCGCACACGCGTAACAGTACGACCTTCGGTATATATTGCAACTGCTCAGCGCTCAAATCCCGAATATCGGAGGGATGCGACAGCGCGAGATACATTTTTGCTACTGAGCGATTCGTGGTTTCGCGCGCCTATAAATAGGCGTTCGATCGAAGCCTAGATAACGCAGTGCGAACATGAAATTTGTACGGCAGCCGCTGACGATACGCGTCGCGAACTGTGACGAGAGAGCGCGAATGATGGGAGACATCGCGACGGAGCGCAAGCACGGTGAAATGTTACCGAGTACTATACGCGCCATCATTTGCGGGCCGTCGAATTGTGGTAAAACCAACGTTCTCATAAGCTTGCTCGAGAGTCCGCACGGTGTACGTTTCGAGAACGTGTACGTATACTCGAAATCGCTGCAACAACCGAAATATCGATACTTGGAAAATTTACTAACATCGATAGAAGAAATCGGCTACTTTACGTTCTCCAACAACAGTGACGTCATTCCACCGAGCGAGGCACGTCCCAATTCGATCTTCGTCTTCGACGACGTTGCGTGCGATAAGCAAGATGCTGTGAGAGAATACTTTTCGATGGGCCGCCACTCGAACGTCGATTGCTTCTATCTCTGTCAGACGTACGCGAGGATACCTAAACATTTGATACGCGACAATGCGAACCTGCTGATTCTGTTCAAACAGGATGGTACCAACTTGAAACATGTTTACAACGATCACGTGAATACCGACATGTCATACGATGAATTCTGTGCGTTATGCCGCGATTGTTGGCAGCGCGAGTATGGATTTCTAGTGATAGATAAGGACAGTCCGCTTATCAATGGGCGATACAGAAAGGAATTTAATACGTTCGCGGTACCGTAAAGTGGTTAATCGATGTCGATACGTGGAGCAGGCAACATGGATAACACCAAAGATCGCGAGAAAATAGCGAAACAGATTGCGAAAACGAGCGATTCGATTCGCAAAAAATATCGCGCTTTAAAAATTGGTAAAATAGCTGAAGATACAGCGTTGGAGAAACGCTTCAAGCCCATCGTCGAACCTCTAAAACAGATTGTTGAAAAAACCGAGGAATCTCAATCGATTGAAAGAGAAGCAAAGGATCTCGGTATTAAGAAAAAACAAAAACGTGAAGACAGCGATGACGACAACGATAACGATATTACTACTACTACTGACAAGGATTCATATTGGACGGATGTTGGATGGTTGAAATTAACGCCGCAGTCTAAAAAACAACGTACAACGAAAGAATTGAAAGCCGCGTCAGATTCACTCGTGTTCGATACGATTACACCGATACAATCATCGAAAGATCTACTGAAAGAACCACCGCTGTTCCTGCAAAAGGAAGATGTTTTCGAAACAAAAGACGCCAGTGAACCGTCATTCGAAACAACCATCAAACAGAGTCTGCAAACGCAACAAGGTCGAGAAGCGTTGCATAATCAGCTGGGACCATTAGGGCAAAAGTACGTAAGCCCTCTTCTCGATGATAATGGAAAAAACGATACATTTGATCGCGTATACGGTGTTTATTTTGATAAAGACAGTGGTGCGATGCTTGGTGACAAGAAATTTGACGTTGACAAAAATGACTCCATAATCATAGACAATGTGAGATACAATGGTACACCAGGATTGTACGAATTGATCTTCAAGAGACTTCCCGATGACGCGGTTTTTACCGAGGATGACAAACAAACGTATAAAAGTATATTGTTAACAACAAATGCTCATAGACGTGGTCACAGCGCCCATAATCCCATCAAGGGCAATAGGGGATCGAAGTATATTAACATCATCGCTCCGCTCGTATCTACGTATGGAAGTAGCGGGCGTAAAAAGGGTGCAGGCGTGAGCAATATACCAACCGCCATGAAGTTAAACGACAACAAGATCGATTACGTGCATTGGGACGATCCCAACGAACTGGTGGATCGACTCCGATTGCTCGACGCTTCGCACCGAGCTGGTAACAACGCTCACGACAACGAGATGCTGTCGATCATCGAGGAACTTCGCGAAGCCGGCATTATTATAAATTAATCGCGTATCGATGAAACGAGCCAGTCGATTAACGTCAGTGAGGAAAAAAACAATTTTAAATTGTATATCTTATCTTTACTATTAAACATCGTTGAAACATGCGATCCGATGGACGTGAAAAAAATATTAGCTCCGAGAGGCGACGACTCGTTGAGGAATTGCACGCTCCGGCGAGGAGAAATTTTCCACGAAGACGTGTCATAATTCGGGGATACGACGATCTGTGGCAGGCTGACATCGTCGAGATGCGTCCGTACTCGAGTTTCAACAGAGGTCATCACTACATACTCACCGTCATCGATGCGTTGAGCAAGTACGCCTGGGCCGTACCGCTCAAGAGCAAGGTCGGAAGCGAGACGGCTAACGCTATCGCCGAGATAATTCGAGAGAGCGGAAGATGCCCGAGAAACTTGCAAACGGATATGGGAAAGGAATTTTACAATGCTGATGTGCAACAACTCTTGAACAAACACAACGTTAATCATTATTCCACGTATACGGTGTTGAAGGCATCGATCGTCGAGCGATTCAATCGCACGCTTAAGAACGACATGTGGAAGATGTTTACGCTCAACGGCACTTACAAGTGGGTCGACGCGCTACCGCGTCTCGTGTCAGATTACAACGCGCGCAAGCATCGTACTATCGGCATGCGACCCGTTGACGTAACTCCCGCGATCGCCAAAAGACTCTTGGATACGGTATACAGCGCGATAAAGATCGCAGGTCCAGCAAAATTCAAAGTAGGCGAATCGGTACGCGTGAGCAAGTACAAGACACTTTTCGAAAAAGGTTACACGCCAAATTGGACCACCGAGGTGTTTAAGATCGTTAAAGTGCAACGTACTAATCCCGTAACTTATCTGCTCGAGGATTATCGCGGAAAATCGGTCGCGGGTGCGTTCTATGAGCACGAATTGCATCGCGCGACTCATCCGGACGTGTATCTCGTGGAGAAAGTACTACGCAGGAAGGGAGACAAGGTTTACGTCAAGTGGCTGGGATTCGATAGATCGCATAACTCATGGATAAACAAAAGCAGTGTGATTTAAATCATTTTTTTTTATTTTTATAATGTATTAAAAAATAAATATACACTGTATACATGTATACAAAGAGTTTTTTATTATTGTTTTCTTCCATTACATTTTTTTAAACTATACATGTATGTAACTTACGAGAACACATGTAAAATTATATGTATTAAGCCGAGTATAAATTAAAAAAATCGAAGAGAGAATTAAAGCTAATTCCTCAGCAGGATCTTGGTTGCTATTATAAATTATATATAAAATAAATTTGAACAACTAAATTTGAACAACTAAATTTTATTGTAAAAACTACATATAAAAATTACATATAAAAACTACAAAAAATACATACATCTATACTACATATATAACAGTATAAAACTACAAGAATACATACGTTCATACATACATACACAGATATGATACATAGGTACATACATACATACATACATACATACATACATACGTGCATATATGCATCATATAAACTATATAAAAAATATAAAAATATATGTACATTGTATAAACATGTATATATATATATTACAACGGAATCCGCCAATGTCCCCACGGTAACGTCTCCGTCGAATCCGGTACGATGTATCGTTTGTCGTCGTACGGACTCAGAGCGATTTTCGACTCGGACACCGTGTATACTTGGTGTAGCTTGGATCTTATACACGACTGGCGACGAGTCATTTCGATCTCTTCGTTCAAGCACCGCGTATAATCGTCGAACGTTATTGTTCGCGTTACGACGTTATTCTTTACACCTTTCGCCTTTTTAATGTCTTTTCTACCGTCCACCCTCACCGCGTACATCTTCGCTCTGAGTCCGACGAATTCCGTCATTATCGCACCGTTATTCTCATCCTTCATTAGACCGGGTACTTTTTTATTCGCGAGAGATATCCCGTACGCGTTGTCCGTCGGATAATCGCTCGTATCGAATCTAGCGATATCGCGTTTCATCGCCTCGTACACATCATCGCACTCGATGTGGTATACGAGACTGTCCGTGTCGGTGTACATGATCTTACATTTCTCGCGATACAGCGGTGACATGTATTCGTGGTGAAATTCGTACAAGCAGATTTTCGATATGTCGAGTATACACATACCCACGTAAATCGGCTTGTTGAATTTTACCTCGAGTTTACGCATTTCGACGGCGATTAAGTTTTCCGCAAAGACGCTGCGGCTATGGAAATTTGGTTTCGCGATCATTGCCTCCGCGCCATACCGTCCGTCCCATTTGGTCAAAAGTTTAACGTCGACGTGATTGCGCACATTTTCCATTGTTTTACCGAATACCGCGTTGTTCATTAATTTGTACAAATTTTTCTCAAAATCATTTTTCGCGTACGTTCTAAAGTGTGTATTGAGTTCGATGTAATCGCGAAGCCAGGCGGATTGAGCAAATTGTAATACGCGATGTATCTTTGCGATACGAAGACCATGGCGCGTACATTGCTGCAGGTTGCGATAATGGATGACGTACCGCTTCTTATCGTATAACGTCGCGAGAAGTTTATCCTGCCGCGTGCCGGGTGGTTTATCGCGCGCCGGACAGAAAGGTAGGTCAGTGTGTCGATCGTGTAAATGATGCGGATACTCGAGATCGACCTCGAGAATATAACCCGTAGACGAATCCGGAGCGATCGCGCTCGCGTCAAAGTTCTCAACGTCTTCCATCCATCGAAATTCGGCATAGGGCAGCGGTTGACACATCGCCCATCCGTACAGATTATTTACGTCAAAGTACATAAGGTATGATGACGGTTTCGACGGGTCGTACGAATGCATGTATTTGTTATTGGCCTGCGCGTATCTGCCGGAACATTGACTGAGACCGCCGCGTATACCGCGTTCGATAAACATAACCATATCGATGTCGGTGAGCAACTCAAATTTTACGCGCGTATGTTTCAACATGGCGTCCCACGTGAAACCTGGCAATGTGTAGTAATGCGCGGGATCGAGTCCATAACTCGCGACGCAACTTTCGCGGAAATTTTCGAAAACGTCGGCCAATAACAAGACATCGGTCTTGAGATATAGATCGCTGTATTCGCCGAGCGTTCGGATGGAGAACCGCTGCCAGACGTTCGCGGCGTGCGCGTAATCGTTCTCCGACACCGTGTCACCGGTCAACGAGCTATAGAACGATTCGCGCGGTGGTAGGTGCGTGTCCTGCAGCTTGTCCGCGCGATCCACGTATTCGTACGGAAAGACACCTTTGCGCGTCAACAAATCAAAATTTTCGTTTGAGACCGTGGAAAATTCGGAACGTAAAATTTTTAATTTTTCTTTCGTTAGAAAAGATGCCAATTTATCAAGGCTGGTATTTAAAAATTTGTACGAATCTATGAATCGCAAGCGTACGCAAGTTCGCGAATCTGATCTCTCGGTGGTATCTTTAACGTGTTTTGTAAACGAAATATATTTTTCTTTTGTTATCGGCAGCACGTCGATCCTGCCTTCGAACGCCGTAGCTATTTCCGTGATGATAAAGTGCGCGTCATAACCGGATAAGTTGTGAAATACTATGGGAATGCAATACGAATCTTTATAATTTAGATTACAATTTAAGTGCGCGGGACCACGGTAACGACCGGTAAGATGGCAATGATCGCGTACCCGCGTGTCATCCGACGCAAATGATTTCTCGCAAATGTGACAACGCGTCGCGCTACGATATGCCTCCCACTGCTCTCTCGACAACGTTTCCATGGGGACATTCGCGGATAACAGAATTTTTATTTGATGCGCCAAATCTTCGAGTTGCCGAACGAACCACGCAACGCAATCTTCGTCGCGACGAAATCGATATACCGACAACGCGTCGTCGTACGAGCATCGCACGTAGTATCCGATGCTAAATACCTCGTGCTGCTGGTAGGTGTACGATGCGTCTTCCCTCTCTGCCAGTTCCGTTCGCCGTAGTACGCACTCCAAGTCCGCGTAAACGATGAATGGAAGTCGTTCCTTATTCGTGTGGTTCTTAAATTCGAGCCACTTGTCGTCCTCGCTCGGCAGTCGGATGGCGCAATCGTTCATCTTTTCGCAGTCCGTTGTATGTGACTGCAATCTTTCAGACGAACTGAAGTAATGTAGACATCTGCAAACAGAAAATATGATTTTTTTAATAAACAATTTTATAAGAGATTTTATAAGAGAAATAATAAAATTTGTTAAAATACATACCGGTCGCAAAAGTATTTCTTGCATTTCTTCTTGTTTATTTGCGAGCTCACAAGACGGGACAGATCTTTAATGTACGCAAAGTGCCCCGCGTTGTCGTCGCGCGAATCCTGCACGTACAATAAATTTGCGTGCTTCTCCATCTTCCTTGATGTCAGCCGTATCGGGAGAATCTCCTTTTCCTTGATACCGTAGACGTTGATTGAGATGTCGTTGAGATGTTCGAACTTTTTAATTTGATTCAACGTCATCGGAAACGTAATGTCTTGGAGATTTAACACCGTCGTATAATGTGGATACGACGATTCCCGATTTGTATGCCTTTCGACCGGATGCAGAGCCGCGACCACTGACCATGCGAAACACGCATTATCCGTTGACTGCACGTTAATTACCGCTCGCTTTAACATAATTTCCCGCGGTAACTCGATGTAACATCCCGCGTGCATTGGATTATATTTGTTCACGTTTATAGTCAAATTTAGAATTCGCGACAACGCCCATCCACTGTCGCGTTCTTGGAATTCTTCGAGCGACGCCAACGTGGGTTCGATGACGTGCTGCTCGTACCACTCGTCCAAATTTGACA
Source organism: Pogonomyrmex barbatus (assembly GCF_055798465.1). NCBI lineage: Eukaryota > Metazoa > Arthropoda > Insecta > Hymenoptera > Formicidae > Pogonomyrmex > Pogonomyrmex barbatus. The sequence continues at coordinate 7,515,085 of NW_028297138.1, forward strand.
CTCGAAAGAGTTCACTATTTTTAGTGTTTATACTTTTGTTCGCGCGTTTATCGCCCGTCACAAACTCGCCGTTAAATGCAGTGTTCACTTTCACACTATCGTGTCTTTGTATAATGTCTCGCACTCGCTCGAGCACTACACCACCAGCGTCTTCTAAAAATTGTCGCGGCTCGATATAGTCCACATTGATCACCGCACCAGTCACTATACGGCTTTCAAATGCCGTATCGATTTCTCGCCAAACGAGAGATCCATTGTCTCTACTGGTGCTCGCGTACTCACCACCAACGTGCACGAAACGTCTTTCTAGTTGTACTTTTGCACCCGCGAGTCGCGCGATCCTTGCCACTGCAGATTGTCTATTTGCAACGGTGAGTCGAGGACGCTTAACACGGCTAAGTTCTTCGAGTTGTTCGATGCACTCCTCACATCGTTGCAACCACGCGAAACACTCCACCAAGGTAGCGACTTGGCTGCACTGCTCCAGCAGCTCGCGTTCCACTCGCTCTAGGTGTTCCATATTGCAAAATCGTGATTCTTTTAAATTGTTGTACTGTCTCATCAAAAAACAATTTTACATTTTTTTACTTTCTTTTTTTCTTTTTTCTATAGCTGCTTTAACTCGAAGCCAGTATACAAAGCGCTGTATTTCCGCCATGTCCGGAGATTGATGGGAATAGAACAACCATATATGATTATCGCTTCTTGGAATTATCTCTGCTACTTTTTGCCGCGAGAGAGGTAGTAATATATTGTATGCGTGTCCTCTATAATGATAATATGTGCACGCTTCCAGAATTATTTCCGCTCTCTCAGAAGGAGCGGAGAAGCAGAGAGTCGAATTGTAGCGTCCCTTAACTCTTGGACGAGGAATCGGGAAATGGGGAGTTGAGGTATAGTGTCTCTTTATAAAATACACCGCCACGTTCACTGATAGATGAGAGATTGAATCCCATAACGGAGAACTTGTTAATTCTTCCAATGATCTTTCCATATTGTTTTTATATCACATCACACTCTTCCACTTGCATATGCCTCGTTCACAATATTGTCTTTTTTCAATTTGTGCAAATTGGGCACATGTTGCATGGCATTATCACACAGACGGACTGTTGGCAATTGGAGCAAAATCGGCTGTTTAGCGCATTGAGAGTATCTATCTCGTGCTTCCTAACGGCATACAATACTCCAATGTCAGTGTCCGCCAGACGAACCATGCATTCGGCACACAGAGTTAGTGCACCACCCGTTGAATAATAAAATTGTATTGAACAATACTTATTATTATTCAACGCAAGGAGTTCCGAACGGGTAACAATTTTTTCTGCATAATCCGTAAGGTCATCACTTTGATCACTTACGTAATTGCTATCGTCAGACAATGCGTGCTCTTCGTCTTCAATATCAATGTCAATATTGTCAATCTCTATTTCTATTTCTTCTTCATTTTCAAACACTTCGTCCACTATATCCACAAAGTCTTCCTCATCCATATTAAACACATTTTCTATATTCAACACATTATCCATTTTCACCGTCAACTATTTTTTTCCTATTAGACTTCCATCTACTGTGATCCTGCACACCGCATGACCCATTATATATATCATCGACAATTTCTTTGTCCCTTGTCGGAGCATCATCATAGGTCTCCCCGATTTGTTTATAGCAGCCGGAGTATCGGCGCTTCTCTTGACACGCCGCGACACGTACGCCGATTTCGGCGAAAAAAAACCATCATAAATCTCCCCGATTTGTTTATAGTAACCGGAGTATCGACGCTTCTCTTGACACGCCGCGACACGTACGTCGATTTCTACGAAGAGCTATCTTTTCACGGGCTCTTCCTAGAAAAAAATTTGAACAAATCGCGCTCCTTTGCGAACATGTCGCTACATGTTTGATTGCAACAATGAAATTCTTAGAAAAAAGGGGGAGGGGAAAGGTGGGGGGATTAACGGTTTGCCATGTCAAAAAAAATTTACGCGATCAGTCCTCCTCCATCGAACGATCTGCACGACAAAACAAAAGGTACTCCGCTCCTCCGTCGTTCGAACAACACGTAATGTATTCTGCCAAAGGAAACAATGCACCGTACAATGGCGAAAAACAAAAGAAGGAATGTAACGCGTAAGTTTCACCTGCATTTTTTTATTTTTTTTCTCTTTTTTCAATATTGTGCAGTATTATATATTTAATTTTCACAGTATTTCGGTGGAGCGTCGCGCGGTGCGCTTACTGAGCAGACGTTACACTCTGACGGCCACGGGTTACAAATTTCTGGAAATTGGAATCAACGTTGGTCCACCGAGCTACGTGGAGATCGCTCTGGGAGATCATCGGGGACAGGAATTGATACTGTCTCTCGAAACGTGGAAGGGACTCTACGAGCAGCGATGGAATATCTATAAATTGCTGCGAAATGATTACAAAGACAATTTTATAAGCGTTGGACCGTTAACCGTCAGAATTTGTCTGATAAACGACGTTACACTCGTACGTCTTGAATCTTTGAACGTACGCGTAACGATGATCGAATCAACGTTACGTCGAATGTTTGCTCTGGACGAATGTATCGATGTGACGTTCGATCGACTCGTCAGATTCGTCGATACGATCGATACCAAGTATACGCGATTCTCCAACATCGCGTCTGTTGTAACAGATCCCGAGGAAGTGCCGAACGCGATACGCGATTGCGATACATTCGATAGACGTCAACTCGTCGATTGCGAGCTGTTAGCTTTAGTTTTTAGTGTATAAGAAAAACACATGTGAATAAAAAAATTTCACACTTAAAAATGTATTCAATTTGTTTAAAAATATAAACATATATAATATGCAAAAAACATATATTTCTTTCATTTCTTTCTCCCCCACCATAAAATAATTAGAAAAAATAACATTCGCCATAAGAGAGAGAGCCGCAACGGAAGAGATAATACGAGAGAGAGAGATATTTTTTTTTTTACTCGGTGGTGGTGGCGGTGGCGGCGGTGGCGACGGTGGTGGCGGGCGCGGCCCCCCCCCCCCCCCCCCCCTCCCCGCTCTGATGTCATGTCCACGCGTCCAATTTTTTATATCATCTTCGTTATTTATCTTTTCGTAATTATTTATCACGGTGCTCTGAAGGCATCAATCGTCGATTCAATCGCATGTTGTTTACGTTCAATGGCACTAGAGCGTAAGCTAAGAGCCATGACACTAGGGCGTAAGCTAAGGGCCCTGGCACTAGAGCATAAGCTAAGGGTCAAGAGCCCTTGTTGAAAAAATCCCTCAGAATCATTCTGTTCCTCGTACGAGACGGACTCATTCTACCATACCATACCAAAACCAATATAAAAATGCAAAAGGAGGAAAAAGAAATGGAAAATTATAAGAAACAAATACACGATCCAGAATTTGATTGTACTGTAAGTAACTAAAAATTATTTAATAAATAAATATAATAAATATAATAATAAATTTTTATTTTCTTTTTTAAGATACAGAAAACACAAAACCAAAAAACAAATTATACCACAATGCTGGGAGATCCGGAACTGAAATGCATCAGAGGCCCAAACAAATTTAATACAATACGAGTACAATACTATAGTTGTATATTTTACGAAACCGTACCACCTAAACGCAAGATATGTGGAGACTGTTTTAATCCAGCCGAAATAGGCGCAGAAAATTTTAAAAAATTACCCCTTCCAAAATGGCATAGCCACGCGAGTATTAATGATAATAATATACATGAGAAAACACAATGTATAAAATGTCATAAAACACTTTTACAATTAAGAAAACTATTAGATTGCGAAAAATGTATTAAAAATTATATAGTAGAAAAAAACCAATAACAGAAGAAATGTACTTGTTTTAAGATATAATATATAAAATAAATATTCAATAACACAATAATCACCTAATAAAATAAACAAAAAAATAATCACCCAATAAAATAAACAAAAAAACGAGACAGATATTTTTTTTTTACTCGGCGGCGACGGTGGTCGCCCAACACGCGCCGTCCCCCATCCCTCTCCCTCCCCGGAGCTCCTCGGTTGCGCGCCGTTCCTCGGCAGCGACGGTGGTCACCCAACACGCGCCATCCCCCCCTCCCCCCGCCCCGGAGCTCCTCGGTTGCGCGCCGTTCCTCGGCGGAGACGGTGGTCACCCAACATGCGCCATCCCCCCCCTTCCCCCGCCCCGGAGCTCCTCGGTTGCGCGCCGAAACCAATAACAGAAGAAATGTACTTGTTTTAACATATAATATACAATAAATATTCAATAACACAATAATCACCCAATAAAATAAACAAAAAAAACGAGACAGATATTTATTTTTTACTCGGCGGCGGCGGCGGCGGCGGCGGCGGCCCCCTCCCCCCTCTGACGTCATGTCCACGCGTCCAATTCGTTATTTATCTTTTGGCAATTATTTATCACGGTGCTCTGAAGGTATCAATTGTCGACGCTGTTTACATTCAATGGGTCGCCCAACACGCGCCGTCCCCCCCTCCCCCCGCCCCGGAGCTCCTCGGTTGCGCGCCGTTCCCCCCGCACACCCGCACCCCCCTCAACGCTTCTGGGTTAGAACCCGCCTTATATTCCTACTACGCTTCGTTAAGTATTCAAATATGAATTACACACTAGTAATAATTATAATTAAAACGTTTGTTTGATGTTCACGTTATATAACGATATTGATTCAATAAATCTTGACCAATTATGCAATACATGGCACAAATCAAATATTAATAAATTATAAAAAAATCAATATATTCTTATACTTTATGTTGCAAATGCATGTAAAATTATTGAAATTTTAGATATTCTTTTTATGATTAAATAGCTCGTGATAATTCTCAATGTAATAATTTGCACGCGTGCACAGATCATTTATCGCACATTGAGATGGCATAAAAACACCCATGCAATCCGATAAAAATCCGATGAAAATCATTTCGGGATAAAATATTTTATCAACAATCTGTGTCAATCAAAATGTGATAAAACCTGCGTCAGACCATGAATTGAGGATTGCAAACCGTAAAGATCAAAGTTCGACCAATCAAAACAAAAAAAATTAAAATTAAGATTATCTGACTGACCGAATTATAATCTGTAGTTCGTAATTAGCTCGATATCTAATTTACAACCTGATTCAAACTTAATGCGTCAATAGGAGAAGTATCATATTTTCTTTCGGAATATCGAAACTATGTCAAACAGTTATTATATTCCTCGTATTTATACAATCATATTTAAATTGATATTTAAACTCTTTTTCCATAAATTATTACATGTAAAGTTTACTTAATACACAATAATTAATTAATGCAAATCCGATAATTATATATTACACGTTACATAAATTTTCCACAAAACTGACAAGACAATTCTCTGAGCTTGCCATTTAAAATAAATACGATATCCATTATTTAAAAGAAAAAAAATACAAAACAATAAGGTTTTAAATTATTATCATTTTATGGTCATTTTTTACTCATATTAATTCTCTTATTATGCCCGTTTACGATTGTTTTATATTTTTGACACAACATCTTTACAAGATACACGTTCAAAATAAATCTTATTTCTTTATCATGTTTTATATCTATTCCAGGTAATATTCATCCGAAATACACCGCACATGCCGTGCACTACGTTACATCTACATTTTGGCTACGCGAACGTATACGTGCGCAACGTGTCCATCGTTGCCGTGAAAGCTTTTACGCGACTTTATATCGCTATGAATTCGGCGGTCAGAAAATTTTTCACCGACATTCTATTTCACTCGGCGTATAATAAATTGATGCTGCATCCGAAAATGGGGAAACAGCGGAATCACAGCCGCGCCGTAATTCACAGGTGACCCCCGCAACGCAACGCGACGCAACGCAACGCGACGCGACGCGACGCGACGCGACACAACGCAACGCAACGCAACGCAACGCAACGCAACGCAACGCAACGCAACGCAACGCAACGCAACGCGATGCGAGCTCGTGCGCGCGTTTTACAATTACACTCACAATGACCTCGCAGCCTCATTGCCGCTCTCCTATACCGCACGCTGCCATCGACACCTCGCCTCCATCCGCCGCCGCCGTCGCCCTCTCGTCTAAAATCGAAGAGAATTAATGGAAATGACGCGACCCATAAATTTCGTGCGACAACCGCTTATTAACGCGCGATACGCCATCGAGTATGCCGTATAAGATAATGCGTCATGCGAGTATCGGAATTAATTAGATTTAATACCTTTATATCCTTATACTCTTTATACTCCTTAATCAGATTTGAATTTCCTCTAAAATTATGAACAATTTTATTCTGAAAAACTTTTTGTCGCGCACGTTCACGGTACGATTAAAACAAAAAAATTGTTCGTTTTTCAGGATTCAACGTAATTGTAAAAATTTTAAATGTTCGCATTCGTCATAAAGTCAATTCGAAAGATATGACACGTCAATGATATCACGAGACCAGTTGTGGCAGCTCAAATCGCAGGTCGAAGTATCATACTTAGCAAACATTTATGATAAGGAAGCGCTCTTTATCACGACATCTAACAAGTAATGGATGAAAGGCGATCTGTATACGAGTCTGTGTACGAGCACCGCCACACGATCCCTCTTTCCAGAATGCCGTAGATCTCTCTATTCAATTTATCAGCACCTTCAATCGAGTTCGAAGCATCTGCTTCGTAGACGACGTCGATGACTCCTCGATACCTCTCTTCCTCTCTCAAGCGAATCGACCGACACATCGACCAGACGGCACTTCGGCCCCTCCGCTTCTTCACTACCTGCACGGTCATCGATACTCCATTAAACTTCAGCGGACGTCTTTTCCAAGGATTTGCGCACCACCGACTGCTCGCGCCATCGTACGTATATGACCAACAAAGAAAAACGCTTTGCGATGAGTGAAACGACTTCTTGTACGGCAGTTTCGTACTCTCTCTTGACAAAGAGACAGCAATTCCAGCCAGGCAAGTAGAGCAGTTCGGTTTAATTTGCAGGAAGGATAAGGAGGCACTTTATTATCTAACAAATGTGAGATGATTAAACAAATATTTCTGATAAAAAAAACAGTAGATAGTCGTAAAGAAGGGTACAATTTAGAAGGGTACGACATTACTGTCGATCGGGGTAAGCCAGCATGTAAGCTGGTTCGTCGGAAAGTCGCTTAGGCGAAAATGTTCGCCGTGCGATGCCGCGGCGAAATGAAATTACCGAGCAGACCGGAACGACCAGGACGCCAATTAGCGTGGCATTAATTGAGTTGAACGTCGCCGTTACCGTCGAATGACATATACATACATACGCGAGATCGTACGTACATAGGTCGGCCTGCATAATAAATTTTCGCGGTGACGACCTCTCAGCCGCAAGAACGACGCCGACAATTCCATTATCATGATTATCGCCGACGAAGTATAATACTCACAGACGTTTCCACGCATATAAGTATCAATTACATACATATTTATTAAAGAAAATAAAAAAAAGTCTATATTCTTAAAGTTATCATTTTTCCATAAAAAAATTATTTATGCAAGAAATAAAACTAAATCGAACTATGAATTAATTTGTTATTTTGTGTTAGAATCAGAAATAATTGCAAACACGTGACGAATAATAAGCAAATAATTAAATATAATGAAATAGTAGCTAAATGGCATACTTATGTCACACGGAAGGTGAACGGTGACCAATTCTCGTTGAGGACGAGCGGACCGTTACCAAAAGAAGTATAACGCGCAACTCTTTCTACGTAAATCTTTCTTTTTCATTATGCACATTTCTTGCGGAGTCGACCGCGCCAAGTTCGCTCTAGTTGTTGGTATCTACGCAAGATTACGTTCACTCAGACGTAATCGGGAAAGCCCAGATCTGGCGAGTCGCCAAATCGTTTAGACGTTACCTTCTTCCGCCGTGGTAATATTTCAACTTCCAGAATACTTACTGAAGAGCGCAGAGAAAGATAGAAGAAAAATAGAGACCGGAAGAGCGAATAGTATCGTAGGCTGAGATTCCCCATTCCGAGTCTGGTGAAGTTATATTTTCAACTTTTCAGGACATTTGTAAAAGTCGATGGGATGGGTTTGCAACGAAAAAGGAAAAAGAGCAACAAGAAAGGACGAAGAAGAAGTAGGCATTACGCCATTAAACTTTTGCAAGAGTTCTTATTTTATCCGCTAATATCATTCTACTTATCGTATTGCATTACGTGATGTATCGTTCGGCAAAAGAATTTTTTCACCACGCACGTGTTTATGCACTTAAAATTTTTAAAGGTACTTTATATACAATTCAATGATATATAAATGGAAAATATAACGAGATACTTTTCAATATAATTAAAATATAAAATTTGATTCATCTATCGTATTACATGATATTTTTTAATCTATTTTAATGAGTTTAATTTTGTAAAAAAGATAAAACTAAATTTAAAGTGGAAGACGTAACCGTATTCCATATCAAAGTCTTACATTAGTAGACATCCCGTTAAACCTAATGTTCGAAGAGAGATTTGGGTAGCTAGTGCAGAGAACATTGTATAGAAAATTCTATTTGACAAAGATTGTATCTAAATTGCAGAATTAAACTTGTTCGAGAAAGTAGGATTAGAATTTAAATTACAACTTAAAATAAGATAATACAAAGTCTTAAAAAGGGATAAAATTTTATTTGAATTAAAATTAAAAAGAAGTTGAATTATAGCAAATCTTCGTAAATAAAAGTCACAATTCATATTTTTATTTATTATTTTATATTTATAAATATAAATTTTTCTAATCAATTTTTCTTTATTAACATTCGATAATCGATTTTCAGAGAGACTTGACTGATATGAAATGAATATTTTTTTTTTAATCGTATAAATGTATGTATTTTAAGTATAATATTACAAATTGTATGTTTAACAAGCAAATTCAGATAATCAATAACAATTATAATTATTTGTGATATTAATAGTTTCTATGTAATTTATTACAATATTGAAAAAGCAAATAATAATTATAATAATGTGTAAACAGTAAACGGACCTTCTTCATACAGCAAGGTGCACGAATAGTTTCTCAATTACGTAACATCACGAAGACTACAGACGCATTTGATCGACAAAACGTAGGAACACCTGTGCTTTTCATACACGCGAGTCTTAACTGCACGTTTATGTCAGATTTTAACAATATACGCAAAGTAGATTCCGCGTGATAGAAGATACCTATCAGAAATTCATTCAGTCAGCCGTAAGTTGCTGTAACTTGTACGATGGCGGATACAGAATTTTGCCTATCGATCTAAATGTTCCCCAAAGTTCGCTACGTGATTTCAACTTGTAATTATCCCTGACGTCCCAACCCAATTGGCGCAAACCGCATAATCCCCATTTCATACGTCGTTGTAATCGGCCAAATTCCAGGAGCCGATTACGTTTAAATGTTTATCCGACAATAATTTCACGGTTTATGCATATATCAATGATACGTTTTGGATTCCGTGGATTTTAATTTTGTTCATTAAATACCCATCATAGAACGGGCAAAATTGATAGTAGCTTTAAATAATATCTTTAACGTCATCTACTTTACGACAATAAATTATATAAAATGGATGATAAATTATGTGAACTATATAATGAATTATATAAATGACGTGTGCAATTATACACGCAATTATATTATTCAACATTATCGTATTTATTTTAGCATCGATGGCTACGAGTCGTATTTCTGGGCACTTGCATTCGTCGCGACTTGTCCATCGACTCATCAAGCTACCCATTTCCTCTCTTCTCTTCCTCCCCGAATTGAATGCATGATTTTAACTCGCTAACTGCCGCGGATATCGCACAAATGCACTGCGGTCCAGTCGCTGCCCAGACACCCACTGTAATTTTCGCTTTACGAACGGCGCTATAATCAGTTGAATTTGAAAGGGCGTCCACAGTGTACCGTTATGTACATATCTTGACCATACATATGCGCATCGGCCAGATAGGCCATTACTGATGTTAGTGACCTGCGTGTGTATAGACGTGAATTGCCCATTTCTGTGATTACAGATTGACCGCGGTTAGAACGGACGGTTTCTCAGCTGCCAGTATGGTACAGTCGAACTACCTCAAACTTTAGTACATTTAGATCGATTACCGCGATTAATGAGTTCTGTTCTGAATTAATATATATATATATATATATATATATATATATATATATATATATGAGTCAGTTGGACTGTAATTCCGATTGCAAATCTAATTGTTAATCGTAGCCTTATTACATTTAAAATTTGGTTTTAAAAAATTTGCAGTTAATTTTCTGAGTCAATAAGCAAAGTATTTAGCAAACGACCGCTAAAAAGACAGAAGAGTTTAATATTCTAGGATTTTTTCTAGGGATTTATAAAACATTAATAAATACAATTAATAAATACAATTCGTAATTATTTAAAATAAGACTTAGGATCTTCCGCTGTAATTAGTAATTTAATATATTATCAACTCAACTCTATTAAGAAATGCAAACAACATTTTCGAATTTCCGACTTAATATACATAATTTATATATATTATGATTATTGTGCTTAATTCAATTTAATTTTAAAGTATTTGTGAATGCCAATAAACGTAAGACACGCACTGTCATACGGGAAATCTTTTAAATCCACGAAAATACTGTTCGTGTTCTCTCATGCGTGCATTACAATTCGCGCTGAGAAATTTCAATTCGTCGTAACTTTCCGCATCCAAGCATGTAAGCAAGTTACGAGGAAATGTGCGTCGAAGAGAGACGAGGAATTTAGGTCAAAATGTCGAATCTGAGAGTGCTATGTCAAGGGGAACCCTTGGGTTGGAATGGCAATATACGCTTGGTCTAATCACTCGAAATTACCGGCTCTTGAATCTTGATATTAGGCACATGTGTGCCTTCAATCAAAGCAGCAGCCCGAGTTGGGCACAACCTGTGCTTTCTATTCCCGGTTTCAATTCCCAAGCTATTGCCCTGTGAACTCAGAATCACCCATTGCTCATATGAACAAAAAAAAAAATTCGTCGTTATAGCTTTGGGGATGTTATTTCATCCCCTCAAAACAATAGCGATTGTGTGTTTCCCCATTGATCGCTATAAGTTTTCCCGATCGGCGTTAGTGGCAAAAAGCGAGTTATTTGAAAAAAATATTTATGGAATGAAATTTGAAAAAAATTCCGTATAGAATTTTTCATAAGAAAACAGAAAGACGTGAAAAACATATCAAAAGAGATTATAACTATTCGCAAAAACACGTGTTACAGAATTCGTCAATATTGAATTTATTTTTATTACTTTTACACCACAAGAGCGTTATTTTATCGCTCTGCGCAGACGTGTTAAAAAAGATCTTTGAGAGAAATTAAAGCTGAAATACGAGCAGCAAGTGGAAAAGTAAAGATAGTTCATGTGTGCTAGTCATTCCCATTGCACATCTGTTATTAATCGATAAAGCACTGCAATCAGAGATTTTGTTGCGAATAATGAAAGTACAATTTTGTGATACAAGTTTTAACAATGATTAAGTCTCATCCACCATCATTAGAATGATTAGTATTACTAATAATGTTATGAAATACGTTTGCTCTGATACATTCGCTTTAGGAATAGCCGAACTATTCGTGTATAAAATACATGTTATGTACAATGACATTGTGCACGCGATTACAGAAAGACATGAATGAACAAATTCATTCATTCAAATCTCACAATTCTGTAATTTTTTTCAAATTTTCAGAAATAAGATAAACGATTAATGATTTTTAAAAATATCATATTCGGAATATTTATATTGCACAGTTTTTTATCAGATTTCTATTGATATAGTTTGTGGACAAATGATGACGGTGATACGTAAGATATCGCTAACATAAAGAAACCTTGTTTCCGACCTCGAAAATCCATATATAAAGAATATAAGAATATTCTCCTTCGTTCCTTGTCCTTGGGATTTTTCTTCTTTGGCTACTTTCCAGAACAACCATTCCAGAATATATACGCAAAATTCAAAGAAAGTTTTTATTAAGAGTATGTTATATATATAAAATATATTAAATAAAAGAGGATAAAATTTGCAACAATATTTAACTTCAATTTTTCACTCTTAAGTTTGCAATTTAGTTCTAATATATATGTGAATTTTTGCATTACATAATTATCTGGAGGCATTGTATCTTTCTGATAATATGTATCGTAACACTATTTATAATGTTTAATACATTATGTATTTAGTATTTATGCATTTAATATATTATGTATTTAGAAACTAATCATCCATGATTTATCATTTAATATACATTTAAATAATAAAAAAATGAATAAATTATAATAATGAATATCGTATCAATCAGCAAGGTTCTCTTCAAGAGAAATCTTGAAGAATTGAGCAAACAGATTGAGCTATCAGGGTCTGTTAAGATCATCGCTTCTAGGCAACGGCTATACAGAATGTTTTTGCTCATAAACATGCCTATGTACATATATTGTGCATGTAAAGCAGAACGTGCAGAAGCCACGATTGTACCGCAGCTGCACTTTGTCCCGAGCGAAGCTATGCCGTGCTTCGCTTCGTCCCTCGTTATCCAAGGTACAGGCTCGTAGTTAGAAAAGTACGTCGTGGAAGTTAAAAGCACTGCCTGTGCCAGGGAGGAAAAAGTGGACGATAAGTACGCGAGAGAACGGAAGAACGAAGGAGGAAGCTGATAAAGTTAAAAGTTGACCGTGCTAACCTACCCGTGACGTTTCTCGACTATCTTCCTTCGTCTCGGCGTTCACAATGGCGAATATTTCTCTAAGTAATTGATGTTTATATTTCATCCTTTTCGGCGTTTTACAATCCTCTATGCGAAAAATAATGGGGGGGCGTTTTGAATTTTTTCTGCTTCTCCTCTTCTTTCTGTCTATTCTTTTCTTTCTTTCTCTCTCTCTCTCTCTCTCTCTCTCTCTCTCTCTCTCTCTCTCTCTCTCTCTCTCTCTCGCCGATCTTCTTCCAATCTTAGTTCGTTTCAACATTACAACGAGTCCCACCTTCAATCTTCTAGCTACTCCCTTCGGACAATCAAATAAAGCTCAGGAGATAAAAGGAAGGATAAGTGGACGGTGAAGAAACTCCACCTTCGGTGAAAAGATCCTTTGAAACACCTCTACGTCAACGCCGTTTGTCCGCGAGAAAAAGATGCTTTCTCCTGGGAGTGCCGTCACGATGGAAAAAACGGGTCGCGAATCTACGTTGTTGCAATCCACAAAACGCTTTATGGTCTCGGTACAATAGTGAGTATCCCTATGGTGTCATTTCTATCCCCATTGCACCGTCATTCGTGAATTACAGAATCGTATAGAAAAATGCGCAAGCTAATTAGAAAAAGTCGCTGCAATTGCTAGTGGCTAACAAATTGCCGTCATTACTACTTTTATTTTTTTAATACTTACATTTTTATTTCTTTGTTATATAAAGTAAGTATATAACTATATAACGTAGCTAGTAAGTAGCTACACTCGTTTTATATAATCGTTCCACCACGTAGCTATTTTTAGATAAGAAAAATGTTTGTTGAAAATATTGAGATATTGAACGTACATCAAGATCAAATTCCAACGATTTTACGTTTACATATGATAAGTGCCATTGGAAATAAAATTTCTCTCCGTAAAGAAAATATTATATCAAGACATTCGAAGAATAAATTTCTGTAGTTTTATATATAAAATTTATCTGTTTATTTTAAGTGAAGATTTAAAAAATAAACTAAAATATAATAGATCCATTCTTCTAAAATAAATACATCGAGACATTTCTATCACCAATATTTTTACAAAAATTACTTATTCGGATATGAAATTATTTACTTGTCATCTTGGTCAAAATGATTAATATAGAAAGTAACTTGTGATAATAAATGTGATTTATGAATGCTTTAATATAAATGCTTTAAATAAATCGGTAAAATATTTTAGATGCAGATCATTTTGGTATACAATTTTTTAAATTTTTTGTTTAAACTACGTTAAACTTTTGTAAAAATTGTGTGCATATATCAGAGCATACTATTTTATTGTGAGAAACAGTTATGAGAAACTAAAAGGACAAGATGGTTTGGCGTCTCGACGTCGCGCCCGAAAGAATTCTACATCGCACTTCAAATAAATTGAAACCGTATTGAACAATGTTCCTAGTTATTTACGTGCTTAAAAAGCTAAATACTTTTTCTAAATAAAGCAATTAATGTAATAATTTAAAGGGACACAAAATTACTCAACTCCTATTAAACTAATGCAATTATTTACATACGTTTCAAATAACAAGCCATAAAATATTATAATTATGTGCGCGTTGTTATGCTTATGTAATTATCATACATAATATTAAGTTAGTATCTCCATTCAATTTCAAATCAAGATAGTTGTATACTAACTATCAAACAAAAGATTTTAAAAAAGTTGTAATGATGTAAACTAAGTTGATAATATTGCTTTGCTTGCTAAATAATTACTACGTACGACAAAAAATGCAGATCATATGTAATAAGAGATGGAAAAATCCATAATTACTAGCGAGATCAGAGAATGATAGGATTAAGATTCTCTGTATAGAGAATCCGCTTTCTGTGCGAGATCGATCGCATTAAATGCACGTGAGTGTGTCAAACGTCCGAGCACCGATTGTATCTCTTTATGCAGCACGTTACGTCAGAAGGCAATGCGGATATATCGTGTCGTGAACCCACATCGAATGTTGCTTCCTGCTACGCTCTGCTAATGCGATGACCGTTGTTTCGTATAGCTTGCTGTTAAATTCGTCCGTGTTTCGGAATCTAAATTAATGCTCGTCACCGTAACTAATACGCGTGTTACCATGCGATGACGCAGACATTTTCTGACGATTAAATTCAGCACGGCTGAAATTATCACCGATTTCTCTAATCATTTCATTCTCGCATCGTAATTAATAAGATTTACAAGGAAAACTGTGATATATTGCAAAGCATATAGAAAGTAACTTGTGATAATAAATTTTTAATGCAAGATATGGTAAATATCACTATTTTATACATATATATATATATAAATAACTATTATTTTTCTCTGTTAATTATTCAATAATCATTTAAATTTAAAAAAAGTATAAATAGATTATAGAAGAAATGTTGAATATTCAATTTAATATATCACGTTCTATAAACATTTTCAATATAATCTACAGATTCTCAAAATCTTTTCTACGATCTATTTGTACTTTCTTTAAATTTAAATAATTATTGAATAATTAACGCAGAAAAATATTAGATAATAATCGTTAGTAACCGAATAATATTAATTTAATATTCAACATACTAATCCACAATTTTCCTTCCAACTAAATATATTTTAAATACACACACCGTATTTACTCGATCCAAATGAGATTGTCTGCGTGCATTCTATTAAATCGTCTGCCGCACATTTCCATGTTTCGCATATGTCCGAATTATGTTGAAATCAGCATTCGTCAACTCCCGCATATTCGCCGAGTCAGGAAGTAAAGACGAATTAATTCTCAGCGTACATTGTCGCTTCTCTATTTGCGGGGAGCGAGCGGAAAAGAGCGTAAAATAGAGGAATTCGAGCGGCGATTAAACCAAAAGTGTGCTTGTAGATCAATTTTCTCCTCCTGCTTGCGGGCATTAAAAGGTAAATTAAGTTAAATTCTGCGGATTTAATTGATTGCGCGCGTGCAAAGTAACTTTTATACGACGACGGTTTCTCTCGCATATGGCCATTCGTGAAATGCTTGAATATACATATCGCTATCGCTGACTGGACAAACGGGCTTTCATAGGAGATGTTGTCGTAAAGTTGAATAACGCTAGTCTAACGGATGCAGTTAGCCGAAAAATTAGATTTACTCACGCGAACAAAAAACCTTAGGAAATTATCGATTTATCGCAAAACGGTGCTTTTAAAAGTAATTTAGTAGTTTTACGTTTGCCGTAAACTCGAATTGTAATTTCTGAATGAAATTAATTTCGTCCGGTTCGCATACGCTATTTCCTATCAAGTAAATTTTAGTTCGTACAAGTAAATTTTCATAAATAACAATAATCCTTTTATCACAGGTATTAGCATGTTATTTTTAATGTAAATTTAGACATTTAATTTAATAACTTTGTCTCTACACTATATGTAAAAAATATTAATGTAATATTAAATATCACGTTATTATTATAATATTAATAATAAAAAGTGATCTTTTAACTTTTAATTTAATTTATCTTGTTGAAAATCAGGGAAATTTATCTTGTTGAAAATCAGGGAAATTCAAATCACTAATATTACGAGAAACTTTTAAATTCATTAAAATAATATTCATATATTTGACAAAATTGTGATACTCCGCGTATATCGCCTATCCTTGGCCTCGCGAGTGCCATAGGTTTCGCGATGTCTTAGAAATAATTGTATTACGACGCTAGTACCGATTGCTTCTCTTACAACAGGAGACACACAAACGGCTTACATAAACTACAGGCGCACGGTAACGTTCCTTTGTAAGAGAACTCCAGATAATTATATCCCTGTCCCGCGACTACACTTTGCTCCATAGATAAATACCTGGGCGAGTTTAGGTGGGAATATCTTCATAGTCGCATTGTGTATCGCGATACAACGGCATGCTGGTAACGCTTTCTCTGTATAACGCTTGCTCTGTATAAGTTTACTCGCGACATGAGTATAGGCGAATGACTTTAGGCAGATAGCTTAACACGAATAGCCACTCTCAACTAAGTAACACGTGGCGGTGGAAAATAGCAAAACCCTCTCGTACAAATAACTCTCGCGCTTCCTAATTTTAATTAGGGTTGTTAATCGAATTTATCAGAATTTAATAAAAATACTCGGATTTGCTCGGGATTTAAACTACCGGATTAAATCGATATTTAAATTTGCTAAAGCCGATTAACTTACACGGATAATACACGGAGAGCAACACTATCTAAACGTAAAAGTTGATCGATATGCCGGCCGTTTCCGAGAACTCCTATCGGAAGTCTGGTTTTATGGTGATATCTTGAGAACTTTACGTCCCGACTACGAGGCCTTACATCTGCGAAATCTAATCGTTCGCATTCGTTGCCGCAGACATAAAACCGACGTTATTCTCCGAAAGCGATCTTCTTTATCGTTAAATTTGCCTAATGTCGTTGCGAGACTTCGGAAATCGACATCCAGATATGAACGTTCATTTTTAGCGAAATAGAAAAAAATGCGACTGATATTCAATATAAGACAGTCAATATAAGACAGAAAATAGCACGTCTTAGACTTAATAGAACAGTGTTACTTGAGTCAATCCCTGAAATGAGGTACAAATGATCAATGTGATCAATAGCGTGGCAGAGAAAAGACGCGCGGAACAATCGCGATTCTGGTACAATATAATTAATGTAGCGCAAAATCGAAAAGTACTTTAAATTAAATCGCATTCTTGCCATTTTATGGACTGTCGCGTAACTCACGATTAATTAGCAAAGTTGAAAGCAATGTCCGGCATCGTTTCAGGCATTATTCCAATGTGATGTTTTGCTCTATTTCTTTGTCTTTTTCTTTTCATAAAACATTCCCTTTGCCTTCGTCGTCGTTTAACGCGTTGCGATTACCCGAGTGCGATTACTTCAATCTTTCTTTAACGATTTTACGCTCGAAACAGTTAAAAGACCTCAACGTTCAAAATTCGCCAATTACGAATGTCAAACGCGGAATAAAAAGACACGTCAGCTGGCGGGCCTTTGGCTCTCACATTACACTCTTACATTTCTCGGATTCTTATGGATATTCTTCTAAGTTTTAATTAAATTAAAGTTTTCACAGGAAACCCTCGAGCACGCGATTCTTTCACTACTACGTATGTTTCTTTCCTCTTGCCTTTCAGTACGTACACGCAAACTTTACAATGTACTGAGCTCTTATAAATAATATATTATATCGTTCATTTGCTACAATAATTAAAAATTTTTGAGTTGTTTGCAAACAAAGGATCTTTGGAATTGTTATTATATTGGTAGTTTTTAAAACTCACTTCTAAAACTTGTAATTTTGCATTAAAAATGTCACAAGTCGAAAAGAATTGTTTTTAAAAGTTCATTTTTATAGTAAGTAAGAGTATGTATTAAATAAAGAATTAATGATACCTTCATTCCTCCATTAGTTATTACATCAAAATTCGCATTCAAAAGTAATATTACAAGATTTTAATGATTTAAAATTTCATTTTCTGAAAAATTTTGTTTTTTTAGATGTACCGTCGTTGTAGCGAATAAGCAATATATATATATATATATATATATATATATATGACTTGGCAACAATTAGAAATTCATATTTTTTTTTTATTTTAAAACTTATTGATCAAAGACTTTAAAGAAGAATATTTAATATTGCAATTAATATTTTTAATAATACTTATTTAAAAATTCTATCTCACTTTCCCATCATATTGCGATATCACCGAAATATTAGAGTATTTGATTTCTTCGGGGAGAAAATTTGCAGAATGTGCCAACAATATAATAATTAGGCACGGCCATGATCATCAAGGAGCGACATCATCGAGGGCATCGAAATTGAAATTCCACGACGACCATCTTAAACGTTTGATTCGTGATGGTATTTCAATAAACTCGCATTCGATGCGAACTGACTTGGCGCGAATAACACGTTCGCGCAATGAATATATATCAAAACATATATTCATTCCTATATGTACACACACACACACACACACACACACACACACACACGCGCGCGCGCGCGCGCGCGCGCGCGCGCGCCATGTGTGTGTGTGTGTGTGTGTGTGTGTGTGTGTGTGTGTAATTTATATTATATATAAATATTAAATATAAATAATATCAGAATATTTTTGTCATCTTAAATATAACATTCAGTATTGTGCAAAAAGTTAATATAATAAAAATTCTCAAAGGCTGTTTTTAAGTATTATGGAACGTGGATAAGCGATCCATACTTCCACAGTATACTTCCACATTACCAAAAAGAACGCGAATAAAACCTGCACATGTGCATATCTTTAGCTACAAAACGCTGCGATAGAGCCCTTCGCCGGCGTTGTTATCGATCGATAAAAGGCGTATACCAACCTGGGGGGTTATATTGGGAATGTCGACCTCCGCGATATCCCTCGTGTTCGTGGATAACGAAAGTATCGTAGCGGATGCTTTTCCGCGCGTCTTCCATAGCAACGCCATTAATATCGATATCGACCATGAATTTTAAATATCGAGCTGGAGTATCCTCCCCCCCAAGAAAACACGCGTGCAAAATAGTTAAGCGCCACCTCCTCGCTACTCCTCGATGCGCGATCAAGCTTGCATTATCCCTTTTGTATATGTTATATCTCACGCTTAATATCGAAAACAACGAGTTTTCCTTTTACCGTATAATCTAAAACGGGGAAAAAAAGAAATGGCATATTTGCAGATATTTCTTGTATCAGGATTTATACGCGATGTTCTTCGAGTTCCAGAAAAATCTCTTCTGTCCCGAACCTACAAGACAACGTCATTAGGGCATAAATTTGAATTGATGACCATCCTCGCTTAGCAAAAAAGAATAGTCCATACGATCACGGAGGAAAACGAGCCACGTACGGCGACACGTTCCGGCATTACGAGCCATAATACTTTCGATACAGGGTGGGTCGAGTGAGGCCCCGCTGTATCGCATTATGGCTTAACGGCACACAGATAACGGCACGCCGGTTACTACAAGTTGTAAAAGCAGGCACTTTAAAAGCTTCTCGAAAGTCAGTGCGCTCGGATATCCCGTCTGTCCGTAGGGGTCATATATACGATCGCGCTGTAACTTATTTAGTGTTGCAGAGTGTTGCTCGCTCGTCGCGTGATAACGCGACACATATTCACCACGAATTGGATGCCCGACACTTGTGCGAGAGATGTGTAGATTTTTTTCACGTATTGAAGAAGTGCAAAACGTATGTAGATATCGCGCGAGTCACCATGCAGATATGTGCGCGAAAAGACACATTCACCGGATATTCCGCGATCAAATCCTTTTTCAGCGGAAGTGATGCACACTGTATACAGAAATGCTTTCGCATCGCGGTATAGAAACTTTTCTAGAAAACGCGCCTAGCTAATCATGAATTATAATAAGAGCTTATCGATACATCAATTAAAATAAAAATTAAATTATTTGCCTTATAATTTATTATTTTTTTACGTGTCTTATATTTTTATGTGTTTTGTTATTAGATTGTTTTGTATCAATATATTGTTTTGTATGATATCATCATTTATATCACATTGTTAAATTTAATTTTAATTTTTATTGATTTTCTTATTCATATTACATTTTACATATTATACTTTACGTATGTTATTTCTTTTTTATATTATACAATATTTTATTTATGAACTGAAGAAGATTAAGTATAAGACATTTATATCTTCGATTAATATTTTCAATTTTCTGTGAATAAATTTAAACATTTTTTGAATTAGCTTTAAATTGGCTCATAATTTTCACTATCATTTTAATTCTTCCTTACATTTGCATATATCTAATTTATCAAATTAAAATAATAACTATGTTGTAGAATAATTTTAATATTATAACATATTACTTTCCATAATTCCTTAATTTTAATTGAAATAAATATTTTAATAAAAAACATCTTTCTTACAAGCTCGCGTACTTGGTTACTTTGCACAACTTTCCGAGATAATTTTTCATTAAGCCTCAAGGAATACTCGAGACAAGCGAAAACAGCTTGTCTATCCGGTAAAACGACGGCATTTATAGACGCTCGGAGTATTGTCACGTGCATACATCGCGCCCGATGGCACATGAAAGCCCCCGCTTTTGAGGGGGGTTTCACGTCAGCCTTTACGCGATATCCGCAATGCGCGCGCGCACATATGTGCTTTCTAAGATCGCGCGGGGACGTTTATAGCGATTCGCATCATAGCCTTCCCGCCGGGTTTATCTACATTGCCTCCCGCGATCGGTATCCGACGCGCCCGAATGGTTTTCGATCGAGCTCTGTAGCGTTATCCGCAACGCGGCCGTTCGCGGGTACGATTATGTCTCCCAGGAAGCAACTTCCAATTTCATGTTGTTGCCCGCCGACGAAAGAACGCCTTTATGAGCTCGCATGAAAAGCGCGCTAGATTACAGATTTCCGTCGTCGAGGAACAAATATTTATTTCGAGCTGTATCGGGCTCCGTATTACATATACTATTTTAGGGATCTCGCGACGCAAACTATTTCCTCGAATAGGCAGCCACCGATCATGTTTATTTTAACCGCCTGTAATCTTTCCTCAAATGTTTCAATTCTTTCCGCTTCCTATTTGAATCGAAGTATATTACACAGCGTAATAATAATTTCATGTTAGTGATTATAAACAATTATGTAATTGAGTCGCTCGCTGTGGTTTTAAAACTCTAAAAGCAATGTGAGTGAAAAGCCAAATTATATATTTTACGCAAAAAACAAATTTTTAAAAAAACAATTTTTTTTGGGGGGGAAAATACAATAATTTTCGCTTAGAATTCAAATAGAAATAATGAAATTAGCTACGTCATAAAATTAATCTAACTTGATCAAACGTACAGCATGAAAAAAAGAAAATATTTGCAAGTACGAAGGATTTTCGTTTAGACTTTGAATAGAAATAATGGAACAAACTAGCTAGGTCCCAAGATTAATCCGACTTGATGAAATCAAATGTACAGCACAAAAAAGAGAAAATATTTGCAAGGATGTTCACGAAGATGAGCGAAAGTATCGATCGCCCACAACGTATGTAAATCTTACCTAATGTCAGAACTGCTAATCCATCCGCAAAGCAAGCAAAACATTGAGAGCGTGAATGAGAAAGCGATTACCAAAGTATATATGTCGATCTTAAAGAGACAATGATATAAGGATAATCAATGTATCCTCTGTAAAAGTAAAATAGTATCAAATCTGAAAAATATGAATGTTGAAGCACACATTATCCCCTCTTTTTTTAAAGAAAATTTGAATAATAATATAATTAAGCAAAACAAAATAGCGATAAAATATATATTATTGAATTAACGACCCCAAAAAAAAAACTTTATGTAACATCTGTCTCCTAATTAATTGCATTACTCGCAAAAAAGTTCTTAAATAAATACAGCTATTTGAAAAATTATTTTATTATTATAAAAAATGTTTGTGATGTACAAAGTTGCGATAAGAAAAAGTAGGAAAAGACGCGATGCGGAAAGTTAGAGATGTTACGCGATATCTTTATTTTAAAGGAACAACAGTCGAAAAGACGTAGTCATCTCCCCATATAAAAGATCGTTGTCTACCGCCGACAGGGATATCTGTTTCAAGAAAAAGCAACCTATCCGCAATGCGGTCCGATGCGAAACACAATACTGAGACTGAGGATTGGCAGAAACGAATTCAGGTTTGAATCGCACTCGAATTAATATTAGGGTTCAATACAACGGAAATTCCTGTTATCTATTGTACAAGCCTTTTCCTCTTGTTATTTTATTTCGGTAATTTATTTATTGGAAGCCACACTATCCGTTCAATGTATCGAATTGTGCTCTATTTCCCCAGCGTGATGTTGATTGCCACAAAAGATACATATCTTTCCTAAAAGTTTTCCATCCAATCGTCTCACCTATTCGCCATTATTGCGTCAACCATTTTCTGGCAGTCCTATCAAGGCGAGAGGTCTTAATCTTAGAACACTCGTCGGAAAAAAGATGGACGAACCAACCTTGCTCGTATATCTCTATGTCTGTTTACGTGCGCGAAGGGGGGAAAAAGGTAGAAACGACCCTTCCGCGTTTGTCTCGTTCCTACTTACCCTCGTGATAGCTACGGTAAAAAGGGCACATAGAGAACGTGGCAAAGAGGAAGACATTTGTAGCGGGATTTCGCGCCTGCGTTACTACCGGGATTGGCTTCAAGGAATAAACGGAGGACAAATCCGACAACTAACGACGGAGATTGTAAGGTACTAAGAATAATGAGGCACCTTTCAACTGAAAAAATGATCCTACATAAATATGCCTAGAAATAAGGAATCTATATGAAAAAATATGAAAAAAATTTGTATCAAAGCTTATATTATAAAATAATAGAGTAATAAAGGAATATAATTCTTTTATTTTTATTAATTAATTATTATTTAATTATTATTTAATTATTAATTAATTATTTAATTAATTATATTATTAATTAATTAATTATTTTTATTTTAATTAAACTTTGACGAATTAAATGCTCTTATGATTTAATGAGTAATTCTCATATTCGATAAGATCCGGCCTAGTAGAAGCATTTATTATCGCAGAATGTACAGTTTAAAAGCTAAAAAGCATAATGTGAATAATTGCTTGATTGTCGCGCGTTAATTCGTTCATTAATTAAGCACGGTCGAAATATCGTTTGTACTTCTACATGAGGTGTGCAGGAAGACGATACGATATGAATCAACGACCGAGAATGATTGTGTGTAATGGTTCTGGCAGATCGCCGCGGCCAACTGGGTGAACCAATATGATATTTACACAGTTAAATTGGTTGACCCAATGAGCAAAGAGCTATTGTGGCCGGGTCGACCAATATCCATGCGAGCGAGGTCAAAGTTCATCGAAATAAAATTTCATTTTGGATCCGGTACCGGTAATTTCGACAGAGAGAATCATTCTCAGCGTATATGAAACTGTACAAGTATCGAGAAGCACCCGATTAATTCTAGTAATAAAATCCTAATGGGAATACCTTGGCCGAAGAAATAATGCTGGAAAGGCATAGATGGGGAATCTTCCCGTATTAGGGCAATCTAACTCGCCTGTACTCCTACCACTTCGTCTAGATTCGATTTCGTACTGTCGAATCAAATGAGAAGTCGTGACTTTCGAGACCTTCATCGACCTCATTCTCGTTGAATTAGGCCAGCAACTTTCTCAGGTTCCCTGAGTACCTTTTAACCATGTCTGAGAAATTTTTCAAGTTGTAATTACGAAAAAAGAGAGATGTAGAAAGATTAAATTAGTATTTATAAACTAGTTAATTATTAATCTAAAACTCAAACGTATTTAAAGCAAACACAGAAACTATGTTGAATTAATAAAACAATGCGCTAATTAAAATACATTTTAAAGTTAATTATATTTTAATTTTTAATATAATATAAAATAATTCAGTAATATCATTTCTCTTTATGTTTACGTTTGATATCTGTAAAAGTTGCTTTATTAACAATTGCATTCCAGTAAATATCAATTTAAATTTTATTATACAGCAAAATTTTAGAATTAATATCAAACTAAAAAAGATTTAATGCAAGAGGTAATACATAATATGCAGACTTATAAAAATTCCCTTTAAAATGTAATATGGTAACGAATCACTTTGCGTGCGAAAGAATAATGCGTTGTAATTTGTCTATCTACCGGAAAACTGAGAAAGAGCGTATAGAATATATGGAGAAATATGGAAAAAGAAAGATGCAGTTGTCAACGGCTTGCTTTAGAACGAACGAATCGTCTCATTCTGCTGGGACAATGCATCTCGTGAATATATTTGTAAAAGGTAATCATCATCGACTGAACTGGACTCACTTGTACATTATACAAAAAACCATCGAAACTTTAAATTAAATATTTATCTTTAGACTCGATAGAAATTTAAAAAAATAAGAAAGAGAGAGAGAGAGAGAGAGAGAGAGAGAGAGATATGTTATATACATATGAAATATTACGTATGAAATAAATAAAAATTCCTAAATATATAAAATAATTAATGAATAAAATTAATAAATAAAATTAGTAAATAAAATTAATCAAAAATATTGCTCAAAACATTCGTTTTAATTGATAAATGTTTTTAAAAAATAAAAGTTACAAATGCAAGTCACAATATTATTAATTTTATATTTCATAAATTATTGAATGCTCAATAAATATATATTAAATTACTTGTTTACACAATTGCATTCATATAAAACATGATATTATAAACATGAATACGTATTTGTGCTGTTAAAGCCCTATAAACTTTACACAATTGATAATTAGATGAAAATGAAGAAACGGTTGCATTCAATGAGAATTAAATTAGTCTTAAGTTATTCTTCAAGCAATTATCTCCTATTAAACTTTAGAGTTATTTTGACTTCAATGATAAAAACTTTTTGATATTTAAAAATACAAATAAAAAAATAGATATTTAATAAAGACATTACTTTTTCCAGACCGGAATTTAATTCGTGATGTACAAACAACATTAACGACTAATTTAGACAAACTTCATTTTTGTGTAAACAGATTAATTAGAAATAAATCAATTGTATTTATTATCTACTGTTATATACAGCAAAAAAATAATAAAATATTTAAATATATTTGTTTGTCAAATTTTGTACAGACTTATTTACTTTTATTAATTTTCCAAGAGAATGAAATTCTATGCAGTTATCGAATGCTGCAATGAGAAAATCAATATATTTAGAACAACACAACAGACAGTTTCTAATATTTTCCATCTAACCAATTACGAGGTATCCGTTTTTCTTACTTTCGGTCGAACAAGAGATCCCGAAATACAAGATGCGGCAGCGAATTTATATCCCTTCCAGAATTCCGCGTGGCGGCCCAAGTGCTCGGAGAAAAATAATTAACCCGCCGTGCTTTTCCCTCTCTTCTCTGCGAATCGAGGTACCTCGTTGATAACAAAAATTATAGCCTGCGTCGCAAAGTAGCGTCGCCCTGTCTATGAGCTCCTTTCTTCTCTCGTTACCGTTCGATATCTACAACGTCACGTTCTAAGTTTTTTGTTTCATGCCGCACGGAGAAATTCCGCCCGTTCCGGCACGTTCCACTGCGCGTTCCAATCGTTCTTTATTAGGACGCACATATATAACGTCGTTCCGACAATTCGATAAAAATAGCTTCGGTGGTTCCCCGCTATTCGCAAATAGTTAGAGGGTTAGAGGGACGTTCGTGAGTTGAGAAGGAAAATTCTTTTCGGCCTATGAATTCGGTTTAGAAATAGTTGTCGAAAAAAAAAATCTAATTTGAAATTAAACGCAAGCGTAAAACGGGGAAAACGGTGATTCTGTCTCCGAAATAAAAAATTTATTTTGCGAAATGATCGCTCGGGTTTTCCCTTCGGAACATTCACGTTATAAACGCATCTGGACCTTCTTGGAATTTTTCTAACGAAGGCAAACTGAAACCTGCAAAGAGCATTCGTATTAAACTACTTCGAACAAAATGTGCTCCCTCTCTATCTTTCAAAAGCAGCCTCCCATGTATTTCTACAAGCTTTACAGTTATTGTTAACTGATGCGTATACGCCAATGCAATGTTATGCGCGAATAATTGTACGCATTGCGGCGCAACATAACGAAGCATAATTGATATTGTTATTCATTATCGAAGTAGCAACTGAGTTAATTAGAAGCGCAGCGGATATATTATTGTGCCGTATAGCATGATCGCAGTTTCGTTATATGCATAACGTTACACAAATCATTATTACGCTTAGATTTCTGAGTTTCCGTAATTGCCGCGATAACCCTACAATGCTGCTACCGTGATCAAACAATATCATTTCAATATTGGCATAACTTTCGAAACATCGATACCTTCCCGATTGAAATAACGGCCAGCGTATTTCCCATTTTATCTCTCGGTATTTGTAGTCGGGTTAAAGAATCAATCACCTCGAGACAGCTGCGACAGTTAACCAAACTCAAAAATGGCGATTTTGCAGTTGCGATTTTTTATTCCCGCCGCGACACATATATTCCCTCCTCCCACGAAACCTACCTACGAAGACAGACTAAAAATGTAGGTGTCCCTATAGATTACGTCACCGCTCGCGGGTTGTTACGGGCAAGGGGCATTTTCCTATCTGCGCGTATGTAACTTTTCATACTCAGAGCGGCGGGCCGCAAAGCAAGATACGCGCGACCCGCAGCCGCCTCTGCGCCGCTGTAAGAGCACCGTTGCTCTTTTTTTTTTTTTTTTCGTCGCGCCTCTTTTTCCAACCGTTTCGTGAGATAATGACGATCTATGGTGGAAAAGCCACTGCCTTCTCGTGAGTCGCGCGAGCGCAGCGCAAGCGCAGCGCACGCTACGTCGCATCGGGTCGGAACACGTCGACGCGTGCTGCACACGTTGCTGATCTATCAGCAGGCGCTACACAGGACTCGCGCGGGGCTGGATTTTTTTTTTTATCAGCCGGTTAACATGCACGAAAATGATGACTGGCTCGACATAGCGAAAACACTACGGCGCTGTTGTATTAGGCGAGAAAATAGAACGGCAATGGGAGCATGTCGCACGTCGGATATACATCAGCGCAGTTGCGTGGCTGATTACAGTTATTTCCCTTCGCCTTTCCTTCCTACGTCACAAGGTTTTAACTTAGCGGAACGAAGTTCGATAATTAAAAAAAAAAAAAAGAGAGAGAGAGACAGAGAGAGAGAGAGAGAGAGAGAGAGAGAGAGAGAGAGAGAGAGCCAATACGTACAATATGAAATTATTCAATTTAAATTTGTGACTTTCTAATAGAAAATATTCTTTATCTACTTTCCAATCAAGAAAAATTAAATTTGTAACCTGAATCTATAATCATAACTTAATCATAACGTTAATCGACAAGCGGCGTTAGATTTTATCAAAATTATCTTCATTATAATTTATAATCTGTACTAGGTTACTAAATATAATATATCTCCATTATTTGTGCTTTTGAGAATGTTTATATAACAACAAATATGTAGAAACGTGTTTCTAGTTAATAGTTTCCAGAGAATACGGCTAATAGAGAGATACAGTGAAACTTGCGACCAGATCCAGAATAACATAGTTGTAATTTTGGCTTAATAGAAGGTCAGTTATTAATAATATCAAAATTTATCAACTGATTAATAATGCGTCTAAAATAACATGACAAGGATGTTAAATATTTTTACTGTTATAATTTGCTATGCAAATTAGAAGATAAGAAAAAATATATTTTGAGAAATTCATCGAATCTATGTTGACTCCATTTTATGTCTTTCTCTCTCTCTCTCTCTCTCTCTCTCTCTCTCTCTCTCTCACACACACACACACACACACATATATATATATATATATATATTACTCTATGTATTATATATGTACCTTCCTACTGGCTGCGTACTAAAACGCAATTCGTGAACGCGTTCGAAGTTCTTCCCCTTTAATCGTCTGTTGGAACTGATTGCCACACGAAGAACACATTCGGACAGTAAAAATGATCGGTAATTACGTGAACGAACGGAGGTTGCAACAGCACAATCTTTCTCACGCGTGTGTACAGTCGCGCTCTAATGCAATTCCCTCGTTATCCCACGGGTCTTCCCGTTCAATTCCAACGGGTTTTTTTCAAATCTCCACTAAAGACATCGACCGAACTGGGATTGCGGCACGGACGTGGAAAAACAAATCGCGTTACGCTGATTATCTGCGCCGAGTTCCGGAAGCCAGAGAGAATATCGAACAGTGATGCGATGGCCAAGGGGACGATAGCCGACGACGATATGTGAGACCGATGCGTGATACGTGAAAAGAGAAAAATATTTCCAAAGCTATGCGAGCATCGCAGATGGCAGGGAAGAAATTCCCTTCCTTCGTCGTCGCCAAATATCGAAGCTGTTTTTAAAATTCATCGAAAAATGTGTTTTTAAAGATTCACAAGTACTAAAAAGCAGAAGGTATATTAAAAAAGTTCTCTCTTTACGATTTCACGAAAAACTTGGAATTTAGTTGAATAATTTTATGAGTCATTTGTTCAAATTTATTTATAGAGTTAAACTCAAACGGAACTTTTCGATCATTCTTAAAGTCAATTTTCGTAAAGTTTTCAGCTCAATTGGTCAATTCTACTTGACTTGCGAAAAGTGTTCTTTTTTTATATTATATTTAGATGATAGATCGCTAAGGCTTCTTTTTGTTAACTTCACCGCTTCCTAAGAATGTTGAAACGCTTACAGATCGTTGGGTTTAATGCATTCCCCTTCATCGCTTCTAAAATAGAAATTTCAATCGTTCGATATCACGAGTCTCTCCTGGAATCACCGAATCGAAAGCAACAGTTCGAGATATTGAATTTACTGCAATCTTTTTCTGACGTAAATTTATCACATTTCATTCGGTAATTTCCGGTTATATTATTATTATAGAGCGCGTACTTAATATTTACTTCCAAGATGTTCTCAGTCATCAAAGAATAGACGAAAGAAGAATATCCAACCTCTCATATTTTTTTTTCGGAGAGATCGTAGTCGTAAGCCGTTTCTTAATAATATTTAAATGCAAACAATTCACATACGTTACATATTCTGGCGTACAACGCAATATACATTCGCAATATATATTACATGGCACGAGTATCCGTTATAATATTGTATTCCGAGATCCAGGAAACTATAGTCAACAAACTTATTCGATGAGACGAAGGATACTGCACGGGATTGAAAGTACAACTACTATGGAGGGCATTTCCAAATCAGTGAGCCGAAGATTACACGGCCGGTAAGCAGAACGGTTCCGACTTCTAAAAACTATCGTCAAAGCAAGCAAGTACCAAAGCCTCTTCTGACCAACGGACTGTACAGTCGGCACGACTCGACTGTTCGCGAATCGATTCAGCCGTTTCTGCCTATCTCGCTGTCTTCGTTGATCTTGTCCACTCTTCTATTTACGCTGATCGTTTACTTTGCATCCGGCAAAATAACGATCAGCAAGCCGGAGGAACTCGCTCATTTTTTCTTATGCCGCGCAATTCGGGGCATTCTCGGATGTCGATCTATCGCGATTTTTATTCTACTTTGAACCCTCGAAAACTAATATCGATTTTTCTATTCTCTACATTTATCTATATTCGCTACTCTCTCGCTACTTGTACAAATAGAAAAGATTAAACATAGCTTTACAAACATGGCTTATCAAAATCTTTATTATATGATTTTCGTCTATGCCTCGGAAGACGTAAAATATATTTGTTCGATATCTTTGTTGACCAACGAAATATTTTGATAGTGAAAAAAAACATCCAGAAAAAACTCAAAAACATTGTCAGGTACAATTCAATTAAAGCCGTATCAATCAATAAAAAAAATATCTTACTCTCTTATCTTATTGAAAATGTGAATTGCAAAATTTATTGGATATTTAACGTAACATTAATACAAGAGTCTGTCACAATTCAGTCGATTACATATACCTAGTCCATCATTGATTCAATGTTCTTCTTTTTTTATCGAACATTGTTTTTTAACGAATTTTATATATTTCAGTTTTAGTTTACTTTCTGTTTGACTGAACAAAGCCATGTGAATAGTAAAACGTTCTGCAATTTTTCCTTTATACTTTCCATTCTTTGTATATTTTTCATTGTTTCTGCTATTTCACTTTTTTATATCTCCTTTACATTGATAAAAAAGACCATTGACCTTTTTTATACTTACTAGAAAACATCGTCATTGCTATTCTTTTTTAATTATACATAGAATCGTATATGAAAGAAGAGAAAATAGGAATATGAAACGAGAACAGCGTACGAAAAGCTATCTATATTGTTAGTAAAAATTGAATGTACAGATGTACTCTATTTGAAGATAAAACTCCATGCTTCGTAGAAAATATGATATATGCGGTTACGCCAAACGTGTCGCAGTATTATTCTCAACCTTCGCCAATCAGCCACTCCTTGGGTGTAAGAAAATCATAAAAGGAAATGAAATGGCTGGCTATAAGACGGTAGGAGGAATGGAAAATAGTTTGCCAGGAGGAATATAGGTCACGGTCCTGTGTAAATCAATGAAATTGGTTTTATCTCGAGTAATCGAGCGAAACATGTGATTTAATTAAAAATCCGCCTATATAAATTTTGCTCGTATCTCTAGAAGAAATTTCTAGAAAAAAATTGAATTATTATTTCATATTGGTAAACTCAATATAATATTATAGTAGATCTTGCTTGTATAATTAAACAAAAATGCTTCGTGGGTATGAGAGTAATAACGTTCAGTAACTTCAAAAAGATTTATTTTCTGCGACGACAGCGATGATTATATAATAGTATATTATATAATCGGATTTTTTTATCGGGTTTTTTTTGTGAAAATATACGAAATACAGTGTATATATTTAAGAAATAATGTCGTCTTTGAGATAAAATCGAATAAACGCAACAAAGGGACATTGTATTCCCTTGTTAAAGTTTCTACCATAAAGTACATGCATTTAAATCATCCTAAAGCAGACGAGCAATCCAAGCAGCGCAAGGATTACGTTCGTAAGAACATCCAATAACTTTGTGCAAAGTCTAATTCTTTTATCCTGCTGTTTTAAAGCTCTCAGACAAATGCTTCAATTTATTGGTATTAAAGAACCTAATAAGAGGATTGCTGTACGTAAAAAAATCAATCTTATTATGATAAAAAAACAAAACGATTTTGAAAAAATTTTGATACAAATAATTTTGAAGTAAATTATATCTTTCGTAAATAACAAAATCACAATTTTGCAAAATAATTTTGCTAAATTTAATCAACGCGCAAATATATAATTCTTTTAATAATCATAACGCGTTAATTAAAATATCACATTAAAACACAACGAATCTGCAAAATGTAACAATTTAAGGCGACGTTGATGTATACCACACCCACATACGTGACCTCATGACAATGAAATTAATGATGATTATGATACACCATTCTTCAGGATCCATCTACATAACACATTGCGAGAGTACCACGGCTACTCAGCCCGCGCTCTCTAAAAGTGGTCCATCAGAGAGTGCCGTGGTAAGTTTACGCTTCTCCGTCAACATGGCAGGTTAAAGTTCACGGAAGCTAGATGGAAGCTGCTGAAAACGGCGCTTTCGGCTTAACGCAGTTACTATCAAATGTGACGCGCAGCTGTTTGAACGAGCCATCACTGTACGCGCCGATCTGGCCATTTAAATTTTAATTAGCAAATATTTCGTTCATGCTCGGGCGAGCCGAGAGACACATCAATAATATTCAAGGTGATAAAAGTAGCGACAGTTAACGATGGCTGAGAAATCAGGCTTGAGGAAAACAATTACGGCTTATGGTGGCATTAACTCGGTAATATCATTTTGGTCTAACAGAATACTGTAAAAATGGTTTAGCAGTTCCCTAAATGATCCGATTTGACGAGGTCTCTTATCGTGACGTCAGGTGTGTCATCTTATGAGATATCCTAGCTTAACACGGTAAGATATATCGAACGGTTCGTATATATAGCCACATCGTGTGTGTGTGTGTGTGTGTGTGTGTGTGTGTGTGTGTGTGTGTGTGTGTGTGTGTGTGTGTGTGTGTGTGTGTGTGTGTGTGTGTGTGTGTGTATAGTCACATGGCGCAAAGGGGATACACGCAGCTTTCGCCTGCCAATAATTTTTGCTTGAAAGGATCTTGAAAGTTGGTAGGAACGACGTTGATTTATATTGAACGAAAAGTGGCTCTTCCTCCAGCAAATTAACGGCAAGATATAAATAGATTTACAGTGTAGCTTTCCTACACGGAATTTGCGTCAAGTACATAATTAGATATAGCTCAACTTGAAATCGATTTTTCTACGCTTCCGTGCTTAACTTCGCGTTAATTGTCGATACTTTTTGTTGCAGTTAAATGGAATGAAGTGTTACGTTTCACGTGCCGTTGAGGGATATCCTAGAAAGTTCCACAGTATCCAGCATGCAGTGAGTAAAGCATAAAGTACTCGATTAACGCGCGCGGTTTTGCCGGAGTGACATTTACGCATCGCGTATTGTCCGAAGTTTCGTTGGGCCGCTAATGCGTATGTACAAACGGCCAGATGAATACAGATATCTACGTGATCGAAATTTCGTATACCGCACGCTTAGTCTCGATAATCAATGCGACTAATCAGTTACCATCCGCACGCCACGCGTAAATTGTCGTTCGGAGTGACGTAAATTGCCGCAGCCGCGGAAACGCCGAATAAAAATGTGTCGTACGAGAACGGTAGGATAATAAAGAAAGGCGCGCGAAGTAATGAAATTATGACGTAATGAAGTTATGACGACAAATCCTATTAAAATTCATAATGCGGAATTAGCACATTATGACTTGCAAATTTTGCAAAATGCGAGCGCATCGAAAATAAATACGGCTGGTTGTCTACGATCGCCAGTTTCGCGCCTAATTTTCTGTATTAAATGATTAATGTCGAAATATGTCTCTCAAATCAAGATGAACAGATGAACAGTCATTCATAATTCACATATGCTCCTTCCGGAGCAGCTGCCGTGAGCTTTGTTACATTAGTATACTAATTGTTGATTTTGCAAACGCATCGCGCACTTACAATGTTAATGTATACGTAATAGAAATGTTTACGCGTACCTAAAACATGTACATATATCATACGAGCGTGTTCGTAATCATTTCGTTTGCGTATTTATGCATTGCCGCTTGTTCGTGGACGACGCTTGATTGATTATATCTGAGCCTGCTGCTAATTACTCAACGTAACATTTCGATTACTACACGCAACGCGGATAACTACATCGATGTTTCAACTGATGAATATCAGTATACTTAGATTGATGTTTAGATTAATTTAAATGACGACAAGAATGGCGACAACACGGAAAACTAAGTGTAATTAATTACCGTAAGATATAATTGCGCTTTTTACAATTTTAATATCGTTTCCTGTCGCGCGGGACGTTTGCATACATTAAAATATCGTGATCAAAACGTAATTATAAAACGATAAATTCTTTTTTTGTGATCGTCCATGTAACCAAGAATCCCCATCTTCCCTTTGCGGCTATAAAGACCGATTACACTAATCGTTGATCCTATTAATGCACGTATTCTCATATCTGCGGTGTTACATATCCGGCAACTTTATCTAGACATATATCGCACATGTATGCAATTCTATACCTGTATTAATGGACATCAATAATTCTCACGCAGCAGTATAATATCAATCTATGCAAAACAAGCTGTAAAATAATAATAATCCGCTACGTGCAACTCAATTAAGACGCGTGTTATATCGTTCAGCCGCATGAGGCAGCGCAATAATACCACGACCTGAATCGTAACAGTTGACCCACGGCCGCACGTTATTAATTTAATATTAAGTTAAATTATAACGCGCGATACGCGCGCGCGAGATATATTCGATCATTGGGTAATTTTCGGCGTGACGCGAACGACGCAACGCGACGCGTCGCGCGACGTGCCACGGAAATTCCTCCTGTAAATCGACCGCGACGATTACACGGCCATTACCTTAATTGCTGGCACCGCTAACGCGCGTATTCACGCGTATATAGTTATTCGGCCGGGCACCGGCACAGGTCGGCCATATCCGGTATCGGTCTTGCACATCGGCATTCGCGTTGGTTTGGCTTACTGTCCCCGTGGGAGACGTAGTTCTCGGTAGTGTCATGTCGAATTGCACGGGTCAACTGGAGCCGGCGAGTTAAACGAGCGGATCCGGATAGAAACATCTACACGGACGCGATTGCGTTGGGGAACACTAGAACTTGGTCTATGACTCCGCAAATAGAGCTCGCAACCGAAACTCGAACCTTGAACTCGAGACGTGAGTTACGTGAGTGGAATAACTGCTACTCGTCCTAAACTTGGCTGGAGATTCGGTGGACGCTGATAATGAATAAAGCGTATTCAATTTCTACTTCGAAGATGACACCATCAAAGTTCGCAGGCATCAATTTCATTGATGTACATACAATCCTAACGGGGCAATATGTTTAGTGGAGGAAATTCTCTCTTCGAGATTTAAATAAAGAAAATCTGTTTAAAAGAAAAATTCATTTTCATCTAATTTCGAAAATATATATAAGCGCACTGATGAGAACGAAGAAATTATAAAATTAAATCCAATATGAAGAGCACGGCATACCAATAACCTCGGCATTAATAACCGGTGAACACGATAGATCGGATGCTTACAAATTCATGCCAAGTGTATCACGACGAGCAGCTTCGATTAGAAATTCCTGAAGGGTTATCCACGAGTATGCTCGACCTCTAGAAAGGCATCTAACCGAATATGATCGTGGCTTGCGCGTAAATTATGCACTACGACGCATACTATGCGTCGTATTGCTCGTCCATTATCGAGAGCGCGCGACAACGAGCTACACGATGAGATGCCAGGACGTGCAATAATATCGCTGATAACTTCCATCCCATTAACACCGAGCCCATCTTTCTCATAGTTAACGTTCCCGACAAGACTACGTGACACTTGAGACAAAAACTTCCCCCCCCCCACAGCTTTAAAAAAGATTATTCCAAGCGAAATTATATTTACAAAACGCATCACGACAATTTTATATTTTTGCAAGTTTAGGAAAGATTAATCTATCGGAATAATGCAAAACGGACATATGACGTCATTTTTTTTCGAAACGTAGCGGGATAAAAAATTTATAATGATTTATCGCAGATAATAACGCATATTTAATCCTAATGAATTACCGTAAAAATATACGAGCACCTATTAATTATCTGCGTCATGTCAAAACTTTGTTAGAGACACAAAAATATATCTGTAAGTCAATGGCTGTAAAAAGTTGATTTACTGTTTCGTGTTTACTTCAGTCTGACACAGAAAAAAAAACATGTAAAAAAAAAAGTATACATATGTATATCTTGTATAAAATAATTATATATTGTTTGCAACAGCACTCTTTCACATTAACAATGAGACAACTGTTCAATTATTCTTTAAATTTAAATAATTTACCCTGCATTTCCTTGCGATTCAATTGCCATTTTTATGATACGATCGAACAATATCTACTCTGATTATATATCTCTCAGAATTGAAAGAATTTCACCGTGCGAAAAGCTCATCTCTTATTAAACAATGCCATCGTACATAATGCCCGCATTTAGAATAGCACGTGAATGATAACGCGAAGCGAATTGATTCGCCACGTGACACAAGTGTCAATAAACGAGAACACTGGGGAAAAAGTGAGTGCCTATCATAATAACTGCATTTTTATTGAATTTGGATTACAAAAATACTAGACCGGAGACGAGCCGACCGGGATGACAGTGATATCCAATGAGTGCGAGGTTATTGCGGTGCGGTGAGTAATAACAACTGACCTCGTATATCATCGTTAATCCATCACAATGACACTATTGTTACAGCAGCTGCTGAGAGCAGAAAGGAATAATTGATCAAGTAACAATCGCGAGAGATCAGAAATCGCGAGAGCGCGAACAAGGTTCTATGAAAGGCGCGCGAGAACAAATTTTCCATAAAAGACCTGTCCGTGCCACGGGCGTCGCGACTAAGGAGCCCGCATATATTTACACGGTTTTATGCGGTAAACTATAAATTGGAATTAACCAGGAGAGTGGTATGCAGCCAGGCGGGCTTGGAAGTTTTCCAAAAGCGTCGCGTTATTGACGCTGCGAATCGGGTAAAATGCGGGATGGGGAAAAGCGCGGGGCAGCCGCATACGGCGGCGGCGCAAGGTGAAACCAAAAATCGCCGAGGCTTGTTAAATAAATAAAAAAGAGAGAAAAAGGGTAAAAGCACGTAACGCACGTCACATGGTCGCGCATGTATTCATGGTGCGTACACAGGTGCGGCGCGGTGCGGCGCTTAGCCTCGGAACCTGGTATGCCATTATATTGGGAGTTTATGGCACGGTTTCGGTATAAACCGCTATACTCCGGACTGGTGCTGGAACGACAGAAAAATATAACCTCGTATGTCGTTATAATTAGCCCTCTATTACGCTTAACGTCCATTAATGCCGTTAGTTTCGAAGCGCGGCGGATATAGGATCGTAGCGAAGGACCGTGTTTCTATGTGAGAACCGTGGAAGCGTGAAATTTCGTCGATGCTAAATCGAGCGAATCTGCCATTTCGATGTCAATTAATATTCCACGCTCCGTTTTGTATTAATCGCTCACAGGAAACTCTGTTCGAGCGCAACGTGAACTTAAGTTCCCGCTAAATGTAAACGCACAATGCGCGTGATTCTGGAATTTACGTCTATTTTTTTCAAAAATATATAATTTAAGCATCATTTTTTAACTTTTCAAAAAAAAAGAAAAGAAAGAATATAAATAACGATTTCATTTAGATTATACATGTAAAAATGAAATGATATTAAAATGAGCTACACATTAATCCAAAATGCGAAATAACGTGATAATTACTATGAAATAAATTTTGTTCTGTTTTTAACGAGCTTAGTCCATATTGCATAGCTTTCTTTCCAATAACAACGGTGACAGGTGGAAATTTATGTAACGAGCGTGATAGAAATTAAGCACCATGAATGTAATTAATGTCAGCGAGAAGATTAAATTCCTACGTATTCCTGCTTTTCAATTAAAATTATCTTTTAATTTAAATGATTATTAACATTTGTGATATATTCGCGCAAAGATTTCGGATAATACAAATGGAATATTACAGATATCTTAGATCTCTATTAATGTTTCAATTTCGGAAAAATTCAACGATCGGCTTTCCGGAAAGTTTGCACACGCGCAAAGATTTCTTCCCGTCTATTATCATCGACCGCCGATTAATATTCCTGAATATTTTATATTTGCAAGACCCGGAATAAAGGTGCGTAATTATCTTTACGCACGATTCAAGAACTTTGAATCTTAAAGCGGTTTTAATATTTGTGCGAGCCATTTCATGCGTTTTAAATTCTGAGAAGGTTGATAAATCTCCATTTTTCACAATTACACTTTAAACGACCGATTATAAATTTGATTTTATTCGTGTGAAGAAAACGTGAGAAATAAATGTTTCCCACCCTATGATACGCTAGTTTAAGTAATCCATTATACTTTCCGCTCGGGTACGCGTCACTTGCTTGTCACGATTAGACAGAACTTTTCGCGATGATACCTCTTACTCCAATCTCTCTCTTCACTGTTAATTGAATATCTACTCGCGATTAAAACTTGCTGGTTCAAGGACGACTTCTTTAACGATCTCGGCGTAGTTTTATCTAAAAGCCCCTCATCGATTAACAAAGCGGAGAATGCTCTAACTACGCTCTAACTACGCGCTAGTTGCCCTAAACTTCCTATTGACAAGTATCGCCTGTGATTAACGAGAGAGAGTACTTGCGAAGTTACTGCAAAATCTTTGCGACTTGGAAGTGAGTCATCCATAACTCGAACTCACAAAACGCTCTCTCCGATTCGTAATGACTCTTAATGCTTACGATTCATTCGGCACGCGTATACAAATCGCTAGCAAAGGCCGACATAATCAATCCTTCTCTTTCGC
This sequence comes from Pogonomyrmex barbatus, assembly GCF_055798465.1. Lineage (NCBI taxonomy): Eukaryota > Metazoa > Arthropoda > Insecta > Hymenoptera > Formicidae > Pogonomyrmex > Pogonomyrmex barbatus. Next base: position 7,553,498 of record NW_028297138.1, read on the forward strand.
GTCTTCATGAGATTCACAGAATCACATTCCGAGTTGGCGTGAAAAAGTTTTCCTTTCGATTTGAGAAACTGAAGATTAGCGAGCAATTCGGAAGCGTTCATGCGATTGACTTCGCACAAATGTTTAACATGATTTGTTCACGGTCTGCGTATAAGAACTCGACTTGCCAATTTCTTTTCTAACATTTTATACAAACTCGCCGTTTTTTACTTCTACTTAATTTTGTAGTTTATTCGCAACGCTATTTTCTTAATACGGACCAAACAATTTCGAAAGAACGAATATTCCGTTCATGTTCCTTTTAAATAGAATTCCTGTAAACGTGTTCCCAAATGTTATTCGAGACTACTGACATATTTGGCAACGAAATTCAATCCGCTGACCGAATTTTCCACTCACGAATTTCCGGAACGAATACCACAATGTTTACAGTGTTGTTGTCAAATAGCGAAAATCTTGTCTATCGATCCAATCTCCGTTGAATAGCATAAGAAGGAAAAATCTCGTGAGGCACATAAGGTTTTCATAAAGCCACAAAGTTATACTAAAAATATACATATGCTTAATGATTGCAATTCATATTTTAGAATACTTAACGAAGAAATGTATTGCAAATTGAATTTCATTTCTCAATAAAACACCTTAAGTCTACCTTTTTCATGATCTTGAGTATCGTTTCATATATTGTCTATATAATTAAGCATATTACATATTTATATGTGAAATCATAACTGAACATTGAGAAACATTAAATAAATAATCGTGGGCTTTATATATCGAATTAAAAATCTTTTAATATAGTGTAAAATAACAAATAAAGAAAAAATTAATTTAATGGAACATTTGTCTTTTTTTTTTTCATTTATTTTCGAACAAGAATTTAAGACCCGACCTGTTTCGATTTCTTTCTCGCATTCCCGCAGTAAAAGACGAAAATCGTTACGCCAAATGCACATTCACAAATACATTGACGTTTCCCAGCTGCCGCCACTTGGTTGCATCCGCTCCCGAGCTTCTTCTCTGCCTTCGCATTCGAGCTCCAACCGGATCTCTCGTGCGACATTTAGTCGCTCCACGAAGTAACGAGAATGTAATTTTCCAGGATGCATATTATTATCATCGGCAGGACACATCGCCTCCGCGACTTCGTTCTCCGCTTCGTTCGCCATATTCGACTCGACGAGCGTACATTGCATTTCCGCGCTGTTTTCCTTCCCTTTTATTCGACTGCATGCTGCAGCTGACTCTCTCTCGTTAGCATTCATCTTTCTCTCGCGACCGAATACCGTTCCTTTCACGCTTTCTCGGTCTATTCTTTTGACTATCCTATCCCATATTTTTGCAAACTATGACTGCACAAAAGCATTCTATATTCTATATGTTGCTGCATCAGCATCTTCCATGCGAACATAAATCTTGCTCTTTGGCAACCGATAGATTATTCCATTTAGAAGAAATTATAGATTGTTGCGCAAAATTTTAGCTTTTAGCTTTAGTTCTGTTCATCATTTTAATGATACAAGAATCGTGCTGTTATTTCATTCTCTATTTGAATGTTTAAAATATTGTTTCACGATAATTTTAATTATTTTATTATTATTATTACTTAATTATTTAATTATTTTATTATTCCAATTAAGCCTTTGAAAATCATAAATATGTAGCTCATAGTAGCCTAAATTGCTTCCAAAAGTTTCGCGAAACGATACTTTTTACTTGGAGTAACGTTGTTTGTTGCATCACTACTTTCGCGAGAGATTAATATCCGAGTGCGCAAGGCATTCAAGAATGGATTACACGCAATAGATAGCGATCGTTTGTAGAACAATACTGCCGACACTGGATGTAATTTATCACGGCGCATGATAGTGCGGAGAGAAACCAAGTTTGTTTGCTTCTGTTAATCCGTCGGTACACATCCTCTCCGCTAAACCTATCATCTATCGAAAACGAGTATATTGTCACCCCAATATATCGATATCCGATTCACGGCTCAATGATATTAATTTACTATTCATACATCAAAGCTCTGTTTACTTCCGATTACCAAGAAAATGATTACATAATGATATATATTTAATTATTATATATATATATATAATTAATTTTATATATATATATATATTTTATATATAATATATATTATACATATATTATATATATTATATATATATATATATATATATATATATATATATATATATAGAGTATATATATTATAACATAATGTAATATTACACACACACACACACACACACACACACACACACACACACACACACACACACACACACACACACGTACGCGCGCGCGCGCGTGATATAATAACTATATTTACATATTACAACATAAGAGCATAAAAAATAGATAAATTAACTAGGCAGAAATGTTCTAACAATTGTAATGTTCTCATCAGTCGTGTAATTCGTCGTAAATGGAAGTTAATTCACGTCTAACAATGTGCAAAGTTACCACGTCTAACAATAAAAATTCAATCTAAACTTTTTATAATTTCATTTAGCAGGTGACAACGTGATTCAACGTGTTCGTAATGAATCGCGAAACAAAGAACAGAAATTGTCGAAAGAAATTAATATTGTGTTAAAAAATAAAATATATTATTTAAAATAATGCTTTGCAATTATCCATAATAAAATATATTATTGTTATATATCATGTAAAAAAATCGTTGCAGAATCCATTCAAATCAACTAATTAAAAGATTTAATTTGTTTCAAGCAACAAGCTTTATTTACCAGAGCAAATTTATGCAAATATCACATATATATGTATTGATGTTACAGTTCATACGTTCGTTACCGCATTTTATTAAAAGCGGATTTATTGAACATATTAATTTAATCGAATTATCAAGATATCCCCAAATTTGACCTCAAAACGATGATGCAAGTACATACAACGCGATATAGAACGATACAGAATTTAGACACGTATTTCGATACGCATCATCCATATTAAGTGAGTGGTACCTAACTGTCATAGCCATACAAACTAGCAGTTCGTTAGTCCGGGCTCAGATCTCTCGGACCTGTCAGCTCGGTATCTATCTTTCAATCGTTCTCTATCTCCCTTCCATCGCCGAGCATCTCGCGAAGAACGAGCGAGCCCCATCGTGCTCGAGTTTGTCCTGAGAGTTCCGCGATTTAATATTCGAGCATGTCGCCTTGATATTCAGTGGACAGATATTAGCATGTAGAGCAGCGCCACGGACCAAGTTTTCACGATGGATTTGCTTCCGCTCCGTTGTGCGTTGAGTGTCGAACTCTGTGGAAAACTGACTGGAATTTCCGCGCTCCTAACGAGTGATTTCCGAATCGCATTCTGAAAAAAGACACGGTATTCGCAACGCACCGATAATGACACGGAAACGCGTATTGTATAAATTGAATAATTCATTATCGCAATAAAATAGCGGCGCTAAAATTATATTTAATAAGAAATGAATATCGGATTTTACGCTTCAATATGAGGAAATAAATGCAACTTGTCAGGCCAGATTTTCTTCTAATTACGAAATGATAAATTATAAATAATTATTTACACAAGTTAGTTACGATTATATGATACAATTATTTATTGGCAACTTTGTCGATTTTAACATTTTTCTGTGTTAATTGTAAAATAGCATTTTCCAATAACGTTAATATTCAGCTTCCAATTGATATAACATTTCGATTTTCACAAAAGCGCGGATGCAAGATAATGGATTGACAATATATATTTCATCGGCGCGATGAATTTTAGCTCCGTGATGAAAATTGTTGGCGGTACAACTCTCGATATGTACTCCATTCTCGGTACACCGATAAAATTTCACGGTCCGTAAAAGTCACCAGCACGCTCTCATCAAACCGAGCCGTCAATTCTGTCCGCCAATTTGAGATCGGAGAAGGCGAAATCTCTTTCACGCGCTTGTCGTCGCTCGATATTTCCGAGTGCATCTCGTCTCGCCTGATTAATTGGTCTCCCGCTTTCGCCTATATCTCTCCCATCGATATTTTTTATTATTCCATTTTCGAGTACATTGCCGTAATTTTAATTCGACGATGATTATTATGCGCTATCGGTATAATTTGCATACGCCTAATCCATTTTGCAGTGAACCAATAAGGATATTTCTGTGGGACAGAAATATGCAGTCTCATCAAACAGAACCATCAATTTCGCATTTCCATGAAAATGAACGAGCGATAATTATTATGCAAGCTGTAGTACCATTCATTCTGTCTAAAAAATTCCGCGTTAAACTGCGAATAAAATATTTTTAATATGACAAGGTTATAGCGTCGTTTGTTGAGCGTATCATGTACTACATTCGCGTTCGTAAATCGAGAAGACGCGATGATGACAATACGATATTCCACATCAGCAAAAATATAGCTTTTCAAGAAAGAAAGAGGAAGCTTTTAAGTTTGCGTAATGTATATGATGTAACGTTATATATTTCTGACCTCTTACGTTTCTGCAACAATACAATTTGTTTCAGCGGCTAAAAGCAGCCGTCGAAGAATTGCGGCGATCGCGCTTATCGTCGAGGGGGGGGGGGGAAAAAAAAGATGCAGATACGAGGCATCGCAATCGGCACGATAGATAACCGAATTAACACGCGATAGGATAAACGATCGATTTATGAGCCTGTGCGTTCCGCTGGAAACCTCGACGACAAAATTTTATCTACGGGCAATAAAAGTCGACCGCGCGGGAAAACGATCGATGCATTCCCGTTGCCGATGAGCCGACAAAAGCTTTAGATGCTCTCGACTTTCTGGAGAGGCCGCGCTCATTCGCCGTTCCAACCGAAAATGTCATAGGTCATTTTGGCGCGGCCGATCGTTTGTCGGCGCGATTACGGTCAACGCGCGTCGGGGGTCTCCGATCTGCGACACACAAACACACAGCCGCCGACTCGAGCCGCGTCCTAATAGGATTTTATTACGAATACGGACGGCTAGTTACCACCATCGCTACCGTCGTCTCGCCTCCTCCCCCCCCCTGCCCCTCGCGCCCAGCCACTTTTCGTTCTTTGGTACACCCTTTACATGCTAATGCCCGACTGCTGAATATCATACGGGCGGGCTCTGAATATGAAATAGTTTGAAATTGGAAAGGGAACGTTGTCCCATTCCAACTCGATGTCTGCTCTGTCTTTCTTCTCAGCCAAGACGCGACGCCGACGGAGTTACCGTGACGCGGACGAATAGCGGAGCTAACCCCTATTTCTCGTCGTACGTCGTACATCTGAAAAAGACGCGGAATAAGAGGAAATGCTCAAGAAGATGCTCGAACCTCATCGCGCTCACGGCGATTAGTCTGACGTTGTCGGTGCGACGATGTCGAATGGCATTATCGTTTTCGCGGCGAATTGCGAAACTGCGACTTGTATCGTGAATATAGAACGGGCTGTGTATTCACGAAAACAGATAAAATAATAATTAAGTCATGTGTAATTGCACAGAAGATATTGATTACTTTCGGGCATGATTCGTAGTACTGTCGCGGCTTGCGCGACAGTAATTTCTGCGAGGAAAACGAGGAAGGAGTTCGATAGTCGTAACGTGTAATTCAATTTTCCGACACGTTGTAATTTACGTACACAGAGATATCGAAATTGTCAAACGCGCGCACGTGTATACGTGATTGGTGACATGCCGATAATTAAATGAAGATTTCGCTTTATGGTCACTTCGTTTTTGAACTGTCATACGGAACCACGCGCGTCGACGTCACGAGCACGCGCGTTTGCGAGATAATAAATTACCATGCGGCCAAGCCTCATCATAGCTAATCCTCATATTTATCGTGCGTCCCTCGTAATACATTACGACAGTGTAGTCTTATAAATTTTGTTGCTACTCGATACTAAATCCGGAGTACGCAGTTTGGCATACACGTTTATCACACACGCCCATGAACAAAACGTTACTGCTTACTTCGCGAATACGTTGTTGAAACAAAGCTATCGATTAGAAATTTATTGTACGTCAATATGCATTTAAACCGAACCCTATGATTTACCAGCGGCTTAATTTACTCCATTGCAAGACGTTTAATAATGTACAACAAGCAATAATATGTTGCTTGCCAGGAACGATCAATTTCGTCTCGCTGCAAATCTATTTTTTGAGGTAACATTCTCGAAACTACTGATTTAAAGAAAAAAAATAAATATAATGTCGTAGATATATAATTTTTGCCTCTAGTATAAATAACAAATGTATAAATAACAAATAAATAGAATTCTTAGTTAATTTTCATTGTATTTAGTTTATATACATTTATGTATATCTGCATATATTTACGTAAATTAACAGAACATTAACAGAAATTGTAATTATTATAATGTATATATATTTGTTATTTACTATGATAACAAAGAATCTGTGCAATAAATGCGAAAATTATAGAATGGAACTATTAATATGACATTATAGGAAGTATAATCTTATGATAAGGAGCATTAAATTTGAGTATTTTCTGAATTTGCATTTAAAGCATCTTACGAGCAAGTGAATGCAGAAAATATATTTGAAAATATATTTTATAATGAAAGATGTCGAAGACGCGTATCATCATATGCATATAAAACTAGGCAGCTGATTCGATTTTGACGAAGCCACCATCTACACGGCTAAAAATGGAGATTCCAAGAATTTATGGTTTTCATTTCTTGGACAGTGTCGGACGTGTTATTCGCGGTGTACGTGACGGAAATATTCAACGAGTCAAATGTTGGCTATCGTTGGCTGTTCTTCTAAAAAAAAGTACGCGCATTTCAGGATCGAACAACAAGTATACTGATATGTAGATGTTGTACTGATAGTATCTCGTACAACAATAATAATTTTATATATACTATAATCCAGAAATCATTGCCTTCATCATGTTTCCTCGTCTTAAATTATTCATCGTGCGATGCGAATAAAAATTCGATACAAAATGCAAACCCAGTAATATAAAATCAATTAATCAATAATTATTTGGTTAACAGTAAATTAATAAAATTGCAAGATTTTATTAATTTATTTTAGATTTCATTCTTTTATTTTATTATATTTAAACATTTTTCGCTTTTAGAGTTTTGGGTATCTACGTGACAAATATCGATCTTATACCTTTCGATCAAATATGCATTATTATAAAAATCGATTGAGCGAATGTCAGTCGTGATGGTTCGCGTCTATCATCGTCTTTTTTGAAGCACTTTTCCCGTTCTATCGAGTGATAAGCGTGATAACTGCATTGTTACTCTACCACGGAACGATCTATATCGACATAAATATATGACTTTTTCCGCAATAAAACGGGTTTTTTAACAGAGACCATCGAAATAGATCGGGAACGAGAGAAAATACGGTACCGTACCGGGCATGCTATATCCTATCTACTCGTGCGCCGGAATAAGAATCGACCGCAAAAATATCTCGTCTCACGAAAGAGGCCCATTTCCCAAGACGACGTCCGGTAGCTGCTTTCGTCATAAGGGAGCGTCGACGAAGCGAATTGGGTCGGCGCTCTTTCGACGATCGATCTCGGGTTATGCCCAGACATCGTTGCACTAAAGGAAGTTCAAAGTTCATACGAATGTCGCGAGCACGTCCTTAGAGACAGCAGTATTGTCATAAGATTGTCACGTAACGTCGTTATATAAGACAGTTCGACTTGAATCGCAAATCTGAAACGTCCCGAAAAATGGCTAAACTAATGCAAGACGCAATCTCGAGAATCTTGATATCGAGGTGGTTCCCTTTTGTCGGAGATAACGTCGACTCTCGATTTGTAACCGCCATAAACATATACATAAGAAATCGCGTGAAAGAGCAGCGAAAAGGGGAATTGGCACACACCGGGCAATTTTTTATATTCGCAAAAAACAATTTGCATATAAATAAAAATTATAAATTATGTAAAAAATAAATGTTCGCTATTTTTCATCACGCAAAATAAAAAATTTAAGAAAACTATGATATCGATAAGTTCTATTTTTTTATCTTTATTTTATTTCGCTTTTAAGTTATAACTGATTTTTTATAATAGAAAATTAGATATTATTAATTCCAAATTTGTATAAGTATTATCTTACATAATATATACGCATAACATATTTCTTTACAATTATCGAAAATTTTAAAATGGTAACAAACAATATTCAGTAAATAAAAGTTCTGGCAGAAACAGAATTCGATATTTTCGTGTTTTAAATCTAACTTCAATGATGGGATTTCATTTACTTCGTTTATCGTTACATCTACATGGCAGCACGCGAGTTCACAGCTATGTACGTGCAAGACGAATACATATTCCTCCAGCTTGAGCCCGCTCACACAGGCTGGCATAGAGCCATGAAGAGAGACTCGTGGAATTCTCGGGGGAGGCTAGAAGTAAAAGCAATTGCCCCATGGTACGAAGAAGTCGCGTCTTATTTCTGCTACAAGCACGCTCGCGGAAAGTCGGACGACCTCGAGAAGAGCTTATTATCCGTTACGAACCATCGCAGGGTGAAGCGAGTAGCGCCGGTGACGAAAAACGAAAGACGAAGAGAATCGGAGGTGAAAGAGGCTGGAAAGAAAACGGACTGAAAGAAAATGCAAAGAGAAGGTGGAAAAGAAGAGGAAAGAGAGGGGAGGGACGGAGGAGGAGTAACGGGCGGAAAAGAAAGAGCAGAGGAGAGCTCTCGACATCGTTGTCGTCGCCCTTCTAGACGTCGACCTATTCTACTTCGTGTTCTCCCAAATTCCCCGGATTCACGCTGCGAAATTCCAACTTCTCGTTAGAAGCACACGTAATGCTAAGTGGCCGTTAAGGCTGAAGACGATGACGCGGAAAAGAAGGGTGTAATGATTTAGATGTATACTTATGCGGCGCATTATTTCTCCTCGTGATGATATCCATTAGGCAGATAAGCATAAGAGGATTAGAGAACTAGAGTTTAACTGTCGAACAAGCATTTTCCGTGTCGTAAAATGTAACGGCTGTTCAAATTATTTGTTATTTAAAAAAAAGATAGAATATTGTTAAACTAATCATATAGCATATTAAGTATGAATTATGAAATGTGAGTCTCGAAAATAATATGAATTTCTTATAATGATAGTGAAATTATTAATTTATTTCTCTGCTGTCTTCTGTGTTGTAGACAATGAAAGTCCCGCAAGTTTTGCTTTAATTAAGTAAACTGTGTAACTACTGAGTGAAGTATTAAACAGATTAAAACTTGCATTAATATATTATATCTTCACGATTATGCGAATACACTACTATTAATTTAAAAGAACTAATTTTACGATATAATACTTTGAGAATTATTGTATCTTACATTTATTACATTGTTTCTTACATTTAATAATATTTAAAATATCATAAAAACATTATGTAATACATATTTTTTGTAAGTCTTTTGTAAAATGTGATAAATGTTAAAGAAATAATAGATTATGTTTATTAATAAATTACCAGAATAAAAATATCAAATATAAAAAATGAATACGTAACCGTGTATTGATATCACTTGTCGCTAACTGAAATTGAAGCTACAATGTCTATTGGGATAAAAATAAAAATCTTCAAAATAATAATGACCGCAAAATATCGAAATAATAATGAATACTATGGAAATCATTAACGCGCTTCCTTATATATTCTTTACATTGAATAATCAGAAAGAAGGACCACAATTATATGAGGCTTTTATGTAGTCGTGATACATTATATAGAATCATGAGCGATATTAATTCCGGCGAGAATAACGGCGAGGTCGGCGTAATTAACATATCTGTAGCGACAAGATAGAAAAAAAGAAAAGAATGAGAAGAAGCTAGTTGGAAGATGAATACACCACCGATAGTCGAAGGAACTAAAAGGAACAAAATTCGCCTGCTTGCGATGGCGAATAAGAGATTGAAATAAAAAAGCTGCAGAGAACGAAACGAGCAAAAAGATGTGAAGACGCCTTAGTGTCATTGTCATAGTTCTTACGGTCATAAAACGATCTAGTCTTCCTTCCTTGAATTTTCGCGATTTAAATCTTACAGATTTTTAAGCCACCGCAAATATTCAAAGTAAAGTTACCAAGCGAAAAAAATATATCGATGGAGATATGACATGTAGGACAATGCGTATTACGTATGCATGTACATATATTACAAAGAAAGTTTCTATTCTATCCTGTTATTTCCTGCTATTGCCATCTTTTTTTACGATGGATTTAACGTAAGTATGCTATCAAATTATTCCTACTTCTCTTTAATTAACTTCGATAGTGAACTTCGAATTGTATAATTTCAGATAAAAGATAATATGACTCACCGATACGATGCGCAGCAGTGGAGTTGTAACTACGTCGATCTGTAACATATAAAAATAAAATTAAAGTTATACCATTGTCAAAAAAAATATTTAAATATCTAAGAAAATAATTAAACATTGCATGCATCAAATCTTAATTATCTCAAATAATTATTTAATAATTATTTAATTTCTAAGAAAATATCCATTTATCGCAATCGCATTTAAACATTTCAAAAGATAATTTTATATATATATATATTACTTACAATTTTATATATACATTACTTTCAATACTTTTTTACGATCCTCATTTTTTTAAATTAAATCATATATTTGTTATTGCGTAATATGATTCCTTTAATTATTCTGAAATGATTCCTTTATTTTAGTTATTCTGAATATAAAAATATTAAAATATCGTTATCAAAAATAGTGTACAAGATATTTTATATTTATTCTGGCATATTCTGATATAAAATATTGTAAAAACTATTTATTTTTTAATAACTGTATTCTAACATTTTTATATACAGAATAATAAAATTGATTAGTGTAAAAAAAGTATGTAATTGTTTTTTTATAAAAAATAGATACTTTCACATCGCTATTTACAGAATTTTTTTAAAAATAACTATGTATCTTTTTCGCGATAATATATATATTAAAAAATTATTCATATTTCACAAATAAATATTTAATAAAATAATAAACTAAAAAATAATTATGTATATTGTACGCATCTTTGTATTTTGCAAATAGATATTTAAAATAAATAATTTGTAAAAAAAATATTAAATTGTCTGAAAATTAATTCTTTTAACTATCTCAAATATCTAATTACATATATTAAATCTTATGCATACTTTTTAAATAAATATTTAAAGACAATTATATTAATTTCTATAGAAACTTAATTAAAATTATAATATTTAAATATATCTAAAAAAAATTTTTTAATTTTTCAAATTGTTTCATTGTTTTTTGAAATTTTATTTGTATATAAAATACACACGCAAATAAACGCTTAATAAAATAATTTAAAACAAAAATATTACAGATACTTTTGAAATTTCAACAAATACAAGTTTTCCTCTGTTTCTTACATAAACAGTTCAAATAAAGATAAAATACTAATGTCAAATAATAAATAAATAAGAAATTACACTCACCCCAGGGTTGCTCCGTCGATGTCTGATGCCTCCCAGGCCTGTTCCTCCTCTCAGGTTATGTTCGTCGCACTCGCGAAAATAAAGTTAATTACACGCGCGCACCAATCAGCGGAATGCTACGATCGCGTACTTAGCACAAACATTAATCGCGCGCGACGCGCACTTTATCACCTTACAGGCGGAAGACAATATAACGCGAGAAAAGAACGACCGAAAGTTTAAAGCGCAGAATTTATTACGATGGTACTTGCTCCTTCGTCACGACGCCACTTGGAAACTTGGAATCGGACCATTCTATTGTCCGCCAACATTATGTTAGTGACCAAAAAATTCGGATGTTGCCAACTTCGCGCAATCCATAAAGTCGATATCAGACGCATTGAAGATTGCATGAAATTACATGAAATTTGTCTAAAGCTATGTGTTTGCGATGCCAGAAATCGGTCCGACATCTCGGACTGAAAGAGAATTGAATCGCATTGGTTAATTGGCCAAATTATTCAAATGCAATTGATCAATTTTCTTTCGAGATCTCGGATCGATTTTTAGTATCGTGGACACAAGGCTTGACAAAAAGAAATAAATTTTACTTTTTTCAATTGGCCAAGTTTCATACAATTTCAAGCTTCAATGCGTAGTCTGATACGAATGTAAATTTATAACGATGAACAAAATCAGATTAATAGTTCGTCAAGAGGTGAAACTATTCTAAAATGTGTGTAAACGAAATTAGCGCGCGATGTATTCCCAAAAGATGAATCTCGCGAAATACATATTACATTAATGAGGGATCATAAATGTTGCAGATTTTCCGAAACACTCGATCCAACGCGTTCATATTACTCCATGGTTTTCATTTGATAATTCGCGTTTGGTAAATTACGTTCAATTATAAATCGGCGAAAAAGCGTACACGAAATATATTCAAATTCAATCATCATCAAAGAAACAATTTCCGCGCGTTAATATCAAAATAAAACGATAATTTATAATAGCTGTTTTCTACATCAACTTGATTTTCGCCGCGAAATATCTTGTCAATATATTTACTTGATGCATTTATGAGTTTAGTAGTTAATTATTCTTGCTTTTTCCTTCCCATGGGCTAGAAGTTTAAATCTCTCTTCTCGAACTTTTCATTCATTTTTTTCATTTTTAATTATAAAATATAACTTTGCTTTTGATTCTGAGTAAATTTTTTATTATACAACATTTTTTTCTCCGTTTACGACCACATAAATAATTTCTGGAATTTCCGTTAATTAAAATTTTGATGTCCAATGCATAAAGAAAATTTTCGAAAAAAAGGGATGAAAAAATAAAAGTTATGATTTACAAAACCTAATCAATTTTCTTATTCAAAATCAGAAACGAGAAAATATTCTAAGTTTTAAAATATCCAAAAAAGCAATTCATTAACGCAAAAAATGGCCGCTTATGTGTTAACAGAATTGATAAAGACCCCTCCCCGAAAAAAAATCCTGGATATGTCCATGCTCCTTTTCCTCTTTATAGGCCTGTTCTTTTTGGCTGAACTTTGATTATACTAATTCACAGTTTATCTTTCTTTCTTACTGGAAGAAGATAAACTCTGAACTACTGCAGCCAGTTCAGCTAAAAAGAACAGGCCTCCTTTATTGCGAGTTGACCCAAACCAATATGGAGGCATAATTCTCTCGAAAGTTCGTTAGCGAGCGTTATATCTTCAACGACGCTAGAGATACGTTTACCTCGACGACGATACTCTTGTGGGGTGCCGCATACGCATTACCGGCAGTCTCTAATTGTCCGTATAGAGTAGTCGTGCTTGTACGATACTCGTCGCGATCGCATCTCGAAGGGTGATAGAGAGCACGGAACGCTTCGTCTGCCGGCTCGCGCGAATCGCGACGCACGAATGATAGCGCTCCTCTGCCACGGTCGCCCGGATTACCTTTGTGCGCGCGCCTGTGATGATACGCCTGATAAATGGCCGCGATTTCCAAACGGCGCCAACACAGGCCACGATTCAATGCGAAAAATAATTAATCAAAAAGAAAATTGTGTGAGCGAAGATAATAAAATGCGTGATGACGCAATACAAAAATTACTGTAGGGACAAAACACGTCCCACCCACACAACGGCCCGAAGGCGACTGACTTGCGCGCGCCTGTGTGTGTTGCGTATGTGTTCAATCATGCGAGTAAGTCGCGGTGGTGTACTAAGAAGCGCGCTATATCATACCAAACATAAACAAACCACATCGCGTTTCAAAGCCAGCGCGATATTATGGTATCATTCGTAAGCCGCAATTCGAGCCAGGCGGACGCGTCGTGTGTGCTACTTACTTTTCGAAACGCGTTTTCGACAATTCGATAAAATATTTTCCATAATAATTATTTATAAAATATGTATATAAAAATATATAATTACATGTGATTATACATAATAATATATTAATACATTTATATGTAATTACGTATATAAGCGACGTCGCTGTCGTCGCTTAATGTACTTCATATAGAGTTATATATTTTTATATATGGATATATTTTATGATTATGTATAAATATCTATATTATCTATATAGAATTACACGTGGAAAATTTTTTATCGGATTAAAACAAAATCAGTGACATAGGAAAATGTAAGCAAAATAAATAAATCGGCCAATTACATTGAGAATTACCTAAAAAATGAAATTATCATTTAAAAATCTTTGACTATGGTTAATTTGTTTACTGTTCCAGTTTTGTTGCTTATGTTTTTCGATGTTTTTCGACTAGTTTAATGAAACGTCTGTTGTCGCTAATGTAATTTTGGCCAAGCAATATACATATGTATCTTTTTGTCGAATCTGCGACGCGGATTACGAAAAGCTTTGACACATCGAGTCTTTATTAATGGTATCCATTTCGCGAGATCTCGCCGTTGGGAATATATAACGCGAAAATTTAACTTGTACATTTTAAAGTAGTCTATTATCATGTCTCTCGATTACCTTTTAATTGAATTTTATCAATGGCGCTTTATCGACTATCGACTATCGAAACGAAGTTGGCAATATCATCTTCGAATTTTTTAATTATTAACGTAATGCCGTGAAGGCGTCTTGATTGCGAATTGCGAGGCGTCGTGACACATTTAAATGGCAAAACTCCGCGTTTTAATTGGTGCGAATATTCTTTTTGCATATTAGTTTTTTCAGTAAATGATGAAGTGCACATCGTACGATGAAGTAGAAAGTGCTGTGAAAAATACGCGATCGTCGTATACTACTGATTAGTGCGCGCGCGTAATTAACCTTATTTTCACGGGTGTCGAGTGATTACAAGGAAGCAGCAACGAGGGAATTTAATCTGAGAGGATGAAGAAGTCTGCAATGCATGAGACGACGGAGCAAGTCTCAGGTAATTTAGTACTTATTTATTATTTATTATTTGCGATTTTAATAATTTCTATTTATATATTTGAATACTTTACGCAAGAATTAGAGAAAAGGCTAGCCGCAAAGTTTTAAATGCATTTATTTTAAAAGATATTTTTTCATAAATTAGATAATTATGTTTGTAATTATTGTCAACACTTATTTGCATCGAATAAGATTTGATACATATAAAATGTATAACTATATATTTTACAGATTTAAATATTTGTTTGCAAAATATAAATAAACTTTGATATGTGTAATTATTTTTTAAATATTTAAATATTAATTTTAAAATTATTGATATTATATTTTTTTGAAAGTTATATAATTATTTTTTTTTAATTCTAATTTGCAAGTTATGAAAATAAGATTATGCATAATATAGATAATTATTTCCTATGACATTTAATATTAATTTTGAGATAGTTGAATAATTTCTTGGAAATGACATAATTACCTTGTTAAATGTCTATTTGTAAGACATAAATAAAATCGAATATACATAACATGTGATAATAACTTTTTTAGATATTTAAATAATAATTTTGAAATAATTGAATACTTCCTTACGAAATTATGAAATTATGAAATAATTTGTTAAATATTTATTTGCAGAACACGAATAAGTTTGATACGCGTAATATGTAATTATTTTTTTAAAATATTAAAATATTAATGAAAATTTAATATTTTCTTGAAAATGACATAATTATTTTAAATATCTATTTTTACGAAACGAATATGATTTGCTGTGCGCATATATATAATTAATTTTAAAGTGATTATGATATTTTCGAGCATAATTTGAAATTTATATTTATATCATATTATCCATCAAGTTGCATCACAATCATAATTCCGCTGCTCCGCATCGTATCCATTAAATATTTCTTATTTATTATTATTATTGACGTTTTATTATTTATTATTATTGACGTTAATTAGAAAAAAATAATAAGAATATTTTTATAATACATATATTAAATCTATTTTTAAAAAGATATATAAGGAATAATTGAGCAGAGAATATAAAAGAAAGAGAGAGATTATATGTATACATATGTATAATAATATCCAATTATTTCATACATCACATTTTGACGATATTTTCTTTTGTATTACCATTTTTTTTTTTTGTATTAACATGCATTAAACTTCGAATACTTAAAAGTCGCGGGAATATAGATCACGGAAATTGGATGAAGAATATATCGTTTTTATCGGCGTAAAAACTAGGACAATGATTCCGAGAAGTGTTCCCTCGCTGCCTTTTTTGCTCGTTCCAGCTCCGCGGCATTTCCCGAATGTAGACGGTTTTCATCGGTGAGCCAACAAAAATGAAGAAAATATCAGAAGCGCGTTCGTCTTCGGGCACGAGAGTTATGGACGTCGTTGCGGACGGACGGACGCGCGCACGACCTGCGAGATAAAAGCGCAGGTGCGATGATGAACCGAAAACAACGACCGTTTTTCATTGCGCCTAGATACAGAGGAGCGTGCAATCTGTTCCGGATGTGAGCGCGTGAGTAAAATCGATTGGGAGGGAAACGATGAGGCCGCGCTAACGCCAAGCTCGGGTTCCATTAGGCGCGCAATGGTAACGCCCGGCGTGGTGGTGGTCGGCGCAGCGGAAACTCTTCATCGTGTAACGCACGCGACATGCACTCGCAAGCGTTTTCATGCTTTGATAACAGAAAGCGCAAAAAGATTAAGCAATATTAAGCCGCTGAATCTCGTAATCCTCTCTGCGGCTGCTCTTTTAAAAAGGGAATGTGTATCACTTTGTTTCTCGTTGCTCCTAACCTGCGAATTCATCTATAATTTAAAGTGTCGGAAAAATTTTCCGCTTTCCAGAATTTCTAAACAAATATAGCTGGAACGGAGAGGATACAAAGCGTTTTAACGTTAAAAACCCTTCCTTTTTTTTTCCCTCTCCAGTGGATATAAACGTCTTTATAAGTCACTATGGAGTAGCACGTGAGTGGAATCAACTGGAAGTTCCCAAAGCGGCTCAGCTATAACTCTCACAATGCGAATCCTTTTATCTTTTTTTGTCATTAGGACACACCGTCGATTTGCTCTCTACGGATAATTGCAGACGATTGTACCCGAAATTTTAAATTTATAAAGGAGCATGGAAAAAGTAGCCAATTCGTTGTCCAGAATCGTATTTTATCTTATTTTTATTTTGCATTTTTATTTTGCAAAAACATATTCATACAATTCATATTCATACATCTTGTAACGTCCCTGCGGGCAAAAAATTAATTTAAATTTGTATGAGTATTGCAATTATATTGCTACATAATTAAAATTGTAAACAGAAATTATATATAAAGCGCGGTGCTTATTTTTTTAGTCAGTTAAAAGTTACTCAATTAAAAAGTAAATATTTATAGTAATATTTTGTAGGTTACATGAAGAAAGAATCACCTATCAACAGTATGAAACTTTGAATTGATAATAATATTATTAATTTAATAACAGTGTAAAGTAAATATATTAAATTAATATAAACATGAATATTAACAGGACTATCTTTCTAATTAGAACGTTATTAACTTTATTTTTCTCCGTGTACAGATATCGACTCTCTTTCTCTATCGCTGTCTCTCTTTCTCTCTTTTTCGTTTGCTTTATTACTATTGATTATTATCTATTTTCTATCATAATTATAATCTTCAGGATTATTTTCGCGTGATCAGGCATGACATGTGGTTATTTCTGCTACCATTTCCAGTTCCCGCTCCGTAACTCAATTATACGATCGATAGAATCTTGGAGCATACTGACATTCCTCGACCGACTTCGATAATAAAATCACACGAATTCCCAAGTGATTGAAAGCGCGCGATAAAACCGTGAGGCGGTAAGAATGAACGATAGGCAGAAATCGATTCTTTCCTCCTCGGATAATTAGAGCTACCTCGGAGCGGCGCGTGAGTGGAATCAATTGGAAGATAGGAAGGTAGCGTTGTAGCATCCAAGTAGAAGTTCCATTAAGCCCGAGCAACTCAAGAGGCAGCTCTCTTCGTACACTCGGGTAACCTTGCGACCGAACGACGCGTGCTCGCAGCTGCAAGACGATCAAGCAAGTTTCTTGAAACTCGGACTCCCACGGCGCTCCCCGGGACAATGACTTGTAATTAAGGTTAAGATCGACCGCCTGATATTCCACGATGGTCCGGAAACACGGCGCCGGAAGCTTCGAAGCTCTCTTCTAATGGCCGACAGCCGGCTCGTAAAAACTGCTGAGTTATTTATTTTACGCGAAATCTAACACGCCCGCGCACGGTCGTGCTAGGCGTGTCTCAGACACAGACGTATTGTCTGATTTAGAGGTCGTTAGTTTCAAAATCCGTTATATTGATACCCGAGGTCATCAGTTACTCTCGAGAAGCTCTTTATTTGACTTAACTTCTGATCCCTCTTGTTTTACTGTAACTGTAACTTCCGACGAGCAAGTTTCTGGTAATTGCGTGTTCTATTGTACATAGACTCCGACGAAGTTTATTTAGTCATTTCAGACTATTGTAGTAAAATATAAGCTTTTTTTTTTCAAATCCGAGGAACTGGATATTCTCAAAATTTGCAAGCCAGGAATGTAAACAGTACATTTGACAATGTTCCGACGGGGAAAATACTCGCAATATCGGAGTGCCAGCACTCTTTTGGCGCAAAATTCTCTATGCACAATAGGAAATTCCACAGATGTTTCAGCTTTCAACTTCTGACGGTACAAAGCGCGTCTCTGACCACGTGCCGTTCCTTTGAAGCGCGCGAAGGATATCCTCCATCGTGCGCGAAATCTTGGGCGCGAATCGGGCTGGCTGATCGAAGCGAAACGCGCCGGGGCGAGAATCGACTTGAAGACAAGACGCAAAGAGAGACGTCTCTTCTGGGAGATGTTCGAGAGTGCGAAGTTCGAGAAGGCTCTCCTCTCGATGTGAGAACGGAATTGAGAGGGAACGCTTCGACGCGGCTGGATAGAAACGCGTCCCGTCGGTTGTCCGACACGTGATCGGAATACCCGACTCGTCCTCCTTGAATTCCACGTTTCCGCATCTCGCCGATGCAACCGGGGTGTGTTTCTACACCGGAGAAGCTCGGGATAGAGAATCAAAGCGCGTATCTCGTGTCGATACAGAGTAGCATCAGGCAGAATCGGGGAACCGAACCGTGTCGAATCAAATCGACGGAGATCGAGATTCCGCAACTGATTATGATAGATCCTTTACGACGCTATCGATCGCGAAGCTTTACGCCGGCCTTATCCGCGCGTTTCACAAATGAAATATGACGTCGGGTTGATATTGTTTCCGCGACGGAAACCAGCTATGCGGAGGAAAGCGCGTCGCGATATCGCACTCGGAAATAAGCGAGAGATTTTCCGGAATTCGGAGCACTGAGGGGGGGGGGAGGGGTGTGATGTGTGATAAACACCGAGATAGAAAATGTTGTATCGGGAATATCGTGGTGTGCGATGAACGGCGTTTTCCGAATACACATATACACACCGACGTTGCAACTCGCCTTGCCCGTATTTAATCAGAGTAATTCAACAGTTAATTACGACGTCAGGAAATAATTGCTATTGCAGCCGCATTATTTATGTCGTACACGCGAACGCCGGGCGGAGCTTTTGATTCCACCGAGAAAATTCCGTAGACGATTTACGTACATACCATTGGCGTACCTCCGTATACTCGTCTCGAATCGTCTCGATTTGTTTCCACGTCTCTCGATTCGCTTTACTCGGTTCCTCAGTTGCGCGAAGCTTTTACAGTGTAAATGGAGAGTGCTTTCCGTTGGCAGCAAAAAAGCTAGCGGAACAAAGTGCTCCGTGATCTGTCGGTATATTAGATAGCCGTACAATATCCGCCGCGTATCGATCTACAAATTCGCATCGCCAGTTCGTTCGAGTTGAGTCAACCAACCAAGGAAATTGATTAATCTTCCGATCCTGCCGGGATTGTCCTTACAAGTTCAAGATCTTCGACGGAAGATCAATCAATTTCCTTGGTTGGTTGACTCAACTCGAACGGACGATGGCGATGCGGATTTGTAGATCGATACGCGTCGTTAAAATATTTCAAGTATCCCGTTTATTGCTTCCAGAAAAGCCGAGCTTACTAATAACATAGGTATAACAAGAACGAATAAAATGTTTATTGGTACTTGATAATTGGATTGCGTAGTTTGCATTATTGAAGATTCGCGAGAGGTCTCTTGTTTGCTACGCGTATTCATTACGGTATTGCGTGTTTTTGCATGATACATAGAGAGATAAGATGCAAAAGACAATTGGCATGGCAAATCGTTATCATTCAGTTACGGCAGCAATTACTTACGTATCCGTAAAATCCGTATTTTGCCTCAGCCTGGCAATTGTTATTTGTTTTCCGTAAACTGAATCTTCTCGACCGTACTTTAATTCATTTGTTTCTTTTTGTAACAATTAACAATCGTCATTGCTAAGAAAATAGAATAGAGAAGCGGCTATGATCACTTTTATTTTCGCAATTGTAGTAATGTATTGTCTGTGCCATTGCACGGCGGTGAAATAGCAGTAATGTTTACAAATTACACTTGTTTATTATTACGATTTGCTTACTTTTGGTTGCGGGTTCTTTGTTAAATTCACAGCTTTATTCACATGGCAGGATTTTATAAAAGAAATTTAATTATCTCGTTAAATACTCCGAAAATGCTCCTGATGACGAAACGCCACCATCTTTCGTATTTATTTTCGCGCTGACGATAGATTTGCGACTGAAAAGCAATACATTTTCAAATAGTCGGTATCAATTACGCGGTATACAAAGAGCCACATATTGGATTCGCAAATCGGTAGAAGCAAATTCTAAAGTTTGAAAACGCGAAACGAGATTGAGAGCGATTCGAAGAAAAGGAAAGAAAGAGGCAGAGAGTAGAAAATTTAGCGAAAAGAACGAAAGAGATAGGCGCGCGAAAAGAGGAATGAAATATACATAGAAATAAACGAAAAGTAGAAGAAAAGAGAGAAAAAGAGAAAAGTGCGAGAATGCCGTGGTAATTAGCTGCCGTTTCTAAACTGGCACAGCCGATCGGATCGAGTAGTTTTTTGG
Source organism: Pogonomyrmex barbatus (assembly GCF_055798465.1). Classification (NCBI taxonomy): domain Eukaryota; kingdom Metazoa; phylum Arthropoda; class Insecta; order Hymenoptera; family Formicidae; genus Pogonomyrmex; species Pogonomyrmex barbatus. Next base: position 7,574,489 of record NW_028297138.1, read on the forward strand.
AAAAGTGCCTAATTCCATGCTCGACATATCCCATAGGGGTCGAAAGCTTGCTACCGCAGTTACATCACCTTCTATCCTGTTCATATATTTTCGATTATACGATCACCTCATTCCTGCTAGTGTCACTTTTTTGCGAAGTGAAACCTCTCGGAAGAAGATCCAACTTTTCTGAACATGCGATACTCTTCCATCCCCCATTAAGGATCGCTTTGGTGTCGAAGCGAACGGACTCACACTGTACGACGGGGTAGTTTTTGCACCGATCTCCCTCAAGATAAGGGTACGACTAATCGAACGGTTAAAAGAACGTGTCTTCTGCAAAATAGGAACATTAGCGAAAGGATGAAAAATTTTTGAGAAAAATCCTTGTTTTATCTTTATCTTTATTTTTACGACCAATGGTCTTTAATAATTTATCGATGTTATTCATTTTTACTATGTGAAAGATATGACGAAGCAAACAGAATGAAAATATTGTTTTTCGCTACACGAAGTCCAACAAACTCAATCAGTTTGTTAGCTGATGATTACACGGCACCGATAAAACGGGACACAATTTTTCGGATCCGCGAGCGAGAAAAGGTTTATACCCGCATACCCTCGTGTATAAATTCGTCACAGAGAGAACATATAGTATGCGCATATGCAGGCAATGTAATTCGCTCTCGTAAAAATACGCGCCTGCCGCATCCATGCGTGGATTTACTCGGGATTTAAAAGGCTGCTAATAACGCAGCGAATTCAATGTGACTAAAAAGTGACTTTCTACCGCAACTGGTCTCAATTTCGTATTTTCTCACATTCAATATCTCATCTCTCATCTCTCTCGTCTCCGGAACGTCATTTTGTGTCATTCCGCATTTGTGTCATTCCGCATTTGTGTCATGCGCATGAAGTATATTAAAATATATCGATGGAACAACGACTCATTTTATTATAACCATCACGAAAGTAATTTAACAATTTCAAAGAACTAATTTAAACATAGCTCTTCCAGTTTTACGATATGCGATATTATTATTCATTTAATATATCAATTTTCTCGAGATTTATATTATCGCAAACGACATTTATATGAATTAGTTATAAACTTTTCTATCGTCATAAAAACGTTTTTATCGTAAAGTTAAAACTTCGTTAAATCTTTCAAAGTAACGGCCATAATATCGTTCAAGGGCAATTATTTAAATTCTCCACTCTGTGACAACATCGTCCTTAACGTTGTAAGAATAATGACGTTTACATTGATTTACAGAGTAATGTAACGTCGTAAAAACTAACGTGAAAGCTCCATTTTCCGAGCGAAGACCCGAACTACCGTTCGAAATACTTACTTTAATTTAGCGCCAGGTTCACCAATTGTGCGCCAATAAAACCAGCCTTATCACTTGGGAATTGAAGCGGTTAAACTTAATTCGATCTCTTAAATCAGCACGCTGAGATTTTAATCAGCTCTTAGAAGCTTCGGGAGCAGTCTCGGTCGTCTTCATTTCAGTAGGTGGTGTGTTTCTCTTTCATAAGCACGGTTAAAGACTCTCAGAGAGGAAAACCAAGCGGTTGCTTCTTTCCACGAAGGCTTTTTTCTACGCCAGTCTCTTCTTCCACATTTTTCTTGCTCTTTCGCTCCGTTATAGCTTATCCTTATGATTTTATTTATCGTCCTGCAGGATGCTTCGTCTCTCCTCCACTTCGTTCCTCTACGTCACTTTCAAACAGCTTCTCGTGACTTTTACAAACAGGTGTCAACCTTATGACTCGCAATAACGCCAATAAATCATCAAAATGTTCTATTTTACTTATTAAGAAAGCTAAACATATCTTAAGCCATAGTCTTCTTTAAGTATAAATTTCGTATTACATTTTTTTATATTATACACTTTTATTCATTTTCTCGCGTAAATAACGTTACAGTTTATCGCTAATCATACTTTCTTATCCCTGATCCCTTTGAATTCTAATAACCGATAGATCGACGTAATCTTATAAAATGATCTTCAATAGCTCTGTTTCAATGTTCCGTTGTTCTAATAATTTGGTTTCAAGCACTCAGAGGGTTGCACACCACCAAACCAACATCCAACCGACATCATGATCTGAACTCCACTTTGTCCGACGCATTGATCCGAATGGTATTAAAAGACCACACAAACCGGCAACATACACGACCGTGGCTTTTTCAGCATCTTCATTGCCTTCGTTACTCTGCAGAGAGAGGGCATTGTATCTCGAGACCGGGATGCTTTGTAACCGGCCAGCTATTTAAAATCTAGCAACGCTACGCGATGCCGATAATCGCTATGCCCGTTGGGCGTAATTAGAGCAGACCAGACGAGTTTATTATCTTCCTTTGAACATTCTAACGAACACCCCAGAGCTATGTGAAACGTGCGTTACATCGAATTGTCTTCGGTCCAGGCACTTCTTAAACGTAAAGTTAGAATATGTTTGTGTTGTTCACTTGGCTTAAAACGGTGGACCATGAAATTTCCTTGTCGAAAATGTAATCGCGATAGCATTGAAAACAATGCGTCATGCAAAATCACAATATAATGATATACACCTGTCGATATGATATTTCGTTCTGTCATAACTGTTGATCTGTCATCTCTTCTTTCGGTGTTCAATCCGCAGAAATGAGATAAAATATACGATACTAAATCGACACTAAAAATATATCTTTTACATTTATCACAAATCATTTTTAATGCTTTAAAAATTTAAAAAGGAAACAAATAATTGAGGTATTATTCGGAATGTTTTAATCTTTTGAATTTACTAAATAAACTAAAGAAATATTTAGGCCTGTATATTCTAAATTTTCTTTTATCGATAAAAGTACCTCTAAAAATAGCTTAGTCATATTTAGAAACACTTTTATCGGTAAAAGACGATTTAAATTATGGATCTTAATCTTCATTGTTTCGGAAATTTAATTTAATTTATGTACTTCCTTAACTTAAAAAAAATTTTTATTTAGCTATTTTTATGCGCCATATTTATATGTAAAGGATGATAATATGAATTTTTACGCACTTACATTTAATAATTTATTTATGCCATAAAAAACTTTAATTAAATTTACGTAAACAGTATTTAATACTTATTTATCATAAATAGTATAGAATAATTATTTTTTACAAAATGGATATTGCTTTTCTTTATGCATCAATGATGTTTAGCACAAGTAAAAATATTATACTGGAAACTATTTTGAGTGCATTCAATCATGCATGTTTTGAAAATAAATAAATAAATTATTTTGAGATTAAACAAGAGCGCACAAGTACTTGCTGTGTTTTTATTCATGCAACGCATTATCTAAAGTTTTCAAGTTATAGCCCCTTAGAGTCGACAAGAAGAATACCCCTTGGTCGTGGAAAAATGAAAAGAAAAAAAAAAGATATCGCTTTAAAAGAACGCAGCAGAAGTCACGGACTTTCTTGATTTTCTTCGCATGAACGGCAGCAGATGTAATTTAGCTCAGCGCCTGAGGGTAAAGAAGATTAAATTGTAAAAAAAAACCAACGACCAGTTTAATCATAATAATTCTAATTATTCGAGAACAAAGTCAGGAGGAGAGATAAAGTTATTAAAAAGAAACAGATGTGAGAAGGGGATAAAAAGATGCGTTAGATTGCAGAAACGATGGAAAAGAGGTTCAACTGTGCCGTAACGCCGCGATTATCGTTTCTTTTTCGCATATAAATCACTCGGACACGAAGACAGAAAAGTAAATCTATTTTTTTTTTTCGCCGCACTAATTTTCCCCTTGTGCCGAGAAAAAAAGGTGCGATTATGCTTCGCCTACGTCTTCTGTTCTTTATCATATAAATCAGATTCGTCTATCCACTTTCCCTTTCCCTCTCACCCATCATTCTTTTTCTTTCTGCTGGGCTACTTGATCCATTCTTTCAATTCCATCGACCCTATTCCTCGCGAGGTCGTTAATCCTAATTTTCATTCAGTCTTTTCTAACGTACCGCCTCTCTTCCTCGATAAAATGAGAATTTCGCATCATCCGCTGGCGACTATTAATTTTCTCACTCATATCTTTTCGCGAACAATTAAATCTCGCAATTACTCGAAGCTAATCTATAATTAAGGTATTTCTATTTTTTATCTTGGTCTGCTCTGCATAAATTCCAAAAATCTATATTCCAATTGCATATATCTTTTCATCGGTAATTATTATAAAGAATAGAATTTTTATATAATTTTACAAGGAAATTACACGGCTTATTATAATCATAAAATGTGAAGAATGTAAAAATTCATGCATGTGTAATTGTGAGTTTATCGGTGTAAGGCGAGACAAAAGCGACAGGCATTCTTGATATTTAAATGCTAAGCAGAATCAGAGGAATCTTTCCCAGACTGGCGCTCATGAAAACCAAATAATCGCATTGTAGAATACATTTGAACAGCGTTGCCCTTCGGTTTGTTTATCATTGTTGTTCGTAAATATCACGGTTTTGCGATTCAATCTGCAGAAATGCTCTAGGCAAGGCAGTAAGGAATCTTTGTGCAGTTTTGATCGTCGCGTTTATTATCAGAACATCCGTGCGACTGACGAGCTATAGTATTCGAGCTACAATACTCGAAATTTGATCACGTAACGAGAAATTGTGAACGCCACGAGAGACGAGGTGGCGTTATATCTACATAGCAAATTCGAAAATTTTGCAAATTAGTATACGTAAGAACATTTCTTTCGAGATTTCGCAATAATTTCAACATGTGACGAAAGTGTATGCCACTTTTTTAGTTTTATCAAAATTTATTATTATAAATATTAAACAAGAGAAGCTTTGAGGTCTCACATTGATTGATTTTATAAATTTTCTTCCGATATAATTTTAATTAACTATATTCATAACTATTTATATTTATAAAATTTACAAAATGTATCTTTTCGTATGTCAGTTGCTAATTTAATTTTCAAATATTTAAACATTTAAGTTAACGGTTACTTAACGATTAAATGATTTGTAGATGAAAAAAATTTCTCGGTGCGTCGAGCAAAGAGATGTTTTGTAAGCCATAAAAAGTTCATTTGCAAAGCGTGTCATTTTCCAAATTTAATTTGGACGAAAGCCCCGGCTAGATAGAGGATAAAAGAGACAACTATTGATCGCAAAGATGGTAATCGTTCACACAGATTTCATTAAGTTTCTTTCTATTTGATAAGGGCACGTATAATAGTCAAAGTACAATTTGATGCGGGCGTAGAAATGCAACTCTTTTATGAATTTGTGAATCGTTATTTTTTGAAGTCTCTGACATGAAACATGAAACACAAAATTAAAAAACGGTAGTTTAAAAACAACAACAATATTTTAAAGTAAAATCAATCGCTTGCATATTTATGTTGATTTGTCCGAAACAATATTTTTACCAATTCGTCATAAACATCCGTTTAAATATAGGTATATATCATTTTGGTTATTCGCCAGAAAGCCACGAAATTTAATTCACGCGAACACACAAAGTGATGTAGGTAAAATAGGAAAAATCACCCCATCGAGATTGTTTGAATGGTCGGCATCGTCGTTTTCAGGGATGATTTGTGGAGAACATCAATCTTTTATCCTTACTCGATTTCGATAAAGAAACATATTTTATTTATAATATTTGTTCCCTTATGTATATTTTTCCAGTCAGCAGAATATATAATATGTAATGCATTATCCTATACATAAAAATAGTCTGGAAAAAATTTTAGCCATATTTCGTTCGTCTTGAAAGTAATATGACTTCTTGATGAATCGAACGCACATTTTGAACAAAAAGCTGTCACAAAAAAGTAAGTTTTACATTATTTTAAAAAGATGATATTTTTGTGAATTAAATTTTAATTTTTATAATCAATAACAAAGGAAAATAATAAGAATAACAAATTTACATGTATAATGTTTTATAAGCAATATCGTAAAGCTATTCTGCTAAATTATATTGTTTTATATATTTTTAAAATTATACATGTAATTTATATTATACATTTTATACTCTAGATCAAATATATGTCAGATTCGGGCGAAATTTTTGTAGAAGAAGGTTAGATGTATAAAAAAAATATGTGTTCGTTGAATTTGCGACTCGTTAAAAAAATTCTGACTAAATTCGACGCTTATATTTATTTATATCTGATTTTTATATGCAAACCACAAAATATATATAGCGACAAAATACAAAATTGTTAAATATTGATAAATATTTTTAGCATTTTTTAAAGTTGCTTCTATGATTGTTATATATTTTATATCATTTTTATTATTTAAATTATATAAAATATATTATTATTTATTGTCATTAAAGCTCAATTTTCAATAAATTTTTATGCGATTGAATATCTGAGAAAAATCCAAATGATTATTTTGTGTGATAGCAACAAGCCTTTAAATTCGATTCTCTGTGATAATAAAAATTTATATTAAAGATGATAACTTTCCAACCCTCATAAACAGCACATATTCAGAATTCAATTTTCATGGATCATATTTTACAGCAGATGGAAAAACGGTGTGACATTTTCCAGTCTCAAAATCGGGCAATCTAAATAAATGGCAAGCTTTCATATACATACGACGTATAAGTGTAAATAATATTGTAATATTAGCATAGAGTAAGTATAAATAATGAAGCACAATACAGTTGCTAGAAAATATCTTAAAACAAAAAATATAATTAATAATAATAATAAATAAGAACGAATATCTCATGACATATATGTGACGCCATATAATAGGATATAAAATCGAAACTGCTTTATATTCTGCGAAGCAGATTTATCTTACAAAAATTTACAACGTAAAATATTATTATCTAGAGTAAGTCACTTGGTCATAAGATATAAATTCTTTAAAAATGAGTGGATCAGAAAATATTTTTCTTTACGTAAAAGTTAATGGAAAATAAGCAAATAATAATAATAAAATTTGCAATTCGTATTGATATACAATTACGTAATTTGCGACATGATTTGATGATAACAAAAAGAGAGATTGCGAAATTATATACAAATTGGTGCATTGCGAAGCTGTTATATAAAGTAATAATCAACAGATTTCGATGTTGCATGCCTCTTTATATTTAAACTTAACTGTGAAAGATTGCCCGTAAATTTTCAGCTCTGACTTGTATGAACGTTGACGTCCTTAAACTATTATCTTATCTAAGCAAAAGCTGCGGGATTATACTAGACCGACCTGCTGCCCTTATTATCCTTACAGTAGCTGCCGAGGTATATTACGTAGGTTACATTATGGCATATTGAATGGCATCGTAATGCGCATTAAACATATTAGATCGCTATATCGTGGCCTCCAGGTAAAAGCACGAATAAAAAGGGATGATTTATACCTCATCCCACGTGCAACCACGGGAATCTTTTTCGTGCGAAGGTATTCCATCTCCCTGTTCTTAATTTTCTTTGCTGGGCTCGGTCATGTCAGCTTACTTACGTGTCATCGTATATATAAATAAATTTACTTATTTTATCGATGATGCGACGGGCGCGATAAAACCAGTCATCAAATCGTTTTCGCGTTCGCATTCAAACGTTACGACGGATATAAATTCAGACACATTAGCATAACACTTGTACGATTATGTAATGTAATTTATTCGGTTTGCTAATACGCCGGTATATGGTTGTTAATCGTTCATGGTTCTAAAACATTTTATTAATGAAATCAAAGACTTTTATTTTTACATATTAGATAGATTTTTTTTGCTCATAACAAAATGTAAATGTATTTAGGAAACGTTGCAAGTATCTAGCTGTCAATCAAAAATATTTTCTTATAGAAATGCAACAATATAAAAGGCTTTACAATGTAAAGCAATCACGAACCATGTTATTTTCTCGTTATTTTCTCCCTAGTAGCAATTTGGATCTACATGGAGAAGCAAAACAGCGCGAAGCATCGTCGTACGGAGCGACACGATTTTTCGCGTTACGATCATTTCAATGTACGACATGCAGAACATCTTCAACATGTAACAAGATCATCGCATTTGTTTCGTACATCTACATAAGGTAACGGACGAGCTATTCGGCATCACTAGACTACGTTATGCTCAAAAGGAATAACTGTGGCGCCTACTTTCACACTTTCACACAGATACGGTTGAAGGATATTTTATCATAGCGAATAAAAATATTCCGCGCCGTCGGGCGCTCCTCTCGCATTCTGATGGGAATCGTGCAGACTGGTAGAAGCAGCGCAACATTATGCAAAGTTCATTAAAACCGAGCTTCAAGAACGGCTACAACGCAAGCTTCCCTTCATCTCTCCCTTTCTCCCCCCTCTCTCTCTCTCTCTCTCTCTCTCTCTCTCTCTCTCTCTCTCTCTTTTTCTCTGTTCCTCTTCATATCGCTCCCGAAGTCATGGACAGAGTAGCGTTCTCCTCCTCTACGTTAAACTTGGGCAACTTTACATAGAACCATCTCCCCGCCTGCTAACTTGCTTGCACCTCTTGACCCTATATAGAGTGATTCGTGGCGTTGCGACAAGTTGCACGTAAGATGCGGTCGCGCAAGTCGGTTGGACAGTAAAAGATTAACGAGATTACACGCTCTGGTCGCCGTAACACGTACAAATACATCGCTCCATTAAGATGCTTAGATGTTGTTAGCTTGCACATTACTGTGTACATCACTTGATTCTCGCTCGTAATTATTTAAGAAAATTCACATTGGAAACTTTGTCAAAAGCACCGCGTCATAGATTTCCAATAATGATCTTAATCGTTCACATTTTCGAATAATTTTTTTCTGACAGTTCGCATTACTATCGCTATGAGAGATAATATAAAACGCTTTCCCGAATAATTACAAGTGATTAGCGATTCGTTTTGCCTGTTCCGGTTAATTACAAGTGTATTATTATATTTCATTGAATCTCTGCCGGATTGAGCGATTTAATTGCGATAACTTCACCGACTCGCATTTTGCACGCATAGTTCGCCGAAATCGTTACGAGTTCGCATGTGACGGCTGTGGCAATCTGTTCTGTTCGAATAGGGACATAATTATCGGATAATATCACCACACGGACCTGTTCACGTAGTACGATGAAGTTTTTGCATAAATCATGTATTGTAGCGAGCAGAAATATCAAAATAGCTACTAGAGGAAGAGTATATGTATATTTATTTATAACTCAAGGTGTCGATACATTTAAATATATCTCGTGAAGAGGTCACGAGAAAATGAAAATTTGCGAGATAAAAGCGAGGACAAATCTGCAAGGAAGTATCGGATAAAGTTTGCGTATGTATAAAAATTTCCAGGGGCGTTTCCACCGGCGTTTTCAACTTTGTAGCAAAGTATCGACGTATGTCGGGAAAGCATTCAACGAAATATTTTATATAAATTTAGTTACCGCCTCAATCTTGTCTGTAACTACAAGTGTAGTAAACAAGAACTTTAGTCATTTATTTGATCGCAGTTATGATTGGGATTTAGGAAGCTCATTAAATTATTAATAATAGTGGCATAATAAAATTAAGAAAATATTAATATAAATTATTAAATTAAAAAAATATTTAAATATTAATATAAATTATATAAGGCAAATGGTTGGTGCATATAATCCGATCAATAACCGATGCACGTATATTCAATTATTTAAATTTTCTAGAAAGTCTATCGTTTGTGTGCAAATAAGTTGGGCGTGAAAGTCAAATATTCATGGATAAACTTGCAACATATTTGAAACGTATGCGAAGCAACCGGAGCAAACATATGAATAGCGTAAACAAATTCAAATTCGCTTCAATATTATTGAATATAAAAAAACATTAAAATGAATATAAATCGATTTATTGTTATAAACGCAAAATGGCATGTCCGTCACGCAAAACGTACATCACGTGTCACGTACATCATGTGTCAATTATTTACAATTAATACATACCGCTCGTATTATCAATTCATCAAAATCATTTCATCCAATTTTATTTTGCTCATAAAATTATTTTGACATTTTGTACGTAATTTCTCGAGGCAAACATACGATATTCAACCTATTTTACCTATTTTACCTATTTTAAAGACATATGTTCTCTCATCCGTCTGAAATTAATTTGTTGTTAATTAAACTGACGAAACAATAATTAATTTTCGTAATAGTTACAATTGTTACTTGCGACAGTAGTTAAATTTTATTGAACTTTATTTGTCCAAAAGTTACCTTACTGAAATAAAAAAAATATTTGAATTTACATTAAATATTACAATTATAATAGATAACGATCGTCTCTTCCAAGTTTTTCTCAGAGAAAAGTTCCCCGATCAAAGAACACCTACAAGTAAAGTCAAAAGTTCGAAATGGTCTCGTATAACATTGGAAATTAACACAATAAAACTTCCGGGGTGTGAACATTACGCGGAAGAAATCTTATGGGTCGTGAAAACTTTTAAATTCAGAAACGCGAGAGAGGAGGAAAGAATCGGAATCTCGGGCCAATGGTGAGTGTAAAGCGAAGCTCATGTAGCGGTGCGGACGCGATATACGGAAGATTTTTGGCGGCGCGCCACGATTCTCAGCGAAATAAACTAACGACAGAGATACCACGGGAGCTAGCGACGAGGTAGATCGGTCGGAGATAAATAAATTGCAATGATGGCGCACTCTCTTTTTCCCCGGTTGTCGTGCTCGCGCGTACCGAAATATATCGCTCAGAATTAATAGCGCGTCGTGACGGCGCATCGCCGCGAGGGAGATTTAAGTCAAGATATATATCGCTTCCTAGCGCTCTCATTGTGCTGATTCTTGGAGAGAGAGAGAGAGAGAGAGAGAGAGAGAGAGAGAGAGAGAGAGAGAGAGTATGTGCGGCATTTTGCAGAAGCTTCCAGCAGGAATACGTTATCTGATAACATTCTAATAAGAGTCACGGAGCAATATCGTCCAATTTGGCCCAACTGCTCTATGTCTCAATATAACTAGTTCTTCTACGTGACATCGATTCCTAATTGAGACTCGCGCAAGTACGTTTTACTCGGGGAAACGATTCGGGGAAAATAAGTATTATTATCTATCGTGACATTCTTGTTGACGCGTGACGACACGTGATCAAACGCGTTACGCGATAATTCTTATTAAAGAGATTATCTGTATATCTACTTGAAATCGAATCGCGAACACGTACATCGATAACGATGTTAATGGAATCCGTGCATTGCACGAGGGAAGTTTAGCGTTGTGGAGTGAGAGTTAAAGGCTTCCGGTCAGGTCTTTTATGCTAATGTAATTTGGAAAGAAGTGCCGCAGCTTTTCCATTAGCATTTATCGTCCTAATTGCAGATATATTTTAGCTATCAGAAACCCGTAACGTTCCTTTCGATATTCCGTAAGGAGTAAACGTAAAAGTATATAAACGGCATGGAAATGATAAATATCAGGATTATAAAGTTCAATAATATATAATAAAATTAATAAGTTTAATAATCAACCTGTAAAAAAATACACACAAGTTCCAGTTTTTTTATATATGTTTTAAACGCATCTTTATACGCTAAAATATCTCTTATTAATATCATAAAGCTGTAGAATTGATGCAATTTTGTAGAGGCAATTTCGCATTAGCTAACGTCAATAGCTCTTAACAGCATCTCGATAAGCGAACGTAAGCTTGCGACGCACTCGACTTCGTAACTGGTGATCTCCTGAAATCGTTAACCGCTACTCGCATCAGCGCGAGCTTTAACTAAAGGGTGAGCGAGCCATTAGAAGAGCTACGTAACGCGATACGTGATACGTCCCATTCCGTGTCCTCAATTGCCGTCGCCTTTGATTTCGCTGTGTCGTCGAAATCGAGATTGGATAATGACGATGATACGTGAGATCGCGGATTTTGCACTCGCCTTCGAGGCGTGTCAGTTATCTCGATCCAGCGTCCCAATCTAATTCCCCAATTATTGATTTACCTTATCTAATTTAAAAAAGAAAAATCTCGATCGTCAATCCGTCAACAGAGTTCGCCTGAAGAAAGATGAGACGAGAGGGCGATTATAAATCTTTAAAAAGGTTGTCGTGATTTGAAAACATCGCTCTTCAAATTTAAGGCGAACGCTCCTCCGAGAAATAAAGAGATCTAAAATCGTGCCGACAATATATAACAGCTCATAGGAAATGCATGAATGCGAGGAATTACTTGTTTCATTCAATTACTCCTACGATGTTTAATCATACTTTAATTAAACTCCTCGCACGCTCCGCCCGTGGGAAAGTTTAGAAGTTAATACCCGTAGAGAGGACGATACTTTCATATTAGCGCGGCAGTCGGCCGACTTACGAGCGCCAGTATAAAACGAGTTAATTACGTTATGGCAACGATGCGCCGCGCATCTTCCTCCTTTCCCGTTGTTATTTCCCGCGCGGAAACATCCCGCATCCAGACCTCACAGTCTACGTGAGACATTCGATTTATAACACTAAGAACTTTTTACTTTTGTGTACGTTATCATTTTACCTTTACCCGACGACTAATCGCTTTACTCCAATTCGTTTTACTAACAATTCTGTTATCATTGGTATTTATAATTTCAATAAACAAATATTTTTACGTAAACGTTTATCCGCGCGCTGTGGACCGACCTGATAATTTGTGCCCGATGATAAATCCGATGATAATTAAGCTCGGCGTAAATCACGCACCGTTGCTCCTTAACCGAATCGCCCGTATATAAAACTTTTGCTATCGCGACATATTTTCCCGATAGTTTTGCCCGACAATTTAACGTCACAGGATTTGACATTGCCATAAAGTCCTTCTTACCAAAATCTTCTTACGCCTTTTCTTACGCGAAAGAGCGAGGAGCTACGTCGGGATTTTCAATTCACGGATTACTCAAGACGATGAATCGGCGGAGCCGAATGGGGCCGTGAGATAAGCCAAGACGCCAAACGAGCTCGAGCTTACTTATTCACAACTTTTGCACTTGTGTTTCAGAGGATGACGATGTTGAGGCCGCGGTACACGGGCCGCAGCAGCGGAAATAGATAAGGCAGCAGCCGGTCGGGCCGCACGCCGAGCCAGTCATGTGTAGTGTCATGTGGCTTCTTCGGCTTCTGACGATCTACCGCTTGGCTCACCTCTCGGCATCCGACACGCAGACAGGTGAGTGAGAAAGCCTTTAGAAAACAGAAACGCGAAGCGTCAGGCGCCTGCCGTTTCTCCGTTTCTCGTTTTGCGATCCGTGATGAAACGGCGAGAAACGGGCGGCGACACAAATATGGAACGAGTCGGAAAATGGACGAGCGTTGGTAATTCCTAAATTATTGCCGCGAGCGGACCCGACAGTTTGACGAAATCGATTTACAGATCACGCGTGAATCGTATTTATGACTTACGCTGCGCGTGCTGCCGCGATGGCGTTCATCCAAGTATTAACAACGCGAATCTCCAGTTCGCTCGTTCCATAACATGGCGACGTGGGGTGAGTTATGGTAATGCCGACTGTCATAAAGACCGTCGTATCGAGAATTTCGAACCGGTCCATCGTCGATATTCAGAATGAAAGACCAGATGTTTTTATATAACATTGCTGTAAAACATTGCAAAAATATTTTTCCTCTATAAATTGACAGCTGTGATTATATTTGTCAATCGAAAATTCTTATAATGAGATTAGCGATATTACATAATCGAGAAATTAAGTCCCAGCGATCTCAAGTAGAAATTCAAAGGCAATACGTGAAATTTCCTTTACCTCTTTTATATATAAATGCTATAACGTTGATTAAAGAGAGTATACTGCAGTAATATAGGATATCGTTATTAAAGAACGTACGAATAGGAAACTATTACTTTTGTCGTAAAGAAGATTTACTCACGTGAGTGAGTGTCTCGTGAATCGTAACATACTTTTACAACTTCATGCTTTATACCTCAATATTCCGACTCCGATGTTACATGTACACATCACATCTACCATAATCCAAATCCAAATCGGAAGTAGAAACGATGCGATATTCGTCGTTCACGCCTTCTTTTGCCACAGTCCAAAATATCGCTCGATGGAAACAATGTCGCGATGTAACGTCGCGTTGCATCGAATGCAAAGAGATTTTCACAATTGTTCGCAAGATCGTTTCTGCGCAAAATCACGAGTCATGGCACGCAGTAAATCATTGTCGCCCCTTGCTGATCACTGAGACTCGTATCGAATGCGTCAAATATCCGACCGACGTTTATCATCATGAGAACGATACTTAGAGTCCCATAACTTCATGACTTTAATGACAACAGGGAATGCTTGCTCCATATGTATTAATAGTGACATTATATTTATTGCTTGCAATCACAATCCAAATAGGCAACTAGATAGCCCAACAATCAATAAATACAACGTTTGAATTATGTGTGTGTCTGAATTATACAATGTATAATTCAGACACACACACACACACACACACACACACACACACACACACACACACACACATACACAATTTAATGCTTTTCATTATTCGCGAATATTAAAATTAGTTTATGAATAAAATTATTTAATTTATCGGTATAATTAAATTATTAGATGTATTTTGGAAATTTTATATATTATAATGTGTTATAATATACAATTTTATGCAATGTAATTCTATATATATATATATACGATAAATTTTTAGTTTTCTTTCATACATTAAAGATTTCGTTGTGGAAATGCATGTCTGTTTGGCGTAGGTGATTGGAGTTTACACGAAATCTACGAGGATCTAAAATATACGTGTCGCTCGCGGAAGAGCCTATCTCACGAGACGCGAGATGAATCTCCATGAAATTTAGATTACGGTCGAATATAAATTCTGGATGCGACAGTATGTAAATCCAAGAGACGATAATAACTTCCGACCATGTCCCTCTATTACCTCGTAATACCGCAATACGACATGTTGTTTCGTATTATGCGTCGTTTCGTATCGTGACTGATTAGAATTAATCAAATGTCTGCTACCGACAGGACATAAAAGAACATACGAATGCGATATTTTGACAGAGAAATGGAATTATGAGACGAAGAACACACAAAGTCAGTTCTTAAATAAATTAAAAATTATCTTAAGTCATATCTCTCAAAATAACTTTAATAATAAAATAATCAGGATAATAAAACAATATAATAATAAGGGACTTCAAAACTTTATTACAAAATTTTATTATAAAAAAAGATTTTCTTATATATTTAAAAGTAAGTCGTTTATGTAACAAAAGCTTACGACCGCTACGTTGAAAAAAGATGAGAAAAAATGTTTAAAAGGATAATGATGTGATGACTACATCTCTTTGTTGTACTAAAAGGCAATGTTTAGAATCTAAGCACAAAGCAATCTAAGCATAAAATTTTCGCAGATGCACTTTATTAAATGATAGTAAATCACTGTAATTGAACTATTCATCTTCATCCACTTCTTTCGTGCACATTCTGCTTCGTTTAGCACGTATCTTATTTCGCTACCTCGATTTAACTGCGCTATTCACTAACGGGATTCAAATGTAATCGTTAGTAGTTTATGCAGCGATGTGCTGGAGAATTTCGCAGCAATGCGGTCTCCTCTGCTAAAGACACGTTATCTCTCGATTGAGGCGGTTATTGTTCCTCGTAAGGCGGAAATGAGCTGAACGGCCCATCTTGGCATTGTCAGATGCAACAGTACCGATGTCGGTTCGCATGATGGTGGGAACAGAAGGCAGAACACAATTACCGAGAGCTGCTATTAATGCAATAACGAAAAAAAAAAGTCGTCGCCCCTTTCCGATATCGAATTATTGTTTTTAACGAATGCTGTTTTGCATCAATTAACGATGCAAAGTCGATAACCAAGCTGGGATACAAATTACATTCTATTGGATCGGCCGTCAATTATTTTGCAATGAATTTAGGATTATCGGAAATGTCGAAGCGAAGTAATGGTATGTCGAAATATTAGCGTGCCCGGTGTACTCTAAATTGCAACGAGTAAATTTATTACATATTACAAACAGGGATGGATCACACGGGTATAACGTGATATTTGAATTTTGCACGTCAATGATAATAAGATTATAGATATGAACCGTACGCCTCGTAATCTTGTACACATAGTTTTCAATTAAACGAACCTTTATTTATTTTACCACATTATTATTTTTATTATTACATGTTTCAAGATTATAAAAATAATTCAAGTTTTGGCCTAACCGTAACGAATATCAGTAGTAAATCTATATCGATAGCACTTCGCTTTCGATTTATTTACGATCGAATAGAAGGAAAAAAAAATGATTAATTCGCCATTAGCGCGATTTTCTTACGAGAGGATTCGCCCAAACAAGGGAATCTCTGCAGCAAAATACCACCAATCGACGTGTTTCTACGCTATACGAGCGTCACGTCGCTCAGAGAGAGAATGGATGCACCGACGTGGACGTTCGAAACGCGTGCAGAATTTCTAATCTACTCGGTACACCGCGACGTGGGCGCGTACGCAAATCATGAAAGTGACAAAGCGATCGGCACGCCGACGTGTGCGATTAATTCCCAGGGAGATCGATGCCGAGTGCAGCGCGTTGCCAGCATCGCGGAATGTTACTCCACGTCCTTGCGTACACCATATAAATTAAATGCGTCTACGTCGAACAGAACATGCCGAGAACGTGCTCACGTATTCGTTAATGATACGGTAACCTGCAGCCTCGGTCTATCCGTCTCTTCCGATTATCCCTCTGTATTATGCGTGTGCCGTCTCCTTCCATCTGTCTCACTGCCACTTTGATTAATTAAAACAGCCGGAGAAGGGGAAACTGGTGCTGATTAAGTAATTAGTACGCAGTTGAAATTATATAGATATAATTATAAATTATCTTTATATATATTATTTATAAATATAAATAAATAAGGGACCTGTATAATCAACCGCTTGTTAATTGTATAAACGCCTGTTGTTCAATCAACGCTATTGTTTCTCTCGCTCTTCCTTTCACTCTCTTTTCGGCTTAATTTAATCGCTACATATAATCAAACTAAATCCGAGTATTACTTCAAATCGATACGACACATATATGTAGAACGTATTGACATGGCGCGTAATGCACGTGCTCGTTCGCGTGCGTGGCTGCATGACGTATGCAATACCCGCAACGGAGAACTACTCGAACATGCAACCGAGCGTTCGCCGTGAGTCCATCCGTATATACCTGCAATTCTCGCAATTTATAGTATCTGCAACGCGTTGCACCTGCAACACGTTTGTCATAAATCGGCCGATTCTACGAATCAGTCTCGCGAATCTATCCGAGGCATAAGGTATAATGCGTACAATATATTCTCTATATTTACGAACATTACACGAATCTGCAAATCGGATATCGAAGAAAGTGCTCGAAGTGAATGTTTCGTGACGTCGAATTTGTAAGAAAATTGATAAATGCGCTATAAATTGATAATGTTAGATGATGTATGATTTGTGATGAGTATGATTTATTAGCAAGAGAAGAACATATTGTGTGCGTTAAATCTAAAATGGAATTCATTTTTATTCTTTATAAAAGTAATAGTTTTCGTAGTAATGCTTAATTTCTATCAAATCTTTTAATATTATAAATCGATCTTCTAATCAATTATAGAAAAATTTATTGTAAAAGAAAAGAATTAGAGAAGAAACGTTTATTTATGAAATATGTAAAATCAATTAAATTGTTATTATATATAAAAACATTTTTCTATAAGTAGTTTCTCTTTTTCTTATTGGCATCTTATTTGGATATATTTATATAGATAAAAATATTCGTGAAAAAAATCTATTTACATTTATTAATAGAAAATGTTTATAATAAAAAATTCAATGTAATCTCATTCATTGACGAAGAGAAGAGATATTGAAGAAATTAGAAGAAGAAAAACATTCGATACGATTTGTAGCCATTGTAAGCCTACGACGATGTGTGTAACACGTAGGGTTGCACGGCGACAAATGCATAAAACATGAGAAGTCCAGTGGATTGTGTTACGAATTAGAATTATTTATTGTGGTTTGAACCATACGATTGTACGATGCATTCGCAACAGCGCGTCTTGCTCTCTATCTGCATTCTCAAGTATGAAAATGGAACCTAACACTGAGAGATAAATCATAAAAAGGCCGAAAACCACTATTCTAGGACGACATTCTCCAACTAAACCCAAAGAACAGAGAGCATAAAATACACGACGCGTGCATTTCCCAAGTGGAACGGATCAACGTTTGCCACGACCGCAGGATCCTCCGCTCATTCGCGCGATATGCGAAATGCGACATATGCGCATGTTTACATATTAAAGTTACATCTTTTAGTACAGGTCACACAAGTAGTACATTAAAAATATTGGACAAAAATTTTAACAATTCACTTTTTAATAAGAAAATACTTAATTGTAATAATTGTGTCTTAAAATTATCTTATTTCTACTTTATTACTACTATTCTATTCTCTACTATATTTATTTCACTGTTCAAATATCATTCAAAACAATAATCAACTGTTATATAAGGATTATTAGATAATTTTACAATGTTTTAAAAATTTTAAGTCTATGATAAAAATCAAACCTAACTTTTTTTGCAGTACAATTCATATTTTATTTTGTATCTTATATAAAATTTAATGTGTAATTTAAAAAAAAAATAACTAAATTAAAAATGATATATTTGTAAAAAGCGAGATAACTATTTTTTATGCATATTTTTCGTCGTATATTTGCGTTTAAAATATATTTAAAATATATATTACCTCGGAGCGAGATTTATGTTTCCTCAACACATTCTTCGTACTACTGACTCAAGATTTCTCTAGCATCTGACGGAATAAACTCGTGTAATTAGTTACGCCATGTAATCTGGTATACCAGCGTGATTTCAGAATGTATATCTTGCCAACAAATGGTTGCAATCAGCTGGTACCAGTGACATACTGACGCGGCCATCTCTCTTCAGCTCAGTACCCGAATGCCGGACTTCGAAAGTTGAATTACGCCGTATTTCGCGCGGGTGGTCGGGAATTAACGACACTTCGCCATTCCCGTTTGCTTGTCAACTGTTCGGATATTGTTTGCACATGAATCATTCTATTTCAATACCAATCCTTCCTTGGAAACTTTTCAGAGATTGGTTTGTTGTGTACACTGTTATATAACAGGTTCTATTAAAACTATTTGTCACGATCCTAAATCAATCAATTGTCATTAAAAATCTCATACATCGACTCATTAAAAGAAATAGTCATGATTTATCGTTTCGATTATTTTTTTCTCGATATATTTCGCAAACTATAAAAATGACAATATGATATAATAAAAAAAAAAAAAAACAAAAAAAAACAATCACAATTTATAGAAGTATCTATTAAGCGTTATAAAACATATGAACAAATTGACTCGATCGCGATTACTTGTCGAAATATTTAAAGATCCTCCCGCGATACATCAAGTGAGATATCATTTACCATGACTCCGTTTTCATTTTGAATCATATCAGTTCACCAGGATTCGATCGAGTCTGCGTGAACGAAAATTACACATGCCGCATATGTCTGAATTCGTTCCTTAATAACGCGACTGTATCGAAGCAAAACGAATGATACTAATGTCAATACGATTTTTATATCCAGAGAGAGAGAGAGAGAGAGAGAGAGAGAGTGATGACTGACTACATAGATTCTTCTCGGTATCCGAGACACGCTTCCAACAGTTCCACCGGAATTCCCGATCAGTTTTTCTTCCCTCAGGCGGAGGAAAAATTTTCGCGATCGAGAAAACGGAATTGACGCGCCGGTGCAAGCGGGAAAGAAGAGACGACCGACGAGCGAAGCCAAACGGCGAAGAGATCGAAATGCGCGAGGGGAAGAGAAAGGAATAAGGTAGTCTTCAGAGAGATGACGGCGAAGAGTCGCGCGCGGAAAAGAAAATTTCGCGCTCCGCGGCATACTGATCCCTTTTGACGTGCGACTTCGTCGCGGGATCGTACGGTCGTATATTCCTTTCTTCCCCTCTGTCGCAACCCCGTGAATTCTGTGTCGAATCTCCCGAAGATTGTCGGAATTGCTCGAGGTCCGGGGAAACTCCCGTGCTCACCTATCGCTGACTCGATGAAAGTCAGGATTACCTGCACAAGTGCTCCAATTCGTCTTCGGTCGTAGAACAATCGACTGCAGCGGGGCTCTCCGTGGCGCTCTCAAATGGAACTTCTGTTGGCGTTACGTGACGGGACTTATGAAAGGGAAGTCTATATTCGGTCAAATTTTTCGATACTTTGTTATATTTACAATGCTGTTGAAGTTCCAACGACTTTTAAAACACGCGTATCCAGATTTAACGCTCTGTGAGTAAATATGCGCATGAAAAGATTGCTGATAACTTCCAATACATTATCTTTCAATCGTATATTAAGATAAAGAGTTAGGAACTTTTATATAAAAAATATTTTTAAAAAATCATAATGTAATTATCAAAGAGCGCAGAGAGAGAACACGAAATAATCGACGAGGCCACCTGCGTGGAACTTCCATCATAACTTTTTATAGTAGAAAATACCTTCTCGTTTTATTACCTTCATGTGTCTGAACATCGCAGAAGTGCTTCTTCCATGGTATAAACTCGGAAAAATTTGTCATCGCAAGTTAGTATCTAGCTTGGTGATTCTCGGACGAGCAACGTGACTTTCTTCATCGTTTCGCGCGTTGCCCCGAGATTCTCGTTTCCTTTCATTCTCGGCTTTCTCATTCTCCCGCACGCCTTTTCTCCTTCCGTTTTGCGACGAAATATCCATGAAGATATTCAACGTATCCGACCCAATGTCGGATTGTACCGCGAACTTTGTCGGTAACATGAAGTGTAACTGTGGAAATTATCATTATCAAAGTTGAAAGAGAGTGCATAGCGCGAAGTACTGTAAACGGTAACCATAAACGGAACGCTGTTGGTTAAGTTTTGGATCATCTGTTATGTCGTTGTAACACAGAAACGGGAATTGTTATAAGAACTAAAATTGCGTACTCTTAAGCAATTCTTAAAGAATTTACAATTTTAAGAATTGGTTATATAAAAATTAGGATTTAAAAGACAGCCGACAAAAAATAATTTAATTTGTTATAAAAAAAAAAAAAACAATGTAATATTTCTTCATTAGACAATTTAAAGAAAATTTTGCAATGCGTTAAGCAGAGATATATTAGATAAAAAATATAAATTTTATGTTTTCTATTATTATAATGACATATTAATATTAACTCAAATAAGAATGAAATTGAAAATATCTTCTGAAGAATATCTTTACGTTATTTCTTTCTTTCGAAATTTGGAAGTGTGTTAATATAGATTGAAATGAAACTACACTTCTTATTCAGCAATGTACCAAAAAATTTAGAACATATGTACGTAGCGATAATAGCAGCTTGAGAATGTCGTATGTCTCTGCGTCTGTTGCGGGCATAAATGCATATTTACGTCGAATATTGGCCGTTATTGGCAGGTTGGCTGAATGTCGATAACCTGAGCGATGGCCCATAACGGGAAAATGGCAGCGAATCGATTAAATAAAGTCACGAGTTACGATCAGGAGTGATGGGTTGAATACAAAAAAAGCAAGCGGGGGAGGGGGAGAGAGAATTGGCAGAGTGTACATAATATGAAAATACACGTAAATATGAGTTGTGACGCCGTAAACAATTATGACAATTCGAATGATGACGCGCCGTGTGTGTTTAATATACGCGAAATGCTAAATGATACAATACGGACAACGCTCGTTTCGCATTTATTATACATATATGAAATACAGATCTTCATTAATTTATGCTGTCATATTCATATAACAAAGAGCAACGGTTATCTCGAGTTTAAACGCAGAAATAAAGCGTATGCGGCATTTTATTTATCGCAAACACAACATTCTGAGATATAATTTTACATATAATTAAACATTTTGAAGAATGACAAGTTTCCTTATACTAATGGCATTATACATTTTTTTTACTTTCTCATTCTCTTGTAGAACTGCCTCTGGCGACGGACTCGATTTCGACAAAATCGACGACGGCGGCGAAGCGATCCGTGCCGACGGATGCACCAATGCTGAACTACATCTTTGACACGCACAGCACTCTGAATAAGCATCAGCATCATCACGATCACAAATGGGGTCCTCACTTCGAAGGCGAGAGCTCCAACATTACGGTGCAAGCTGGTGCTAGTGTCACGCTTGATTGTAGGATATCGTTGCTGCAGGACAAAACCGTAAGCGTGAAACTGCATACTCGGTCATTCTGTTCGCTCCTTCCCTCCGTGCCTCGTATCTGGTCGCCCGCAGCTTTTAATCACTGCTACAAATGCACTGCGTAATAATTCACGACTAATCTCAGAATATTTTGCCTTATTATACCACGGGTAAGCTACGTTTAGCTTATTATGATTAATCTGCTGCGGCGCGCGCGCAGCGAGCGAGCGCGTTCGTACGTTTTATACTTCAAGGAACGAATTTAAGGAGAAATTTACGTAATCGCAAGCCGGCGACCCGGTTATTCGCACGCGTAATCTACACATAATAATTCAGCAGTATATCCGAGTTCGTTAAAGTTCGTATAAAGTTTTCTCCATTTTTACGGTGACTTACTCGTTACGGCGTAGTCGTATTTTATTAAACGTAAAATCTTATTATTGGTAGGTATAAAATTTTTGTAAATAAAAAACACGAATATTAATTGCTCAATTATATGTTAATCTTGATCTTTGTATGTTGAAAAATTTGATATAATATGTAAAGGAAGAACGACGACGTTTAATTTGCTGCAAAACTACCGCTGCGATACTTTATTCTCAACTACTGCTATGTTCATTTAGATTGCATTTATTGCTGTAATAGAGTTACAAACCGTTCCTACATTATCCACGCCCCAAACTATAGAACAAATTATGCGGTCAGATATCGGTTGTATGCGCATGAATCTCTCTGGTGCTTGAACAGATAATATCCCATTACCTAGCAGCAATTTATAATATAACTAACCAATATCGCGAATTCGCAAATTGTATAAAATTAAATATTTGTATATACACATTTTACGTTATTACATTTTTATCGAAATCATTTTATAAAAATGATTTAATTTTTATTAAATCTGCTTCTTACTTCATTAATAATATAAGATCTGAAAATTCCAACTAATAAGACGTAAAAGCCTACATTTTTCATTGATAAATAGCCTTTCATTTTAAAAAGTGATTCTTTTAATTGATTGAGTGATATTTTTAATTTTTTATTTTCTTAATTTTGCAATTTTTTTTCTCTTAATGGATAAATATAATATTAAATTACATATAACTTTGGAATAACATGTTATAATATTAAGTTACATATAATATAATTTTTTTAGATGTGATAAGTTATATTTTTTGCACATTTAGATAAAGTTAAAAATATACCTTTGCACCAAGAAAAACGAAAGATAAAAGTTGATGATAACATGCATCTTACATGATTCCATATCATAAATGCGCATAAAAAAGTACCGATAACCTGATTAACTCTTAGATTCATGTAAAAGATATATGACATCATATATTATATTTAAGGATACTCGGCAACATGCTATTCAATTTCACTTATACTAGTAAATTACCTTATATTACCTTAACTTTATATTCGCTATATCTTA
Source organism: Pogonomyrmex barbatus (assembly GCF_055798465.1). NCBI lineage: Eukaryota > Metazoa > Arthropoda > Insecta > Hymenoptera > Formicidae > Pogonomyrmex > Pogonomyrmex barbatus. The sequence goes on from NW_028297138.1 coordinate 7,598,159, forward strand.
ATCTGATTTTAACACAAACTTATACAAATCCTAATTAATTATCCAATTTATCATAAATTTATATTTTCTACTATATATTTATACAAATAACTCAATTTAGCAGTAAGTATTCTTCTTTGAGATAGAAAAAAAATAAATTGATAAATAACATTTAATCTAATATCGGAAAAATACATGTTATACGTTTCTTCTTATTAAAGAAATAATATTTGATCAAAATATTTCTATAGGAAAAATCGTTGACTTCTTTTTATCGATGAAATTCTATTTAATGTTTTTCAATTGCCGCAACATTACAAGAGAAACATTAATCAGTGTCAAGAAAGTAAAACACACATTACCAGAAGTATCATCTTCTTCTACAGAAACGATAGCGGAACGGTGCAAATACTCGCATATATAAAACGTGTGTATCGTAAGATAGACACACGTGTCGATACAATCGGAAAAATCCGTACATAAACGATTGTCTGTGCACCTGTTGATATTTATACGCGCTGTCCTTGATGTTGACTGACGTGTCGGCTAGACGTTTAAATCGAAAAAGTATCCAAATCCATCTTCCCACGTATGGCCGCCAATACAAAACGATATCGAAAAATGTCATATTTACGTGCGATCGTTAATAATAAATAAATGATAGACGACGATGAAAGCCACAAGCTGTGGCCAATTGTCTTATGAAAATTTTCAAATGCAACCGCGTTTTTTTTAAGGGGATCGTTTTGCATACGCAGGTGTCCTGGCTGCGACGGCAGGAGAGTAGCGAGAAGATGAGTCTGTTGACAGTCGGCCAGCACACATACACGGGCGATTCGAGATACACCATCGAATTCCAGTACCCGGACAACTGGCGTCTGCGTATCAAGCGTGTGAACAGCAGCGACGAGGGCCAATACGAATGTCAGATCAGCACCCATCCACCAAAGTTCATTCATGTCAACCTACACATTAACGGTAAGTGACAACGTGAACTGATGGTCTGCCTAACGTCAACGTCCGGACAGCAACGGTGATGACGACACTAACGCGGCACCGAAACGTAGAACTTCGCGAGAAAGAAAGATTTCCCGCACGTTTCCGATTCACACGTTTCTCTTTGGGTAAATTTAATGTGCCCTTTGCACGCCGCAGATTTAAATTCCACGTATAAAATACCATCATGAATTTTTCTGAATGAACTCTTTTTGAGCAATTCGACGCGATTGTTTTATCCTTTTGAAAGAAGCGGAGCAAAGAACGAAAACTTCTCCGCTATTTACTTTTTTAAGCTTACATGTCGTTTTCCTCCGTTTAACGCCTTTTTATTCCACCCGCGTCGTGTCCAAGTTTGAGACGAATTTAATGTAGCATTATAACGAGCGGAGCAAGAATATAAAGGAGAGATTAAATAATTGGGTTGATTGTACCGTAAGACCTTGTCTTCCGAAGGGAGGCTATTTGATGAAAACTATATATCTTAAAACGATGAGTAACGGAATAAAATTGCTTGCACGCTTTGAAAAAGGACAGTGAATTAATGCAAAAATTGAAACGGCACTAAAAGCAAATAAGAATTAAGACACTTTTTTTAAATTCGTATTTTCCCTCGATGCCACATCACATTACTTTGAATTAAAAGTGCAAAGAAAGAGTGGCGATATATATCCGGTAATATCTTACGATTGAATATTCTAGCGAGACAGAAAGTAGACGGGAAGAAGAGACTCAAATTTTACAATTCTGCTGGCGATCGGACAAATTGCCTCCGTCCGCAATGTTCTTGCGGTGGAGATCGCTTAAAAGGATAATTGAAAACGAAGTGCCTTGTAGTTGAGATGGACGGGGATAGAGGCAGGAGAAAATCCACACAGTCTCTTCAGTTCGGAAGGGACGGCGCGGTGCAAAGCGGAAGAACTTCATCTCGTTGTAGTCCGGGAATCGAGGTGTGTCGAGCCATTCGGCGAAATGAGGGTATATAAGAATGAAGTGGCAGCTACGGAGCTGGAAACGAGGAATGGACAACGGAAAATTGTAAAACGGTAGGAAGATTTTAATAAACGTGAGGGAAGAAATTGCGTAATTCTGGAGGTTAAGAGTGGACAATAAGCCGTAAAAACACAAGCATCCAGCATCAGGAGATGAAAATAAAGATGGATGGTGGGTACGTTTATTAAAAAATCGCGAAATCGTAACTCGAGAAAGCATAAAAGTAACCGGCACGAATTTGTACATGTGACACCGAAGTAATACGCAATAAGTACGATTGTTCTCTCTCTTATTTTTTTTTTTTTTTTTTTTCTAGAATGCGTAATGACACAAAAAGATAACACGAGAGATAAAGGAATTCTAGGAAAATCAAAGTAGAGACATCCTACCGATTTAGCTTTCGTAAAATCGCGTAGAATTGCTGGGTCACGATGAAAAGGGGCAAGAGTTTTCTCTTTTACTTATTTCCCGCTCCGTACGCCTTTACCGATGTGAGATTATATCGTAAGCTTTTGCTTTTATGGGATAAGTCGGCGTAACTTCTTCGTGTTATAGCCGGGAATCTTCAAACGCGAGTTCAAAGGGATTATCTACTTAAAGTCGCTCGCACTTTATCCGTGCCTATTCCTCCGTAATTTCCGTAATTTGTCAAAATAATTCCTGCGGTGTGCACAACGTTCGTCGATCGCCATGGAGAATCTGCCGCGTGTATTTATAAATAACTTTGCGTAAATAATTATTATTTTATCTTTCTATTTCGATGGTATCGGCAATGCGGAGAGACGCTAGCCATTTATTTCGCACTTCCTATTATCGAGATATATCACTCGATATTCGTTTATTCGATACAATTAAAATTTAATCGTTTCACACTGTTGATACCTTTGTGCGCGAGCTTCCATGAGATCGTTTGTAACGCGGTTTGAAACGTCAAATGCCATTGAAAGAACGATATATCGCCAAACCGCACATTCTCATTGGCCCCGGCAACCTATTCTCTTTCTATATCTGTTCAACTTTGAAAGTCAAATTACGGTAAACAATTGTCCATTGTACGAATCTTGCAACCGCGTTTTATCGATGAATCTCGCATCGTACGATAATTAACGTAGGAGATATGAATACACCCTGCCCTGACTATTGTCGTACACTCCGATCGATTATCAACGCAAATTTTTGATCGGGATGAAAATAATGAGTTATGTATACAGATAGGCATAATCGATATGAATAAATCAGTCGGCCTTTTGAATATTTAAATCTATTTATTATAAATTTGTAATTATGTTAAATTAAAATGAGAGACAATTTATAAACGCCAAAAAATTAATTTCCCGCATATTTAATGGCGTTATAAAACGTGAGAATGATTTGCCACATCGGAGATACGATCGGTGTAATCAACTATGTGAAACACAAATCGCTACATAAAAGAAAAAAGGATGTAAAGTGGATCTCGTGCAATTTTGAACATTGTCGCTGGACTCATATTTGAGGAAGGAACGCTAGGATCGTTGCTGTGTCAGAACCGACGCACGTAAAGGGAAGGATCAACACTTAATCCACAAGGAAGCTGATAAAGTAGCGATTTTGGTATGCAGTACTACTGCTTGACCTTTATCTACCGTCTCTCTCTCTCTCTCTTCCTATACACCTTCCGCCGATTCTTTTTTTCTTTTCGTCTCCCTCTCTTTAACAATTTAGTCAACGCGTATTCCTTTTTTTTACGATTTTAATGAAAGGAGACACGAAGGGAAGCTCCCACGGATATGGGACGATCTCTAATTTGCTTTTTGACTCTTGAAGAATTCAAGAACCGGACGTGTTTTATAAATTCAAACGTAGCAGCGAGAAAGTTTTAAGTTCTTTGTTAAAGTTTTATCCCTCACGCATTTCGCGGACGAAAATGAAATGTGAGCAAAGATTTTAGTATCCCGCCGAGCATAATTACATTTTACTATAAATCTCGTTTAATTTATGATTAAACATTCATTTCGTACAATATTATGGATAAATGTTCTTCTGATATTAGCTCGAAGTTCCTATTATCCGTAGTAACTGCAAAAAACGTATAGTACCTCGGAATTTGCAAGCGTTAACACGAAATTATCGGGTAAGGAAGAAAGTGGAGGAAAAGAAACGAAAACATATTTCTGGACACGGTGGTGAGATGGGAAAAATTTTGTATCGCGAAAAAACGTGCGAAATAAAATGCGGCATACCTCAGATGGGGAACGTAAAAAAGAAAAAGGGGAGCCGAGCGAAAGAGAAAAGGGCGAGCGCCAGAGAGAGATTACATTTTGCGCGATATTCATGAGGTCGACGAGAGAACGCTCTCATCTCCAAAACGTTTCTCCTTTTCGTGATTTCTTTCGGTAGCCGTTGCTTAGCATTCGTGGCGTAACTTATGCGGATAGGAATACCGGCACCAGTTTGGAAACGGTCCAGCCGGAATGGAAGATGACGATGGAGAGATACGCGAATGAATCGGTTTGCTCGATCGCGTTTGGTACTCGATCGTGTGGACAACCCAATGACGTCAATATGAGAGATATTTATCGGGCCATAAAGTTAAATATTTGAAGCTGAATTCGATATAATCCAATATCACGCTCGTGTGTACGGTCAAATTTCATGACGCGCAAATTGCCACAGCGAGCTCGACATATTCGGCAAATAGATTGTGTTGGCGTAAGGAACTCTCAAGTAATCACCGTAAGATAGAATTACATCTGTGACAACGATTACGATTGCAAAAGCGCATTGCAAAAAAAATTCAGGTCGCATTATAAAAGTAACTCGCTAATTTTGATAGTCGATTAATTGCCGATTAATCTTTTGGCGTCAAGTAATAAGAGAACGTAAGTTTGAACACTTGTAAAAATATCCATCGCAAAAAAATTCAGATTGTATTATAAAAGTAATTTATAATTTTGATTTAGTTAATTACTCATTAATTTTGTGACACTAAGTAATAAGAGAACGTAAGTTTGAAAACTTGTAAACATGTAAATATTGTAAATATGTAACAATAGAACAAATTATGTAGCATAAATGAAATAAGAGAAAGCAAAGTAAGAACAAAAAGAAGGAAGAAAGAAAAAATGGATATCAGAAGTTAACGGATTGAAATATGATTTTGAAATGAAAGATGAAATGAAACTTTCAAAAGTGTCTACAAAAGTGTGACGATACGCTTTATAGATAATTTGTATCATGTACAAAACTTTCGCGCGAGCTGCAATATCTTGCAATATTTAAACCAAATGTAGTGAGTGTACTTTTACTCGAATACGGTGATTCCAAAACTTCTTGTAAGAGGCTAGAGACTTTAAGTAGATGATGCGCTTAGAAAACTACAAACTGACTGCAACATGCCCAATCTTTTTCTTGTTGATCAAAGTTATTATTTTACAATGTAGCCAAATATTTCCTACGTGAACAAAGTATCATTAGAAGTGAAGAATATACTATTTTATCTTTTTTCCGAGTATAAGATATTAAAACTAAAATTATCTTTGCGATATCTTGATTAATTGCTGCTGGAAAAATAAAATAAATCATAAATAATCATAAATGTTGATTGAAACATTAAATAAGATAAATAAATAAAATAAAAATATCTTGCTAATAGTTTTTTTCTTTCTGAATTCTTTAGCACCGTCCGTCCAAATAGTGGACGCCTTGGGCGAACCACTGCGGGACAAATACTATGAAGCTGATAGCACCATTGAACTATTGTGCGTCGTGCGTCATATAGCGATGCAGGTGCAATACAGCGTCGTCCAGTGGCTCCATGGCAACAGAGTCTTGAACTACGATACGACGAGAGGCGGTATCAGGTAATCCTTAAATATTGCATTCTTGCTGCCTCATGTCAGCCAGAGGGATGAAGATACTTCTGACTTAATCTGCTCTTTATTTATCTGCTCTTAACTTCTATGTTTTATTATCATTCTTTAGCTGCCTTTTATTTATCACGTTAGAACATGTGTAATAATACACATTATAATATATTACACATATATTAAACATATATACATATATATATATATTTTTTTGTTTTAATGATAAGGAATATAAGAATTTAAAGTAAAACGTGGACACAATTTAAAGCGATATTGTACACGGAAAGAATTTTCATTAAAATATTTAAAAATTTTGCTAGATATAGATATGAAAATAATTTTAGAGCTATCAAAATAATTATATCGTTTAAATGTTTAAGTATGATGATAATACTGCAAAAAATTTTAATATTTTAGCAACTAACATGCGAGCTGCATAATTATTTTGATTGTCCAACAAAATTATTTTCAAATCTGTATCTGGCCAAGTTTTTATGTACTTTAGCAAAACCGTCCTTTCCGTGTGATATGTGTGATACTACATTTGCTTGTGTTAAAAATTGCGTGGTGCGAAGAAGCTTTTAAGCTTAATAGCTCTATTATTTGAATTTGCTTGCACGAAGTCATTCTGGTTCGAAATGCTTCTCGACAAATATGAGAAATGCATAATCTAAATGTCAGACAAACTTGACGCGGTTATGCGAGCAAAGTGTAATTAATTCACGAAACTTTTCCTTGTTTGACGGGCATTTACGCGCGGTTGAAAGACTTTGTGTCAACTTTCCATAGAAACGACCGGGAAAAGTCAAATCTAGATCGCGCGTGTATATAATTTCTCGGCTCTTTGTACATCTCGCCGGAACGTTTCATGGAGCGTTAAAAAATACGGTTCGCTCGTTCTTCGTCTCCCTCTCTTTCTTGCGATTATATATTATTATAGATTCCTTGCCGGCAACTTGGCCGGAACAGTAGAATTTCAAAGAATTCGATTCTGGAGCATAAGAATTCATTATCCGCGATAATAGCGAAGAGATTCGTTCAACTGTCGCGCTGAATAAAACTCAAGCGGAAATAAAAAAAAAAGACAAGAGCGACACGCTATCGTATTAAGCTTCGTTAATATATAGTTCATTCCACGTCGCAGTTCAATGAGATATGAAATATGGGATATAAAACATTCCATTATGCAGCGTATCCCGGTCGTTTCGCACGTTTCATTCGAGCCCGAAATTTTCACGAAAAGTCGAAAAAAAAAACTCGGGGGAAATTTTATCCCATTTATACGTTGTCGCATATTCACGTTTTTCTTGTCTCGTCCAGCGTCACTTTGTTAAGTATGATAAATGACGTAATTTATCATGTTGAATTATGCTCACAGCTGCAATCTGAAAAAACGAGACGAAATGAAAATCTGACGTTCAGGAAAGACACGAATTTGTAATAATGTACTTACGTGTCTTTAATAACTTATTTATAACTTTACTACTATTAAAATCTACAGTCGAATTTCAGAATTCTCTTTTATAACAACGGATCATATTATAAAACACAAAAATGTGTACATCATATATATTAATGCGTAAAAAAAATAATTTTATATTATATATATATATATATATATATATATATTCAAATTTCCGGATGAAAGCACGGAAGTTTCCTTTATAAACTACATGTATTTCGAAAACTGTTAGCTTTCGGGGAAACTGTATGCTTTTCGGATAATGCTGAAAACTTGCACTCTTTATGAAACTTTCATGAAGCTCCTCCTCCTCGGGAAGTTGGATATTTTGATATCTGACGGTGCTGATGTGTAGACTGTCATCGTTTACAGTATCCCTTTTTACTCGCGATTTCCCGGGCCAAGATACAGGAAACATCCCCGAAGGACCCGAAAATACGTGCCGGTAGAGTGCTCATGCGGAGTACAACGGTGGCTGATGACAGCAGCCGCGAGAGTTAGGATGGCGGTGTGTCGGTGAGAAAGGCTCCGACGTTCGGGGGGGAGGGGGGGGAGGGGCCGGTTCTTGGTTGAGACCAACGCTTCCGCCGACGGGTCCGCCCTGACAGTAAAGTTAGGTGCCGGCGAGACATGGCGGGACAGTAAATGAAATTAGTTTGCGTTGCGCGCTTCTGTACATACACGAGGTCGTGGATCCCGTTGCGAGAAACGGAATAGCGTCCCTCTGCGATCTGCCCGGCGACTGTATGATGCCGACGCTAAATATTTTGCCGTCTGCGACGCATTAAAATATTAATTAGCGCCTTTTTAAATGGTAGAGAGATGTAAATTCTAGAGAGTTAAAATTGTTTCTCTCTCTATCTCTCTCTATGAATTTAAATCTTTCTGTCAATCGTCTGTACCGATTGTGAATTTTCTCGTAATTATGATATCTTTTTTTTTTATTATCTCAATATCTTTTGATGACTTCGACATGAATCGAGTCGACGATGAATACGTCTCAGTCGATTGTGTTTAAATATTATTTTCTTTTTCCTTCTCTTTTATTCTCTTCTCCACACGGAACTCTCCGTGAACCACAAACCGTAAACATGGACCTGCAGTGCCATAGCAGTTGTTTTCCCAATGCGACAGCGTCTGCAACGGCAGACGAGTGAGAATTATTGCTATCTCGCTTAATTTAACCTTTTGTTTAATTAATCACTCAGCGTCCACACCCGGTTTTCTCCCTCTCAATTTAACGATGCGTTACTGATGAACGCGCGTTTTCAGATATTCCGCTATCAACTCCGGTATAATGATATAAAAAAAAATAGATAACGTTACGATATCCTGAAAGATATTTTTGTTAGAAACGCGAAGAAACGGTATTTTCAACGGAAGGAAAAATTCTAATATTGTACATTTATTTATCATTGACAATGCCATTGAAATGACATGTGATATTCTGGAACATGTATATTTCAAACTATATTTAAAAATAAAAATATTAGAACCATAAATAAAAAATACTAAGTATGTCAAGTTGAAAACATAATTTCCTATTATAAATCAGCATAAATTAGTTGTAGACAATTATGCATTAACAACTGTGTTGGCTCTTATAGGCTTTTTTTGACCTCTTTGATAAAATAATTTTCCATCTATGGCAAAGAAAACTAAATTATCTTGTTCTCCCAGTACAATGCAGATTTTCTAGAATTGTCATTCCTTTTGAATAATATCTATATTTGTTTCTGAATTGTTGAGATCTAAATATAAATGTTGAAATACTGCATTTTTTTTTAAATGATATAAAAATTTTCTATATTTGACTTGCTGATATTTTCTTACAAGGAATACGTTTATTTTTGAACGTTGCTAAAGTAGCAATGTAACAACGTTCAGACTCAATGAATTAATCGATTATTGGCAAACGGTATCCTGAGAGTAATGTGACAATGAATTTACAGCGCTTAACATCGCGTTAATTTATTTAATTACGCTAGGACTCTTGACGAGTATGACTCTTGATCATGAAATGGAAGAGGAGCTGCACGGTGGAAAATAGCATTTTATGCAGTGTCAAATTACATTAAATTTTCGGATTTGTAATTAAACCTCCCGTTACGACGACGATAGTAATGCACAAAGCGTGGCCGTAGTTGACCGGCGTTAAATCGAATTTTCCGCACCGTCGAATCAATGTTATGTTTACGATCTATCTTAATTTATTCGCAATGTAAGTTTAACCCAATCTGTATCGTGATAAAGAACATATTGCCCATCAGAACATATTAGCTCTCTCGGGCTTTCAGTTTGTTTGTACGGTGATCCATCAAGCGTCCGCTGATTCTTTTACACGCAATACAAAAGTTAAAAGAAGATACTGTGAATGAGAAGATGACTATGACAGACAATGGGAGTACGGAAAGAGCACTTTTGCTAACAAATCTAAAAATTTGACCAGATACAGATCTGAAAATAATTTTGTTGGGTCTTCAAAATTATTATATATTATATTCAAATTGGTTTGCTAGAAGATTTTTGTAGTATTATTAGCATTAGTATTATCATGTTTAAGCGTTCTACATAATAATTTTGATAACATAACGAAATTATTTTCAGATCTGTATCTGGCTAAATTTTTAAATTTGCCAGAAGTAAAATGGTTCTCTCTGAACAATACTTGCCGTGATTTTAAAATTCAAATGTATTGTTTAAGTTTTATGATACATGTTTTTCACTTTATCAAAGATAAAAAATGCTATATAAAAGCCTATTTGAATTTTTAAAATTTTTTTTCTAAAAATAAAAAATTTTGTTACAAAAATAAAACTTTTTGACTTTTGAAAAATTAATAATTTTTCTTTTTAGGATAAATAACTTGTATTATTATTTTTGAAAAAACATTTTTTTTACATATATGCCTAAAATATTGCCTCTAAACTACATTCATTATTATTTCAATTTGTTGATTAAATTATAAACGATTGTGAAAAAAATATTATTTTATTTCACAAAAATTTTAATTTTTTTATATTATTCAATCGTAGGATTTAACACGCATATAAATATAAAATAAGATGTAATTGAAATTTGATAAGCATGTAATTTTCATTCTGCACGATTTCCTCCTATGATCACACACGAGAACACTAACAGATTGATTATTGAACTCATTTTAGATAACGAATATGTCGCATACCGCATCGGCAAAAAGATCATTTGCTATGTCGACATCGTGTTAAATGATAAATTGCCAGTATTATACAGTACCAATGCGTTTCGGCTGATTGCGCCGCGGATAAAGAAATAACTAATCGCTTATATAGGGTTAACAACCGCATCAATTCATCGATCAAAGTAATGTCCCGCGCGATTAATCATCGTTTGCCGGCTACGTTACACGGCATTACGTATTACCAATTTCCAAATATCGCGAAAAAAAATAACTAAATCTCTGATTAGTCACGCATTTGAATATCTAAAAAAAAAATTCAGATTTCATGCTTGCTTATATTAAACCTGTCGACAAGCAACAAGCAAAGATATAAGTTTAAAGAGATTATAATAAATAAAATATATGGATTCTTTTTACATATAAACAATCGTATTTAATTTAATACGATTCTCCCGATCCCGTAATTATTGCGCTTTCCGCAACTTTGTCAATTGCCATTTATCATAGCATTAAAATTAGCGAGTCATACAAACAGCGAAATTTTTATCGGTGACATTAATCCTATTACTTAAGCTGGAAAGCGCAGCTTGACTTTATTCTCGAACGCAATAATTAATAACGTCGCATTGGCGGTAAAAACCCTCTAAAACCACTGTGGAGTTAAGACGAAGATTACTTAGAGTACAATAATCATGATAAAGGCTCGGCTTCCGTTTAAAGATGTAAATATCCACGTTTAACTTTACGTTGGACCCGGCGATTTTTCTAACCGATCCTAAGATTCTTCAGACAACTCCCAGACGACTCCCTTCTACTTTTATTTCCGTATTGAATTAATTGTAAGAACCATCTCACAAAGTTCGATGCAGACGCCGGGTGGACGCTCGACATCGCGGATAAACGAGCGATCGCCTGCCAGTGTTCAGTCGGCCGGGGGTAACGAAAGCGACAAATTGCTATGGGGGAAGTTTTTCGATTAAAGTCTCGCTTGCTCGGCGCGATTCAAAACCTTTCTCGGTCAAGTTTCCACTTGCAGCGATACGCAACCCGGCATAAATAAAGACGTTCCTCCGCAAAGAATAGCGAAGCCGGAGAGGAAGTAGCCCCTGTAAAAGGAAGCGAGCTTTGTCTCCTGCGGAATTTTGCGTTAACCATCGTTGAGTGCGAAAGGAACGACGACTATCGAACAACAATTGCGATACGTGGGGTAACGTCGTGGAAAAACTACGATGACGCCTCGCTGCGAGAAATCCTCAGCGATCATATTTCGATTAAATGAAACAATTATAGCGGTGTGATTCGAGTTCTTAATTAGATCCGTTCGACAAGATGGCCAGTTTAAATGTCCGATTCTTCGGTGATTTTTATCCCTCTTTCTCTCTATCGTTCTCTCTTTCTTCCTCTTTTCCTCCATTAACGATTCTTTACGAATTTTCGAAATTTGTCAGAGCAGAATACTACAAATCTATATTTTGGTTTCACGCGAATAAAAAAGTCACGTTAAAACAGGAGTGATTTGACGTAATCGGCCGTGAAAACAAAACGTAAAACGAGATCAGTTTTATCAAATAACTTGGCGAACTTGTATTATCCCCGTAGGATACATGACGTTGCGACAATATGTCCAGGACGGTATTGCCATAAAAGCACACGCTTTTGTTCCGTGCGGTCACGTCTGTCGCGTACAGAACGCAAAAAGGAAATGCTAAAAATTTCCGCTGTGAAATATTTGCCAAGCAAACGTTTGCCGCTCTAGCTGTCAAGTAGCCTTTAAAAGCGCGAACTAGTAGTCATGTAGGACACAGCTCCGACGCGATCGTCGCCAGAGTCAGGCGGGATTGTCAGCAAAATTATTGTTATAACTTTTATAATCGTAATTTTTTTTTTTAATCTTTTACCTTTCTCATTTATATTTTTTATGTAATTGCCATTACCTTCAACTTTGATAGTCTGCGAGAATATTAAAATAAAATTGCATTATAAAACTATTAATTGCGCCATCATCTCTCAATATTCGCCGCTCTGCTGGAGCGCCCTTCGAATCGCTCTCGTACTTGTCACAAAATGCTCGCTCGAACGGTCCCCTTTTTTTCCGCCAGTTTCTCACAAAAATAGGAACGTCAAGTACGAGAGCAATTTTCCGCAAGACGTCTCTGCAGCATGTAGTTTCACGCGGAAACTTTTCTCCCTCCGGGAGAAAACCGAGTATATTTCTGTCTGCAATTAGCGCACTTTAACGAAGTCATTGTCTCATTGCATTCTTCGTCCTTCTTTTCAACTTGAAGCGCGATTTCGCGAAAAGGACAGGCCTCATTATGGAAGCTCCTGCATACAATGATTTATGCAGATCCAATGTACGGATGATGAATGTCGCTTCGTGGCGTCGATGCGAGATGAATAAGTGATATGCGTGAAATTACGTTGACACACAGCGCACTCTCAAAAGCTATCATTAAACACTGTATTTCTGAATTACTTTTATAATATTTCTCCTTTCCGTTCCCGATACGAATAAGAATATCACGTACGCGTATATACATATATATTCTGAAACTTTTCTTAAACATTTATAGGCAATACATTATGATAAAGTTCCTAGTATCCTCCACGTCCGTAGCAGCGAGTTTGCGAATTGTTTGCACGAGACTGAAATATTCAATTCGATGCAGCAACGTAAAAAAAAAAAAACTATTGATCAATGTGAAGTGTGTTATCAACGTAGTTCGGCCGTCAAATATTTATTCAGCGCAGGTTATTATTTGATCTATTGTTTGCACAAAGTACAAACTGGAAGTGATCATTTTGACTCGATTTGCAATTAACTTACCTTTTTACCACGTTCTTCGCCTGCGTAAGAAAGTTCGCGTGAAAACGTGCGAATGGGGCGCGAGCGTGCCGATGAGAAAAAAGTTAGGGAGCGTGCGGGATTGAAAAAAGTTAGGAAAAGAAGAAGAACGATTCGAGTTGTGATGGATAACCGGCGATTAGTTAGGACAAAGAAGCAAAATGCAAGGGCAAGAGGAACCGGCAAAATTGAGGAATTCTCGTTAGCCTCGGAAGATGGTCTCTTCTTTCACACTACAACGAGCAATTTCGTGTTGGCAATTTCGCTCGAGAAGTTTCTATAAAGTATGCCTTCCGAACGGCACATATTAGTGTGATTGATACATTTTTTTAATCTTGGGATATATTGACTGGCATTTAATTAACGACCGATATGACGTACCTGCGATCGTGGCTTCCGCGATTGTGTTTTAGATATATCGAAACTTGAAAATTAAAAATCTCTCCCATAGAATATACAGATTTCAATATCGCAATGCCACGTAACACGGAGAAAATGCAAACACATACGTATATATTCATATTACTTTCAAGCGTCGTCAAACGCGGCGTACGAAATACATAGTGTACATGTGGAATTCTCGTCGGCGAACTTTCGGGGCATTGAAATTTCATCGTCGTGTATGTACCTGTTGTAGCGTGAAAACGGACCTGATGGAAGAGGGGGCCAATTCGACTCTCAGCATAGCTAAAGTCGGACCTACGGATAGCGGAAATTACACCTGCCAGCTTACCACCATGCCGGACCAACCCGCCACAGTTCACGTGCACGTTTTAAACGGTGAGAATATTTTTGTATTTCTGATGATTCTCAATTGCTTTTACGAAACACCTTTTATCGTCGTATCATGCGGAATTAACGATGCTGTCATCTAGTTAGTTTACCTGCGTTATATAGGACCTACGTTATATCAAAACTTCTACAATAGAATCTCTATGCTTAAATGATCGGAGAACAAAATTTTTGAAGAATTGATTCTCAAAGACAGTTTTGAAGTATGGAAAATTTATTTATTGCACAATATTCTGTGAATGCAACGAAACAAAAAATTATAACTGTAATTTAACAGTCTTCCTTTTCATTCATTCTATTTTCTGCGTTCTGTTGAGTTCTGTCAATTTACATATCTTTTAGTTATTTTAGTGAAACTTCTGTGCTATGCTTTATACTATTTAAAGCTCATTTTCAAAGTAGCATATGCTTTAAAATAACTAAGAATGTAAATTTTTTTAAGTGTCAAGTTAATTTTTAATTTCGCAAACTTGTTTGCAGAATTTAGACTACCGGAATTAAGAATCCATCTCGCGTATGTAACAAAACGTACTTGTTTATACCAAAACATACGTGAAACGTTTATTTTCATTTCTTTGACGATATTAATCGAACGTTTAAATTAATCGAATTTAACATAAATAATATAAAAGTTCTATTATATTTTATTTGCATACATATACATGTTTCGTTGGATTTGGAATTGAAATTTATTTGAAAAATTAGTTCCTAAAATTCTACCTGATTTAGAACAGACTGTAGAAACTTCTGTCTCAAACGATTCGCTTAACGTGATACGAAATTGAACGGATTGTTAGCGGAAAATCGTGCTTCAAGTCTTAAGTAATTGACGAATTCACAACATTCAGCGATGCGCGGTATTCGGTATTTCATTACAAAAGCTACAGCCGAAACGTTTGTATATAACTTTCTCTGTACAGTAGCAGCTCTCGTCTATTTATTATCAAAGTAGGTGCTTTTGAAGCATTTAATATTTATCTTGAACTAAACTCGCAGATGCGCCTAAAAGTCCTCTGATGTTGACTCGTAGGAAGTTCGCATGTCGGAACTCGTTATAAAGGATCTTCTTAAAACGCTTTCGTGTGAAAACTCGCGACGAAACTAAGTACGCAAGTCAAATTCTCCAACTATGCAAGACAAATTTCGTACCATTGCTTTGATGTTACGTGACTTATGTATCGTTGTTTCCGAATTAATCTCTATCCAACTCCGTAAGGAAATTCTTGTATCTTAAAGAAAATTTTGTATCTTTAATCATATGTTTTCCATCATCTTTGATCATATATTTTGCTTATCTTTTTCCTTACTAGTTTTTTAAGTAAATGCCACTTGCAATTTGAGATATTTCGCGTTTTCGTTATCAAATTAAAATCTCAAAAATACATATAGAACAGTTATTTTGTTTCTTGAATAAAATGGTTTAATATATATTTTGTTTTCTAACAGAATGTTGAAAATACAGAAATATACATCATAGCCAGGACAACTCTCTGTTTTGTGAAGATAACAGAGAAATTCACGATGCGACACGACCTTCGTCGATGACGAAGAGACTCACTTCGCGCGGCATGCAAAAATAATTCGTTCATAAATTCAAACACGTTTCGGCATATACGATCGCGTCTGTATTTTCACCTGGGATCGAATGCTACAGAATATACAATCCCTTAGGAACCTCGTGTTGCGAGATGATTCGCACAAACGTCACTTTGATTATCCTCCGCGTGGCTTAACAGGCTCGAAACGCGTCTCAGTTGGAACCAAATTATACAAGATGTTTCCTGGTACCTGTATCATGTCACTCAGGCTTTCGTATTAAGCTAATACCCACATCTAAACATGATCGATGCCATTTGACAAGGAAACATTCGCAGCTTGCATCACTTTTAATAAGACTCGGATTTTATAATAGTTGAAAAGCTTTATTTTCTAAATACTTTCATATTTAATAAAATATTTCTTAAATATGTGCACTTTGTCGAAATATCGATATCTTTTTTAAATTTACTATTATTTTACAAAATAGCCAGAGGTTATCGGTGATTAGGAAAAGACCCTGCGAGCGTTTCCTTGTGAGTGTATTTGACGCTGTTTCAGGAGAAAGTTTAGCCGAGTTACATCATAGCGGTGCACAGCTCGCTCGAGCGGATGCCGCTAGCTCGTCGCTTTTCTTCCTGGCCGTCATTCTAGCCCGATCGGGTCAGGTGCTCAGATGAAGGCTCGACCAACTTCCTCCGGGTGCCACGAGAGCCCGGGTTAGCGAGAGAGCATTTCGTGACGATGACAAAGAGACAGTGCTCCACAACGGAGGTGAACGAGACGTTGTCACTTGTGCGTCATACGAACTTTTCTATCATCGTGATGAGAGTGGACACGAGGGCCAAAGAGGGGAGGAGTGTGTTACGTTAACATATTGCGTTGACATAAGGGACATAGGTGAAATAGAGGCGGTTGGCTGCGGTTGTCTTGGAAACGTTATTCTAAAACGCGATATAGATCGCTCGACCTTCGCGAGATTTGGGGCGTGTCTGTATCGCGAAATAATACCTTCGTCAATTTTCAACGCGACTTTATTCGAGCGATTGTACCTCGGGATTTAAATTTTTCACGCGGGATAGACACCCCAGTGAATTGATCGCTCGTCAACGTTTCTTCCATATCCAATTAATTCGAATCTCAGAACTACAAGCTATATCATATACTTATTTATGAAAGTAGTACGGATTTAGTGACTATTTATCGGTGACGCGTCGTTCATGAATGTGCCTATCCCTATCTTCCTTATCTCGGCTCGTTTACGAATTTCGCTCCTGCGAAATGTTCAAACGTTGAACGCTTCTGTGCAACAAGACGCGCGCATACTGATTAAATTACCGCAAGTATGACACGCTACTTATCAGATGCGAGGCAAATTATTCGGGTCATTGTGAAACGATACGACGACGCTGTTAACATCGATCGTGCTGTTCGACGCGCGTTTGATTATACTCGATATTAGCATCTCACCAAGTTGTTTCTAGCCCATTCGCTCTCGCAACTAGAGATGACCAAAGCTACGGTAAAATCATAAATCTGCGTATCGAATAACCAATAACCGGTAAACAATAAAGGCTCGGGGCACAAACCGAGTTGGAGTGGCTGCTATCGCGTATCACTATGGCTGTGATAATCGAGACAAATTGCGCTGTTCGATTCGGCCTCCATCCATCACTATTCGCACCATTATATTACAAAATTCTCTGTATCCACCGGAGCATTTTTTTTTTTAACGCAGAACGAGTGTGAGGATTAACACGGAACTCGTAAATTTTTCAATTAACAGGATCACGAGCTTCCATCGTTTTATCCAATAATATTCTTTTATTAGTGATAATTAAAAGGCAGCAAATTTCCCATCGAAGATATCGAAACATCGGTTATCGGACCATCGGAGAATCGCCTATCGATAAGAAGGTTTGTTGAATATTCTGAGATTATTTAAATTATTATAATAAATTATTATTGTTAATTATTATTATTATTATTATTATTATTATTATTATATGATATGAAATATTATACGCACTGTAAATTAAATTAATCTGCCATCATTTTTAATGAAAAGTTCTAAGATGAGAATAATTAAGGAGCAAACAGATTAATTGCTCGCTAATATCGGTGCCCGTTCTTTGTGACAGGATGTTAATATATTGTACGTTTGTATGAATTCGTCAGATACATTCAGATACTGTATTTAATTCGCAGCGTACGCGGAAGCAAATGCAATTCTGTATAATTTCATAATATTTAATTCCGGGTCTTGTGCTGTATCATCTCACATTGTAAAATTTAAAATACGGCTTATTAAGACACATTATCTGAATGTATATTGTATAGTGATGAAGGTACGCTTGTCTTTCATGCAGCCAACCAAATCTCCATGCTATGAAGAGAGAGAGAGAGAGAGAGAGAGAGAGAGAGAGAGAGAGAGAGAAAGAATGAGTGTGTGAGAGAGAAAAGAGAGATTATGCGCTATAATATATAAATTTAAGCCGAACCTAACGTTTTTTCGTGAGAAAGACGAAATCACGTAATATATAATATGCATTTTACAAAAACTCGCCTTGTCTCATTATATGCCTCGCGGTGATTGATTTTCGAAACCTGGACGACAACACGCGGTCTTTCAGGTAAGTATCATTTTTCGAATAAAAATTACTTTAAAGATAACTTTAAAGAGCATATAGTTAAAGTAGCACTTTGGAAATAAAACCTAAAATATAAAAGTTCTTTTAAGTCACAATTTTTCTGCAAGTTTATCGTGCTTTTTTTTGATTGTGTCATATGTCTCGCGACTTGCAAACATGTCTTTTTACATAATATTAATTTGATTCGAATAATTTTCACACGCAATAACTTATCCGTATCGGGAAAAGTATCGGACGCATGATTTGATAATGTGTATATATATATATATATATATATATATATATATTGCAACGTACGAAACAGAATGAAGGATAACTGATGCAAAATCGCGCGAGAAATTTTGTAAATCGGCGTGCACGGCAAATTAGAATTCCGCACGTACAGCCGACGTTGACGACATCATCTCTTCCGTACTTTGTATCGCCTGTCTCGTTTAAGCGAGGTATTTTCTCCCGCTCGAAGCTTACTCGATTTTCGACTGGAAGCGCGACCTAGAATACATATGTGAGATTTTTATTGAAAAACAAAGGGGTATCTCGATCATTACGCCTATTTGCAAATTTTTATGAAAACTCTGGATAAACATCGTTTCCAAATATTTGAAGTTACTTAAATTATAATAAGTAATATTGCATGTGATATATAACTACTTATTTTTCATTATAATTATCTACAAAATTCATTACAAATTTTACTATTTTTGGTGAGAAGCTTGTGACAATTTGATATCTATTTGTATATATATATATATTGTGGTAACAATAGAATTTTTTGAAATATATGAAATGTATTTTATAAACTACATAATAAAAATTGCTTAATAATCTGCTTGTCATGAATTATTTAATATAATAAAATTATTATATTAAATAATATAATTAATATTATAAAATTCTTGAAATTTTACTATTTTATTAAAATTTAAAATTCTTTAAAAAATTATATTGTTCCAATGACCATAATTTTTGGAGAAAATTTTAAGAGAAAATTCTCTTCAGGATAAATTTTACCAAAACAGTATCGATTAATTTTGATTAAAAAAAAATGAGGATATTCAATTATAAATATATCAAATAGTGAGATACAAATAAATAACGCGCAATTTGATTTTATTAGATCTATTGAAAATTCTAAGAGTTAAAAAAAGGCGGTGCGACCAAACGATCGAGTCGAGTGTTTCTCTCGGGAGAAATATCAAGCGCGCGGCGGTATTTGCGTTTTATGAAAGAAAGATATGACTCGGCCTTTGCCCATGTTCGAGCTTCGACTAGCTCGTAACAAAGCGGTGCACTGTTCCGCACAGACGCACGGCCGCTTTCACGCCGCGATTAAAGGACGAGCGACTGTAAAAAATAACGCCGCCGGGATGTTGAATTCCAACGTTCGTCCCGCCTCGACCAAGATTTAACGACATTTCAGACGTCACCAAAAACCAGGTACGAGACTGAATTGCGCTCAACGTCGTTCCGAGGAGAGAGAGAGAGAGAGAGAGAGAGAGAGAGAGAGAGAGAGAGAGAGAGAGAAAGAGAGATCCATTTCCGGAACGACGTTTCGTTACTTATCGTGCCGCGCGTATACGGTAGAACGTCGCGCTCCGTCTCTCATCGGGGAGATTGAAGCCGGCGGAACTTATCGTCAACCCCCTGCCACGAGTATGGGGATACGCCACGAGAAACGTGCGGGAATGCATGTGGGAAGTAGCTCAGGCGCACCGACAGATTGGACGCGGCTCCATCGATCTCGTCGTAGGACCTCCAGGACCAGGAACTCTATTCATCCGTGCGCGGCCCTTCAACATCCACGCGAACGAGATTCTTCATCCCTAAGATACCCTCCGTAACTTTTCACGTTCCCTTTCGAGAGCAGACTCTCGTTTGGAAGCGGAGCTGTGACGGCACTCGGAAGTCCTTCGAGTGGACGCCGCGCGGAGAGCGCTGCTGAAAATTCCGTCAATGTAAACACGATGACATTCGTTCGCGATGAAAGTTTTATCACTCGACGTTTAGCCAGATTATAAAATATCTCTGTTTTTCATATGGAAATACATGTTCGAAGTTTAATCTGCGACGAAATATGTAGAGTCCCTCAGCCCGCAGAGTTTCAACTTTATTTTTTAACTTGCGTTTATATACGCAAATTGTATAATCAAATTATTAAACATAGTAATATTTGACATTGTTTCTGTCGCAGTTAGTAACAATTTACAATTTAGCTATGTTGAAGATATCGAGTTCAATATTACAGAAATTTTATATATATAGCATTTACGTAGTGAATACGTTCGAAAGAGAGAGAAATCGACTTGTTTCCAAAAGTTACAAGAGAGAGAGAGAGACTAGATTTATAGTTAAATGCAATTTATGCGAATTCCGAACTCATATAATTTCAAGCAACCTGCACGAGGGACTCACTTTGGGATTCGATGAAGAGGTGAAGCACGGAAGGAAAAAATTGACTACGGTTATCCGTCTTGTTTTCCAACTTTTATCAAATAAGTCTCTTTACCCCATGAATGAAGTCTCGAAGCAACACGCGACGGTGGATAACGTTTGTAACTTTTCACACTCGCCTGCGCCAACGTACGCTTCCGGATTTCCGGATCTCATCTCAGCACGTGGCCGATCCAGCACGCCGGAGGAAAATATTCAATGCGGAATAGCGCCGTCACTACTCGCGTGACTTGATTCTTGATGCATTTTTCACGTGGCACGTGTCCAAGCCGTTTAGCGTCGTACAAATCAACGCGTGGCAAGCGGCTTATATGAAACATTCGGAAGAATGAATGTCGCGAGTCTTTTATGAAGTGACTTTTGTGTATCTTCGAGTTACGTATTCGAGAGCTCTTTTCTTTCCGATCAAATGCAAATATCCTGCATTCCTTATTCTTCCTTTAAAGTTTTTAAACCGACTTTCCGATTCAACGATCTTTCCGGTGATTATCGAGAAACGTGCAAAAGTAGAAGAATAGACGATTCGACGTCTATCTCGTTACAACCTGTAATTATAAACGGACATCTAACTAGTTTCAGAATGATCGCGTGCCTGTCTGTTCTCCACACTTCTAATCAAGTTCAGTGTGTTGCGTGCTCGTGTCTAGTGGATCAGTAGACACGAGCTAGACGATCTCATGGCATCTTCTTTACGTGCATGAACGTGCATCAAAAGAGATAAAAATGAATTTTTAATTGTACTAGACACATAACATTTCAGAGTAAAATAGCAGAATAAGAAAGATTTATATTTTATTTCATATATGTATAACATTTTATAACATACAATTAACAGTCAATTAATTGCTATAATGGCAATGAAATTTATACAAACTGTACATATTAATTAAATAAATTATTTAAATAATTAAAAAATTAGATAAGATTAGATATCAAATAAAAAAATAAAATAAAATTTTAAGATTTTTAACAAACTAATTTAAAAACTTGTATATTTATAAACATTTATAGTGATTATAAAAGACAATGTATATAATAATGTGTATAGCAAATGAGTTATAAAATTATCTCATGTTATCTATGGGAGACAAGAAGACTTCAGCGCTTTGAATGCAAAATGAGTTTTTGGAATATAAATATAATACAGCCATTTTATAGTGATATTATAATGGATTTACGATTAATGTACCTTTACAAATTTTTATATATGAGCAAATAATATCTGTTCGCATTATAGGAAATGTTTTAGCAATGGATGCGAAAAACATGCAACTTTACGATGCAACGCTAGTCTTGGCGGCGGGGAACAAAATTTATGAATCCCTCCGGTTCTTAAAGAATTGACGACAAAGAAGCATATTGCTCGCAAAATGCAATATCGAAGTTTTAAGGTTGGTGCAAGGCGGGAACGTTACTTTCCCGTTTGAAAGAGAAAGAAGCATCACAATTGAAGAAAATTATTCTGAGTACCGCGAACATAAATGAAACGTAAATTTCGATAATTATAAAATAAATTTTTCGTAACTTGTGATGGAATGTATATAATGAGATAATAATGCATTATATATTTCCTGTAATATGCAATAGAATTGCAATGTAAAAATTTTCCTGATAATCTAATAATCCTAATAATTCATTATTCTCTCATTGGTTATAAATAATGAAACGTCTGCTAATTTTTTCTGTTTTTTTTTTATACTTGCGTTAATTAAGCACAAATTTTAACACGATTGGGTATATGAATATACGTAGATGATAACTTAATACGAAAGTATCTTTATGTAATTATAATATAAATTCATACGTGAAAAGGAATTAATTCGATACAACGCATAGTCTCGCCTATAAAATTATGAAACGTAACGAGTACATAAACGTTTGTAAATTTACATTTTGAGCCATAGGGAGGTTAATTAACGCTTGATAAACACAAAATTGATTCTATTAGCGTTGTTAAAAAATTTAGCAAAACATTTTTGCCTTTATGTTTTAAAATATGCTGAACAACGCGGTAAAAGGCTCGAAAATAATACTGACGATAAATGAATTAATCATTAATTTTTAGCTTGAAATTGCTGACAGTTGCAAAGCAAGTGGAAATATCAATAAAAATTTTTTAGCATGGCCAGGTAAGTGTGGTTGTTATCCTTAATCTGCCACAGATTGTGTTACTAGATTATTATTTTTCCAAGAGGATGCGACACGAGGATTTCAAAAATCCCATGTTTTCATATTCCCGCATAGGAAAATCCGCTGTCGTGCCAACAATTCTGAGAAACGTGCAGCGCGCATACACATATACATTACACTTATATATATATATATATATATGATTCAAATATCCGTAATTGTTTCAGATTATACTCACAAATTTCTTTCATTTGTGTACAAAAAAAAAGAAGATAAAACGAGGATTTTGCATTTGCGCAAAATAAAAATCTGTCTGAGAGACAGAAAGTCTGAGAGAGAGAGAGAGAAAAAAAGAGTGAAAAAAAAGTGACTTCGCTGCTAAATAAAGATTTCGTAAAATATACTTCGCGAGCCTACGCGGGGGAGGAAATGAAATAGGTGTGAAGGTGTGAAGAAGATGTTCTCTCACCAAGGGCGCTGTTGCATCCTTGGCGCGAAGGCGTGAAGGCGTGTGTAACGCACACCAGGCGACGTTATATCGTCGGGAGAGGACAGCCGCTCCCGCGGGAACTGGACGCGGCAAGATAGCGCGTCGGTGTGTCGGCGTTATAAATCGCCGCGATTTCATCCCGGCCGCGCGTTGTACACGTCCGGAATGCACCGTGGCTGCGCACACCTATGCGCGTTCCCGCTCGTGGCGTTAGCCACATTTTCGGGTTTCGCTCCCTACTAGAGCACCGGGGAACCGGAAATTATTAAAGAGAGAGTAACGGTAAAGCGCGCACCGATGTGACCCAATTAAATGTAAGCGCGCGCGCGCGCACGCGCGGTTTTAGGGAGATTGCGTGCAAAGGGAAAAGATTTATACGCGATAATTTCAATCACGGAGAGAGAGAGAGAGAGAGAGAGAGAGAGAGAGAGAGAGAGAGAGAGAAGAGAGAGAGAGAGACAAGGATCGGTCAAATATTCATTTAAGATTTCTCAAAATAGTCAGTCTGATATCTCGGAGCAGGATATCTACGAGCGTAAAAATATATGATAAAGGCGCATCGCGATTCGACGCTAATTAAACTTTGTTAACTCGGACCTCTGTATCAGAATTTCATTCAAATTAAATTAAAGTGGGAGGAGAGATAAAATGGATAAAAAATTAAATCTTGTTAAATTGTGTAGTTCCAAACGTTTTTAAAGAACATAACACTTTTAAATGAGCGATGTGCCGTTGCAGTTTCCATTTATATCGCTGAAATCGTAAAACGTTATGTAACCCTTAAAATTAGACTCTACTATCTCCAGCTCGATTTTTAAATAGATTTTATAATAGCGGATATAAAAAGAAATGTACGATAAAGGTATGTTGCATTTTGTGAAATTCGCTTCGCAGAAGACATCTTCTTACGGCAGAATAACTCTATAAATAAAATCGCCTTAAGCAATGTCGGTTCATGGTACATCTCGAGTGCTCGCGGTCAGTCGGCCTTTATTAACACTAACTGACACCGTGGGTGGATACGTCTTGCAGATGATATCACGCCCGATGCTTCCGGAAGGGGGATTGTCATGAAACGTCATCGATATCTCATCGGCGCATATTCGCGTTGTGCAACAGTTACGCCTCACGTATATTCGTAATCTGTAATCGATAATCCTAAATTATGTCGAAATGGTGGCTGCAGCGGTAAATGACCGGCTTAGGATTATTATTAAATTATTTCATTCCATATGACTACTCTACATAAAAATATTTTTTCGCCAATTTCTCTTATTATCTTTCATATAATAATTAAGAAATCTTAATTTGCAGCTGTTATTAAATTTACCAAAAAGATGTGTTATTCGAAACTGGTGACGAGAGAAAAATCGGAAAATAAATTTGATCGTTAGCTCTAAAAAAATGAGGTTCAGTTTATAACCACATCATAATTAAAATCCGACAGTATATTCTCATTAAGGGAGAATGTGATTATAAAAGTGTAGAATTTTTTTTATCGTTATACCCAACGGCGCACCCATTTTAATAACACGAACATGTGTCTAACACGCTAAAACACGTATCAATGTCAAAATAAATTTATGTTTCATCGCATTTGAGAGTTCATTTTTCGTCCTCCGTTTTTTACGAGTAACGGTTTTTTTTTTTTTTTTTCGAAACGATTTGACATGCACACGATCCATCAATCATATCGGAGATAGTAGATACTGTTAGTGTTCTGTCCACCATGCGAAAACGTGTTTACACAACACGTATGAAATGCAACATTTGTTTATGTTCATTTATCACGCATCGCCGACAAACGATGGAATGCAAGTGTTCTGTTATTATCCGAAGCGTTTAATTCAAGAATTGATTCGGTCGGTTGCTAAAAGTGTGACTTGCGACAAAATTACAATAGGATGTTATTTACATAAAACGCAGGACAGTACTTGCCTGAAAGATATATTACAGATATATATTACGGTAGATATATTACTGTGAGAGATATATTACATCAAATAAAAATAATATAAATAAAATTACGAAATAAGCAATACAAATTGCGAGTGCCACAGGAGTGATTCAATGAATTACATCAATCAAGACTGGATACACAAGAAATCCCTTTTTCCCTCCAAAATGCTTTGTGTAATTAAATTTACTTGTATGGGAGTACATGGGTTATATATAATTCTTTTTTGGATGAAAAGGTAACGTAAGTATACCTGAGTAAGTAGTGGCTGAATTATATACTTTTATCTTCACAGGTATTGTCATTTGTATCACTTTCCTCCTGAGTTTCTCTACAACGTAACTGGGATGTTGCCCCGAAAGAACCAACGCAATTTTGTGGTTTTCGGTAATAAACTGCCGCGGCAAATGGCGCGGGATGTTGTTTCGTTGTTACCTTCGATAACCCGAAATGAATTTTGTATATCGCCACGTGCCAGAAAATATACAGTAACAAGGAACGCTATTTTATACTCGAAGCACGAACAATACTTTCGTCTTTATCCTCAGCAGTTTTGTTTCTACCCACCTTGGTATGACAAAAAAAAAAAATAATTTGGCGATGTCGAAATATATTTTTGCGTGACGTCAATTGTTACTAAACGATACGAAGAATCGTTGATTTTTACACGACGGGGGACAATGATAACAACTGTAACAAACAAGTTCGACCTACTTGTCGCAATTTGAATCCGTTAGATTAATTCTATCAGGCTGTTCCCTCAAAAATAAGCCTTTCACACGTACTTCGTATACAAATCTCTATCGACATTCCGATTGTACTTGTGTCGCTCGTTCATCAATTGCGGTGTATAACGGCAATAACGCGTGGGTGCGCGCAGCGTCATTATTAATTTGCCTTCCAATTAAAGTGCCACGTTGAAAGAAATTTACACGCGCGAGTCAACGGCGGATGAAAAAGAGCCCGCTGATATTCGCCGCAATATTTTACGCCCGTGTTGCACTCCCGCGAGCTCGATAAACAGCGACGCGGGGATGGATGGGTGTTGCGGGGTTGAAACGAACAGAACGAATAGTGAGCACGATGGGGTGAGGGATTTTCAGCACCGAGGAGAAGAAAGATGGAATCAAATCACAGAGTCTTCGCGCGAAGCTGTTCCGAAACGTGTGCGGCGATATTATAGATTTGAACGTGGCGCGTGCGTATGCATAAATACACGAGAAAACAAAGAAGCTCTCCGGAATGGGTGGTACAAACCAATAAAGAGTACAAAAAAAAGTTTCAATTAAATGTCAGCTTTAATCCTTCTATCTCGGCTCTCTCGTATACATATAAATTAAAGTTATTACTATTTACACAGAATGAGAAGCAGAGACGGCGCACTCTTTCCCACATCCGATTGTGTGGTTCGTTGCTGCTTATTAATTGCCGGCGATATTTCGTAATTTCTGACAGATCGTAAATATCGTCGCCATCGCTTCGTTATTTACCGTGGAGTATTACGCACCCGGCCACTCGGTTATTCCGATTTGCCTTGCGATCCACGCTATTGTCGGATATTGCTGAATTATGGAATCGATATGTAAACGCTAATACAAAAAAAAATGTTGTACTTGATGCTAACAAGCTTGTCATCGATCTGTGTGATCATTCCGCATTTTATTGAAATAAATAATTTATATTTTCTTATCATAATTAATTCTTAATCCTTGGAATCTTAATAGATGTTTACTGTTCATTTAATGAACTTGGACCTATAAACCTATAAATATTTAATATTAAATATTTAATATTAAATATTTAATAAAAACTAATTTTATTTAATAATTAATTTTTTATTTTTTATCAAACAGTTTTTATAAAACTGAATAAAACAAGCTCTACAGAGTTTATTATACGTCAATGAAATAGAACTCGTAGAATTTCGTGGCATCCGGAAACGTCATCGTAAACGAGGAACGAGTCCGAACTTTTAATCATAATTCTCTGCATCAAAGCAAAATGTAATTTAAGCGCATATCCACCGATTCCTGTACGCTATCAGTGTTAACGTTTGTCTGTTTGAAACAAGTCATCATGGAGCATAATGTCACCGCACAGGACGAGACAATTTCCTGTTAGCAACGTACATACGTAGGATACCGTATATATATCCTTCAAAGCTTAAACGGCGAAGTGTCCGATTTGCTATCTGGCTCTCCCCGCTCGATTGACCACTCGAAGAATCTGCGGAAGAGCACACGTCCGATCCCAAATTCGAGTTAGATTGAACCGGGGAGGATCGAGGTCGGAAATCGTTTCGGGATCGCGGCAGACCCTCGCGGATCGCAAAACTTCCTTCTGGTTCGTCAGCGGTACACCGCTGGAGCTCGCTACTGGAGGCTGAGGCACGTGAACCGGGTCAACCTCCATTTCGGATACGCCGTAAAATTGAGCGGGGTGAAAATACTTTGCGCAAAAGCGAGTTATCATCTGCAAAGGAAATGGATTTAGTTACGCTTTCGAATCGCTTCCGAAAGCCGGATTAACTAGGACGACCGAGCCGCGCACATTTTAACCCTCAAGTATCTCTCACTTTGTACCGGAAATTAGTAAAACATACAGATCGCGTTCGATCGCGGCGCCGGTTGCGAAATTTTATTGTCACTTTTATTATTTATTTAAATTCGAAAATACCGTGGCCACGTAGAATGTCTCCCAAGAGGGGTATCCCGGAGAATTTCGAATCTACGTTCCAAACTTGTAAATCTCTCCCTGATAAATGAAATAAAATTTACCGGTCTGTGTACTTTAAGTCACGCTGAATACGGCGTAATTTATTCAAGCTAAATTTGCAGCAATTGCCAACTGCGATAAAGGAAAGTTAAATCTCGCCGCGAAGAAATTAGAAAGAAAAGCGGAACTTCCAGCGAAAGTTGGTGGTGACTTTACAGGAAAAGTTTCGTCTCTCCTTCGACCATCATCGACCAAATAAAAATAAATGCTCAACGGGATGCATTAAGACGATCATTATAATATCTGTATCGTAAACATTTTAGAAACAACGTTATATCTGTACGTCATTTTTTTTAATCGAGCTACTCGAGAATTTACATTAAACTGCATAAAAAGTTTCATACTTTTTAATAGAAAGATTTATTTGCAATTTGTTTTGCACTTTCAGCGAAATAAACTTCTCCAATAGTCACTAATAAGTTATAGAATTTAATTGAAAACATTTACGGCTTATTGAAACTATCGAGCCATTTAAATGGAGCTTCTTTCATGAAAGCAAAGTGGCGGGAACTATATTAACTGCAATGCGATCCTTTCGGTCGATACCAATACCAAAATAAATCAAAAGCTGATCAAAAATAAAGAAAGCTGAAGCTGTCAATAAAAATTATATTTTAGTATTTTGCGAGTATTTTTAAAATACAAAAATCGTTCTTGCTATTTGATATCATTGGCTTGATTACCTTTATAAAAAGAACTGGCTAATGATTTTAATTATTTTTAATGTATTAAAGTTTTAAGTAAATATATAAAAATCTTATAAATTGTATGTAAAATCATTATTTTCTCCTTCACTGTAGCGATTTTGTTATTATTATTGAACAATATTATCTACAGATTCCATTTAATTTTTTATTGAAATTTTTTATTGAATGTATAATGTAAAATAGTATAAATTATTTATATTTGCGTTTCATATATGTATACACACACACATATATATATATATATATATATATATATATATATATATATAAAATAATGCGTCGTGACATGTCAGTTCTATATATCGAATGAGGATTCTTTTGAAACGTTCAACTTTCAGAAATTTTAGCCAGTTCCTTAACACCTGATGATAGGAATATGCATGCATAATCCGCACGTAGATACATAAGAAAGAGCAGGGACACGTCCCAGAAGACGCATTTACTAGCTGGATAACATTTTACACGGAGCCGAACGGAGAACGTCGAAGCGATACTTTATCGGAAAATCCGTTACGTAAAATAAAAGCACTCCGAGGCTTTGCGACGCGTTGCCGTCGACCGCCGTAGCGCGAGATCGAAATACGAGGCAGGAGGCAGATGCGGTGTTACTCGGCTCGCGTAGAAATGGCGCGCTGATTCGCCCAATAAACCTTAGAAGAGATACCATAAAAAGAAAAAAAAAACGTGAGAAGATCTTATCTCTCGGCTGAGACTTATTGAAGCTGCAAAAGAGATCTCAAACTCGTCAATAGCGTCTCTTAATTAATTCTTAATCCTCTTTTTATGACACGTTTGTTATGCACTGTAAAATACATTTTTTACTGCTCGGTTACCGCTATTAATTTGAATGAGAATGCAATCTTGTTTTTATGTAATTTATGTTGCAATTTCTTTTTTTTTTTTACAGTGTACAGCCCGTCGTTTCTTTGCACGTTTCGCGAACTTCAAGAGCCGTATGGCGCCGCGAATAAGAGTCGTAGAAAATCACATACGACGATCACAGGACGGAAAAGCTTTACGAAAATCCTGATTTATCGCCCCTTCTCGATCACTATCGGTATCACTATCGGCGCCTTGTGGGAGGCGCAGACACTGCATAATGACGTCGACGAATAATAACGTCACTGCGGGATTCAGTTCACGTCTTTGAAGTTTTATGTATTGCAGTAACGGATGGAGAGGGCAAAAGGCTTCGAGGCAGGTCCAAAAAGCGTATTACGACAACCTTTACATGTTCTAAAATAGAAACAGAAATAATATTCAAAAGAATTATTATAGCGAGGGAATCAATATACGGCGATTACAATCAATATACTTCTTTAAAAATTAAATTAAATTCATTTTTACTATATTTTTCATTATTATTATTATGATTTTTAATTGTTATAAAATATATCAAATTGTGAAATTAATAAATTATAAAATTAAACAACCTAATTTTTAATTAACTTAAAAAAAATAATAAAGGTTAATTATTATAAAATAATTTGTGATTGCAAAGAATTAATTTTCTGAAAAATATGTCATAATTTGAATTGAAAATCTTTTTTCTCACAAACATTTGAATAAAACTTAACTTTCATCTTATTGCAATTATCATTTCTATGGTTTTGTCTGTAGTTTTGTTAAACATCAAATATCTTAAGTATTTAATAACGTAATAACAAATCATATTTTTAAAGTTTAATTTTTAAATAATTATCTTATATTGCATGCAGAATTAAGTAAATAATATTTTTGCATCTGAAAAAGTCAATGTCAAATTTAAAATAAATTACATTAATATTCTTCAGAATAGCGTTAATTCGAATATAACTTGACTGTTTATTTAGCTAGATATATGATATACTTGATATGATATATGATGACTTCTTTGTTTCATTTGTCTAATTGATTAATTAGTCATACAGCTCCACTATCAAGAAAAAAAAATATAAGTAAAAAAGTAAGAAACTTTGTAGAGAAAAAAGCTATAACTTCTTATAACTTACTAGAAAAGTTAGTCTTTTCTGCAGCATATACTAACGTTTTTTTTGTACCAACGCTCCTGTTTCAATTAAAAGAAGAGTTGGCTTGATGTACACGCGAGGCAAAAAAGAACGCAAATATTAAAAAATGTTAACTAAACATTATATGTTTTTATATAAAAGGTCATAGATAGGAAAAAACGAAAACCCATGTAACTTTTCAGATTCAAACATAAATATGCAAATTTACTTGTATTAATATTTTCTTTATCAAAAAAGTAGCATTATAAAGAAAAAGATATATTTCATAAGTTGACATTGATAGATTTCAAGGTAGCTTAAAGTATGTATCAATAAATAAAAAGATGCAAATTTACTTCGCTGTCTGGTTTCTTATAGAATTAAGAAATATCACTACGTTAACACATACCTATCACTGAATGCGTAATTTTTCTGTCTTCAGTTTAGTTTATAATATAGAGGAGAACATAAAAAGACATAAATATTTTACTTATTCACGGAAAGTAATAATTCCCATAAATTTACGGGGAAAAATAAAAGTTTAAAATACATGTAAAATAACAATTTTACATACATTAAATTTGCAAATTTTTTCCTTATTGTTCTTCTTCAAATTTAAAAAAAATATATTATAATTATAAAAATAATAAATATAATATAAATTATATAATTTATGATTACAATATAAGTTAAAAATGATAAAATAATACATTAAATTGATATTAATAAAACTATTCCAGAATTTCAAATTTAATATAAATTCAATATACAGTAGAGTTCTATTTTTATTTAAACAATCGGGGAAAATGTTCGAATAAAGAATATTTTTCAGGATAATTAAAAGAATTACATTATAAAATGGAAAAACTTATTTCTTAAATAATATGTTTATATATTTATTTTTTAAATAATTCTGTTATTAATATAACAAAATAAAAATTTATAATAAAAATATTATAGACTTTATTCCATTTCCTCGATATTTCTGAGCTGAATTCTCATATTTTTCTTAAAGCAGCCATCTTAGTGGAGCTGCTATCTTTCTGTGTCTTATATCATCTAAGGCCTGTTTTTAAAGCAGCGAACCCTTCAAAATGTGACTGAGGGATGTTATTTTTTAGTGTTAAGACACGTTTGCGTACCGTTGACATTTCTATACCTGTGTAAAATTCATATTATTGGCATTGGAATTAAGGTCCATGTATGTATATCAGTACAAAACTGATATATATGCATAACATATTTCCTTAGAAAATATTGATCGGATAAATAAAAATAATATTGAATAAATGAAATATTTAAATTATAATTTAGATGTAATAAACGCTTTTATATTCGTAATCGTTTTGTTTATCAGTAAAATACAGATTTTTAATCTAAATTATAAATCTTACGGAAAAATAAATTTTGAGAAATTGGAATTGTACATAAAGATTGTATATCGAAATTAATATACAGAAGGAGGCCAGCTGTTTATCGTTCTGAAACTCTTGACCACGACGAAGAGTCTCTTTTTCGCTAAGAATATCTGCTGTGATTTGATTAGATATCTATTATTATATTCCATAAGATTATGCTGATTGTGTATTCCAATTACCCATTACGTTTCCCATTACGTCCAAAGACGGAAAAAGTTCAACTGTATTCGCTACTTGTTCTATTAGGATATTATTTTTATTACCAAGTAGGAAAAAGATAAAAAAACGAAAAATAATAAGCATAGTATTATTATCTTCCATGTATTAGATATGAATTCGTAAAATTCACAAACACAACATGCACGCAAATAACAAGTTACATAAATGTTAATTATTGATTTAATCGTTTTGTCGTAGATCGCAGACAATGATGATATCACAAAACACAAATTTAAAAATGAGATTTTCTACGAAATTAAGAAGAATTAAGATAATTCTACGACTAATAACCTCGAAACTAAAATTATTTAATTAATAACATTTATGAAATATTACTTTCTAATAATTAGAAAAGATTTTTATTGAAATAGATATATAATTCTATTGAATAAATGTCTTATTATTTTTTTCTGTATAAGCAAATTATATAAAAGAGTAATCTTTGATTTAATTGCTTTGTCGCGTGTCGAGAATTTTTATCGCATGTAAATAAATTTAATGGGATTTCCCTATTGAGATTAAGACAGCATCTCAAAATTAAGATTAAGATACATTTAAATTAAAAATATGTGAAATAAGAAATAAAATTTGAAAAATATTACTGTAATCCTTTATAAAAAAGGAGATGTTAAGATTACTCGCATTTCTCGAAGTTTATTGTTGCCGCTTTTCCGCGATGCTGATTGATTCTTTCGCTGCGCTAATTTTGTGAGTTAATTTGCAAATGACAATTTGTAAAAAACCAGGCGAGATTAGTAGCGAATGAAACTTTGAATCGAAACTTTTTGAACAAGGAAAGATAAGATGAACAAGAATGAATGAGTTTCTATTTTTCCATCACGATGGCTGTCATTAACGAATAATATAAAAATATATAATATAAAAAACTTAGTGGTGCGCGTGTAGCGCGCGCCTGTTATGTTCTAGTAATGAGTTCTAGTAAAAAAAGAATTTCTGAGGAAGACAAATAAAATTTTTAACATTCTTTCCGTATTATATAATATGTACTTTAAAAACTTTTATGATAGGAAGAATCCTCACGAGAAAGAAATGAAATCACGTATAAAAACTTATATAAATGTATATTTAATCAGCGCTATCTATCAAAACAACAAGTTACTAAATAAAGAAAAAGGAATTTTTCTTATTCCATTTTACTCATTCTTTTCTTTTTTTTTTTTCAAATATTTAAAATTTCCTTCTTTAACTACAATTTCTGTCGATTTCTGTCACTTGTAAATATAAAGGTAATTCCGTATTCAATAAAAGCTTGGAAGTTGTATAAGAATGACAAAAAAAATAAAACTTAAAGTACATTAAATTTAACATATCTGTGTATTTAATAGATTTAATATATATCAATTTTCTATTTTAGATGATTATACAATTAAAGATACTTCAATCAATTGAACTTTATCCCTGAATCGAAAAGATTTTGATCAATTACAATAAAATCTGATTCAAATCGATTTCTATCTAGAAAATATACATGTGTTTATGCATTTCATTCGGCATCGAGAAAGAATTGTATCGGTCAAAGTTCACTGTGCTTAAAGAAAAACTGTGTTAACAGCTATACTCAGAAAACGAAGAGCGAGAAGCGTAGAAACGCTTGCGGAAATAACTTTGCATGATTGCATCGTTTTGCGATCACGTCCTGAAAATCTCCGCCTTTGTTTTTCGTTGAAATATATAAAAAGAGATTACGCGCTTAATACTGAAAGTATTATTATTAAGTAATACGAATTAGGAAAATATATCTTCCATTCTCTCTTTTGCACATATATCTTTTGCACTTCATACTTCTTATTGCATCGTGTTACAAAGTCACGTGTCACTGATCTAAATCGGCAACTTGACATATAACGCTTCTTTTGTAGAGCAATGTACTAAGACAAATTTGCCAATAAGTATTCAATTTAGACCGTTCAACGAAATGTATAGACGCGGATGAAAAGATCAAGGTGACGAGGGAAGTTATTGCGATGAAGCAAGCGTGGTAATGTCGCACTAATTTTCCATCGATCAGTCGAGTTTACGCAGTTGCGAATGAATCGTCGTTACGTTTGCGTGCGCGTAAAACAATATATAGTTCCGAAGAAATTCTGTCAAAGCAGAACCGCAGTCATGTTCGTCTATTTTTACGAGACACGCGAATCGTCATTCTCATTTCGCGTGCCAAGTTTATATTAAAATACTTATATTAAGCTTTCAAAAGTGCTATATAAACAAGATGAAAGATGAAATAGAAGAAAGTGTATTATTCGTGAGAACATCATTATACGCGATTTAAATAATTTTCTTATAAACGACAATTAGTGGGTATTAAAAATATGAACAGATCATTCTCAAGTGCGATTTTCAAGAAACCTACGTGGTGTAAGTAGAAAATAATTCTCTATCAATCAACAAAGAAAGTGTCTGAAGAAAGAAACTTCATTGTGTATAACAACTTGTGTATAACAAATTTATTTTATGTGATATAAATATTCGTCAAAGAAAAGCTGTGACTTTCTCAAAAGAATTAGTATTAGATGTATTATTAGTATTAAATGTAAAATAGCTGTTTATTGGAAAAATACGACGAATAGCTATTTACAAATTTGCAAGGATTATATTGTATGCATATTATTTTCAACAACTTTTCGCAAAATGTTTTAAAACTATGGTTTAAAACTATGTTTTTTCTTCTTTAATTGAAAAATTACGATTTTAACTGAGGAATAAGATTATCGAGACAACTTCATACAACTTTATTTTATGTAAAAATATATAAAATAGAAATAAGCAATATATATATATATATATATATATATATATATCTGTAAAATATATATTTTCCTATGCATGCAGTTTTCTGAAAATTATAGTCAGATTGATAAAAAAGATATTACAGTAAGTTAATTGATGAATCGTTTAATTTTAGGTTTCTTAGGACAACAACATGCAATAGATATACGAGAATGTTCAAGGTCTGAGATCTCATTATTTTTTTTATTGAAACCAGTTCACGTCGCTATAAAAAAAACTTATGCATAATCTAAGGTCGATCAAATTACTTTGAATTATTTGCTGGTTGTCAAGATGACAAACTGAAAACATTGATTTATTCATAGTAGACTTGGTTAATTTAATTTATACTAATCTAAACAATTTAATCAAATTAAAATACATTATTTTTTAATAAAATTATGAAGAATTTATATTTTTCTAATTATATTTTTTTCTTTCGTTCTTATAGGCATCGTAAAAAATATTTTAATCAATAAAATAATTCAAAATAAATATAAATCTTTGAAATCATTCAAATGAGATAAACTGATGTAACTATTATTATCAATTTTTGATGTTACACACGATGTCAAAAAATACGATTAAAGAAAAAATTGTTATAAAAATTTAATTAAAAATATGATATTCAATTTAATAAAATTGAAACTGTTATATAAAATGATCTAGTTAGTAAGAGATTTGGGAATTTGTTAAAAAAATACCAATTAAAATTCTTTAATTAATCAACTTTCATTGTTACTGACAGATTTTTCAAATATCCAAGAACTTATCTGGCATATCTGAATTTTGATAAGCGATCCAAATCCAGCTTTTACGTCTAAGTTATTACAGCGTTATGCGTTTGTTATGCATTATTCAAGGCTCTTTTATAAAGAATGAAAATGTCCTTCAGACATCTTTCTCTAATTGTTTGAGTTGGTCGAGTTTTTGTTAGCCGGATCAACGATATCTCTTTACGTAAGACAGAAATTGTTTCGTCGCTCTCCATGTCGCGTAAACAGTAAACATAAAGCAAAATAATCATACGAGAAGAAGAGTCGACAGAGCGCCCCAAAAAAAGACAAGGATTAACAAGATCCCTGAGATCATCCTTCCCACTTTGAATATCCCCACGAAACATGCATCTCACCTCTTAAGATGATCGTGCGACTCCGCTGGAGAACGGAGACGTGTTCGTCGACATCGTCGACATCGTCGACATCGTATCTCCGATGAATCGGAAGTAAACGTCCAAGAAAAACGAGGTGCGGCCGACGCCGATGCCGAGAACGATGAACCTACCGACGATCAGCGGTAACTTGTCGAACACCAGCGATCTATCCATCAGTTTGCCAGTTTGCGATAACCTCACCAATTTCGGCCAGGATGTATTCGCCGAACGTACGGCCGAGTTTCTGTATAACTCCAATAATGCCACGTGTCTAAAACACGCACCGACTCTCACCCAAGCGGTATTCCTCAAAGTTATTGTGCTAGCAGTTATATCGGTTTTAAGTTTGATTGGTAACTTGGCCACAATATACTCAATCATAAAAAATCGCCGGAAGAATCATGGCTCGACGATCTATACGCTGATCCTTCATCTTTCGGTGGCCGACCTGCTGGTCAGTATCTTCTGCCTCGCTGGTGACGCGATCTGGAGTTATAATGTCGCGTGGCTGTGGGGCAATGTCGCGTGCAAGATTTTCAAGTTCCTACAAGTATTCAGCCTGTACCTGAGTACCTTTGTACTGGTGCTGATCGGTGTCGATCGATTCGTCGCGGTGCGATATCCCATGAAGGGTCTCAATTCGTCTCAGAAGTGCTCGCGATTCGTCCTTCTCACTTGGGTGCTGTCTTTTGTACTCGCCATTCCGCAGGTAAGATGTATTTGCTATTTGCATTGATTTGTTATTTGGTATTTGTTATTTCTGTATTTCAATTATAAGTCAATAGAAATAAATCAAATCTCATTAATCTCATTTCGTATACATACTTCAAATGTTAATTTTATTTCTTCTGTTGATTTTCTTCTTCTCTCTTTTATAATTAAATTATTCATTATTATTCCAAATAGTTGACATTATTTATTGTCATATTTACGACATCATTTTGATAGTAAATAACGTCAGATTGTTACTTATGATAGTGGTCATTCATAACCGTCAGTAAACAATGGCGCCTTCGCATCTTACTAATTCTGTGTGTGATAATCGGCATATAACAAAAAAAAAATATTCTTGTTTTGAAAACATTTGTATTCTTGACGTAAATATTAAATTAAAATTGTACAATATTTAGCAGATATAAACGTCAAAATATATTATTAATAATAAAAAGAAATTTCATATAATTTTACCAAAAACAATACTCAATATTTAATAAGTATTCTCAATATTTAATAAGAATTTTTATAAATTAAGAGAAAAAAATATTTGAATTTAAAATACTATCTTTAATAAAAAAAACTATAAGTTCTTAAAATTAAATTATATTTCTATTTAATTATATTTTATTTTTAGAAATTGTCATTCATTAGTTTATTAAACTAAATTATTAAGAGTTTTTATAATAACGATTCTTAATTTTATTTCAAAAATATTAATATGAAATTACTGATAAAATCAAAATTAAAATTAATGTTTTACATTGAAGTAATTTAATTATGTTATTAAATAAATACATAAATGAAATACACATACTTGCATCTTCTCGAAGAGATTTTTTTGAAACGTCGGAAAAAGATATTATTATTGTTATTATTATTATTATTATCAGCTTTTTAATACTATAAAATTATTATATCGAAATTTTGAGATTGTTCAATTTTCATAAGAATGTTATATTGATTATATTGATTTATATATGAAATAATAATTGCATTACTTTGATTAATTTTTTCTGCAAATGAAATTTCTTAAAATACTTATATGCTATTTAATATAAGATACTGAATGGAAATAAATAACGTAAAGCAAAATGTGCGTTTAATCACACATTGTATATGAATATATAATCTTTTTTAATTATGCAATTTTTTGTCATTGTATATGATTTTACTATAGAAATAAAACATACATTAGCTAAATGAACGTATTAATTTAAAACAAGTATCAATGATTATTCTTACATCTATGTATTTTATAAAACATTTTAATGGTATAAACATGTATTATACACACAAATCGTTATACATTCAAAATTTTGCAAAGGTTAAAATTCCAAACTTTTGAAAGATAAAAATTATGCCTTATTTTATATTTTAACATACATATATTTCTCTATTTTTTGTAAAAATAAAATTTTTTATTACGTGTGTGGCACATAAATTCTTAGATATTTCTTACACAAAATATTATAATAATTTTATTTTTTATTGGATATAAAAAATATGAATATGAAGCAACTTTTTACATATTTTACATATTTTATATATTTTACATATTTTACATATTTTATATATTTATATATTTACATATTTTTTACATATTTAAAATAAAATAATATTCTTCATAACATTCTTCTTTTATTTTTCAAAATCAAACAAGTATATATTATATTATTCCAATTATTACTTTCGCTACAAGCCTAGTAATTAATGTAACAAAGATATATGTTTTAAGAACAAAGATATTGCAAAAAACACGCGATTTGAACCTTCTAATTCTTGAAATTATGTTATTATATATTCAAGCTATACTTCATTATCTTAGATTCTAGATATAAAATAAAAAAAAAACGTTTCACATTTTAATTATTCTCAATTATCTTTAATGTGACATTCTAAAACGCGATATAAGAACAATTTTTAAAAGGACTAATCAATTGTTAAAATGTCATAATATTAATTCTTTTCCTATCGGCTTCTTATCTGATGATAATTTATAACAGAAAATTATATCGTTGACTCAGATGAATGATTTTCTTGAATATTAAGTAACCAATTATAAATGTCGTCAAGGTAGTTGATCAACTCAAACTAGGATATCGTTTATCTATAAACTAATTCCACGTGGAAATAAATAAGAGAATTCTATAAAAAAATCTATCGGGCGTTTATATTATCATTTTTTCTGATGATTTTAAGTTGGCCAAAGGTATAAAATTATATGGCATTAGTAAATGATTTCACCTAAGCTATAATTTGAAAATATTGAAGATTTCAAATGCTGCGTATCTTATTCGTCTCAACGATTTATAACTCGTTATAAATATAACATATTTTTATGATAATGATATGAAATCTCAAACAAATAGATTTTTTTATATTAATTTCGATTGCGATCTAATTGCGTCGGCAAGAATATATTGGAATAGTAACTTTACGTTTCTTCTGTTAATAATCGCATGTCATCCATATCTATCGATATCATACGGCATCACGATCAATTATTATAATAGATATAATTGCAATGGCTTTTTTAATCGATAATTAAGTCTAGGATCTTTGGAAAATTTCTTGGTTATAATCGTATTGGCTACCACAAACTGCGCTACATATAAGATACGCTACGTAACATATGTAAATTTAACATTATAAGTTTTTATAAGGAATAGAAATAACAGAATAGAAATAACAGAGAACCATGACAGAGCACAAATAAATCTCAACAAAAATCAATACCAATAATCTCATTTATTCGTTGAAATCAAAGAAATCTAAATTACTGTCACGACAATATTTTATATCAAGCTTCTGGAAAAAGAGCGCAAAATGCGCATTAATTATACTAAATGAGCAAACGATGTAATTTATAACAGACACCCCTTGTCGCGGCGTGGAAAAATAGACTAATGCAACAACACGTTTTATACAACACGTATTCTGTCTCACTTGCATCGTATGCATCATTAGTATGCAAAACACAATCTTGTACATCAAGGTACGTATACATGATGTTTCAGAAAAGAAAATTCATACTTGGCGAAATATGATAATATCAATCATTGTCGGGGAAAATGTTTCATACAAACATAATTTATGAAAGTACTTCATTTTCATTTTTAATCAACACGTTAATTCTGCAATATTGCATTCGTGAAAATTTTCCCCATTCTTTCGCCATTCAAGATTTTGACAATTCTTTCTAGAACATCCTGTATAAGAAGAATATATTTTCGACTTAACCACTACAATTAGCATAATGTAATTAGTAATGTTTAACGTTTGCAAAAATCTTTAATTCGATAACGCATCTCAATCTTAATCAACGTAACCTTTTCAGTATAAAACAGTCGTTCAATCATAATTTTTTTAGTTTCATTTTTATTTTGATACACTTTACGTGGCAAGGATACAGCAGTAAAAAATGTAGATAAAAGAATATATGCGTTTCCTGCTTAGTAACTACTGGCAATTAAATGACACAGCATTCGCAAGAATCTCTGGTAATTCGATCGTATAAATCTTAATTTCTTCTTTGAATTGGCTTTAATAAACAATATAATAAAATATATTAAATCATAAACATTTTTTACCGTTTCGCTTTTATTTCACTATGTCGCAAATGTACAACGGTAAAGAACACAGGTAATTACACAAAAAATAAATTCATCATAGAAAATTTTCTTTTTAACACACACACACACACACACACACACACACACACACACACACACACACACACACATTATATTTAAAACTGTTAGAGCACGTCAAGAAATTTATAAAAAATATTTCTAAAAATTTATTTAAAAATGGAAACGAAATTTAGAACCCTTCCCAGAACAATTTGAGTGTTATTTAGAGTGTTATTTAAAATTCTGTTGCGAAATTGAGGAATCTCAGGAGAGGCGA
This sequence comes from Pogonomyrmex barbatus, assembly GCF_055798465.1. Lineage (NCBI taxonomy): Eukaryota > Metazoa > Arthropoda > Insecta > Hymenoptera > Formicidae > Pogonomyrmex > Pogonomyrmex barbatus. Next base: position 7,639,128 of record NW_028297138.1, read on the forward strand.
TATCACTCAGCTGGCCTCACGATTAACATGATAACGGTATGCTGCGATCCCATTGTTCGGAAGGCATGTTTGAGCGAGTGCTTTGCTCGATGCCACCAATCATGGCCCCTGACGTAGTCTGGTCCGATCTGGTTAACTTGTCAATCAATTTGTCAGCATCCAAACTGGGTTCGATCCTAGGCCTCGTCCCGTCGTGAACACCGGAGTCCCATCTGCATCTTCCCCTTCTTCTCCTCCTGCAGGACCTTGACCCGCATCCTTCTGACCTTCCTCCCGCATCTTTGCTACTGCACCTGCAGGCGACTTTTCTGCGCTTGACATCTTTGTTATGTCGTGCCCTGCCACCTCTCGATCGATGAATCTTTCGCTGGCAATACAGGTCCAGCAGGCCGATTTCTTGAACGGCAACTTCTTGCTTTGCGATCTCATTGTCGGTCGGTAGGCTGTAGTAACTATCAGCCTTCTTCAATATGCCATAAGTAACTCCGCGCTTTAAAGCTTTCTGTATCTAACCCAAAACATCTTTGTGAACATAATCTTTTGATAATCTCTTAATAAATAAAAAGAATTTTCTTATTTATTAAAAAATTTCTGCAAGTTTTTGATTTTGAAATTAATATGATACAAATAATTTCTGCAAAATTATAAGCTGCAAAAAAATTTTTCCTAAAGTTTGTGATTTAATTAATTTAGAGTTTAGATTAGATCTTTCATCTTTTAAATCTCTAATTTAAAAAACTTTGTACCTTGCTCACCCTTTGTGTTACATAATATGCTTCTTTATACATTAAATAAAAATTCTCTATTTTCTAACGAAAATTAAAAATAAATAGAATTAGAGAAAAAGGAAAACATGATAAAAAATATGTAACAATTTAAAACTATTAAAACTATTAAAACTGTTAAAAAAATAATTCTTGATTTATTAATCTTGTTGATTTATTAATATCTAACATTAAATTGTAAAATTGTCAATAAAAAATGTTAGATAATTTAAATAATAATTTAAAACAAGTTTATAAACTAAGATAATAATTATGAATAATTACGATACTGACGAGTGACAAATTCTACAGTGTGATAAAGTAATTGTTAATAAATCAAATTTAAAAAAGACACAATAAATTTTCTTTTTAATTAACAGACTATTAAATCGTTATTGAATTAAATCATCAACAAAATATCCGCTTTCATCGGAAATTGCACGCTTAAATTACGCAATCTCTAAATGAATGGCGCAAAAAACAATAACCGTAAAAAATTTCAAAAATTAATTCGTTGTCAATCACATCATAGTGAATAATGGTATATAGAAAAAAACTTATTTATTTTAATACATACTAGAAAATACTATATCTCATTTGTGATGTAACGTAATAATGCATAGACTAGTTGAAAATCTTTTTGGTTATAAAACATAAGTGTCTTATTTCGTTTTCACTAACTCAATCTTGTATTGTTTGTATTAATAATTAAATCATGAACATTTAAATTTCATGTTATAAAGAAAAATAAATATAAATAAACGCTATAGATTTATATGATTAAAATATATTTAGTTTCCAAGACAAAAAGATATGTGGCTTATATCACATTATTTTCACTCAATGATTACATTAAAAAAATGAGAAATGTCATATATAAACCTGACGTCGTGCCACAATAGATGGTATATTATAAACAGATGAAATATAGCGAAGTATTTCTTGTGACGTCGATCCTTTAAGCTCACGAAGATTCTTGATCGCAGAGATCACTGAACTGAGGATCTTTGCGGACCGATGTACCATGATCGTGACAAAATCTAAATTAATAAAATCAACAAAATAAAGTTAATTGATTAAATTTTTATGTCTTATCAATTAAATGGCCATTAAATAATTCGGAATCAATTTGTATGACAATCCGTATTTTCAAAAAAAGATATCAGTCATAATTCAAATATCGAGTCACGAAAGGAATGTATAACTCCAGTGAAAGAGACAAGAAAAACAGGAATATTAATTAGCATGCGTATTTAATATTAGCATGCTTACAAAAGTAATGCTGCCAGACGTGAGATAACAGCAATCGAGTGCCATCACGTCCTCGAGGAATGATAAGTTCAAAATTTCGTTTTAACGAGGTGTATAGATGGATACAGAAACTTTTTGCATGAAAAAAAAAACAGTTTTACTAGAAAAATTTGCTTGGACATATTTGAAAATAATTTTAAGATTTATCAAAATAATTCTGTAGGACAAACAAAGTTCCCAGAATAACAAGAATGTTTGCGTATGTCATCAGATTTAAACGTCATATATAATTACTTTGATGATAACAAAATTGTTTTCAGATTTATATTCGGCCAAATCTTTAGATCACTTCAGCAAAATCGTTTTTCCCATGTTAGATCGATCCGTGTCTTCCTCATGTAGGTTACCCGACTCGATATTAGAATCAAAGAGGACGGAAACCGCGGAGTCACATCGCCTGACCGAATAATGACGTTGTCGCGACGGATAGGAAAAGACGACGCGATATGTGTGGCGGAGATTGATGGTAAACGTGTATCACTTGACAGGCCGGCTACGACGAATGGCTCGTTTAATCAATGCGCCTCTCTTGTTCCGCAAGATTCTTTTCACAGTGATGATAACCTTCGTGTCGACTCTCGCGTCAGCATCCTCGACCTTACCTGGAAAACACGGCGAATTTGGAAACTTGGCTGATCCCCCAAAGGCAATCACGTCTTGTATCAAGAGACCGAAATGAACAGACGTTTACAAATGAATATCGGAAGTGATGTTAACCTTTTTACATATATTTTCATACAATTTCCAACTCAAAATAATATTTATTAGACAATTAATAAGGACTATTTAATATATTGTATATATATTAGGTATGTAAATTAATTTGCTGCCTTCAAATTTTGCTCGTTCCTGAATGAAATCGTTTCTTATCTTTCGCCTTGAATTCCGACAGATCGAAAAATTATAGAAATGAAGATTATTTTAATAATGAAGTTTTTATATTATTTTTAATTTTTAAATAAAACTACAATTTCATAAAAAAGATACCAAATTAACTTATACACGTAATAAACACAGAGAGCGTCCTATATTTAACGTTTATGCAAGAAATTTTGTAAAACATATCAAAGACAAGTGTTTCTTTAGCTTAGAGCAAGTACAAATGACTGCAATTGCAATTTTTAAATAACTTATCCTCACGAAACTACGTATTGCTATGCAACGGCTCACGTTTATTCTGTCTTTCCATATAAATTGACATAAAAGATGCATGTTAACACGTGTTAACAGTATCTTATAAATATATTTTGCGACATGTTTCTCAGCTAATTTATTAACATCTCATCTTTACACGCAAACCTTTAAATTTTTATATTTCGTAATATTTCATAATATTTCATCATATATTCCATATTCTCTCTCGAATCCGAGACATTCACAATCAACGTGCCTCGTCATTACATTCATATTCACATCACATATATTCATATGTTACATTCACTATAATATTGATGTTTGTATATTTATACATCAACTTGTTTCAACAGATCGTGGTATTTCATGTTGTACAAGGACCATTCGTCGAGGTATTTATGCAATGCGTGACATTCGGCACTTACACCGAGCCCTGGCAGGAACAACTCTATGCCGGTCTCAGTGTAGTCTTCATGTTTCTCCTGCCATTAGCAATTTTAGTCACCACGTATGTATCTACGGTGACTACGATCTCCCGTAAGTATGTTTACGTTACTCGAAATTGCGCACTTGCGACGAAACATGATGTTCTTATTCTCACTGTAACTTTTCGATAAGTCGTATTTATATCAATAAGTTAAATGTCCAAAATTAAATACCAAGTGAACCTGAATTTTATAAACAATAAGGTCTTATTGTTTCTCCAGAATGTTGTAAAATATATAATGTATATTTTATTAAATATATAATATATATTATATTATATATTTAATAAATATATAATATATATGTATATTTTATTAAATATATAATATATATTTTAAGTTATCTTAAAAAAATCTTTGTGTAAAATTTACAGTGATTTATAAGGATACCAGTTACCTTTATAAATCATTGTAAATTTTTTTACACTCTTCAAATCTGAAATATTGAAGATGTATTTTGCAACATTTCGGAGAAAATGAATACATTTTCATCTTATTATAAAATGTCATAAAACAAAGGTTTTTACAGGTTCTCTTCAGAATAATATAAAATACATATTCGCTATTTTAAATTTCATGAGTATAGAATTTATAACGACTACCAATTCTTTTTAATTCTTAATTATAAAATAGATAAATAATAGATAAATAAATAAAATAGATAAAATATTATAAATCCTTTAATTATAAAATATTATAAAATTTTATTGTTTTTCCAAAGTGTTGCAAAATACATATTCAATATTCTAAATTTTTCACGAGCGTAAAATTTACAACAATTTATAAGAATAACTGCATAGAATTCGCGAAAAAATGCCTAAAAACGATCCCACTACGATTTCATCCCAGTAATAAACTATTTATCTAAAAATTTATTTTAGGAAGTCAGAAAGAATTCAAAGCGGGAGCAAAGAAAGTCTACGCCAGGAACAGCGACTTGAATAGGAGAAGACTAATGCACCGGGCGAAAATGAAGTCATTACGCCTCAGCATTGTCATCGTAACGGTATTTTTAATCTGGTGGACCCCGTACTACATAATGATGATCATTTTACTGTTTATCAATCCAAACGTTAGTATACTTTCATCGGAACAGCAACAAAATATTAGTCAATATTAGTATATCAAATACTAACGAAACAAAAAGCGTTGCCTTTCAGCTCAGCGAGGATTTGAAAAATGGAATATTTTTCTTCGGTATGAGCAACAGTTTGGTAAATCCTCTGATATATGGCGCGTTTCATCTTTGGCCGCAGAGACAACGGCAGAGAGACGGCTCTTATCAAAGGTATATAGGTAATAGAATTTACGGGATCGTTCGATGTGTGCCCCGTATCTTTGTGAAATCCCCTTCGCGTTTCGCTCGAACTTGCAACACGCGAAAGTTATGGCGAAACGTACATACACGTGTCACAACGAGTCTTTATACCATCGACATATAGTACTGGACGGAGCATTGAATCAAAACTGTCTTGAGAGATGCAGAAAAGTACAAGACAATTATGCGGCTAAGAGATTAAGATTATGAGGTGAGATGATTTTGATGATACATCTGCTTTCAACCTACTTACAAGTGGAAAACATAATTATTTATTAATGATATAATAATATCAACTTTAATATTATATACACGGCGTTACATTAACTTAAAAACTGCATCGCATATCAAGAATATTTCCAATTTGTACAAATACACCGTTCTCCTTCTTGCTAGACAAAATTCAACCAATAGATAGTAGAAAGACATCTATCTTTATTTCTCTCTTTCTAGATTCGTCGAGATGAAAGATCAAAGAAATTTTGCCGTATCCTCCGTCCAGTGCTATATGTCAATGCTTTATACGTTTGAAGGGAACGCTTCAGTAATGAAGAGAGTTCGCTAAAGTTTTGTTAGAAAAACGAAAGCGATTTTTCATACAGAACGTACTGAAATATTGACATTATTGCAAATTATAGGTCCGACGTTTCAATAGCGCAGCAACGAAACGCGAGCAGACGCGAAACGAAAACACTGCTACTCTCTCATCAGGATAGTGGTAAAATAACGACAACCTCACAGCAGCATCAAAAATAACGTTGTTATCCGATTAGATTATATCTTACATAAAAAAACAGTGCGTATGTCGTATAACGAGTGATAATAGAACGTACAAAAGGTACTGTAAAATAAAAGATATAGAAAATTATCGCTCTCTCATCGAGTATTTCTAATTAAAGATTTTTACAAGCAATAATTATTTTTTTTATTTATTTGAAAAAGGGAAAATCTTACGAATAAATTTTAAAAATAAAACGAAACTTAAGCTTACTCATTTTAATATATATACATATATTATAAGAAATATATGAATAAAAACTTTATATTTGATTGTTAGATTAAGAATATTTGTATGCACCTATCTGTTCATTTAAATGTAATAACGCAAAAATATTGTTATGTTTATAATTAAATTATTATAATTAAATTTAAAATAGAGATTTAGCAAGTATTATTAGTTACTAAGTATTTCATTTGATATCTAATTCACGATAAGTTTGATTATGAAAATGATGTTATGTAATAAGACACATTTTTAATGATTTCTCATGTAATTTGCAATTGAAAAACTTCGTTCGCTAATAGCAATGCGTAAAAACATGAATATTATGTTATAATTACGTCTTGAATATATTGCTTTTGAAACATTATGATTTTATAGCGCAAAGCTATAAAAAGAACTGAATATTAGTTAAATAGAAAATATTAGCATAATACTGTATGTAAGAAAGCTTTTAAAGAAGCGAATATTATAAAATTGCAAATGAAAAATTAAAGACGGCAAACATGTTTTCGAAATAAATAATTTGTCTGTAATAAATATTCTTCTTCATAATTATTTAACATTTTATTTTACCTTTATGAGCAATTTTGAATATCATCTTTTGTTTTTAATTATCAAATTTATTAAAATTTTATAGTAAATGTTATTTTTTATCTAATTTTATTTTTCTCATGTTTTATCGATTTTTCATTTAAATTTTTGCAATTTAAATAAATATCAACAATTTATTAATTTTCTAAAACTGATAAACTAGCATCATCTCCTGCCCAATTGTCATTTCTCGATAATTCAGAGTTCTACAGTTTGTAAAATATCTACGATAGATATTTTGAACAGCAGAAGTTACTGTTCGTTTATTTAATTCATTATTTCACCGTACGAGGTCTCAGAATTTTCAAGATTTTATTTAACCTTGTTCCGAATGCTGCAAACCGGCTTATTGAGAAAAAATATAAAAACATTTTTTGTACAATATTTCATGGAAAATACTGAGAAATTGTACAAATTACATAGAGACATAATAACTTAACGAAAGAGAAGTAAGTTAATAAATTTAACAGATAAATATGAATATAATAAATTGTTGAAAGGATATTAAAAGGTATATTTAAGTACTGTATGATTACGGTACACGTGTGTCAAGCATATATGTCTCACAAAAAGAAACAGTATTTAAAGAAAAGAAAATCTGATGGCTGAGATAATATTGAATACAATAATAAATCAAAACAAATATGAGAATGAAGAAACAGAAAGTTACTGTAAGAATAACGGGCGAAATCATATAACAGAATCACAAATAACCAATGAGAATTTATGTACAGAGATAGAAAACTTACATAGTATACCTAACAAGACAGATAATTCGCAAAATTTACTATCTGCAAATTATAAAACTGACGTTACTGGCAGTCCTCATAAGAATACATTTTTGTTTAGACAAAAAGATCTAGTAAAAAGTCCGCTGTTCAAAAATTTAGTACTTAACAAGTCTGATAAGTATACACAATCTATAAATACGACTGAATTGAATACATATTTAGTCAGAAAACGAACAATTAGTGCAAGTAGTGATTATGATTTATTCAAATCAGAATTAGATGATATAGAAAATTTTGGTAACAATTTTAGTAATATTGAAAACATCAGCTTGTTGCATGATTTAGATTCTATAGTAAAGTTTGAGGATAGCAAAGTGTCGAGTATTTTATTATCTTCAATGTTGAATGTCAATGCTATACAAGAAACTGATGACAGCATGTTAGAAGCTACTAAAGATCCTGTGACAGATCCTCTTTCCATTAGTGATCATGAAGAGAAAGACACTAATAAAATTATGGATCCAGATACAAAGATTAATAAAAAAAGTACACTCAAGATGGAATTCAAACCTGAATTAAAAAGAAGATCTAGTCGTTTGATCAATAAATATCCTTTTAAGAAACAAAAATGTGATTTGAATACAGAAGAGAAACATCTTTTTACAGAATTGGAAAGTATCAATAAATGTGAAAATTTGCCATTAATTCTCATCAAGGTTATTGTTACTTTATATTTTGGACACATTTTAATTATGTTATGTATGACTTATTTACTTTGCGTATACTGTTTATTAATTGTTTTATGTTATAGAAGTTGCAGGAACTAAATATAAAACTGATACACAAAGTACCTAGACAACATAAAATAGAGCTCAGTGGATCTCATGCACCATCAAGAAAAGAAAAAATATTATTCCAGAAATATGGACCAATTCGGAATGGTACATATACACCTGCAGAGGACAAAATTATCATGGAAAATTGGAAAACATTTTGCAGAGTATGTTTTAAATATTCCACTAGAACTGAAATTAATGCCTGATTCCACCAATATAGATTTACTTTAATCTGGATTTAACTTCTCTTCATTTCTTTTCTATCTTTCTCTAATTCTTAGAACTAGAAAAGGATGAAGAATAAGTTGAACCAAAATTAAAGTTGATTTATGTTGATGGAATCGGGCATAAACGTTATAAATAATTGAAATCTATTTATGCAATTTTGAACGTTATGATTACTTTAAAAAATAAAAATAGTCTATCAATAGATTCAAATCAGAACAAAATGCATTTGATCTAAAAAAAAAAAAAAAAAATAAAAAACACAAGAGTATTACTTTCAAATGGACTCAAACTTACATCAAATATATTCGAATCTTTTATACATATTTTATTAGAAATTTTATATCTCTTTGGATCGAGATATTTATATAACAATTATATTTTATATGTATATATAAAATAATATATATATATATATATATATATATATAATTTTTTTATAATGTATAAAATTTGAACAAATACAAAAATAAGAATGTAACACAGGATATTTAAAATTCTTCCTTTTTTTATCATCGCATATTTTATAATAAAATATTAAGTAAAATTAAATAATTAATAATCAACGATCATATGCACCAACTCTATTTTTAGAGTACTCTCCATTTTTTTAAATACTTCAAATTATTGGATTTAACTTTTTAAATACATATTGGACTCGATCTTTATACAACGAACAAAATATATACTTTCATTATATTCTAATACATTATGTACATATAGCTCCACGATTGGGATACAAAAAGAACCGAGCCATTTCTTAATTGGAGACATAATGGAAAATATTATATAGATGATGTAAAAGAAAGACGGAAATTCGTTCAGTTCTTAGCAAATGGATTACCTTGGCGGACTCTCTACAGTGTTCATTCTAGATTTAAAACATTGTATTCTAATAAAATTACTCGCCAGCGGTAAGACATAAAGAATCTTAAATCAGTTCTTAGTCATGTTAGTTTTTTTATCTTTTAGATATACTTCGAAAGAGGATAAAAAAATTTTAATGTATATACAGAATAAACATCTTGACAAACGTAATACTAAATACACTGAATTAGCGAAATTATTAAAACGAACAAACCGGTCGATTTTTAAACGATATCAATATCTTAAGAAGTTTAAAGATGAAAGAAGATCGGAAGTTACACGTAAATAGTTTAATATTCTGTTTTACATTGGATATTGAAATATATATTTTAAAATAAATTTCTAGATTTTAGAATATCCATATCTTGATATTATAAAATTTTTTTAATTACAGCATCAGCTAATATTAAATGGACATTACCATTGATCAAAAGGTTCATAAAAACTTTGCTCACTGTTACATTGAGTGAAGATATAAGAGAACTTAAAGGTGCCACACTTCCTAAACCAGTATGGCAGAAAATGGAAACAAAATTAAACATACACGAGAATGTTTTAAAAACGTTTTGGCAACATCAATTGCATCTGCAATTATTCAGTACAGGTCCTATTTATTTAAATGATATTAAGATACAATTAATTGAATAGTAAGTATCATTACATTTTAATTGTAATTATAATACAATTTGTAAAATTTAAAGAGTTTTAATCGCAAATATTGGATCATTACACATACAAATACATAAAATTTACTGTTGCAGCATGTATGAGAAAGGAATATCTAGTACTCGTGAAATCATATGGCCCAATGTTGCACAATATTTTGATGGGGCAACTGCGATATTTCTTTGCAAAACCTTTTTTTATCTTGTTCAAGAATGTAACATGAACGATGTGGATAATTTTGCTGGTATCAAAATATTTGAATTGTGTGTCTAAATATGTGTTGTACATATGTATTATATGAGAATTCATTATATATTACAGATGTTGTGGAATACTTATATCGTACGAAAATCCCTGAAATTCAAAAGGCTCAAACTGATAAGTTTTTACCTAGAATTATATATAAAGATGGAAAAATTTCTTTGTTAAAGGCAAAAAATAACGATACAATTATAATCGAAAATGATCAAGAAAGTAATCATCACGAAACTGATCAAGAAACTGACGATAATACTGATTTTAATACATAGAAGAAATTATTTTTATATTATACAGTAATTGTTATATCTTTTGATACGTTAAACTATAATGTATTATATTTCAGATTATTGTAATAAGAAAAAATGAAAATATATTTAAGCAAATAGATTTATTTAAAAAAAAAAGATTGATACAATGCATCCTTTTTCTCTGCTATAACAATATACAAATAGAAGATACATTTGCTTTAATTTTTTTCTTTCTTTTGATCTCGTCTGTAAGTTTAAACTTTATTTTTCTTTGACTCCTTCTCAAGTACTTTTTCTTTTGCTTTTTGATACAAAGGTACAAGTTTGCCTTCTTTAGCGAGAATCTTCAAAAGTTCCATAATTAGTGGTAAATAATTATGCTTTCTTCGAATATTTTCTATTTGATATCTTTTTGACTTTCTAATTTCTTCTTCTATCAATGCCTGCAAACGTTCTAATTCTTCAGGATCGCAAACATTGGCTTTCTGCCTTTCATACAAAGTTTTTCTATCTGTTACTATAGCCATAAGATTAAAATGAATCTCGCCTTCATTATATCTGTTTATAAAAGTGTTTATATTATACATGTAATATATATATATGTATATATATAAATGATATAAATGATATATAAATGATCATATATATATATATATATATATATATATATATATATATATATATATATATATGATCATTTATTAAGAAAGCTATATTTCACAACTTACTTGTTTATTCGCTTTTGAATTATAGGTTTTGCAGCTTGTACCCATTGTTCCCCTACTGGACATGGACCTAGATCAATTGGTCCATCTTTTAACCCATCTAATTCATATAAACGACCATCGATCGGAACATAACTCACAAAATGAAACACATCGTCGTCTTTAGATGCCTGCTTTGAGTCATATTCAAATAGGGTCTGTCTAAAATTTCAATACAATGAAACTTTCTTTAGTATTATTTAAATAACTTAAATAATAATCAATAATTAAAGCTACCTGACTTTATATAAAAACATTTAATTCATAATTGGATTTAGAATGTTTCTTTATTCTTATTTAATTCTTATTCCTAATTTAATTTTTAATTTTAACTTGGGTTAACTTGAAGCATTAAAAATTATAAAAGAAATATAAGATAAATGATAATTCGTTTTGAGGAACTCATATGACATTAGCATTTTTTATGATTAATATTTAATTAATTAAAAAATATATATTTAATAAATACCTGGAAAAAGAATTATGTACTTCTCTTATAACATCAGAATTGCTAAGAGCAAGTCCACGCATATTTGCGTCAAAGCTTTGACAAAAATTTTTAAATTCCTCTAAATTTGGTCCTAAGGATATGTCAACATGTTTACAATTTAATAAAACACTCAGTATTGCTTGTGTCGCACACGCATTGTTTATTACCTAAATTATATATTATTACTTTAAACAAGAGTCAATAGCATTATTTTATAAAATAAATTAATTGATAAATAAAAGGATCTGTTTTATTTATTCTATATATCAATTATTTCAATATATCTTAATTATATTTTTTATATTTTTATAAATTACAAAATTAATTAATGACATAATAATAATCAACTTTACTTTGTTTTCTTAATTATTAATATATATTCTTAATGTATCTATTTTTTTTTACTTTACATACCTGTTTTGCAAAAAATATTTTGTCCAATCTATTATCTTGCACAATATTTCCTGATAATTCATCGTCTTGAACCCATTTGAATAAAAATATTAAACCATGAATAGGCCTAAGAAAAAAAAAGAAATATATTTACATTTATAATAAATGTAAGTTTAAAAAATGATATCAAATAACATGAAAGTCAATCTATATAGATTAGTATAATTTAATCTATCCAACCAATTTTATCTAAATCAATATATATATTTCATTTTTATTTTTATATATTCTTCTTAGATCATGTATTCAAACTGAACCAAATACATATGATAACATTCTAAAAAATAGCGGAAGATTAAGCAAGCATATAAAAAAAATATCTGAGCTTCCAAATGTCTAATCTTCTAGTATTTTTTTAGATAACATAAAAATTAAGGTGCTTATGTTGTACAAACTAACTTTATGTTGTACAACTAAACTTACTTGAGTTCGTTGAATTGTTCATCATCCAAACTCCATAATTCTTCCACTTGTGCACCTTTGACGCCTACACAAATAAAATAACATATTTATGTCAATAACAATAATATAATGTTCAATTTTACAAGATATGATGATATAACAATTGAAAGCAAGTTTTATAATTTTCTGAATATTTGGTATCGCAATTTACGATCAAACTAAAATGTATTTATATATATATATATATATATATATATATATATATATATGGTGTACATAATACTTCATTATATATTGTGTATATATTATAAAAAGTTTGTATGTGTATGGCTTTCTTTTTTTATATCATGAACTTTATGCATGACAAATGCTTCTCACTAAATCTTTATTCAGCCCAGATAACGTCAAAAATAATACAAACACAATGAAAAAAATTGCAGAAAACTTAGAAATACACATACCGAATTCTTTAATTAATTCTGTAAAAACGCCAGGATCACTTTCAATCAGACACCAATTTCCTGCGGAATCCGCCATATTTTTAATAAGCTATCACAAATGTGTTATATAAAATATCACTAGCCAGGGCCTACAAAAAATTCTGATGAATCATTGCCCTCTCGATGGCAAATTGCACAATAGTTTGGAATGATAAACGTCGTTACCGTTTGATGGAAAAGTCCAGTCAATACAGCGATTATTTTTAATAAATGTAATGACGTTTTAAAATCGTCCAATATCCACTTCCATAAAATAGATTAATTTTAATCTTGTTAAACTTATTTTTTGTTCTTAAAGAAAATAAAGAGTAAATTAAGCTGATATTAAAATTAATAAATATTGAAATAGATTAAAAGGCATCTAGAATTTCAATTGTATCGTAAAATTATTAAAAATAAATTTATAACATGTAAATCAACTTTAATCTTTTTTTTAAAGAAAGTAAATTAAACTTTTTTTTTATTGTCAGGATAAAAAATAAATTAAAACGAATTAAAATTTATCTATATTTGTAAAAATGAAGATAAATATGCAGTATAATGCTCTCTCCGCCAATTTTCCTGTAATTTTGTAAGTTTACATTTTCCTCAGTAAGTTCCTTCTCAGAATATATTGTACACATAAAAATACACAAATTTGGAAAATTAGGAAAATCGAAGAAGAGAGAGTTATACTGCATATTTATCGAACGTATTATCGCAAATAGGACGTTTTCATCAAACGTTCAATATTTCTTTAATTATCATTACAAAAATTATCCACTGTTGATACTTTTATTCAACGCTTAATCAAAACATTTATATTTTCTCGCATAATTTCACTTATTGTTTACAATTACGAATTTGCTCACAAAACTACATGAATATTCATATCATGAGAAACATTTTGCAGCTTCTGTCGTAAAAACAGAGCATTGCTGCGAGAAAAATCACAGTCACGCGCACACAATAATAATATATACGAAATTCGACTCGACACACATTCGGGGGGGGGATAGTGATTGGTTTTGATGCCGCACACCGAATTGCGGAAATAGAAAGCGAAAATTAAGTCATTGGCGGTCGCCGTCGTTTATCTTCTCCTTGTAATAATCCTCTTTGTTTTCATCCCTGTCGATTCAGGTATGTAAGACGTTTACTGTAGATTTCCAACAGTTACACAATTTTTAACCTAATATAAACCTAATATAAACAGCCCTTCAAATTTACACTTTTTAATATCTTGGAGCTATTTCGCTATTTCGCTTTGGAGATTTGTATTTATGAATTTCTATTGGCATTGTATGTCATATTTCTTAATTGCACGATTCTTACATTTCTATTTGAAATAACCTTGGCTGTGTATTAATACGCGTTACAATGTTTTTGTATGGTTTCCGTTATGATTTTTATTATCGCCACGATTAGTATTGTGGCTTCGACGTACTAATATCAATCTATATCATAAACGATCGGACCGCGGACGAATTAGTTCTCCAATACCTGTGTTAATTGTTGTAACAATTATTATGAGTTCTGACATAAAACTTATTGACTGTAATGAACAAATTTGATTATTTGATTAACGACATCATAATCGAGATATAATTTGTGCCAATTGTTGGGGAAGTTTATGGTTTAAATGCGATATTTCAGTTTTAGGCAAGATGTCGGAGCAATTTCTAGGTTGCATGGTTTCAGTGAAGTGTATCGATGATCTTGCCTATCAAGGGAAAATTATTGATTACAATAAAAATAGTTTGACTTTGGCAAAAGCGTTTTGTAATGGCATACCTCATACCTCTTCGATTGTTTTGAGGTAAGTTTGCTAGTTAAAAATTTATTTATTTTTATAGATATGTTCCATTTGCAATGTTAGTATCATTTTAACCTTGTTTAACATTGAATAATAAAAATGAAACGGTTTCATAAATGTCAAATGGAATGTACTTTTGTGAAAAATGAAAAAAATGTTGAAAATGCTATATTCTACTTGAATAAATAGATAAATTTATTGATACATTAACATGTATTATATATTAATTATCTTTGTTATTACAGTGTAAAAGATATACAGAATCTCGAGATTATATCAACCGAAGAAGTGGGTAATGTGAATGATACGCACAGTAAAGTAATTGTAAAAAGACCAATTGCGAAGAGGGCCGGGCGATCTATTTCAGAGTGCGTTCCAAATACGGTGCAAGCAGGAAGTTCTCAAGTGCAGGCAAATTTCAAAAAGCCTGCAGAAACTAACCAGCAGCAAGTGGAACAGACACCCAATGGGAAAATACCTTCAAGTATGTAGTATACATATAATTCACATATTTATCTGACGTGTATGCATTATGTAACAATTTTGTTACAGCCGAGAATAATACGTCTAATAATAAATCTGTCTCAAAAAGATTAACTCATAGACAAAGGGCGTTAGAGAGGGACGAGCATACTTTTGGTACCCCGATTGATCAGTCCTTACAGCAGGACTTTGATTTTGAAAAGAATTTAGCATTGTTCAATAAAGAGGTTGAGCTTTACTGCATTGTTATGATCGCTTAGATAAGAAACTCTTGATATCGCTTTATTATTTTATATTCTTTATGATTAAGGTTCGTTCTTTGCAGGCTGTATGGCAAGAAATTAATTCGTTGAAACCGGATATCGTCAGACAGTCGGAAAATAATCGAGGCACTACAGCTATCTACCGGCCCGATGAAAATATTCTCGTGTCCGAGCCAACAGTACTCAGACAGATTGTGGTGCCTTGTTGTGGTGAAAAAGAATACGTTACAGATAATGGTCTTGTAATTCCCAGCATAACTCTTAGTCTCCATCGGCAGTTAATAGGTGCGGCAGATAGATTGGGAATTAGTTGGGAACGCAGGGTTTGTATTGATATTATTTCTAATTGATATTATTTCTTAACAAAATGAGAAGAGAGAAATAATTTTACATACAATCACAATACAATACACAAATCGATAATAGCATATAGATAATAATAGCAGAGATTGATAAAACACATTTATTTTAATTAAACACATTTACTAATAATAAAATAATTGAAGTTTAAATGGACTTTTTTTCAAAATATAATTAATTTCATACTTTCATTTCATACATAATGATTCTTATATCCAAAATATTCTATTTTATTTTTCTTATTTGATTATATTTTAATACTATCTTTTACTTAATAATTTAATTTTTACTATATTTTCTTCAATAGGTGGAGCTTCTTGGTCGGGCCGGTGCTGAGCTTACTCTTCAGTTATTAGGTGGGAGTCATCGGTTGAATCCAAACAATGCACATCAATGGCCCACTGTGGTTGCGCTATGTGGACCGCATCGTTCTGGTGCTGCGGGTATCAACTGCGCTCGGCAATTATCCAGTCATGGCGTCAAGACGATCGTATTCGTGGAAAATGCGGAAGATGTGTTCCTCTTGCAGGAACTTTCGTTATATAAGCTAACGGAAAACAAGGTAGAGACCAAAGTCAGAAATTTACCATCATTGGTCGATTTGATACTCGTAGCGCTTTGCGATGAGGATTCGCCCAGGATAATCACACCGATAGCAAGGTGGGCAAACAGCAACCGTGCGCCCGTGCTCGCAATCGAACCACCGGCAACAGGTACACCAGGTATCCTCAGTAAATTCAGCCTGTTGGGTGCCCTACCGCTGTCGCACAGTGTCGACAACGGCAGATTGTATTTGTGCAATCTCGCGTTACCGAATAAGGTGTACTCCGATGTCGGCATTACGTACAAATCGCCGTTCGGACCTAAATTCGTAATTCCTTTACATTCCAATAACTCTTAGCAAATTTTTAGAGATCACATCGTGTCTCTTTGAATAGACGCCTTCATTTTATCATGCGCGATTTGTAAACCTCGTATACAGGGAAATATATTTTACTTCCGAGGCCCACTGAGTAATAGAGTTTATATACATATAGTTTGGCGTTTGATATAAACTTTTAGATAAACTTTTAGAAAGAGAAAGAAAAAAAAGAGAACATGATGTATTATACTTTTCGCATTAATTGCATGATATTTGTACATGGATGACACGATGCGTACTGTTTCTGATATTATAATTTAGGGAACTATATTTTAAAATCTTAATTACACATTATGTGCGCTATAAAGAAAAGTAGATTTCGTCTGATGCTGTGACGTCGTTTTATTAATGTCGAACACATAAGATAGAAGCACTATTGCCTCAATTATAAACGACCTCTCCCAAGTAAAAGATATATAGAGATTACTTCTTTAAGGATAGGATTCCATGTATCATAGCACAATTTAGCATTGATGCATATAAATATATTACTTATGTATTTGATACAATTGAGTGAAAGCTACGTTGCCTCACGCACGTATCACTCAAACTACACATTATGCGTGTGTCTATAGTTTATATTAATAAAATTTATATATTAATAAATAAGAAAAAAATACACAAAAAATATATCGCGATGAAATTCTTGTGATTAGAATCACTTACTATTTCGATAAATTTAAATGATAAATACTATATGCATAGAACCATTGTAAAGACGATTATTTGTTTGGCATGGAAAACTTATAGCTGAGAAACTAGCAGTAAGAAAAATAAGTCATGACTTAGACAGGAGAAAAAAAAGCCTTTATATATTTTTAATAATTTGTAACGTACTATTTATCATTAGAAATCCACGCGCAAGACGAACAGTTACTTAGCATTTCTATTTGGCTAATTGACAATTGTTTTATATTTATGCACGTTTACATTATTATTTCATTCGGTAAGCTCCTGTAATTTGTACGTGTACCGAATATCAAACTTATATCAAATTCATCACTTTATATTGTTTTACGTTCATTACTTATGTTCTGATAGTGATTATGAATGTGACATATAGTCATACTGAAGTTAACGCAACGTATATGCAAGATATCTGCAGCATTGTATAAATCATCTACATTAAAAATTTGATTGTGTTCCTTTTTGTACCGATTTTTTTTAACAGTTTATAATCACGTAAGGAATGCTTTTGATTATTATGAGTTTATGGAATGTATCACTTAATCTAAAAGTATACCCAATATAATAATTTCTTGCACTTCCAATATTACATGAAGGTTAGATTAAATAATTCTGCAGTTTGTATTCATTTCCAAATGGACTAAATACTATGCAACGCATGGCAACATTTTAAATGATTTATTTGGAAGTATACATTTGTTATATATAAGTACATATTTAATAATAACAAATAAGTCATATATAATTATTGTAGTTATTATTGTTAATAATTAGTGTTAATTATTAACATTTAAGAATTGAATCCTTAAATTATAAATTATACATTGCTCAAGATAATTATTTTAAATAATTGATAATTATATGTTTGCAAAATAGATGTCTAATTCGATAATTTGCAAAATATATTAAACTTTATTTACCTTTATCAATTAATTATGGAAAATATATAATACATATGTAAAATGTTCATGAATATATAATTTTCTTCTTTTCGTTTTTCATTTTAATAATGTAATAATAAGAAATATTAATTATGAAAATTTAAACATAAATTTAAATATACAATAAAATTTCATAATATGATACGTTCAATTTCTATCAGTGTTAATCTTATATCTGATAATGATCTATATATAATAATAATTTTGAACTAATACATTAATGTCACATACAAAGATGCATAGTCATTAAATTATCCTGTATTAATGATGGATTAAATAAATTATAAAGCATAAGATAATGGAATTATTCTATAATTAAACGAATAAATTCTCCATGAAAGACAAAGAGAAAGAAGGAACTAATAAAAAAATAACAATAATGTAGATATAAAATAGTTTCTATAATTTTACTTGTAACATCGCTCAATCATACAATATTTCTGTAAACATTACAATCTATGGAAATTTATAGCGCCGTCACGTGCTAAAAATATATGATTTTTGTCGCTGTAGTAGAAGACTGCAGAAAACTGCAATTATATAAGTAATGAAATAATAATGACACGAGAATTAAAATTTTTTTGCAGTTATTGTCAATTCTTATAAATGCAGAATATGATTTGTTATAAAAATATCTGGTTACTGAATTTAGGCAACATTTGAAATTGAACTAGCGTATTTGCACTCTCTATTTTATTATTTGTGATTAAATTTCGAGAGTTAATTGAACAATGTAGAACACGAGGAACTGTATGCTCTATGTAATTAAAACTATATTATCCATACACAATATATTTTCATCTCTGGAAAATTTTTTAATAACTTTTTTTTTAGATATATATATATAAATTCTGTACGAATATATTTCTCACGTAAGCTAATAATTTTAGATGCATCCCGAAAATGATAATCTTTTAAAATACTAAGTAATTATTCTTTTTGTGATATATGCATATTAATGATATATTTCTCTAATATTCTAGAATATGTTTGTAATATGATTTTTGTTCGAGTGAAATCATAGGCACATGAAATTCTTATCATTTTTTTGTTTGATTTACCAACCATTAATTATCTTGTAAATTCATGGAATATCGCGTTAGGTATATATGTATATGTGTTATAATGTGTGTGTGGGGGGGGGGTACACATACACATATATACATATACACCTAATATACTGAAAATACATGGATTAACATTCTATTTAATTTCTATGAATCTAATAATATTTTGACGCAATTATAGACACATTATTCTCAAATAATTAAATAGAAATATATATACAATTTCCATGTGCTATTTTTTTTTTATATTTTTCTTATATACTTATATCATAGCACTCGATCACTTCTAATTAAAATATGCTTTAAAGCATTTGTGACTTAAATAAAAAGCAAATTCAAATCACTTAAATATATTCAGCCTCAAGCATATCGTTGTATTTAATTTAAAACAGAGTGCAAATATATGAATATAACTAAACATATATATTAAATGTAGAAATATAATAGATATTATATATAACACAATAATTCAATTCTTAATGCCTAAATTAATTACACCAAGTAAAAATTGAATAAAAGTCTTATTAAATTGATACGAATAACAATGATGAACATTCAATATGTTTAAAACAGATTGGACGGGCAGAGAGTTACATGAAAGAGCGTAATTATGTGTTAAATTCAATGATATAAATATCAACATGGCCTGATTATTCAATGGCAGCGAGCAAATTTTTTTTTTTAAATAGTAAGTATATGAGCAACTAATCCTACAACTAGCTTTAATAGCCTGTGGATAAATAGTCTTTACACCATTTGTATGGAGATTATATGTAATAATCCCGATTAAAACACTTATCAACGCCTATTTTAGAATATATATGTGTATAGAAGGATTCGCTCAACAATTTTGTAATTTGATTTCGTATAATTCAATCAATGTAAGATGGCAAAAGCCAGTTTACTATGTATTGACTCTAAAATCGGCTCGATTGTTAAGGATGATGAATTTTTGGAAGTATAATATATCTTTCTCTATTTTCGAGATAACAAGTTATGATTTCATATTTTTTAAACGACAATAACAAGGAAAACAGTTTTCTTTTTTCTTACGTTTCGTTATGTAGATTTTTTTATGTTTAGGATTTGGCAAAAGACACATTTAGCAGTATTATTTATTAATCAACCTTCGTTTTTAGTGCCCCTAAAGGCCATTATTTTCAAACATGAATTATTAAGTTTGAGGAAATTGAGCTAATAATAAACATGTAACATTAATGCTTGGCATCAACAATGTTTGTTCTTTCATGCTCAATTTTGTAATTAACGTAGCAGATTTCTTACAAAGCAGTATACATTTTTAATTTTGTAATTTAAAAGAAAGATATGGTTCAATAATTAAAAAGGCATCGCTTACTTGCTTTCGTTGGGGCAATATTGTCCTCGTTGCACATGTTTTTGTTATAATAAAATCGGCCTTGTATCTAATTAATCTGATGTTAACATAAGCGTAAAGCATGTGACACATGTAATCTAGATGCCGTTTGATACTATTCTATTCCGGAATTTCTTTCGCTTTGTGAAATGCAGCAGTCAGAAAACGATCCTTGTTGTGATCACGCTGTATCTGACGCACCTTCGCAGGAAACAAGTCCAGTTTCGTCTGGTTCTGTTAGTGTCCTCTTCCTAGGAGGCGGGTGTAGGGCTGGTGGGTGTAGGGACTGTCGTATTCGCGGATTGTTTCGCGCGTCTTCTTTTATTCAATAGGGGATTGTTTGTGTGATCGAGCTGCTTCAGACACGCCGTATCGTAATCTACGCGCATCGTCGCTAGCGATCGCGTCATTTCTTCTTGTACTTCAGGCCACATTTCCTCCCCTTCACGCAGAACACGTCCAGTGTGCAAGGGAGTAGCAGGTACCTCCATGTATTTCTATGAAAAAATAAGGAATTTTGGAGAAAATATCACAAAGAAAATTGAAATTAAGATTAGAATTTTATTGCAAAATGAATTCTTACGAAGATCCAGTTGTTACGCATTACAGCATCAATCTGCAACCTTTCTGCTGGATCTATACACAGCATGCCTTTGATAAGGGTCTTAGCTTCCTGACTTACGTTCGCCCATTCTGGATGAGGAAAGTCGTATTGTCCTAATCGGATTCTCTTTTTCATACCGGGGGAGATCGCTAGTCCATGGTTGCTATAGAATGGTGGAAAGCCGCACAATCTAGAAATAATAATGAATAATAATAATAATAAAGAAATAAATAATAAACAATAAACATATCTTAGTGTACAGCTTTAATTATAATTCAGTAACGAAACAATGAAAATCAAAAAATTAAGAATGCTATATTACTGCAGAAAAAATTGATGTAAAAAAACTTTTGAACAAATACGAAACACACTCACAATATGTACATGATTACTCCCAGTGACCAAATATCACAGCTCTTGTCATATTTTTCTGGTCCCAGAACTTCCGGGGCTAAAAATAATAAAAATCAATTATATATATTATTAAGATTTAATCATATGAATCTATATTCGCGTGGTAAAACGCGAAAACTTACCGACATAGTAAGGTGTATAACATGGTGTTTGTAATGTGTCTTTTAAATGTGTTTCCTTAGCGAATCCAAAGTCGGTGAGTTTTAAAATTCCAGTGCTGTCTAGAAATAAATGTATCCTATATTCCTTACTATTCTATTTATATACTAACAATTATATTACATACTAACATACTATCTATTATAATAATCTATTTCATTTTGTTATACACAATAAAGCATCACGAAATTAAGAACAAGAATACATGATTCATGCGTTATAACATTCCTATAAAATTGTAAATGTTGTAACATTTTTATGAAATTAGTTACTGTGATGTGTACATAAAGATGTGTAGATAAAAATTATCGTAATCTTTACAAATTTATGACTCTTCAAGGTCTGTAGATAATATGTAATTCATCGTTAAAATCATAAAATGTTGTGGATTGATAATTATTTTTAATTTGTCACACCTTATGAAAAAATAAATGATATAATATTTTCATTTACATTCCCTTACCAGGTTTGGAATATAAAAGATTCTCAGGTTTTAGATCCCTGTGAGTGATGTTCATATCATGAAGATGCTTTACCGCGACGCAAATTTCGTACATCACCTGCGCGGCCTCTGCAAAGAAACGTACGGTAAGTTTACGTAATTTCTAAAAATAGGAAAATTTTAGACAGACTTTTCGAATGTTAAAACTGTACCTCTTTCGGTAAAAGCACCGTCCTGCCTATCTTGTATCCTTTGAAACAGCTCTCCGCCTTCCATGCTGAAACAAAAAAAAGTTAAACATGAATTTGAAGGTTCACGCTTGTATGATAAATGCCGTTGCAGTCACAATAAAAAAGTCTATTACGTTGAATTGTTTATTAAAAAGTAACGCTTTTTTTTACATACCATTCCATGACTACCAGTAGACATTTATTTCCACTATAAGAATTTTCATATACATCTTTGACTTGGACTATGTGCCTACAATTTGACGCTCTCCAATGAAGTTCCACTTCTCTTCGCGCCTTCGCGCAGTCATGCAAGACCTGCAAATAGAGTGTCATTTAAATTCAGCATAATTAGGTAACGGAATCTCACATTGAGTTGCAAAAATAAAAGCGAAAAAAGAATTCAATATAATTACCAAACGAACTGAAAGCTCAATGGATTATAATTTTTTGTTATATTACTAGTGTAATGAAAATATGTAATTAATACAGGTGCTTTAAGTGCGACCGACGAAAATTTTTGATAAATAACTTGCAGATTCGAAATCGTCATTTATATCAGTATTTCACATTGCGTTTTCGTTATGTGTAACTAGCAGGTAAATGTTTGACTCATAATTTTATAACTATGTTTATCGAAAAAGCGACGTCATCGTGAGGATTTCCTAGATAAAGTCTTTTTTTACATCCTCTTCATCAACAAACCGTAGTACTAGAACGTGCGCAGCGTCTTACATAACAGACGCGATAAAAAACCATCCAACCATCGTAAAACTTGATAAACGAACGATTAATGATATCCAAAATAAATTAAAAATGTAGAGATATATATGGAATAAAAAAAAACTTGATACAATTGACGATGCTGAATATTATGAGAGCATGACTTTTTAATATTTATTAAATATCGTTTAAATCTCCAATTAAAAATCCAAGAATAATAAAATCTACGCAAATTTAAAATTTCATTCACTGTCAATTTTTCAAATTTTTATATATTTATTATTTAATTATTTTATATTAATTTAAATCTTTTTGGTTTCATTTTCCAAAAAGGATTTATTTCTAATCATTTATAATTTATAATACTTTGACATTCTGACTAGAAAAAAAAAATAATTTTTTAATAGATGAAACTGTCCTTGGAAATTAGATTAAACATTTTCATGTACAATTGAGCATAAAAATTGATAAAAGAACATGGATTCCATTTTCTCTCGCGTATGGAGGTGAATGACACACAAGTTACTGATGACACAACATAATTGGTCAATTATATCGGCATATTGTTCAAAATTTATCAGCAAATCGGCACACGGTATGTGCACGTGATATAAGTACCTTCTTTTGAATAAGCCTTGCTCGCTTAATTGCACTCTTTTGAGACGTGATCTTCTCGGACAATTGCACAGTTGTTACCACAGACGTCTATTGTGGTGAAGTGGAAAATACTAAAATAGCCATTGTCGGTCGTAACATGTACCGAAACGAAATTTATATATCATTTCCGAACGGCAGAGACGACTCATCAGCCGTCTCGTAAATCCGAGATGCTTAATACACCGTTTAATTTATGCGACATTGTGGAAATGAATAACGGAAGCGTCAAGTGCAAGTTTTTGGCAAGTTACTATCAAATTGTTATATTAAAATATTTGGAATTTTTGGAAGAATATTGAATTTTGTTTTAAATTAAAGTATCCACTGGAAGATACAACGCGAGGGATTGAAAATCAGATCAATGCCGCATTATCAAAGTGGATTTCTCGAAAGAGTCCGCTTCTTGATTGCCTCTTAATTGAAATAGCTGGAAACGTGAAGCGAGATTGGCGCAGTATCGTTACGTCGAAGAGTTCTTGAAAGAGTTAATCTATTTCAAGTTGAAACATCCGCGTTACATCAAGGGAAAATCAATAGTAAAACGGAAGAGGATGATTCGTGCACGCTCTTGTCGATCGGATCGTACGATCCGGAGGTATTCGGAGCACGCAAGATGTGAGATGTAGTGAAAAACGAGTCATAGAACCGGTTTCTGAGATTTCTACCTATTCCGAATCAAAGGTCGAAAACAGCGATAACAAGAGCGAACGAAAAAATGTTACGTGTATTGTGATAGGAGAAAAAACTACGTAATATCGCATAATATGCGAGGTTTTATAAAATTACATGATCGTTAAGAATAATAACAAAATTCGAAAATTATTATCGTTTTAACACGAACGCAACAAAATAAAATAGTTTAAGAAATAGAAAATCCATCGTTATCGATAGATGGATAGATTTACATACATATATTAAATTTCACTGTGCTTTCGCGATAACTGCACAGTTTTCAATACTTAGATAATTAGAATGATAATATTTCTAAAAAGACATCGTATATATATATATATATATATTTATTTTTTGCGTTGGCGTTATTCGTTTAGAGATGCAAAAGAGCATCTTGTACAAAGTATAAGAAAGTAGTTTTATAAAAAAATAGATTTCATTAAAGTCATGAAAATAACGAAACTATTCAGGCGGTTGTATGAAGATAAGCGGACTATCTTTAAGACGCTTCTGAAACCTTCGCGTTTTACGAAGGAGATGCATTTTCCCGTCGATCTTGTCCAACCTTGCGTGGGCGTGTAGTAGGAAAAGAAAAATACCAAAGTGATCACGTCGTGTCGAATACTAATATCGGACGCCGTAACAGAGTTGCGCTAACAAGATTAGCAGCTCCCTGAACGTGGAAGTCTACCTGCCGCGCGAAATAGACAGATGGACACGCCGGGATTGTCACTCTCTGATGGTTCTTGGCGACAAATCAAATTATATGCTCGTCGTCCTACGTCGCGTCGTTGCGTCGGAGAGACTCTACACGCTCGCCTATAAAAGCCAATAACGTAATCCGATGCAGCGCGACGACGTCACGGCTCGTGGAAGTGTACGATCGATCGTCTTCCTGGCTCTGTCTGACTATTACGTCGGTCATGGCAATACGTCAGTCACGCGGAATTGGAAAACTTTTTCATCAGTCGCGGAAAAGTCAATTGTTTGAGGGCAAAGTGTCGTGGCTTCGATACTTTGTTCCCTCGTCGTTTCTTCAGCCTGAATAGTGCGTCTGACGTAAGGCAAAATTGAGTATTTCCGTGAGAAAGGCCGCCTCGAAATTATATAATTAATATCATCTAATCTGCATAATTACGGTTAAAAATAAAGATATATAATTATAACTATCGTTGAAGTGAATTTCCATATTTTTTAGCGCAGCTTTCTTTCTAATCTTTTAATAAATTATCGCACTGTGATAGAATAGACAATGATTCTTAATCTTAGATAATAATACTGTCAAACACGAGAGTAGAATAGCGGCGAGACTCGATAAGGCAAGATAATTATCGGCGTCTAATAATCTTTCTATTTTTGAATTTAATATATTTATGATAATTACTCATGTACTCGCCAATTACATGTTATTCTCAATTAGCTTGAAATCTAGCTGTTCAAAGCCAAAGCTACGTGTTTTTCTCTTTAACAAATCGATAATGAAATGATATCAATTTCTTCCTCCCACGAGAAATTATTATTGCGCAAAATATTACTTCAGGATTCGAAGCCTGAATTTTTTATCTGTCCGAGGAAAATGTTTCCCTTCTTCCTGCGAAAAAATAAACAATTTTACATAGACAAAAATCGTAAAGCAGACTTTATTGTCGAGATAATGTAAGCGACATATTTCAATAATAGCATTATTTCAATATTTTAATAATATATCAAACGACATATTTCAATAAAATGTAAGCGACATATTTCAATACAATTTCCCTCTGGGAAAGATTCATATCAATCATGTAATTTTATCCGCGCGTTTCGGAAGAAACGCAGTATATGACATATTTCTTTCGGTCGAGGAATGCTGTAAATTCCTGCGAAACGATAACGTCCAAGACGACGGATGAGCAGACAGGTATAAAACGGCGCATGATGACGACCAACAAGAGGAAAACGTTGGTCGACTGACAACCGGCAATCAATCAACGGCAGCGAGAATTCGTAACGGTGAGAAACTGGCAACGAAACGACGCGACACGCGGTCGCGGCCGCGACGCGACGTGACGTCGACAAATATTGAATTTTTAATGACCGAACGTTAAAGCCGCGGAGGCCATCGGTGGCTCGTGTATTACATATCGCATGAGCGGTTGCATGTACCGTGTCATTGCGATAGACATGTAACTCGAAACGTAATTCCACCTCCCGCTGGATCGTTTTAAGAGCCGTTCGCAGAAACGTCAGTTGATGTTAAATGATGGGTTTCGAGCAATTCCTCTCTTCTGTCTCTCCTTCGGCTTTGTTTTTGAGGAAGAATGAGGAGACAATGGCAGCATTGTTGATAATTGGTGTTCACCGGAGTGACTTCAAGACGATGACTGATTCACAGAATTTACAAAACATATTAGAAACGTGTTACTCATGAATGTTACGTCACATATGTCAGTGTCGCTAAACCATCGATGACGCCAATTTCGGCTTTACGGCCTGCTGAATATGAGATTGTAATTAAGATCACAATGGGAAACAAAAACATCATTGACCAAAAGACACATTACCGTCACTCTTGAGAGAGTTAAACAGTAACATTATACCGTGATGTTATGCAATCGAGTATCGATCGTTGCAATAACCGGAGTGCAAATAGAATTAGCGATAAGATTGATGTCAATCGCTTTTGCGAAGATGCCTCGACGTGAATTCTATCAATAAAGAAGCGAGTCTGTGTTGATCGCACTTGTGTTAGATAAATTATTAGTCATTAATGTCATGATGTAATAGTTTTCTGCGATTTCAAACAGCGATTCCGCAGCCTAGACTGGATTTTTCTAAATTATATTAAAAGAATTGTTCGGTTACATTTACGTACATTTATGCACGATATTTTCTCTCAAAATTCATAAAAGTTAGACAGATCAAGTAATTTTCGGAGTACTGTTTACAAAAGTTACAAAGAGAATTGTTTATCTTAAGATTCAGCTGAAGCCACATCAATGAAATTGAATTCAGCATAAACAGTTATAATCTTTCTTAACTGTTTCCTTAAAGCGATTCTGATTAATGCAATAAAAGTTAGTGATTATTGTAAGAACGATCGTTGACGTTACATAATAATAATTGATCACAAAGCTTTTATTCCTAGAACATGAATCAGCCAAGATGTGAAGAGTGATTTCAAACCAATTCGTTTTTAACGTTTTTAACAAAAATTATTATCGAAAATTTTACAAAAATTCGGTGAAAAAAAAAATCGTCAATTAATTCCTACCATTGCAATTCTGAGTTTCTTTTATCTAAGCAAATTAATTAAATCTTTTATCAAAGTTGCGTAAAATGAGCATGCTTTCGATCACGTGTAATTGATAAGTTTCCTGTATTTATCTGTCGACGATTACCTGCCAATTTCCGTCGTACGCATACGATCGATTCGACAATGCTATTATTCAATGGCAACGATATCCGTGAATTCCTCCTTCTGCATTGTCATCGCCGCTAAGAAGAGAAGAACGAAGGATCTGTCCGTATCTCACGATCGATCTGTCAATATTCATCAGCGTCGACATGTACGTGAACTGATACAGCGGCTTGACTCTTGAGCCGATTTTAATGATCGCGTCACTTATTATTAGACCTTCGACGATAGGAATCCTTCATCGGAATCCTCCTCCCTCTCCCTCGCCTCTTTCCGATAGCGTTCTCCGGTGCCATTGACCATTTTCGCGCCGGAAAGAAGGATGAGATCATCGGGGAATATATATAAAACTCTGCGGAGAAACGACGATGCAAGTCTTTTTTCAGCCCGACCTGGTCGGGCGCTCGCGCGTGCTTGCATCAAATGTCTCCACTCGGGGGACGGAGGAGGGGAAGAGGGAGAATGCAGTTTTATGACGCGCCGCTGGAAAAACGCGCGACGAAGTGTCAATAATCGCAAGCCTGAACGCTGACGACACGCGAACGACACGTGTAACGATGGAAAATAAGAGAGAGAGAGAGAGAGAGAGAGAGAGAGAGAGAGAGAGAGAGAGAGAACGATCGGTATATCGGGGAACGAGACGATGTGAACGCACGTGATTTTTCGCAACTTTATCTCGCGTCGCACGTGTCGTGGAATGCAGTGAGAGAAGAATAATTAGCTAAATGGTATTTTTAGTAATCGCGTAAGGGTTTGAACGCTCGTTCGATAGAGAGGTATCATTAGTCGAGAGATTTCCGAGTGGGTGTCTCGAGCAGGAAGGAGAAAAGGCGCTTTCCGCGAACGCGCGAAAATGTTGACGATCAACGCCGATATTTCCGCAAACTGCAGCGTCGTCATATGATGCTGCGAAAAATTGCGGTCTTCGCGGTATTCCGCGATACCGCGAACGCACCGCCCGACTTTTTCGCGCGGAAAGAACATTCCGATTATTTTTGTAACGAATCCGAGAAGTCGCGACCGCGATATCTTTTCACGATGAGAGTGAGCTTTTTTACAGACGAGGAACGAGGCGTTTTACGCTACCGACCTTTAGACTCTCTCTTTCTCTGGAAGAAATAACTCTCAATTGAGTTTCGCGTAAAAAGAACCAAGCGCCCGAATCTAAAAAAAATAAGCTTCTGAAATTTTCTCTGCGAAAGAGAAACATTACTATAATCGCTACGTACTTACTATGAAAATAATTTATAGAGTACAAAGTCTAGTTTTTGATACAACAAATTTCTGGTTTACAGATTAATAAATTTGAAAATATACCGACCTGAAAAGACAAAAGAAAATTATATACTGTGACGTACGACATACATACAAGTGCCATTGTGATACTCGTAATCGGTCATCGGCATTTTATGTATCTGCAGTCGCGATTAACATTCCACATTAAATTGTATATTATTTTTGCAATTCACAAAAATCGTATGATATCGCCTTTGCACACGGATTTTTTGCTAGAATCTAAAAATTTGACCAGAAATCTGAAAAATAATTGTGATGGATCATAGAGCGTTAAAATAATATTGCAAACTTTGTTTATATTTTAGCAACGTTTGAACATCTTAGAGAAGTATTATTTTGATGGCCCAACAAGATTATTTTTCAGATTTATATCCAGCAAAATTATTCTTTCTGTACAGAGAAGTAACTTTCGCGAACAATCTTATGTTGATTCGAAAACACGCGATGTTCGCCGAAGCGCGACAAGTCACAATAAAAGTAAGAAAGCAATTTGGAAAATTGCACGAAGCAAACAACACTTACAAAAATAAAATTTTCGTTGAGAAACGCTCGGCTGTGAACTCGACTGTGAAGAATGCAATATGAATTTCTGCATATATTTTGATAATTAAAGATATTGTGCGGCATAATACGCAAGAAACAATGTTTTTTCTGAAATGTTTAAAAATTTGTTCAGATATAAACAAATTCTAAGATTCTGATATATTAATATAAATAACAATAAAATAAGCGGAGAATAAGACAGACAAATATTATAAGATAATATAAGAAATAATATAAGAAATAATATAAGAAACAAATATTAATTTCTAATAAAATTAATTTTATAAATCTTGTACGTTTTGATCAATTTTTTGATCATCTTTAGCAAAGATATATGTAAGTATGTGCGATAATTAGGCCAGATATAAATCTGAAAATAATATTGTTGGACCATCAAAATAATTATGTAAGATAAAAATGATAATGTTGCAAAATTTTTCGTTATTCTAACAATCAATTTGAGTGTCCTACATAAATATTTGGTGATCCGACAAAATTATGTTTAAATTTGTATCTAAATTTTTAAATATTTCAACAAAAATGTTCTTTCCGTGCACGAGTTGCTGCAAGATACGCAATACAAAATATATATTTTATCATACCGAAAATTATCAGAAAATGAGTTAAGCCATTCAGATAATAACGATATAACAAGATATCGATATGATGGCATATGTTAATATGAATATTTCCTAAATAAGATTCACACAATTTGATCAGTTAATTACATCGATTTATCGGACCTCATCGTTCACGCATTTGTTAGCCATGTGACTGAAATAATCTCTATCGTAAAATCGAAGAGACTACGTAGCAATCTTATCTATGCCGCGTATGACTTTCAAACGAGATACATCGTGGGACATAAATCACAGATGAAGCTTCTTACAATTACAGCCTGCGGAGATATGGTCCAGCAATATTGAATAATTTTTTATTGAGGATTGATAAGTGCGTATCTCAATGTTGTTCACGCAAAGAACAGTTTTACTGAAGTATACAAAGATTTGATCAGATACAAATTTGAAAATAATTCTTTTAACCCGCCAAAATATTTAGCCGTTGAAATTGCTAGATATAAAAAAAAAATTTACAATATAATCATCATGTTTAAGCATAATTATTTTGATGGCCCAACAAAATTGTATTCAAATCTGGCCAAATGTTTAGATATTTTAGTAAAAGCGTTCTTTCCATATTTAGATCTTTAAATTAGGTTTTTTTTTATAACTAATGTATACTTTAAACTAATGTACACTTTTACTTAAAATGAAATAGATATATATTCGAAATTTGATGAAAGCTAATTTTATAAAAGCTTGATAAAAAAGATAGAAAGTTTTAGTGCAACTCAATGCGGAAATAGAAAATTGAGCCTCTTGTCTCGTGAATAGAGCCGAAGTCGCGGCTTGATAAATGAGAATGCATCGACGACTCTCTCGAGGAGAAATTCCCACCAAGTTGACTGAATTTTTTTGCGGGTCAACGAAATGGGCGGCGAAGAGATAATGTTAAGGGGCCTGAATCGCATCGAACGAGGAAATCACCGGGATATAAATAGAGGATGACTCGCGCTTGGACGACGCGATTCGAGCAGGTATCGATACGCGCCGGATCGGCGTTCCTTCAAAGAAGTGTCAACGCTTCGGATTAACGCCTTTAGATCGGCGGTGCGTCGTTCTCGCACTGCCGTCTTAAAAATAGCCGAGGACGCGCGAGAAGGCGCATCGCGAGATGGACGAGAAAAGCCGATGCGTAATAAATTCCTCCTCGCCTTCCGATAAGAAACGGCTCGATCCCAATGCACCTCGAGCCTTTATTTCGCGCCTGTGAAATATATGATCATATTTCGACTCGCTTCTAAAACCTAAGCGCAGCCATTTCAAACTGTCTTATCTAAATCATCTTGATAGACTTTGAACCGCCAACTTTCTCTCAATGTGGAAATGAAATATTTAACTGATAATTTTACTGACGTTTTATCTCCATAGGCCTAAAAACTTGACCGGAAATATACAGAAAATAATTTTGTTAGGCCGTTAAAATATTTACGTAAAACATTCGAATTGATTGTCAAAATATTAAAAAACTTTTGTGGTATAACAATTACGTTTATCTTCCATAATTATTCTGCTGAACCAATAAAATTATAGTGTTGTCGATTATAGTGGATTTTGATTTCGGCTTATGCTATCACAGTGCACTTCCTGTATCTAAAGCGAGATGAACATAGAGTGCAATTATTGGAAAAAAAATGAATGAAAAAAGCGGGTACAGAAAGCGCACTGTGACTGCATTAACCCGGATCAAAACTCACTGCAATCAAAAAACGTTTATTTTCGGATTATATATTGTCAAATTTTTAAATGCTCCGACAAAAGCATTTTTTCCATATAGAATCTTATATTTTTTTCAGATAAATTTGTAAAGCCTCAAAGAGATAATTTATCAAGTTCCGAACTCGCGAAGCGGAAGCACTCACTTTAAGAGCATATTTCTCCCTCGTGTTCCGGTCATAACACTGGACCACCTTGCCGTTGATCCCGAGGCCCAGCACGTGGTTACTAATCTCGTAGTCGTCCGTGATCGGCGTGACTTTCGGCGACAGCCGACTGTTCAGCGGATGCTCCATTCTCCTTCTGTCCACGGCCACGGCTTCCGGTATTTTCTGTTCCGGTATCTGATCGTAGTCCTGCCTGATCACCTGCGTCACGACCACCGGTGGCGCCGAACGCTTGCGCCTGCTCTCCTGCTGCTCGTTCTCGTCGAGAACAGCCCTCTTGGACTTCCTGCAAACGCGAGGATACACCCGTCATTTCCTGACGCGAGGTGCGAGGGACGGGCGCGCGGACGGACGCGAAGGTCGCGCGCATAAGGCGCGCGGAAAAATACGATGCTCCAGATTACGCGGCGATAACGCAGACCGATAACGCGCTGCTATATCGAAACGCGAAACGAGGTAACGACAATCCTCCGTGTACTCGAAATATATCGCTGCACTACATCGTAATACGCCGATTTGGCTGAAGTGTCTAAAAATTTGATCAGATATAAATTTGAGAATAATTTTTCGGGTCATCGCCAAATAATTGTGTAAGACGCTCAAACGTGTTGATAACACTGTGATAATTTTTTATCTAGCAATTCTAGCAATTTGAACTATTACGTAATTATTTTAATAGTTCAATACAATTATTTTCAGATTCTGTATTTGGACAAATTTTTAGACACTCTAGTAAAACTATTTCTTTCGTGAATGCGTTAATCATATTACTCAATGCACATTTATCCTTAAAAGAAATTCGCTCGCGTGAGTGAAGTAAAGTTCACCGAATAAGGATAAGAGAACTTCGAAATCTGAATGAAATGTTAACGATGGATGAATCACGTAGAAACGTGAACACGTCTGTGAAAATTAATTATAAATATCCGTAATATTTATGTTTGAGAAATATTCGTTTACTATGTCAGCCAGGTGCTGCTGAGACATATGCTTCAATGAAATTGTGTAACTTTCCTCAAAGAATGTGCAAGATTTGTGTTATTTTGTGTATATACGTACACCCATGCTCTACCCACACAGTCTTACTTATACGGCGCGTATTTGTCTTGTAAGTTGCAGCACACCGCAATGCAGTGCACCGTGATTTTCCAATTGCAATCGGGAATATTGCGTGCGCGCATTTGCATGACGTAAGAATTGCACCGCCATAATATATATAGACATCTCGCAACCGCCAGTACTCCATTCATCTGTGTACGAAAGGCGGTACTGGCTCAACGCGTATCAAATGGCGAAATAATCCGACGATTAAAAATAAAAGAGTTATTAGCGATATCGAAACAGCACATCGAACACACAGCGAACAGCTGGCCAACATAAAGATATTTGCTAAGATGATCGTCCCAATTATGGGCCGTATTAATTCCGGATCAAACTTATATTAACGTATGACAATGTATATATGTATAATCGAAATTAAAACTATTTGTTATATTCTTTAATATTTTTATGAAACCATTTACTTTTTCAAATAGTAATATTTAAAAGAAAGATAAATGGGATAGTTTTCTTCAATACTTGAAATTACATAAATCCTTTAAGCCTGGTTTGTATTAAATACTATTATATTGTGTAAGATAAAATAATATAAGTTTGAATATTATTAAAAAATAATTCAACAGTAATTCAATATTAAATAAAAATATGTGCCAATCCGTAATTGGAATATATGCGTAAACATTTTAATTTTTTTGCAACTCAATCAATTTATTAAAAGAATAATTTTTTTCTTTGATATTGCTGCTTATCAGTATTAATATTTTTTTAAATGTTTAATTAATAAACTTGCAGAAATAAATAAAAGTTACTTTAACCTTAAACGACCCATAATTAGAATCATCATCTTATAGAAAATAAATTGTCGAGAAACTATTAGAGAACTACTTTGAAAATAATTACAAATTACACAAATTATTAGGATAACAAATTAGGATTTACTGTTAATATTGAGTGATCTGTTAAATAATTAGCGATCATTATTAAAAAGTGCTCGTAAGTAATATTGCGCGAAACGAACATTAAAAAAAGAAATAGACGTCAGCGATGGACTGTTAATTAGACTACCATTGTATCGCTTAGCATTTGAAGATTACGTATAAATACTTACAGAGATATTCACCAAAGATAGCATTGATCAGCCTTCGATAATGTGAATAAATTACAAGTAGATTTAGAATTGTAGATATTTCTCAAATGTAATCAACGGTAGCGATTAGCAGGCCATTTACGCATCGGCAGAATTCAAGTTCCGATTGTCCTAAGCGGGAAATTAGTGGAGCAGCAGATTCGATCAGCGCAGCATTACATAAACCGCAATCTCCTCTCGTTACTCCCGTCCTAAAAGAGCCGCGCAATTATCGCGAAATGCAATCAGCAATGTCAGCAGTGCATCGACGCACCGACGAATCGTTCATCGGGAGAGTTGCATCAACGATTTTGGTTGATCGACTGATTGATCTTTTTTTCCTGGATTGATTCTCAAATAGAATCAGGGAAAGTTCTGTTAATCGAGATCGAGAAAAAAAAAATGTAAAAAAATCAAGCAATTCTAGCTCGTTTCATTTTAATCGGAAAGACTGTAATTCTCGTTCTCCTTTATATTAAGAATGTAGATCTTTTACAGTTTATGACATGATAAACAAGATTCCTCCGATCTGAGAAGCATATACGTTGAAAACTTTTTATGCTAATCAACCATATATGTGATTAGTAAGAGGGAAATACATCTTTCTGATTTAAATATGAAGCGATACGATTAAGGCGGGAAAATCCAATTAGATGTGGTCAGTCAATAAAATAGTTGGTGCAACCAGCCCTCTTCGGATGCTCGCGTTGCGGGAGGACGTTTATGACGTAAATGTACGTGTAAATCTTCAGGTTTTATACTCTCTCTTTCTCTCTCTCTCTCTCTCTCTCTCTCTCTCTCTCTCTCTCTTTCTCTCCCTCTCTTTCACGCAGATAGGAAATAAAGATAAAAGAGACCTCCAAAATCTCCACTTAGTTGCCGACTTCGGCATCGATGTGGCTCTCGATTTTCGCACGGCTAAATCCCGATTTCGTCGGGAAGACAAAAGCATCACCACCCGCCCCGCGTCGGTAAAAGCCGAGGTACAGGGCTCCCAGGGGACGACCTCCCAGATGCAATCGAGCTTTTGGGGCGATTTACCACACGGTGCGGTGTCGTTATGGAAAAAGAGGTCCGCCCACTGAGATTATCCCGCACGGCGCGTTGCAGAGGAAAAGAGATAAGCTTTAGTCCGGCCGGTCTCGTTTTGCCTTCGCTTTTGCGGTTCGCTTTTTTTTTTTCGTTTTATAAATCAAGCCAAAGGGTAATCGGCCCCGCCAGCTGAAAACTAAAGATAAAGAGACCAATGAAATAAAATTAAGTCGCACCGAAAATTCGCACAAAAGCGTCGTGAGTCAGGGCTTGACGAAGCGAGCGCGCGTTTCCCGGAAGCTAACAAATATTCCACACCAATGATCGTAAGTCGGATACATCGCCGTGTTACTTCCGGCGTTCCGCTGCGCCTTCGGAAACACGCATCCGGAATTATTAAGGTTTCAAGTTAAGTTAACGTCTCTCCAGCGTTCGTGAGGAGCGTTTGTAAAAGCCTCGATAATTTTTAATCGAATCGAGCCAATCTTCTTACATCTCATTTCTTTTTGTCAAAATAATTTTAATTGGAGAAAGAATTGGAAGTGATATTTAAAGAAATAAAATTATTAAAAATGCAAAAAATTGAGTTTTCTGCTAGGAATTTCGTCTCGGCGTAGAACGACGTTTCTCGTCGGAAAATTCCGAAAATATCCTTGAACTGATTCGCTCCGAGGCACAGGGCCGAAAGTGACAACTTTATCACGCGCGTGTTTTCCATTCATACATTCCTCTCGCAGAGAATCCACGCCGTCATGTTACGCGAATCGTGCCAGTGAGTGCCAATGATTGGATTCATAGGCGATTAAGAGAAAAGCGAAGCGCGTGCTGAGTCGCAGCCTGGGAAACACATTTGCATATAATCATGTCATATCGTATCAACAGTCATTCAATTAGCATGAATAATCGCCGTCGTTACGCAAAACCCCGTTACGGCGGGATGATTTCAAACCCTCGAATCAACAAGATCAATATTTCTGTCGAGTCCAATGGGGAAAAAAATACATTTTATCGCGGAAAATCATCTTTGCGCTGCGAGCGAGTTTTCCACGTGCGTTTTCCTCGAAGGAAAAGATGAATGAAAAGTATGAATGAAAAGAAAAACGCATGAGGAAATAAATCCAATCGCTTGTATCGCGTTAGTAATCGACGAGATCGGCCCAGGATTGGCGAAAAAACAGAGAATGAAAAAAGGTTTATCGATTTAAGGGTTCGAAACTGGTGAACGCGCAGACAAAAGACTTCTCTCTCTCTCTCTCTCTCTCTCTCTCTCTCTCTCTCTCTCTCTCTCTCTCACTCCTTTCTTTCTCTCTCTGTCTGTCTCTCATATGGTTGTCACGGAATACGTCGTCTTGGAATTTTGTTTGCCCAACATCGAGAATCGCGCGTCATGCACAGATATGAAAAGCGACAATGACAGTCACGTTTAAATGTTCAATGCGGGTAAAAAGAATAAAGCCAAAGAGCCACCGCGTGCTCCATTAATCGGCAATAAATGCAAAAACATTGAGCGTTGTGAACGTGACGTAACAATAAAGTTCGAGCATGCAAAGCCGAGGATGTATACGACATAAGCTCCAATTTAGAAACTCCCCTTGCTTCCGATGTCGAACACATTGCGCTCATCCTATCAAATATACTTCACTTGCAAACATTCATATATACATTTTATTACATAAAATCATATTCTTTTTACACGAATCTTTTTGCTTTAAGCGTTTAAAGTTCCATGGCTTTTAATGTGAATGCAACTTCTGAAGAAATATATGATATGAAGTTTTCAAAACCTAACTTGAAATATGACGAATAGTTTCTTATTCTTATAAATAAAATAATATTTTTGACTTAAGAATTCAGTTGCGAATAGATAATATGATAGATTTTTCTATCCTTTATAGAAAGTAAAAGTACTTTTTATTAGAAGTACTTTTGAATAAAAATTCAGTCAGGCAAATAAGAAGATAATATAATTTTTATTTTTTCAAATGTGTTTTTAATAGAAATATTTATATATAAATTTTTTATAAATATTTAATATTTATCAAATATTTTCAACAAGAAAATTTCACACAAACAAAAATAAAAAAGTAAGCATAAAAAATTAAGCAAAAAATTAAGCAAAAGTTAAAAAAAAGAAAGTCATATTTTATTCTATTCTTGAATTACAGACAAAATGAAATCAATCGAGATAGGCTTTGGAAACAGATGATTCATTCACAAACACTGTAATGCAATCACGCGCTCAAACTCCCTCCTCGCGTCGAAATGTACAAATATATAAATAAATGCGAAAGTAAAAATAAATGACAGATCACAGCTTGAGCTACATGAATATCGACGTGTCTGAGGAAAGTGAGTTCGAAGCGAGTGAAAATACAGGGATTAAATCGAAATAAAAGCAGCTCCGAATATCAGCTCAGATCGTTAACAACATGGAGTATCGAGAAACGGAGCATTACGTACCCGATGTGCCTTAGATTCTTGTCACGGTTATTAATCGCACGCGAGTCGAGCTGTCCTCGCCGGCATCGTTGACGCGCAGCGTCGATCAAAGCTGAAAACGCGAGCCGCAGCGGCGACTGACCCGTCGATCGCGCGTTCGACAAACGAAGGCCAAAGGCCGAAAAACGCGTCTCGCGTCCCGAATCCCCGTATGCGAGGAACGGAGAGAGAAAAATCCGAGTCGACGAAAGATGCGTCGAACCGGTTGTCTTTTATACACTCGTCACCGGTTCGTTGCGAGGATTCGCGCGAGATCGTCGCTGATCGCTGCGTCGAGTGTTGCGCGACGTTGAGCAACCGGCCGAGTTGGACGAGCGACTGAGATTACTCTCCTCGCGCCGCGGCGCGTCGATCGGACGCTCTCTCGTGCGAGGGAAGTGCGGGACGGGGGACGAGGACGCTAAAGACCCACGCGTAAAAAACGCTCCACGAGCACTAACGGCGGCGCCTCTCGCGGCGATCCTGCACCGTGACTCACTCACTGCGCAGGGCCGCGATCTCAGGGCCGAATTAGGGCCTGCGCACAATGGAGGAAATGTTAGGAATAAATATTAAATTTTAGAAATAAAAGTCCGGAATAAAAATTAAACGTAACGCACAATGAATACGAGTAAGTATAAAATATAACTATATTCTACACTTTATATTCATTGTGCGTTACGTTTAATTTTTATTCCAAATTTTCATTTTCAAAATTTAATATTTATTCCCTTGTCCCTAATATTTTCTCCATTGTGTGCAGACTTAAGTCCTCTCCTTAAGTCCTCATATTCTGAATCCTCTTTTATCTGATTTTTGTGATAAAACGTGCCTCTAAAAGTGACTTATTTGTTTAGCTGTGAGTCATTTTTGTATCGAATAAAAGGATTCAGAATATGGGCTTTAAACCTTACAGACAATGGAGGAAATATTAGGAATAGGAATAAATATTAAAAGTTATTCTACAGTAACTTAATATTAGATATATATTTTTTTATACATTTTTTCAAATCTGAATTCATGAAGCATATTGAATTTATCGATTAAGTTACAAAGTGTAGAATAATTTTTGTTTATAATTACATTTTCGACATGTCTCTCATAAATATTAACCATGTAAAATTATTTTAATATATAAGATTATTAATTTGATAACACCTAATTTAAAGTAGATCGTATGAAATAAATTCTAACAAATGAAATGATATTTATTATAACTTCACAAGATTATACTCGATCTGGTGTTCATGTTTTATAGTATGAATACTTAAAGTGATTTTAAAGATAAGATTATCATCTTAAAAAATTCATAATGCATGAAATATTGTTTAGAATATTTAGAGTAATATATTTTTGTGCCAAATAAAATTATATATAATAGATAACTATTCATACTCTTGATCCTTCTGAAGTGAAAAAAAAAAAAGATAGATTTGGAGTCAACTTTGTTTCCAGCTTTGCAATTATATATAATTATTGTTTTTTATTTCATTGCGCCTATTTTTATCTTAAATTGAATTTCATTTCATTTAATTTGATAACTTCTTCATTCGAAAGAAGAAACATTATAATTTCATTACGACTCGACGCCACAGCGAACTCGAACTCCGACACTGGCTGATTCCATGTGGCATTACGCGACACGCAAGCGCCGTTCGCGGAAGCGCGCTTTCTCTAGAAAGTTTAATCCTTTCGCTCGTAGGGATATTGACCCGAGATATTATGTCT
This sequence comes from Pogonomyrmex barbatus, assembly GCF_055798465.1. NCBI lineage: Eukaryota > Metazoa > Arthropoda > Insecta > Hymenoptera > Formicidae > Pogonomyrmex > Pogonomyrmex barbatus. The sequence continues at coordinate 7,679,130 of NW_028297138.1, forward strand.
AATTATATACAATCGTTGATCAACATTTTATTTTTACTTAAAAATTATAAAAATGCAATAGCAATTGATTTCTGCCAAAATAAGAAATCAGACAAAATCGAAAAAAAATACATACATATATATATATATATACACACATATAAAAAGATATATCCATTAGATTTATACTATTACTCAAATGTTTTTACTAATTTTTTCTTTTATAGCAACATGGAAAGAATTGTATTTGCAATTTAATATTAAAAACATTACAAAAATATAGTGAATTTAGAAATGAAATTAGGAATCGTGAAATAGATAGATGGAAGTTGCATTCACACATGTATTTCAGTCCTCTAGTAATATTTATTTTTTATCGTAAATATATGTTATTTCGCGATAAATTTAAATACATGTTTATTAAGTATGTACATATTGTTTTTTCATGTAGTGAAATCGCGTTACAATGAATTTTCAGGTATCTCTGATCTCTTTTTAACTACATTTTGTAACTTATATAACAATAATTACAAAATTCTTAACGTTCATATAAATATCTTTCTTATGTAGGCACGTTCTTACATGTATATACAATTTCTTTTGTAATGCTTTCGCGATAGTTATCTTGATATATTGTCTCTTAAGGATAAAGTTCGAAATTTAAATGCTGTGTTGCAATGATTTTGTAACTTATTTTCGGAAAATACAGAGATATTAACACTGAAAGTAACTGAAACGCAAAAAGCACTTAAATCTCGAAGATAATCCAAAAACTTGTTTAAAGTGTTAAACTACAGTGATTAATTCTAAAATCAAATTCTAGATTCTATATTTTATTCAATAAAAATATTAATTATTTCATCAACAAATACATCAAAAATTAAATCATATCTGACTATTAAACACTGTTTTAATAATCACAATAACAATATGTCATTATCAATATTGCAAAGTAGTACCTTGTTTATATAAATTCTAATTTTTCTGCCACTGTTCTATGTCATTTTCATATTGTCTAATTCTTATCGGCCTATAATGTCATATTAATCTATATAAGTCTAAATAAATTTTCATTTGAGAAATTGATTGACTATTAATTAACCATTGCAATTCAAGAAGCTTCTAAAAAAAATTAATTATTTACATAAAAAATTAATAAAAGTAATGTTACATTTAAAAAAATATTTTCAAAAATATTTAAGAAATTAAAAAAAAATCCTTTTTTAAGATTTTATAAAATAATAATAATATAATGCTGCCAATATTTTCGTGGTATACAATAATAAAGAAACTATTAAGCATAATATAACTTATAAATATAAAAAAATACTAATGTTATCTCATGTTTCCAGAACCATTAAAAATATATATAAAGTATTGCATACATAATTACTTATTATAATTATTAAGATATATAATTACAATGTAATAATGCATAATTACAATATAACAACAATATGAAATTTACATTTTCAGTTAAGTAACTCATGTATATTTATGATACTTGTCCTAAAGTATATTAAGTATCCACGCTTTTCTCTTACAAAAAATATGATTTTATTGTCCACTCCAAATACAAGTAATCTGTGCACAAAACTTTGATTTGTATAGTAGAAGCAAAAATATGTTGCAATTTTTCTCTTTATGTTATAGAAAATCTGAATCACACATTATGCTATATCAACATTTTCGTAAACAAGTAACAATAAAATTTCTTTTTTATTTTTAATTTGTATCACGTATTCAAACGCTTATTATTAAAACGAAAGACTTGTCTTTGTTGCATACATCACATAGAATAGATTAAGTATTTTATAACAGATTATTTAATTGTTAATAATATATTATAAACATATTGTCTCATATATGTGCTTTAGATAAGTAATATGCCGATACAAAACTTTCCTGTGAACTTATATCACAGATTGGAGGAGTCCATCTTCAAGATATTGCATTTTGTCAACATGGATACTTAAAAATGCAATAACAAGCATTTGTTGTATTTTTATATATGTATATGCGCGCGCGCGCGCGCGCGCGCGTGTGTGTGTGTGTGTGTGTAAATATTATACTGTCAATATTCCCTGATTATCATTTCATAGATTGCTCGTTTAAAACGAGTGTTATTTAAGCTCTTACTTGTCATAACACAACAAAGTATCAAGTTCGTATTTTGCTCTCGAAAGTTTTATATATAACATTCATTCACTATATAATAAATAAGGAATTGTCAGACACCAAGAAACTATAATAAACAATCAGATATCGTAATATAAAATATCTGTGATCTACACATAAAAATATGTACATATATTAAACATAGCTATATATGTACAGTTATCATTATTAAATATAATGATACATATATGTATTATCAATTGAAATTTATGCGCATTTCATAATTGTGTTATTATACTCTTGTACAAATACTTGAAAGAAGAAAAGGAAACGCGAAAAGGAAAGGCGAAAAAAAAAATTATTTCGACTGTTTATATCCGAGTTCGTTGTAAGAAAACGTTTGAGGCCAACATTTTACATGTATATCACTGTTTAGATCACGACTTACATTGCACTGACAGTATTCGTCACCCCGCATGACTCTCCGGTTCGGTTTTATAATCCTGCATGGTAAGGATATAAGGCACAACGCTAGCCACGCTTACTCGACCGATGAGGCCTGAGAAGAAGAGGTCCTCCAGAACCCTGGGATTGATCGAACGAAGCGGCGCTAGCCTCAGCAGAAGGCGAGGTAATCTGTCGGAGCCCACGCGTTGTTGTAACTCCGTGCACGCTGCTTCCTGTAAGATCTCAACCTTCTTACGCCAAATACCTGCTAGAATATTATCTGTAAAAGATAGCAAAATATATCTTACTTCAGTATTCGTGATAAAACTTCACCGTATACCATTTACATTCACTTACCGGCGCTAAAAAGCGTTAAAGCTTTAAGATATGCGTACTCGACAGAATCCACTTGCAGTTTGTGCAACGAACTCACACAATCCTGTAATCTACATATGTGTTCCGTAACGCATTTTACTTTGCTAGCAGTAACTTTCTCTTGTGCGATACTTGCTTGCAAATGATTGATTATTGACGTCAAAATACTAGGAAGCGACAGGGTGTATGCACATTGTGCCAGACCTAATGTAAACAATTGTCCCCAGGAACTTCGCACTAAAGTCGTCTGAACATCAGATCTAAAGAGTGAAAAGTTTATCTTAGACAATTTTACTATCTATATGATTGAAAGTACAAAGATTAAATGTACTATTTGTATAAAATATATTACACTTACGGCAAAGCTTGAAATGCCGGAATACCTTGCGCCCAGTGAACAGATAAAAATAGTAACCTAGCTGCACTTTCGCATATGTAATGAATAGATAAATATACAGGTGCCGGGCTAGGCGCTCTCAACTCGAACAATGTATTTCGCTCGGAGATTAATTGGCCGGTCCATTCTTCCTCCGGCTCGCTCGAACCATTAACATTCTACAAGCGAATACCGCGATTAATTCACACATCAAGATAATACAAAGACATCGGATAATAATCGCAACTTACGTCACCAATGATTTTAGCCATGCTGTCTAATGCATGAGAAATGAGTAAACGCTCTCGAGCTAAAGTCAAAGCGTCGCTGAGATCACTATCGCTGCTTTGGTCTTCCATGCCAGGACTCTCGGGCTGTTCCCAGGTCGGCGGTGCCTCGGGCGCGGACTGTTGCGGTTCCGGTTTCACTCTGGGATTACGGTTGCCAACTTTAGTCGCGGTCGAATCGCCCAACACTGGTTTCCTCTCGTGTTGGACAGCTGTAACACCGTAAATTCATTCATACATTTATCATCTTCCGCGATATATTTCAGAAAATAAAATCAATGATACAAAATCAATGATAAAAATGAATCAATTTCACTTACAGTCACTTCGCATGCCCATTGCCAAGCATTTCTGAAGTCTACAGTACTGACAACGATTTCTGTGGTGTTTGGTAACTTCGCAACTTTTACTTCCTCTGCACTGGTAACCCAGCTGCTTGCGGATGCTGCGTTTAAAAAATCCCTTGCAACCCTCGCAACTAATCGCTCCATAGTGCCTGCCACTAGCTCTATCGCCACAAACTACACAAAGTTCTAAGGATAGCCCTAAACCTAATGAACCACGAACATCTCTCGCTAACTTCACCTATAAAGAGACGTTAATATTCAAAAAATATTCGAATTAATTAATTAAATACTTAAAAAAGATCAATGCAATATATTATAATGGATTACCTCAACGTCGACATTAGTCAAATGTTCCATGCTGGAGTGCAAATGAACCATTCCGGGATGAGCCGAGATGCGAAAATCTCGTCCTATCTTATGATCCATCTTATCATCGTGCATATTATCAACGTGATTATTTTGATCCCTGTCTATATCTCTCTGCAAAGATAAATTTAATATTTGATTAAATGAATGATTACTACATTGTTAGCTCTGGATTAACTATTTACCATGGCTGGGTGATGCCCTATATTATGAAAATTCCTCCCTAATTTCTCGGACTTGTCATCGTGCAAATTCTCGATGCGATCAGCCGAATCGATGTCCATGTCTCTCTGCGATAAGATAATAAGTTATTGTTTTATCAATTGCTAAAGAAATCATTTTCATTATTTTCATTAATTTAATTATTTAATAAATGATAAAAAAAATGACAATCGGCGTTTATTAATATAAATAAATTTTAATTTTAATTTTATTAATATAGATAAATTTTAATAATAAATCGAAATAATTTAGAAATCATATTAATATTTTTTTATTTCTAGATTGTAATTAATAATTATTAATTCTCAATATGCTAATTATTTCCTTTCGCTTCGGAACTTATCACGGAATTAATAATTATTAAAGAAATAATAATATTAACTAATATAATTATTAACTAATACAATATTAAATGATATTTCCAAATTATTTCCATGATAATTACATGATGCTGATTGTTATTTTTTTCACGAGTAATCGTAGAAGGGAAAATTTTATAACAACGAACCTCTGCGTCGGCATCCGGCGTACGATCGCGATGGTGGGAGAGGCTGCGAAAATCCATTCCAACTTTGCAGTCCGGCTCTTTCTCGCTCAGATTATCGTGATCGCGTTGCTCCCTATGGTCCCTGTCCATTTCTCTCTGTAAAACGGATCGGCGCCTCCGTTAGATGCGCGCGTTACACTCATCGTATCTCGAGATATTTCCGCGCTGATCGCACAATAATACGCGGCGCGTTACCGTTCCGAAAGAGCGCAATTACGAAGAAGCGAGAACGTGAATATCGGGGCACTCTTTTTCAATGCGTGTTAAACAAGCATTAATGATCTTCAGCCGGATATTGCGATCCTCTAATCGTCGGTTCGAGCGCGCCGCTCGTGATTCGAGCGTTCACGTAACGCATAATGCACGGCAAAAACATTGTAACGCATTACAGGCGTGTCGAATCAAAGATCGAGGATTCAATGCCGTGAAAGAAGTCGTCGATCTTCCTCTCGTAGATATCGCGCAGATCTTAAATGTTCTTTTCATCAAGACGCGCGCGATTTAGGGAATAAAAATGCGATATATATGCGATAGGATGCGAGAGCAGGCAATTGAGAATGAAATGTCTACAAATATGTTGTTTCAATCTTTACTAGTTAAATAACAGTAACAATAGTAATAGTAGTAATAATGAAGCAAATGGAATTAAAATATTTGCTGTCAAAGATCTAAATAAATTTTAAGAAAATTAATTTTAATGGAAAATAATTTTATGTTAATGAAATAAATACACGCGTATAACGACATCTCCGATTAGAATTGATGCTATTTTTTTTTCCAAATAATAATTTACAAACCGATCAGCATCGCGCGTCGCATTGTCGCTCGCGGAGAAAACGCACCGTCCCAACCATCGGCTCCGATGATCCCTCGCGGTTCCCTCCTCGCGGTCGCATCCCGCCACGAGAGAAAAGAGAGAGAGAGAGAGAGAGAGAGAGAGAGAGAGAGAGAGAGAGACGATCGCGCGCAAGATCCGTAGTGTTGTCGGAGGCGAACTAGGCACAAGGGGCGCGGGATAAAAATGTAAACTGGAGCATTTGCCGGCCCGTCCCCACTTGCCGGGGAGAGAAACCTTCTCGCCGCCCGACCGCCGCGCCGGCCCGTTCTCCTGCCGGCCACCCCCCTGCCGACGCCGTTTTGAGAGGTGAAAGAGATGGTCCCGAGTTCCTCGGTTCGTAGGTTGCTACGCGGTTAGGTAGAGGTAGAGGTGCATGCCGATGCCCGGCTACGTCGCGCTACGCTGCACCGCCGCCGCGCCGATCGCCTCTGTCATAGAAGCGAATGGTCCATTTTCACACGTCTACACGTTACGAGCCGAACGCACGAAATCTCACCGCTCCGATTTCTTTCGACTCATATAAATCAAACTTCGGGGGGAAGGATGGAGAAGGATCGAAAGAGATATTTCGCGCTACAACTAATAACAGATCACTAAAACTATGTTTGCTGTTGTAAATGAATTTATATTACTATACTAAAAAGATTTGCCATATCGTTAAATGTTATATACATTGATGTATAATAATAATAATAAATCTTTGCAATAAAGCAAGAAATTTATTTAATTTTCATCAGCGAAGATGATTCTTTTGATGGACATATTTTTTTCTCTTCTCGCGTATTGTTGTTCTTGCACAACATGACATGCGGTGATATTTATTGTAATAATGTGGTTAGAACAGCACGTTAAACAATACAATGTCATATATACATATATACATATATGTATACAATATACATATATGTATATATATTTTAAATTTATAAATATTTTAAAATATATAATACACAATTTCTTATTCTGAATATATAAGAGAGCAAGATTTTAATTTTTCACACATCTACATATTGTATTATAAATTCATCGTGTATAAATTAATATAATTAATGATAGTAATAAATATTTGAGATATATTTATAGTCATAAAGAAGTTTAGCATTAAATTATCAGACATTAAATTATCAGACAAATTCGTCTATATGTAAAATATCGATATTTATTTATTCTGAGTTCGCGCAAATATCAGAATCGTTATTATTGACATGATACACACACATACACACACATTTTTGTTTATTCATTTGTATATTTGTTTTTTACGATTTTCGAGATATTTTGCATTCTCAGATTCTCTCTCTCTCTCTCTCTCTCTCTCTCTCTCTCTCTCTCTCTCTCTCTCTCTTTCTCTGTCATTATTTACCGTACCTAATCTCTGCATCTCCGCATTTTTCAAAAACCCGAATACCTGCAATTTTCTTGGCAGGTCCAAGGAGAACTCGCTCCGTCTTGAAGAACAGCACCACCGTTATCGGAACAAACATTGACGACAATTGTATTCTCGCACGTATTCTCGCAATCGAGATACTCGGCTGTCGGCCGTGAGGATCTCACGACGATCACTTTTCGCTCTTCGAATCGGAGCATCAATTCGTCGCGGCACTGATAAGGGACACGAGAACAAACCGCAGCAATATACGCGCGCGGCACGACGCGGAAAATCGTGCTGGGACAGGAAAGAAAAGATCCTCGTAGAAAAAAAAATGAGTGCCCGGTCGAATGCGCAAAAGGTCAGCGGCGTGAGTTGAAAGTGTCCAAGCAGGAATCACAGCGCGCGACGACCGCCCCCTCGGAAGAAGCGGGTGCCCGCGTTTTATAAACAGTCCTCCCGTTTGAATTCGCGCGTTTATCGAAATTCCCGATCCGAAGGGAAAAGTTCATCCACGCGGCGGTGCCGCGGACTCGAGGATCGGAAGGTCGTTGCCGTCCGGTGGACGTGGGAACGTCACCTCGACGGATTTGACGCCGCGCGAGTATAGACTCACTTTTAAATATTATTCTCGTGAAAATATACAACGCTTGGACGTTCTTTCTTTGACGATCTCACGGATTCGACGATTGCACAGCGCGGCATGACACGGCGCGGCGCGGTGCGGCGCGGCGCGGCACGGCGCGGCACGACGCGGCACGACACGGCACGTCACGGCACGGCACGGCACGGCACCGCACGGCACGGCCACGATGCGACGCGACGCGATATGAGGTCAAAATAATGCTCGCTCTCTCGCTTTCGTTAAGAAGTCAAAAGCTCTCTCGGAGGCGGCCGGCTGCACGCATCAAGAGTCACTTTCGATACCGCCGGAGAGTCCGAGCGAGTCGAACTCCGTGAGCGCGCGCTTGCGCGCAAAGTTCGAGGACGGAATGCGCGTACGCTACCTGTTGTGTGTCAGGTCGCTCGCCCGTCCGTTCGCTCGCTCGCTCGCTCGCTCACTCGCTCGTTCGTTCGCTCAATCGGTTAATTCCTCGATCTTAGCCACTCTGTATATCGGCTATGTAGAGAATAACCAGCGTTGACCGGTCGAACGAACGAACGACAAATCACACACTCGCTTGCCTGCTCGCTCGTCGCAACACGTGCCGATCGCGACGCGTCCAGTGTCGTTACATTCTTGTCGTCGTCGTCGTCGGTTCACGCGAAGAACCGCGCGCCGCCGCCGCTGCTTTGCTTCTCTGCAACCTTGCGCGCAGGTGAACGCAGGCCGGTCGCTCCGTCGATCGGTCGGACGGAAGAGCGGGTGAGAGAGCGAGCGAGCGAGCGAGCGAACGAGAGAGCGAGCGAGCGAGCGAGAGAGAGAGAGAGAGAGAGAGAGAGAGAGAGAAAGAGAGATCAAGCGAGAGAGTGCGCAGGTTGGCAGGTCACTCTCTTGTGTACCGGGCCGGGACACGCCGGCCAGGTGCATTCTCGCGTCCCGCTTGCCTGCTTTCCTCTCTACACCCGAGCAAACGAGCGCGCGCGCGCGCGCACGCGCGCGGTCGAGGTAATGTTGTGTTACGTCACGCGACCAACACGCCCGCGATGTGCAACCACGCGACCCTGCCGCTCCCGAAAAGGAAAGAGGAAAAAAAGAGAGAGGGAGAGAGGAAAGACGCGAGATGGATCCCCCTCGTAACGGATGATCGCATTGCGCGCAATTGCACACGCTGGGGTTGTAAATAAACTCCAAAAGGGGCTGTAATACGGTAAGAGGGATATCTCATTCTCCTTTCGGATAGATCGCGTAGCTCCCCAAAGCACAGGATATATCGTCAGTCACTGACGTCAAACGTGACCTCAGTGCGGTAATTGAGAAAGGTTAAAAGGACAAGTGTCCAATGGACAATCTAAAAAGTTACGTACAAAACTTGAGGTTGCAATAACGATAGCTATAATGATAGCAAAGACATGGTCTCCGTAGGCGGACCATGTAGGAAACAGAAGAGACAGAAAAGCAGAAAATACCGGGAATATACGATCGAGAGCGAACGAGGGAAAATTTTAACGGAAAACATGAAATAAGAGGAAATACGAGAGAAGAACGGAAAATGCAGAGACAGAGAGACAGAGAGAGAGAGAGAGAGAGAGAGAGAGAGAGAGAGAGAGAGAGCGCTACGAGAATAAAATCCAGGATTGAGAAGAATAGAGAAAAAGAAACCTGGCGTTTCTAGGCGCGGAATGAATATGCCGCGGCCGCGAGGTCGACAGGCGCCGCGCGTTTTCGGGGCCGCGAGTTCTCTATGCGAGAAAATGAGAGAACGGCGGTATCCTGGCCCGGCTTCTCCCTCTCTCATTCTCTCTCTCTCTCTCTCTCTCTCTCTCTCTCTCTCTCTCTCTCTCTCTCTCTCTCTCTCTCTCTCTCTCTCTCACACACACACACACACACACACACACACACACACACACACACACACACACACACACACACACACACTCGCTCTGGTGAACGTCGCGGATTATGTCATGTAACGCGCGTCCGCGCGCGATGACTTATCGGCCGACGTTGTCGAGGTCGGCCGCGGCTGCGAATAGGTCGGTCGCGGCTGCGCCGCGTGCACGACCACACGCGGGACTCAAGATACACTCGCGCCGAGTGACTTCGGGCAATTTTTTTTCTCTTTTTTTCACCACTACACGTATATCTCAATGCGCGAATCAAAACGCAAAATCTCTCAACCGCGGAACGATATTCTCGCCGCGCGAAGCGGCGCGTTTTACATATCATCGATCCCTTTCACTTAGAATTTTGTATAAATGGGGATACACCGCGATGTAATACTCCGTTCTCTCCATGTGCCACCGTACGTATATACGCTTCTGCGTTTCTGTTGTTTTTTTTTTCCTCTTTGCACACGTCAGCGAGTGGTCACCTTGCGTGTGCCCCCGAGCTCGCTCGTCGACGATCTCCCAGGCGTGCGTTTCGCTTTTGCGTATCCTTCGCATTGTTCCGTACACGCGCGTGACGATCGATGTATCAAGAAACGATATTCTCTCGCCGCGCGCTTGTTTACAGTCTTATCAACCGGGAGATCGCAAATATCCAACAAATGCGTTTCAATCGCGATGAGTCTGCAGGCGCGATCCTCGCGGAAATTTCTTCGGTCGTTCGTTTTCGCCATCGCGCGTTAATCAATTCCGTCTCACCCGTAATCCCGCGCGACGACTCGAATAATTAAATGAGCCCGGAGTACCGCAGATTCTTTTTCCGGTATCTTCCGCAGAGAAGATGATTGTCACTTTCAAATCATAATCCGCGAAGAATTTAATTTGACATCTGACTAATACGGGGTATGACAAATCTCAAGTAATATAATGTTATTGTCAAAATTACTTTGTGTCTAAAATTGTAATAAAAAAGTTTTTTAATATATTTTTGAATCATACTTCCCAGCATAATAAATTATCTCACGTTAAAGAAATAAATAATTCAAGAAAACTTTATCTATAATTTATGAAATTGTAACTATGTGTAATAAAATTTAGAAAATAAAAAATTGCAACATAAGCATCCTTTTTATCTTTTAAACTATTAAAGGAAAAATAGAAAAATAGAACATAAGAATTATACATCAAATTAAAAAATTTAAATTGGATTCATGAATAAAGCACTCGTAAAAGGTATGTTAGAGCTACATATGCATAATTTTTTATAGTAATGTAAACATTTCAGATATAATAAAACTTCTAACATTATTCGAGATGAATACGATAAACGTATGATTGAACAGAATTTTACAAATTATGTGAGTTTCATTATTTGATGTTTTGCAGGCGACTATCTTTTCGTCTTCGATCCTGGATATGGACAATTTCCTATTTCTGATATGTAACACCCTGTCATCTGTTCACAATACTCAGTGTATGAAAAATATTAATACGATTAGAAAAAAAATTTACAAATTAGTAAAAGAATAAAACATTTAATAAATTTTAGCCTTTTATGACGTAGCTCAGATACTTTGCACATGTCATTTTGCACCTATAAAATAACGATGTATTTGTTATTTTATTATTTATGCGTTATATCATATTATTTGCAACTATGGATGCAACCAAATTTTAATTATTATAAATAATGAAAAATTAAATTTTAATATTTATAATTTTCCAATCCAGGTTAATATTTCACTAGGTTAAAACTAATACATGCGGTTAAAACTAATACATGCAATATTTTATAAATTTATTTCACACAGTTGCAATTTCATAAATTATATGAAATTTAATGTTGCTGTATCACATTAATATTCTTCTTAATATTTTTTGTAAGTATATATTTTGTTAATGCTGTAATAACATGAATTTTTTCAACTTTACTAACAAATCTTGTTTAGTCATTAATAATAAATCATAATATCAATAAAAAGATATAAATAGGAATAAATTTAATATAATGAATAAAATATATCAAGTATTAAATTAAAGTTGATAAAAATAAAATATCTAATAAATATATATATATATTTTTATGACAAATTCGAAAAATAAAAAAAAGATAATAATAATAAAAATATCAACTACATGACGAATTCATCATTTCCGCGCGAGAATTTATTGAGTCCAGTATAATGAAATTAGGTCGATTGCCGCAAATGGTCGATGTCATTATTAAAGTCCTAAGTTATTCCACTAACGTGAATATTAATTTCTTGTCATTTAACACGCGGAAAGAAAGATTAGAAATTCAGGACAAATTGAACCAATCGAACTGTATAATTAGAAATAAAAAATTCAAATTGGCCAATTAAGTTTAATCAGAGTTTAATCGAAATCACCCATAATGTCCAATCTTTATATCGATTAAGTTTAATTTCGCTTTAATTTGCTCTTTATCTTTTCTCTAATTCTTAGGACTGCAAGATAAAAGATAAACCGAGATTAAAATTAATCCATCTCTGTGGAAATGGACATAAAAGAGGATCATGTTTCTCGTTGCTCAAGGTTTACTATAAATTTATTTTCTGTTTCTGCACTGAGCTGTACACTACACTTTCTATCTCGTTTTTATCGAACTTCAAATATATATCTATTTCACTTTAAGTGCAACGAGTATATAATTAATTCTGTTAGAAAACAGATCATATGAAAGGCACGGAATTTTTTCGGGCCAAAGAAAGATTTTCAAGCGGAATCACCTCAAGGAATCTGGCGTGCTTCTTGGAACTATCAACGCGTTCCACGGGGAGAACAGGCCTGTCCGTGAGTAATTACGTCTGTACAACGGTATGGTCCGCAGCCAGGTAAAGGTCGCTCGTGGGTCCGAAGGTCACCGCCTCTCTATCAGCCTACCGCGAATCGTCACGTATTTGTCTCTCCCTGCGCTCGACGGTGCATCGAGTCGCAATTTATTAGTCTGTTTTTTACAGTTGTTTTATATATATTTATATATATATATATATATATATATATATATATATATATATATATATATAGATTAATATATATAAATATATATATATATATATATATAGAGCTTATCTTTTATAGAAATTTATAGAACATTTGATCTATTTTTTGTAGTTGAAGTAGTGTACACTCGTAGTTGAAATTAAATAGATATATATTTGAAGTTGACAAAAGAGCGAGATAGAAAGTTTTGGCCCGGTATAAACGGAAAACAAACCTCTTGTACTTCTTTCGAAAAAGAGCTGGGACGGATGCATATCACGAGCCGAAAATAAAATCGCGCACACGGCGCGACACGTGCGCGACTGACGAGCGACACGACGCGACGTGATGCGTAGCTTTGTTCTGGCGATTGCGCTACGCTAAAACTCGCCCGGAATCATTGCTCAACTCCTGAATATGTATTTTTGAATGTGAACATGCGTATATCCCGCGGAGTGTATCCCCGGAATGTATGCGTATATCCCGCTGGTTCTTGAATATGCATGAATGATATCGAATTGAAATGTCAGTGGTCGCGTAAGGAAACGAATGGAATATTTTCTCGATCTCTGTCGAAGAAAATTTAACGATAAGGTCCTCTCTCTCTCTCTCTCTCTCTCTCTCTCTCTCTCTCTTTCTCTTCGGGGAGGGAAACGTTCAAGAATTCGTCGGCGAGGAATTCATCGTCGAGACTTGGTCTCGCGACGAGAAAAGATTGAACGTTCCGTCATACAAGAATATTACGTCATGTAGAGAGAAACATCTTCGGGCTTTCGCAGAATCCGCAGTCGATCTCGAGGAGACGCGATTCGTTTTATTTCGTACCCTTTCATTCTACCGGCGCACAGCATTCCGTGTTCATCGCCGGACATCGAACGTCCGACCGAGGCAATTCGACGTAGTGGCGAAGAAGCGGAGCGCGAGATCTCTCGCGGCGACACCATTGAGTGTACAGCGAGGGGGCACGGTGTAAAATGCAGTCTTCCATGTGCGAATTTTATCGCGTTAAATGCTCATGCATGGCCCCGCGTATCGACGACCTGAAAATCATCGCGTCAAATTCGGTCAGCCGTCGTTACTCAACGAGAGACGAAACAATTAAAAAAAAAAAAGAAAAAGAAAAAGAGAATTGTCGGTACAACACGAGCTTTACGAGCTTTCGTATCACATTGTCGTCGTCGACATGACGATGATGACGGCGGCGATGACGGTACGCGCGAATATCACGGACGCGCGCGCCTCTTTTCTCGGAAGGAAGTTCCCGACGCAGCGGGGCGTGCACACGAATGCGGACACGACTATACTCCTACGAGGAGCGAACCTCGAGAGCGAGAGAGATAGAGACCGAGAAAGAGAGAATCTCATCGACTTACCTCCGCGGCTAGCAGCAACGACGACTGATCCGTGCCGATGCGCGATTGGGACCAGCGGACTGGCTACCAGGCTTCGTTGTGTATCCGCGGGTTAGAGTTCATAACCTCTTCTAACCTTTACCTTTTCGCCCTCCTATCCACCCACCCCTCCTACCGTGCCACCTCCCACCTTCCTACGCGTACATCCCGACATCTTGCGTCTTTCCGCCGTGCCATCGAATATGTAACGCGTTATTTTGAACGTAGATTGATAATTTTCCTCGATGACGTGCGATAATACGCCGCGATCGGACTCGGCGTGAACTATCAGACGCCATGTTGGCAGTGACGTCATGTTTAACTTAAAGCGGGAAACGTATCGACTTGCCTCTACGCGCCAACTCGATTTCTATGAAATGAATGTTATTCAAGTATATACAATATTACATTTTTTTAAGGCTCTGCTGATTGCAGCCATCTCGAATTATATCACAAGTGAATAAACATAAAATGAAAATTCTTGCAAAGTATATTAAAATAGAAGAAAAATATTTTTCACTAAAATAACATTTACAATTAATGAAACAGATTTATAAGATATACTGAAAATGTTTCTTTGTTTCGGTAGTCAAGAAGTAACTGTAATCTAAAAATAAATTGTCTAATTAAGAATAGAGCCACAATTTAATTATAGATATGACTATTTCTTTAAAAATTTGATAGCATTCAGAACAAAATTTCAAGAAAATTGTGAATACATAATTATAATCTTAATTTTTTAATTAGATAAAAATACAATTTTCGGAAACAAAATTGATCAAAAGTAATTAATGAACGTCTTCATTTTATAAATATATACAATATATATTATATACATAATAATATAATTGTATATATTATATATTAATAATTATATGTAATAATAATTGTATATAATAAACGTTTGGCAACAGCTTACAAAATTTCATGTAAACTTTAGAATGATATAAATATACATGTATATTTATAATGTTGTCCAAAAGTTTTTACTTGAATAGTAACTAAAAAGTATAATTTATTTCCAAAAGAATTGCTTTTATTGTAAAGGCACTATTTTGTTCACGAAGGATACTTTAATAAAATATTTTACAAAGATGTATTTTACGATGGAGGATTATGAAGATATATGAAAAAAAATTATTTATTGCAAACATGTCGCGTAGTGTGGGGTACATATAATTTTCCGCATTCAACATTCATCACGAAAGCGTTACCACTAAACGTGATGTGACTATTGCTAGATCACTACTGTCCTTAATTTAAACTGTAGGTATATTCGTTTTAATTGCATTCCTCTTACACTTTGTTCCTTGTCTATTTTCTCTCTCCATAACTCGGACATATACCTATTTCACACATTTTAGCGTAGAAAGCATAAGAAAGTGCGATTAAAACGATTGGGATATTTTCTGAATTCCATTCAGCAAGTATCTTGCTTCTTGTTGTACGATGATTGTGATGTACGATACATACATAAAATTACGATACATGTACCAATGAATCTATAAAATAAAATCAACTCGCATAAAAGCGCCACAATAATATATCGTATCAATGCATTACAAAATTTGACTATTATTAGATATTCTTACGCTTAAAATTGTATCTGATTATAGAGTACAATGTAAGTTAAGACATATTAATAGATATTTACATAAACGTGGCTATTACATTACATAGACGCAATATGGATTGGCATTCGTATAAAGTAGAATTTAAAAAAAAGCTCAGAGAGACTATTATATCAATGTACAAACGCGCAACTATGTTTTATGTGATATTTAAAAACTTTTAGAAACTTCGGCACCTTTCTGATCTTCTTGCTCGTCCGTTAACATTAAATTTTTGCATTTTATATGTTTTGTGGACTTATTGCACACAAGTTTTCTACAGAAAGAATGTATTCTATATCAGATTACCTTAAAATATTGCCCTGATGAGTTTGCTGGTTAAAACAGTATTGTATTTAATTATCTTTGTCGTGTATTGAATAGAGATCAATTTTATATCTTGTGTAAAACTTAATATAATTTTACAAGAATTTAACGCATATCATCATACATTGCAGATTGTTATGTACATGAACACTTTTATCAATATCTTAACACTGTATAGCAAATATAATACTTAAAAATATTATGATAGCAAAAGAAAATTTCATCATGTGAAATTCATATGTTTGCTATCAAAAAGAGTAATTTCAGGAATACAACACAATTAATAATAAAAAAGTGTGCATTAGTCAGAAATATCAATGGAATTTAACAAAGAGAACTCTGCTGAACTGATAAACACATTTTGATTTCAATTTAAATGTATAATGATAAAATTTTGTATTTAAAAAATATATGAAATATGATATAAAAAATTTTATATAAATTGCAAACAAATTAAAACTGGCCTATTACATAAATTATCTGTAAGAGATTAATCCAATTGAACAAATATCATATGTAAAACTTATCAAGATCATGATCTTACTAAGTAAAAATGAGCTTGAGATGAAAGATAAAAATTATCAATCTCATTTTTGATCTATTAGAAAAAACACCTGCAGCATGTTCAATAGATATATTACCTTATTATCATTTGTATGGCCTATCATCACTAAAATTATTAATAGAATTTGTTTTTACCGCTAGTAAACTAAAATAGCTATACTAACTTATATCAAGTGTAATTTATCCGTTTGTCAATAGGATAGAAAGCACCATAATGATTTTATATAGTATAGATTTCAAAAAACAAATTCTATGATTGTTCTGTTAATTATTCCAACAGGTACCGTCAGCTGATCACAAAGATTCTGCACATCTCAATTAAAGGCAGATAAAATCGCTAGCAGATCTAGAATCCCCACAAAATTTCACGTAAACATCTATCAAAGTATCGTTAAGTGCCGAGGAGGTATTTCGTTTTTACCTATAAATTTCGCATTAATTATCATCTCTAATCTAGTCTATCTATTCAGGTTGAATTATCATTGTCTTACTCACTTGGTTTAAAATTATTTCTGCTCGAGTTAATGGTTTCCAAATACATCTTGACTAGCAAATACAACATACAGAAAACCATCTGGATCTTTTTCACTTTGATAAACTTCAGCCATGGTTAAACTACCACTCACCATGCTCTTCTGGTTCACTAGTAAGAAAATGGCTTGTGTCGGATTCAGCTGTAGCCGACGTCTACAACAACGTATTAATTCAACTATATTTCATAAAATTCTACAAAAATCATTATATATATCTAGAAAAACATACCTGATTATTTTGCAGAACTCTGCCACAGTTAGAAAATCTGGTACTAAATATTTACTTTTGTCTAAGAGTGGCAGCTGATTTTCTAACTTGTAACGTTCCACAATGACGGGAATTTTAGTCGGGTGTAGTTTTCTAATTTCCTCAGCACTAAAGGATCGTTGTTCTGAATAAACACATAAAAAAATCATTTTATATTTAATTATGTTTTCCTTTTCCATATTCCATTTCATTTTTTAAAAAAGTGATTTTTCGTGATACAAAGTGATGACAAAAATAATATCGAACAACCCTATTCTGAAGCTTGATTAATTTCAAGAAATAATTATAGACTTAACAAAGGCCTTGTTTTACATCTAATGAATAAAGATAGAATGACGTCAAAAATGCTTTGAGCATGAATCAGACCAAGGCCAAAAATTCTCATTTCATCATAAATGATTTCGTTATTAATGTTATTAATATTACTCACTGAAAGAAACGTGTCGTTTGTGATCTGGAACCAATGTGGAATTCATGTTTTATGTTAAAATAACGACAGAAAATCGTATAATTACTTAATAGAAAGTTATAAATCTCGTATGACAAAAAGAACAATATCCAAGATAAAATATATATAATTAATTGAATTCTATTATCAAGACGTCGAGTCGTATCAAGTCCGCAACGAAGGAACAAACTGATATTTTTTTTTTCACGTGCACAGTAGCTGTAACGCTTTTCCCTCGTATCTCCCACTCTTTGTTTTCAATACGCTTTGTTTCTCCACATTCACGCTGTCACGGATCGAGCGATTGTCGAGAGTCGCTCGTCGCGATCGGTTTCGGTTATACAGGACGGTTGAAAAAAAAAAAAAAAATAGAAATAACAAAGGGCGCATCCTCGCGCGCTCGAATATTTATTCGAACGCTACGTACAGACATTCGGAACAGATTGAGATTAAGTGCGAAGCAAAGGTGAGACCTCTCGCATGATCTTAGACTTCTCCAACTCCGAAGAAATCGGATCGGAAGGGTGCAATCCCCTTTCTTTCTCGCCCTTTGTTCTTCTCGCCTACCCTGCGCTATTCCTACCGAGGATATCGTCTTCGATAACCGATTAACGCAACGACTTACCGAATGAACGTCTTTCCCTGTACGATCTCCTGGGCGTTAAATTCATGTTCGCGATGCTACAACGTGCTATCACCTACTGCGACGTACGTGACGCGCTATCAGCTGTGGACTCGGTCTCGGGTCAAAATAATCGCTAAAAGCATACACAACGACGCCGTACGAAGTCTGTCAGATTGGGTTAGTCGGACGTGACGTAATGTATGCAACCCATGGCGCTCAACCATGTATGCATTTCGTGCATACATGGCGCAGCAAGGGCGATTCTCCAATGTTCATTCTGCCAATATGGATTACACTATGGGTCAGCTTGCAACTTTGATCTCGGTTCAACATCTTTTATCTTTTTTTAGTTCGAAAAATTAGAAAAGAAGATGAAGGTAAATTCAATCGGAGTTAAAATTAATAAACAAATTGGTGAAAATTTATACAGCATCGATTGTATTGCAAGAAAATTTTTAAAGTCATTTCATCTTTTCACATTTTATGTGTGACATTTTAAGAGGATTCATCATTCGGTCATATGAATGTTGCGTCGAGAAAGTTTCTGAAATTTTTTATATGCAACTTGAAAATATGCAATTGCAAAATTACTGCTGGAAGGCGTCTATTTCTCGCGTGTAAATTTATTGATTATGTAATTAAAATCGCTGTATATCAAAACACAGATGTCATGATTATTTGCATGTCTCTTATGTGGGAACTTGCAAGTTGTGATTATTGTGTTTTTTTGCAGTAAGAAAGTTACTCAAACTGTATAGAAATATTTTAAGGATCTCTCAAAAATGTATTTTATTTGGTGGAATTAAAAATATTATAGCAAAATGTCCGTGATTCTTGCGTTTAAATCTTACAGAAAGATGATTGATAAAAAAATAAGATAATAAAGATCTACATTGTTCCAACATTGTTCCAATATTTTTAAAATAATTTAAAATTATTTTTAAAAAGTTTTATTTATTTTAATATTTTTTCAGCAATAGTTCAAAAAGATTGTAAAGTCTCTCAGTTATTTTTCTGTAAGTGCAAAAATTGCGGATATTTTGCTATCGCAGAGCATTTTAGAACTGTCGCAGAAATTTCGCAATGTATCTGAGATGTTTTAATTCCACATTAATAAAATATTTCTGAAATATCTCTCATGTTTTTGCGTTGAATGGACACAATTCTAACTCAATTGCTGATTAATTTATCAAATAACACATCATATTCTGTTGAATCAAATTTCTTATTATCTAATATGCAAAAAAGAAGATTGGAGCTGGAATTATAAGTAGATACTCAAGTAGATATTCAAAAATAAGTAGATACTCAAAAATAAATAAATATATAATTAAACAATTATTATTTATTTCTACAAATTGTAGATTAATTTTAATCTTAGTTTAACTTATTCGTCTCTTTAGTTTGAAAAATTAGAAATTCATATATTTTATAAACAAAAATTGATATTTTGATTAAAGTAATCGTCTATATTAAGCTAATTGGAGATTGATCATAATCATTCTCAGAATCAAGTAAAATTATTTTGAATAATGAAGAAAAATTTTGCCATTACGAATATACATATAAAAAAATTCTAATTGTTTTGAATATTATTTGAAATTACAAATTTTTCAAGTTTTAAGTAAAACGTGTTTCTTTTTCATAACCTTGCATTATTATTTTAAATCATTCTTTATTTTACGTAAATAGCAATTTTATTTTTAGGATTTTAAATTTTTAGGATTTTAAACAATTCACGTATTCAAGCATTTCCAAGTTAAGATTTTCTAAAGCTGTCAAAGTTTTTTAAAATTTCAATAACTTCAAGTTTCAAGGCATAGAAAAATTTTTAATAATACTCGAAAATTTAAAATTTCAAATAATACTCGATGTAATTGTATCTTGAAGTAATTGAAAATTTTCAATTTTCAAAAAGAAGATGGATTAGATTGCCAATGAAAGGTTAAAAGTAACCAAATCTCTATATAATCTCTATTTCATCGGTGACTGATTTATCAAGTAAAATATTACACATTTACTATATTTCTAATATATATAAAATTATTAATTTCTTTATTTATTATTATTAATTTAACATATGGAAAGAAAGATTGGATTAAGCATAACAAATTACTCTTACATAGTAAATTTTATTTTTAACAATCTCGCTGATTAAATCATCAGTCAAATTAATCGAAATTAAATCAAAGGCGCCCCGAAGGATTTATCCAAGTTATTCTCATCTAGATACGAGTATGCTGAAGCAATCACCTGATCGGTTGCGCAAATTTCCAGATGCGCATATGCATCTAAGAATCATATGGTACATTTCCGCTGAAGTAAGTACACTCGGCGTCCTCGGCATCCTCGGCGTTCGCTCATCTCTTTTCTTTTCTCTCTCTCTCTCTCTCTCTCTCTTTCTCAAATATGAATCTATCGTGTATCTCTCAAATACGTGGAATAGCATAAGAAAAGCGAAGTAATAGCCACTTCGTCGAACCGGATTGACCGGACAACAGTGTTCAGTTTTAACAAAATCACATTCAATTGAAGGATTTGAATGTAATATGAATCGAATATGAATTAGAATTCAAATTCAAAGCAGCTATCTCGACACCTTTACTTCAAAAATCTGCAGTAAATTTTTTTCGCGAAAACATGCACCTTGATGCAAATATATGTTTGAAATGACCTAATGTTTAAAGTTCACTTTAAACAATTCGTAATTCGCATTAGAATTTTATTTTCAAATCTAATATGTTTCTACTGATAATTATTGCCGTGAGTTTGTATTTTAACGTATATTTATTACTTCCTGTATCCTAACTTTACTTTTTATACAACTCTATATATGAAATTATAAATAGAACATTCTGACTAGTTATTTCATATCATCCGGGATGGACTTTAAACATAACCGTTTCAATCGCGAGAACTTTGACGCGGCCAGAAACGTAGACAGTTTTTCTATTTTTTATATTATTCGAAAAAAAATTAAAAATATAGCAAACTTTTAGAAACTACACAATTTTACTATACAACTCTTTATTTCGCGTTATGGAGATTGTTTAATAAAAAAAAATATCGTAGTCTATAATTGTTATCGCTGACGGAGCCCAAGCTATAAGTGTCGTCCCCTGGCGGTCGGACGATGTTTTCTGTCCTCGGCGACAGTGGGCAAATCTGTCCGCATCGTCTCCCGCGAAGTCAACGGAACGCCGTCATGGAACACGAAGTGTGCACGCGGGGATTCGCTTCGAGACGGTTCCGTGATGTCGCGGCGAGCCGGGCGACGGTATCGCTGTGAGTCCTCGTCGTCAGAGAATCGCCAGAGGAACCGCGAGTCGTCGCTCGGTACAGCCGACAAAGAACGGCCGGAGTATCGTCCGAGCGCCGAGTCGTGCAACGGCCGCTCGAACGGCCATCTATGTGAAACGACGCGCTCCGCGGCGTTCGCCGAGCGGAATACGTGCTGGGGACAGGCGGTATAGCGTGTACCGTGCGCGAGAGACAGAGAGAAAGAGAGAGAAAGGTGGGAGGGCTAGAAAAATAAGACAGAAGCGTTTTTTTTTTTTTTTTTTTGAAAGGCAAAAGCGCACGGGGTGAACGCAAATCTGGACGGAATCCGCGAGAGACTCGCTTTGGCATCGAAGATCGGCGCGGAGAACGGGAGCTCGGTGATAGAAAGAAAGAGAGAAAGAGAGAAAAAAAACGCGCTGAAAAGGTAGGGGGACGCTCCCCGCGCACTCGCGCGCGCGCACGCGACACCTGTGCGTATCGCGGTGATACGCGTGCGGTGTGCGGTACGAAGACAGTCGCGTCCCGACACCGCTGTTCGTCGGCGTATGCACCCGCGTCGTAAACAGAAAGATTCGAGCGCGATGGAGGAGTCGCCGGAAGCAGCGACGGCGACGTGCGCGTCGCGCTGTCGCGCGTAACCGTAAAGATCCATCCGTCCACGACGTGCGATCTCTCCCCGTTTCCCCACCCTGCCTTGATTCGTCGGGGCATTAACACGAGGGGGACCGTTGCGCGTTTCGGCTGGGACTAAGTGTGCGTGCGTGCATGCGTACGTGTATTTGTGCCGGATATCAACCCCGCAGTGATTGGTGGTAGTAGTGTAGTAGTAATAGTAATAGTAATAGTGGTGATGTTGGTGATGATGTGATGGTGGTGGTCATCATCGTAGTCTCTCCGCGGGATCGACGACGTCGGGCTCGAAAGGGATAGAAAAAAAGAATAGACATGGTGGCGGCGTGAGAGCGCGAGGGGACGGGAAGAGCGACGGATCGAGCGAGACGGACAGTCGGATAGACCGGAGGGAGAGGGAAGGAGAGCGCCGCGCGCGGTGACGAGAGAGAGCGAGAGGAAGCGGCAGTAGCGACGACGATCGGCCAGTCAGTGTGCCAGAAGCGACGAATTCGACCGGCGTTTCCTTTGTCTGTGCTTTCGGAGCTGAGAGAACAGAAGGCGAGTGCGCGCGCGCGCACGCGCCCATACACGCGTGCGAGCGAGAGAACGAGACGGTGGGGAAGGAAAAGAAATTCACAGCGGACAGCGGCAGCATCGCCTCGTGGCCGTGCCACCGAATTGATGCCGACGGGACGACGACGGCGACGACGCCGACGTCCCACGCAACCGCCGAGGCGCGGCCTCCTCGCCCGCATCGACAACCGGTTCGATTTTCATGCGCGCCGTCCGGCACGGTGAGACCGTCGAGGCTTGTCCCGGTCGCGTCGAGCCGCGACATCTCTAATCGACGACCGACTCGCACGGTGTTATGTCGTCGTCGACGGTGGTCCGCGTGACTCGTCGGTGCCGGTGACGAAAAGCGCGCGCGTTTCCGACGGAGAAAGAGAGAGAAAGAGAGAAAAGAAGAGTGAGTGAGAGTGAGAGCAAATTGAGTTGAAGGATGTGGGAAACATGGGGAAGAGGGTTTATCGGAAAGTGATTTACTCGGCCACATTCGGATATCCGTTACGATAAAAAGAAAAGAAGATCAGAAGAAGAGGCAAAGAGGTAAATAAGTTTGTGTTCTGTATGTGCGGGATTGTTATTGGTGCGAGTGCGAGGAAGTGATTTCTCTCTGTGATCGCTCGGTATATCTGTGTTTACGTAGGTAGTCGCGAAAAGGCAAGAGAAGGTTATCCTCCGAAGGATACGATATCGCGAATACGTGTCTGCGTCGCGAGAATAAAAAAGCGAGAGAGGAAAAGAAAAGAAAAGAGGGGCGGCCATCTCTTTGTATGGCCATCGGGAGGCGGGAATCGCGTCTGGCCGCGAGG
This sequence comes from Pogonomyrmex barbatus, assembly GCF_055798465.1. NCBI lineage: Eukaryota > Metazoa > Arthropoda > Insecta > Hymenoptera > Formicidae > Pogonomyrmex > Pogonomyrmex barbatus. The sequence goes on from NW_028297138.1 coordinate 7,702,927, forward strand.
TGGAATCGATCGGTGGCGACGACGAGAATCGGCGGATCGGGTCGGCGAATCGCGGGTGTGGAGATCCGTCGAAGGTACTTTTGGTACGCCGACGGGCGAAAGAATGGAACAGCAACAACAACAACAACAACAACAACAGCGGAAACAGCAATTACAACAACTACAGCATCTGCAGCAGCGGTGGTTGCTGCGACGCGACGACAGCGACCGCGGCCTCGGTGCCAATAACCTCCGAGCTCGGCCAGCTCAGTCGGGAGACTTGGTAGCCCGCTTTCACGCGCGGCGATGATGCGTTTGCCCTCGTCGCGCGCGACAGATCGTAAAATTAGAAGACGTTCGAGGCGAGCGAGCGAGCGACGTCGCGATCGCCTTCCGCGGCGCCGGTTTGCGACGATACTCGACGGGCGAGTAGTGTCCCGCCGGTGAGTCGACGGGTGTGACAGTGCGTGTGACGAAAGTGCGGTTCCATAGTTCCTCCTCCGTCGGGTGCACGTGCCGCGATCGCGAATTCGTACCGATTCGAGTCCGATCGATCGGGAAAGGAAAGGTCGAACGAAAAAGAAAATAAGAAAAAAGGAAAAAAAAAAGAAACAGCGTGGTATCCCGTGATTCGTAACTCGCCGCTACGCGCGCGAGTTCAACCCCTTCTAGTCCGCTGCATTTACTGTACGAAGGGCCGTCGATTTTCCGCGGCCCCGAGGGAATATAATTAGTGGAATTGATCGCGTGTCCAGCACGCGTGCGAGGCGCTGGCACGACGCAACGTGCTTTCCTGGGAACGGAGAATCGCACGTCCTGAGAGAAGGTTGGCACCTTCTCTCGTTCTAAGTTTCGACTTTGTTCGGCACGAGACTGAGAGGAACGCAAACGGTTTCTCCATTAGTCGATTTAATTCATTCACATCGATCATCCTGGATCCTCGTTTCGAAGTCGTAGTCGTCGTCTTAACGGAGCGACATGTCTCCCATAACGTCCGGGCTGCCCTTCGACGTGTCCGGCGAAAGCGCGAGGATCGCGCGCGTGTCGGAAAACGCGGATTAACGTTGATCGTGCGCCACGTGGATTCGTCATCCGAACACACTCGCGCGTTCTCGATGACGAGCTTTGACGAGGATAGATAGGACAAGACGCAAACAAATGGGCACCAATGACTAGCTTGGCCCTATCGGCGGCGGCAAGCAGGATCGAGATGCCCCTCTCCAAAACGAATCCGTTCGTGCAGGCGAGCGCGATCTCGACGCAGCCGTACATCTCGAACAGCGAGAGCAGCAACCACCTGCCGCCGATTATCAAGGGTACCGGGCTGACCGGCCTGAAACAGACCGGTGGTGGCGGCGGCGGCGGTGGAGGAGGAGGAGGAGGAGGAGGAGGCGGTGGTGGCGGAGGAGGAGGAGGAGGAGGAGGTGGTGGCGGCGGTGGCGATGAATCGGTATCTTACGTGGGTTACCAGAGACTACCATGGAAAGGCGAGAGCTTCAGCCTGAGTAACTGGCCGGTGAGTCACAACTCTAGCCACAACTCGCATTCGCAACCCAACAGCCAGTCCAGCAGCCCGGTGGTGAGAAACGGCCGTTCCGATGGCAACTCCAACAGCGGCGGCGGTGGCGGCCGCGGTGGAGGTGGCGGTGGTGGTGGAGGCGGCGGCGGCAGCGGCGGCGGCGGAAGTGACAACGGAGGTGGCGGCGGGAGCGGTGGCGGTGGAAGCGGCGGTGGCAGCAATAGCATCGTCAGCGTCAAGCCGAAAACGGCGACCATCACGCCGGAGATGGTGATGAAGCTTTACATGAACAAGCTAACGCCGTACGAGCATCACGAGATCTTCAACTACCAGCAGATCTACTTCATCGGCGCGAACGCGAAGAAACGGCCGGGTATCATCGGCCGGCCGAACAACAACGAGTACGACAACGAACAGGGCTCGTACATCCACGTGCCGCACGACCACGTGGCGTATCGGTACGAGGTGCTGCGCGTCATCGGCAAGGGCTCGTTCGGCCAGGTGGTCAAGGCCTACGATCACAAGACGCACGAGCACGTGGCGTTGAAGATGGTGCGGAACGAGAAGCGCTTCCACCGTCAGGCGCACGAGGAGATACGTATACTGCGCAAGCTACGCGAGCAAGATAAAGACAACACCATGAACATCATCCATATGTTCGACTCGTTCACCTTCCGCTGCCACATGTGCATCACCTTCGAGTTGCTCAGCATCAATTTGTACGAGCTCATCAAGAAGAACAACTTCAAGGGCTTTAGTCTGCAGCTCGTGCGCAAGTTCTCGCACTCGCTGCTGCTTTGTTTGGAGGCGCTCTACAAGAATAAGATCATACACTGCGACATGAAGCCGGAGAATGTGTTACTCAAGCAACAAGGTCGCAGCGGCATCAAGGTAGAAGATTATCCGAATAATTATGTAAAGATATAAGTAGCAATCAATGATGCATTGTTTCTAATAAATTTTTATTATTCTTCAAAGTGTGCAAGGTATCAAGGAAAGAAGTCCGAGACCTAGATTTCGAGATCTATAAAAAAAATTGAAATGCTCATAAAATAAATTGAAATGTCATCGATTGTCATCAGAAATAAAAATACATTGGCAAATGATATTGAAAATGAGAATAATTTGAGTAAATCTTTTTAAATGAATGTAATTTCGTGTGAATGTATTTCCGATTTTTTTTTTTTTTTTCCAATCAATTGACTTCTATCGTTTTACATCGCATAAAACTTCACAGACAGTTCAAATCGTTTCAATGAATATGTATGTTTCCTCACATTTTTCATATCATGCTTTTTTACATTTTACATCATACTTACATCATACTTTTTTTCAGTGCAGATAAATAAACGCTAAGATTGTACATTAATATAATTACTATAAACTGCGTATAATTAAACTGTGATTAAGAGATTTATTATGATTTATTCTATTTCGAAACCAGAGAAAATCTACTTCAAATTTGACAAAGTCAATTTGATTTTTTCTTTCATTAAAGACCCATGTAGATCTTTAAAAAAAAAAAAACGTCACTGATACTCCGAATCTGTTAACAGCGCATACATTTCTTGCTTTTATGATTAATTTGACGCACGTTCAAATTTCCTTAGGAAGATACAATGTTTGAAAGCAAATCTGCAACTTAAGATGTATGTATATACTCGATGTATCTTTTGATATTTCCGACAGTATTTACGAAACAAAAGCTCGAGTCGCTCACGACGGTATCCCGAGGAGCTACTTATTATTTCTAGCAACGCGATTCTTTATTGACATTCCTTTATACGCTTTGCATGCGCAAAGCTTTATTACCCCGCGTCGCAACGAAATGTTACCAACAATATGTCGTCATACGAATAACGCTTCAGGAATTGCGAGCAAAATTTACATCATTGTATTTGTATACTCCATCTTTTTATCTGTACCAGCTTGTTTCTCATTCCGTTAAAAATATACGTTTATCTACTATATAGATTATTCTTTTTTACGCTTTTTTCCATTCCCACTCGAGTATCATTTTTACTTTCGGCGAGGCCGAATTTTCAATTAATGCTAATCGATATTCCGCTTTGCCCACGGAACATTTTCCATATACACGGCAACCGCGATCTGTAAGCCCCGTTCCCAAATGGGGATCCGATATCAGTGAAATCGCGCGGAAGACTGTTGGAAGCTGCCTGTTTTTCCCCCTCGCGCACGATACAAGTCGCGTATATCGTAAAAAAATCGGTCGAGTACACGACTAACCGACAAACCGAGAAGAACACGAGTGAGCGGAAAACGACGTCTAGCTTGCCGTGCAAGCGGAGCTACGAAGCAGACGTAAATTCTGTTAGACGACTTAGCCGGCTCCAAATGCATTGGATTTGTCAGGGCGGGTCCCGCAAAATGCGAGGCGGTGGTCACAAAAGAGAAAATTCCTGGCTACCGCGTCTCGTCGGTCTTGCCGTTAACTGGTGCGGTACACTTAGCACCACGTGCATTGTTTACGACGATGGAAACGGAGGTGCGCGTGGGCGGTGGTAGAAATTCTTCGGAGCTACGAGATTCCCAAGCAGCGAGCCCGCGAGAGATCGCGGTAGACATTCGCCTTGGAAATTCTATCCCAATAATATCTCCGCTTCCATTTATGCTTTTAACGGTAATTGGTAGAATGTATGGTTCTCGAGGTGTATCGCGTACGTACTTCCCGACGTGATTTATATCGCGCGTAAATTAATAGCTTACAAACATTCTGCGCGAAAATCTTAAATATATCGCTAGGGAGATTAGATACAAATCAGTTTTAACGTTGAATCGGATATTCATTTCAAGAAAATTCTTCCTTAATTTTTATTCTCGGTATTACTAATAAGTTCTTTTGATACAAGTTAAACAAGTAAAGATAGCGTGAAATTTAATCCGCATACTCGTGTATTCGAATTGGTCGTCTCATTTTTACTTTAGATACAAGTCCTGTGTTCAATTCTTGAAATCTCGGATAATATCTGGTATCCAAAAAGGTATGTGAGTACTCCAAGTCATTGCCCGGTCCTCTGTTTCCTCGTCCTCGGCAATGAACGTGCAAGAACGCGCGCGTACAAGTGGGAATCATATTATCTTTGCCAACTGTAGCATTCGCACGCGAGTCTACAAACTTTCCGAGTAAGGCTTGCCTGGCGGGTCGTGACCTTGCGAGGCCACACGGTGATTTACTTTGACGCCGACCTGCCGGCGCTCGCGCCAGGCCGTAAAGCTGAGAGGCCGTAAGTGTTATCTATACACAAAATGAAATGGACAAAAATTAGATTTGCTTGCCCCCTCTAAGAGGCCGTAACCGATGGGCGGCCAGTACCAATGGTCTTCCGACACCCGGAGTCCGAAGTCGACTCGTCTAACACGTGACTTTTTTCTGGTATCACTCTGTGATTGCTCGCGGGATTTGACAAGCCGATGAGACGGCGTTTCCGCTCCTTCGTTTTTAATTCGGTTAGTGATTCGAAAAATTGAAATGATAAATTTGAAAATAACCAAATGGAATTTTTTGAAATGATGCATCTTTAAATGCAAATTTCTTCTTTATTTATTTTACACCTGAGGATGGAAAGAGTCAACGAAGAAATCAGGAAGAATGCCATAAAGCACAAACTCAGACTGCAGTTACATGTAAACTCCAAAATGCTCCGAGTCCTTGATAGGACAAACGAACCGCGTCGATTAAAAAGAAGGATGCCTCTAGATTTATGCCAGAAAAGCTAGCCTGTACTTATCACATTCACTCTCTGGAAGATCTTCATTGGAAGGATCTTTGTAATAATTTAGTTAAGATATCCTATGTTACGCAAGAGAAATTGCTAGATAAGCCGATAGCTTAGTTGCAATCATATTTATTAGATATAATTTAGTGAGGAAAAAATAAAAATTTATTTTACACGCCTAAGGTAGTACGAAGGCCGAAGTCTTCGATCGAAAGAGATGTCACCATAATGATTGATTTTTATAGAATCTATACAGATGATAAAAACAAGAAAATAAATTGATATCAACATAAATCCGGACTGTTTTAACATTATACAGAATGTACTACGTGGAGATACATCCCCCTTAGCATCTTTTGGCAGAGATCAGGATTCCACAATTGTGTATCCTGAGTAGTACTGAAGCAGCCCGCAATTTTTATTTAACTTTAATTTGTGTTACAAAAACTCATAAAGATCATCTCTTTCTTCACAAAAAAATTTGAAAGTAAAGCAATTTTAAATTTCAATGTAAAATGGCGATAACTCGAAATCAATGCATTTTTGGGTCTATGTTCATCTATTTTTTTTCTTGTTTTTGGATTTTCATTCATCTCCCGAATGATTGATCTGGAATACCCTAAAAAATATTAGAGGCGAATGAAGTTTAGGAAACTCCGATATAATTTTGGGGTGAATTTTCAAGATGTTGATGGACCTTTTCCGCCGAGTGAATTTTCCGATCGAATATTAGCCGTTATCTAATGATGCATTAACGCATCGGCGCTCGAAAGAAAAAGTCGCGGGAGGAAGCATCGCTGGTAGAAACCTCTGTGAGAGTTAAGATTGAATGCGAGGCAATGAGTCGTGTCGAAATCGAATCTAAACCGAGGCGGTGTCAAGTTTCTTTTCCGAGGTACGAGTTTCACGCTTGTACGCTTTGAATTCGCCTCGAGCTTGCCGAGACTTCGACCCCGAAGGCGTGATATTTAACGTCATTCGATCTCAACGGCAAGTGCAGAAGCGGAAACTTATTGATATTTTTGGAGCAGAATTTCCGGAAGTGATCGCCCCGAGGCCGCACGCTCGGATTATGAATATTCAAGATCAAGTTGTGCTTTTCCAATTCCTCCGATATTTGATTTTGCGACTCTCGCCGAGTTCTTTTCATGTCGTTTCATCGTTATCCGCACAAGGCGTAATCGATCTTGCATAAGGAGATATCGTTTCGGGGTCACGTACGATATCACTGATTTTACGGCACGCGTTATACGGCTGTCGCTCCGTATACTTTGTTCTTTCTCATTCCAAAGTGGGTCACAATTTGATGTCATTTGTATTCTTTTTCAAAGATTCCACACTCTTTTCGAAATATTTCACATTCAGCGCGAACTAATGTGGCAAATTTATAATAATTTATATTGTAATTACGAAATGGCAATAATTTCACATCAAATTGAGCTTATTAATTAATTATATCTCGAATTTGTAATGAAATAAATGAAATAATATCACAATTTACAGTTGCGCTTGAATATTAATCATTCATACAAATAAAAGTGTTAATATCGCGCATCAATAATACGCTAATATCACGCGCGGTTGCCGTATATTTTTAATTACAAACACTGGCAGCGTATTTAGAGAGAGTAGACGGGAAATGTAGAAATTATTTATATTTATTAAAATGTTATTTATCGTGTATAGATATATGAGAAAGTGCACGAATTAACTAACGGTATGTAAATCGGAGGTATGAGTTTTAATACCGCGCAACATTCTGTGTTTAAAGCGAATGTGAATTTGCGAGACGTCAGGTATCTATTAATTACGGAACATGCGTTTATAAATCTGCATGTGTGCAGATTATTATGTACGTGCACACGTACATACATCCACACACGAGGCTGCGAATTCCGCTTTGATGGGAATACATGAATATATATTATACCCGTGAATTACTTTTCTCATTGTCGCACGTTTCCTATTGCTTGAATCGCAATTAAATGCATTCAATGTTCCCGGATCTTTTCCGTTTTTCTTTTCTTCTTTCCTCTGTTTATTATCAGCTTAAATTAATTGGTAATCGAGATGTATGATATATTGTTCCGCTAAACGATTTATTGAATTACTAAATTTTTCTTTTTAATAAAATCAAATATAATATACTGATTATCCCTCTTTTCTCCACGAAATTCTTATTATGAAAAATTTCATCTCAAGAGAGCATAGGATTTATTTTTTTTTTTTTATTAATTTATTAATACGATAAAAGTCTGTCTTTTATCTTTTTAAAACTACTATTTTAAATATACAGTTTACAAGCTAAAATATATGATTATAAATGATTATATAATAACGTGTTTATATGAGATTTTTAGGAATTTAAACCATGTAATGTGGATGAAAAATTAAATATTACTGCATTTTATTTGTACATATTTTCTCGTTTTATTAACGTTTCATTTACTTTACCGAGAATAAATCGTGAAATTCGCGAGTTTTACGTACGTGCGGAAATGCCGCGCGTTAAATATGAATTTTTAATTCCATGTCAAATGTCTTAACCCGATAACTATAATTTTCCATTCGTATTTAACCGCAGCGGTATTGTAATGTATGATGTTCGCGGTATGATCGGCACGGAATGGAAAGCACGCTTGAAATTTGATAGGTGTGGAATTCCATATGAAAGATATACGGAGGAATATATTTTATCATCGATCGTGCAATTTTGGATGTAAATTAAGTGTTACATGCCTATCGTGAGATTGGATTTGCAATATACCGAATGAAACGAGTCGCTGCGGAAATAAATGCGGAACGAAATTAGAGAGAAAAATTAGAGGGAATTTAATTATTCGACATTTTAGCCCTTACCCTCCTACCCCCCCCTCTCCGCCCAGATATAGTTATATTTTCCTCCAAATTAAAATAAAAAAAAAAATTGAACAAACAAGTTAATTGTTTATCGACATATTATGGCAATTAGAGTGAAATTGGCAATTATCGAAGTACACATACGATGCTAAATATTGCTCGCGAAATTCTGCCCGGGGACGGAAATTAAATGGTAAAAACACATTTACACACGGTAGCAGTGCCGGGCGTTAAAATAACCTTCCGTCGAAAGCAATTCTGTTTACGAAGGGGCGATACAAACTAATGGATGGAGAGAAAGAGAGAGAGAGAGAGAGAGTGAGGAAGGGGAGAGGGGCGAGACAAAACTTGTCGCGAAATGTATTCCGGAACTTTAAAGGAATTCAACGACGACGTTGAAATTTACATCTCTCGCGTACCTACCACGCGACCTCACGCGAGTTTCTCGCATTAATATCCCACGGAACAGCCAACTTACAAACAACCTTACAAAGCGTCACGTCGGCGGATTCTCTCGGTATTCAGATTCCCGAAAGTGTGCGATCGTAACTGGCGCAATCCGCCGCCCCGCGCCCGCGTCTTTCGTCCCTTTCAACCCTTATCTTCATTGCCGCCGTGGTCTCATTTCGCATGTAGTCTTATCGATAATTGTTCGCCATTAAACGAAGTGCTTTGCGGAGAGAAGAAGGAGAAGAAGGGAGGGAGGGGGGGGCAGAGGGGAGGAGAGAAGAACAGCAGGTTGGCGACGAGTACTCGCTATCGCAGGAGAAAATTCGAGCGCTCGGCTTTTCAGAGGGCAACGACCCGGCACGATGCTTAACGACAGTTTAAATTTTCCGATCGACTACGTTTCCGACTTTCGATAATGGCGATAGAAGGAAAATGCTTGTTCTATCGTCAGTCACTATCTCTTCCGGCGCGACTCCGTTTCTCCTAAGGTTATGTCGATCGATAGGGAGAACATACGTGCACCACCCCCGCCTCTCTATACACGCCCGCGTAATCACACCGACCTGATCTGGAGTATTCGATTGACTACTCACTTCGGCACGTTGACAGAAATAAATATTTGACGGCCGTCCACCTCGCCCTTTCTGTCGCCCAGATGCTCGATTTCGCGCGATTTCTATCGTTTCATTCGCAGTTTTCCCGTGTCGCTGAAAGTGTGTTTGATACGCGTACATACCGAGCGACGGTGACAGCAAAATATCGCCGATCTGTCCCCGCGTGTCCGATTTTCAGAGGCTAGATTTTCATCTAGAAGGCCAATTCCAGCGTCTCGCGCGTTGGACGCCGGCCAAAAATCACTTTCGCGTCGGCACATCTGGAAGTTATCGCGAGAAATATAACGTAGATACGCTGAGCACGCTGCCTCTAATTCGTGCTTTATCCATTTCTGATCGCAACAAGTGCCGAATCTGCAATTTTCTAAAAGAGCGCACGAAATTCTGTACAATCGAAGTTTTCATTCGTTATCGAATGGGTTCGCGCAGCATTTACCGTTTTCTATACGCAAGTTTCAGTTTTTCAGAATTGTTAAATAAAAGTATTAACAAACCCAACTCGAAAATTTTCTCTTCTTGTTGAATGAGTGATATACAGAAAAAAAAAAAAAAACAGTTTTGTTGAAGCATCTGAAAATTTGGTCAAATACAGGATGTTTTTTATTATTCGATTATTTAGAATATCTCTGTTATTTTTAATAATAAATTACGAAAAAGTACTAAAAAATACTAAATTCGAAATGAAAAATTTTTCATTTCAGAGTGTTAAATATTATGATGAATTATATTTAAATGAAAATATGTCATTTCATTAAAAAAAATTTTCGATTATCATTATTAGTTATTACACTGTTTCTCGTTGTCTTTTGTTGCACTAAAAAATTTCAGAGTTTATCACTTCGAGATTAATCACTTCGAAGTTTTCCTTAGTATCTTTACATTTTTTTTGTTTTTCGAGCCTATGAAGATTTAAGTAGAAATAAATGAAATATCGAGAATGACAAGGAAGAAAATAGATGAAACCCTAACCAATCACTAATTGTCCATTAAATTGAACTAGGCACATTCTCCATTCATGTAGTCGACAAAGCTGCATCGTTTGTGAAAGGCCATTTACGAACAACATTAGTCTATTGTCAAAGTAAGATTTTATGAACGGCGACTGTGCACTGGCGCCACACAATCCATCAGACCCATTTTCTGATTTTTTACCAGGATCTACTCTCATTTAGTCATCCGATCTTGGTTAGATTTCTTTACTTTATTCTATGTCTATATCAAGTTTCTCGATGATTGATTTTGTATCACAAAATTTTCCCAATATTTCTTTTAATCTTTATTAGATTGAATTTGTATTACTTTTGCTGAATTCAAGATTAAAATTCTTCTATATGAAGATTATAATATTCTTGCTTTATGAGATATCTATACTTGCATCAACACTAAAACAGACTTTTTTTAAGATTTTTTTCTTTTTTTTTCTGTATGGTGAAATTTTTAAATACCTCAACAAAACTGTTTTTTCACATGTAGTGATTTATTTTCATCCATTTTGCATAACTATCATCGGAAGACTAGCGGGATGAGATCTTGGAACATGAGATTCTCAGGTAAGAAAAGACGAGAATGAATCGCGACCGATTAATAATCGCGACGCGATTTTCGATAAACAATCGCATGAATTCAACTGCGGCTTGAATATCCATTTCCCGTCGTTAGCGGATCGGTATCTCCCGATGCGTGAGTATGTTGCACATCCGAGGATTGACGGATACTATATCACCAGGGTAGCTCCCACGAGAGACAGAGAGAGAAAGAGAGAGAGAGAGAGAGAGAGAAGGCTGTCGGATACATCTCTGCTCCGTGGATCGCGTGGGCGCGGGCAAATCAGATCGATCGCGCGAGAAAGCGCCGAGGACGTACCGCACGCTCCATTTATCTATTCGCGTTTAACAAATGACGAGGTTTAACGCGAAGCCTCGCGAACTGTTCGCCGGTAAAAATCGCCAGCGGAAACTTCCACTCGGTATTTCTCCGGCATCATTCGCGCCGCGGGGCAAATTGCCCGATCTTCTTGCCTCTTTTTTTTTTCTTTCTTTTTTTCGTCTTTACCGACTCTTCTCCCAAATTATGACGCGATCGCCAATTTGCAAAATAACGCCTATCAAGTTAATCGCACGTCGCGTAATGGGAATGAAAAGAACACATTGTACGAACGAGTCGCGTCAGAGAGAAAGAGACAGAGAGAGAGAGAGAGAGAGAGAGAGAGAGAGAGAGAGAGAGAGAGAGAGACTGGTTATCGAGCTATTTATCAAGGCTTTGCCGCTATCGAAAACGAAATCGTTAAAAGCGCCGGGAACCTCTATCGGTTCTCCATCTCTTCCCGGGAGTAATTAATTCGTAGGGTATTAGGTTAACCCGTTCTCGGATCGGAGGGCTCGCGAATTCGATACCCATCCTCGTTTACACGGTGCGGATGTCGTAATATATCGATATCGACGTGTTCGTGGGCACGCGATCGTATCGAGCCCTCTGCCGGGGCGTCGTGTTTAATAGATCGAAATCAATTAATTTCCCAGGCGCGCAACGATTCAATCCCGATTTCTCACGTGTCTGGGAAACCTGGAAGTTATTCGTGGGAAATTCGCGCGGATGAAGACGGATCGGGACTGTATCGGCGAAGATGTAACTTCGGGCGCGGTGCGGCGTGCCGTGGCGTGGCAAACAATCCGAGAACTATCTGCCGCAATTCCCATTCGGCATTCTTGAAGTGAGGGAGATGAAGAAATATTTGCCGCTAATCCCGTCAAACGAAACATTTCCAGGTAATGTGCTCCACGATGTGCACGCCGCCGGCGCACCGCGAAATTCGCGAGTGGTTAACCTTCCAATTATAAACGTCAGGGCTGTTCGAAAACTTTTGATTGATGCACGCACACAGGCGCGCACGTATACACTCGCACGTGTAGGAAAAAATCGTCTCAATGATATTAAGTGAATGGAGATTAATGAATGGAAATTTTCATCAATGGGAGTTCTCTCACTTAAAAGCGAAGTTTCGCCGAAGTTGCACCATTTGATTTCGTATCAAGATAGCCATCAAGAGCTCGCGAGGATCCCGCGCGCACGTTGATAGCGAGTTCTAATGGATTACTTTCTAAGACGTTAATCCTTGGAAGTCACGATGCATCTGTGGGACTCGCGAGACAGATATTCCCCGCGATAAACTTCACGTGGAACGCGATATTGCCGTTTAAGAGATGCTTTTACAGATTTTATGTTACAGATATTTCAGCGCGATACGACGGCATATATATATATATATATATATATATATATGAAGAATTTTAATTGCTTAACAAATATATGCGCATGCGTTCTCTACGGCTATGTAGCACGATAAACGGAAGTTCTCTTAACCAATTTGCAGTCGCGTTTGCGCGATATATTAATAGGAAATATTAGACGTACATAAACACACACACACACACACACACACACACACACACACACACACACACACACACACAGGGCGATTGTAGACTATACGAACCTACGCGATGTCTCTAATTACGGCTCTCGTGATTCGCGAACAACCTGTTTAATCGGATTAAATAAAACCTAATATACACGTAGTATTCAATAATGTTGCATAAATTTAAAAGAACTCAATGAAAAGGCTGAGTTTAATTAAACGTCTCGTAGGAATGCAATCAATCGTGTAATAATTCCTTGTACCTTCATACTCTCGCGCTATAATAATTCTGATAATAACAGGAGTGCCTCGACGAGACTTTCGAGACGCTAACGATCTTATTGGTATATCGCTACCACTTCCGATAAATCAGGACATTAATTGGGTCACGATAACGAGATCGGTAGAATTTATCCGTCGAAGGCGCTCCGTTTTCGAATAACGGCACGGGGGCTAAAAATAGCACTGGGTGCATCTTTCGTTATTGTCTGAAACCGATCGCGATATTCCGCACCAAGGTTGCCCGAGCTCTAAAGAAAGACTTTCTCGAAAGAGATTTGCCTTGGCGACGAGACTCGCCGGGACACAATTTTGTTTCAACAATGCCGTCGTCTCTAACGTCTTTTCTCGACGTTGCCTCCCTCTTTTTTCATCCCGAACGCGTGTCGTGTGCCGCGTGTCGTCTTTTATATGTGACGTATACTTGAACACGATGGAACGATCGAGCATTTCAAAGCGAGAGAGTGGACCTAATTCGTAATTTGTAAGATCCACTTTAAACGCGAAGTTGCGCGTAAAGCGGACCTGATAAATTATAGGCGTACATGTACGACCCCGTGTTTAAAGTGGACCGTGCAAAATTGCGGACTTGATCCACTTTCCGTCTTGTAACGAGACAGCGAAACGACGTGTTAACGAGAAAGAATGATTATCTCGAATTAAACGTCACGCGTACACCACCACCGGTGTGTCGGACATTTTGTTAAATTTTAACTCGTCGATGTTAATCACGTATATAAGCGCTTAATAAGAGATCCTCGGTGAATTTCATCATAAGAAAATAAATTGCTGTTTATTTCGACTTTCCGCCCTGATTCGAAAGGCCGAATTTAATACCTTCATTTTTACGGGCAATAAAGACGGCGATAAGGGGAAGATTCTCCGTGTGAGGTTTCCTCTTGTGAGAAACCTCCACGATTGGGATCGGACTCTCCAACACACACTCCATCCACGAAATTGTACGTCTTCACTTCACGCTCCAAATATAAACCTCATCCCTTCCTCCACGCGAATCTATTTCTGGGTTTGTCTCTACGACAATCTCTCCCTCCTTTCGATAAACAAGGGATACACCGATCGTCGTGCTTCTTGGCAATTTTCCTCCGGCCGGCCGGTCGGTCGGCTCGAATTTTTTCTTTATAACAATCTTGCTCACTCTATCAATATTTTACGCGAGCCTTGCGGAAAGTATTGAGGAACAGGCTCAGAAGGGGCTCTGGATAAACACTCGCAGAAGTGGTGCTTCAGAAGAAGCCAGAAAAATTGATCAGAGAAGAGTACTACATGTGTTACTTCATCTTCAAGGAGCGGATAGTGATTGATTCGTTCATCAATCAAATTGTTAAATTAACGGTCACGTTTCGTACTTTTCTCAAAAATACAAAATTAAAAAGCAAAAATATATAATTAAATATTTAATAATATAAAAATATTTAATAAAATTACAAAGATTAGCTATTGTATAATTAAATGCATAAATGCTAAATTATATTTCAATTTAGAATTAATTATGTCGCGATTGCGAGAAGTTGCAATTTTACGTAATATAAATAAGATCTCAGCGTTCATACAATAAATTTGTAATCCAACTAAAGTTATTTTACTTTTTTGTCCTCTGTCTATATCTCGAAACGAGTGCAATCACTAGTAACTTCTCGAGAGTAATGCAGGTATGAGAGCACCTTTTGCCGCTTTTAAGTCGCGGAGTAACGTTAACGGCTTACATTTCGCTGATGTACACAGAGAATATAAAACGTCTCGTGTAAGCTCACTTAGTGTTTTAAGGACTCGAAAGAGTAGGCGTAGCAAATGTGCTCGGTTTAAATGTAACCGATGAGGCACAGTCAAACGCATTTTGAAAGCACCTTAGAGCAGCGCAGCTGGAGCTCGGTCGTAAAAATAGGAAACGGATAGGTCTCTCTCTCTCTCTCTCTCTCTCTCTCTCTCTCTCATTCTCTCTGCGTTCACTATTAATAGTAGTGCGTCGATGTCGATAGCGCGGCTTTAATCCACGCTCTTCTAGTTTATCGGAAATTTACCGGCCGTGTGTGATGCAGCTTTGAATGCGAGACTAATTCGATTTTCGCTACCGTCTTGAATAATAAATCCCGCCGCATCGTAGAAGCCGGCCAACGTCTGATTTCTTTACGATCGACGTGAAACATTTGCGGCGGCGAATTTGCTAAACAAGCCGGTAAAAAAAAAAGTGTAACGGGCCATCGAGACCGAGACGATTTTTCACCGACGTCTCTACGCGGTGATTTAAGGTATCTTCGAGGCGGTTTATTTTATCGCGAGACACGAACGTATAAAAATTTATCATGTTGTCGATTCGACTCCTACTCCTACTTATAAACTTTGACAGGTGGAGGCGAATATATCGATTTTTATGTATCCCAGCGGTCTAATAAAAATCGCGACGTGTGGAATTATTTAATACGATTATCGGTACGATGCAATTAATATGCGCGCGTTTTCTATTCGTGTCATAGATGATATTTAGATTTGCCACACACAATCTGCACCATACATCTCTCATTCTTGCGGTCGCATTTGTTTCACGTCTTGTTAATAAACAGTTGTCGTAATAAAAATGTAACGTTTATTTGCCGATGTTATCGTAGATGTATCCGGCGCGTCATTAACACGCAATAGCGCAACGGTGCCGCATTAAAAATAATAAGCACATCCTGACTGATTCACAGCTGTCCGGTACTATCTCTACGATACATTTCGTTCGTTACCGGATCTTGCGAAGGTGCGTGGGTCAACGAACTTCCGTCAGTCAAAAATAACAAGGAAGATACGTCGGTGTTACACCGGCGCGTGACCGTCGTCTCTCTCTTTTCTCCTGAATAAGAACATTTTTATAACGTTATGAAAAAATTTCATCTTCTGTCACGAAGGTATTCCTCAACCACATAGAAAAAAAAAATTAAGTCAAGACAAATATTCTCATATGTAAGCAGGAATATTAAAATCTTCTTGGAAATTTTAATTTTAAATTTTAGCTTTAAATTAAAATTATATTTTCATATATAAGCAAGAATATTATAATCTTCTTAAAAATTCTAGTCTTGATTTGATTGAATTTACAGTGATATAAGTATTACTTCTACTTAATTCAAGATTGAACATTTTTTTATATGAAGATTATAATATTCTTGATTATATATAATCTTGAAAATATTTATATTTGCATCAACATAAATTTAATTAAATCACTAAAATTTCTTTAAGAAGATTATAATATTTTTACTTATATATAATATATAATCTTGATTTAAGATTTAATTTTTGTTCTATGCGATAACACTGGTTGCACAATATTGATTAAATTAATTATTAATCATTAATCATTGATTAATGAATATTACGATTAGTATTATAATATATGAAAAATTCATTAACCGGCATTAATGCGCGTACGCACGTGTCTCATTTTAGTCATAAATATGTTGCACCACCTTTCGCGTTGATTTCACGTAGCATAAATCTATATGTGCATATATTATTCCATTCATTTGTATCGCGTGTCAAAATATATTTCTGCTTGCGTAGGTTTATCTATAAATATTTCTCGAGATTAAGCGATTAGTGTTTCCCTATATATTCTTTAAGATCGACTAATGTAATAGGAACTCGAAATAATTTATTCACACTTATTTATCAAACTCGTTCCGTACTAGTGACGAAGTGTGCGGAAGCAACCTCGATATTTATCCGCGTCGTTAATGGGAAAATACGCGAAAGCGTGAACGTAAAATTACCACGGGCGTCGCCGTTGTTTCGTTGGTACGACCTGCAGTTAGGAATTTATGGAGCTCGTTTCCTTCATTATAACGAAACGCGTGTCAAAGTTAATAATTTTGAAACCTAGCCCTCTCCCTCCTCCTTCCTTTCCCTCCTTTTCCTCCTCTCGTTCCTCCCATCTCCTTCGCCTTTCGGATGCACACATGTTCGATGTGGAAAAATGTGACTACTTACTTTTGATCGCGAGCCAAGATCGACGGGTCAATGAGCGTATCGATATTCATTCTCTTTGCCCCTCTCTCTCTCTCTCTCTCTTTCTCTCTCTCTCTCTCTCTCTCTCTCTCTCTCTCTCTCGATATCGCTGAATGAACAAGTCATCTCATTGTCTCGCGCGCTTAATTGAGCCGCTGCACCCACTTGAAACGTTATAGCCGCACGAGCGCTTCTGTTACAGCACTTCCGCGCGGCATAAAGCGTCCGCACGTGGCTTATACGGACACGTAAATGCGCCGCCGCACGTGGTCTCGTGTTTTACGCCCGTTTTTACAGTTACTCTTTCATGCGGCGGCGTTTAATGCAAATGGACGCTCGCGCGCATCGACGAAATTTCAGCCACAAGCTACAACTACTACTACGGTCGTGGCGGTGTGCGGGCGGCGCGTTATTAACGCAGCAACAATGCGGGAACGAGCCTCGGCGACATATGAATTATTTCTTCCCATTAAATGTTGACGTACACACGCGCCCCCACGGTTCTTACGGATTTCCGTCTCATGAACAAAAACGAGCTTCGTAAAAATTGAAAAAAATCTTGATTACACACACGTATATACGTGTGTGTGTCGTGAGTTCATGAATGTGTGTGTGTGTGTGTGTGTGTGTGTGTGTGTGGGGGTGTGTGTGTGTGTGTGTGTGTGTGTGTGTGTGTGTGTGTGTGTGTGTGTGTGTAGATATTTTAGAGAAATCTGGATGTATAAAAATTGATTTTTTGCTCTCTTTTTAGTTTATTGATTTTATTTTTAAAATTTTTCTACGGTTATTCGGTTTATTCTTTTTAATTTTAACTGTCTTTTTTTTTTAGATTTTAGGGGTATTATTTTTATGAAAAATATTCTGGAATTGACAGCTCACGATATATTCTTGCGGACACGTTTGCCGATATTGATACGATACAAAACATCGATA
The DNA here is from genome assembly GCF_055798465.1 of Pogonomyrmex barbatus. Lineage (NCBI taxonomy): Eukaryota > Metazoa > Arthropoda > Insecta > Hymenoptera > Formicidae > Pogonomyrmex > Pogonomyrmex barbatus. The sequence continues at coordinate 7,720,717 of NW_028297138.1, forward strand.
CCTTGCCTTTCGTAGAGCGATCTTACGAGGGTGAGAGACCGACGACTTCGCGAACTCTCCAGCTAGTATATTCCACTGCACTCGAATACCTAAATATTTAAGCAGCGAAATTTATGGGGAATCGCGCAAATAATGTAATTCGAGCGTTCTCCACGTCGAGAACATCGACCGCACAAAAGCGCGCGCGGTCCCGGGAGAGAGGCGCTTTTAGAAGCGGTGGCTGTATATCTTTGTCATTTTTCTTATCGTCTTCATGTCGCGTCGCGTCCCCTTTCGTCCCGTCCCGTCGCGTCGCATCGCGTCGCGTCACGTCGCGTCTCGTCAGGTCGACGTCACTTTAAATTCGCGGCACGGTTGCGTCATCCCCAAAAGAGTCAATGGAACGAACGGACTTTGCGACCCTCCTTTTTCGACAGCCACGAACCCGACGACTGGCGACTCCGAATTGATCGCTGAATGAACCGAGCCTCCTTCCATTGTTGCGCGCGCTCCAGTCAAGCGTGCCGCGCAGAGATAACGCATCGCCAACTTTACTTCGGGAAACAGGAATGGAAAACTTTGAGGATCGGTTAATATGCGAGAAAGAAAGACCTCGGGAGAGAATTATCCTCCCAGAAATCTCGTCTGAAACCCGAGTTATTATCTTAATTAAAACGAAGCAATTCCCCTGGAATTATTTTCTTTAATTAATATTTCACCGCGTCCTCCCTGTACGCCTTACTCTCATTCGAGGCAAATTAGAAGGGGATCGGGTCGCTTGAACGCTAAGTGAATACCAAGAATACGGGTGGCTTCGAGTGCCACACGAAAGGAAAGAAGAGGAAACGCGCTTGTGTAAGCACCTACCGTAAGAGTCTCCCTCTCTACCTATCTACCCGTCTATCCATCCATCTATCTGCTTATTACGTCCGTCTTGGCTTATTTACGGTTGATGCTTACAAGCACTTCTTTCTCTTCTTTTCCCTCGCGCGCTCTACGCTTTCGAATCTTTTTTTCGCGAAGCGCCGCACAGAGTTATATACGTCGGCGCGATCGTATTAGACTCGAAGTCACAGATGGGACCCGCGAGAGGGAAAGAGAAGGAGAGAGAGAGTACACTTCCGCGACACGGGTCGGTGGACCGGTTCTTCCCCCCTGGAAACGAATTGAACACTCGTCCTTTTGCACGCAGTCCCGCGCGCCTGTCTATGCGCATACCACGAGAAAAGAGAGACTCGCGGGAACGTCGCATCGCCGAGTTACGAAATTTCATTTGGCGTCGAGCTATCCCGATGCGTCCAACTTCTCCGTCTGTCTATCCGCTTATCACGCTCGTCGTGTCATTTATCTGCTTATTACGTCTATTTTGTCATTTCGGGAAGGTATAAAGGGTATAAAAATAAAATAAAAGCGTTAGAAATACTGCTAAAATGTTAGCTTCCTTACATGATTTATCATCACACGTAATTACATGAAAAGAATGACTTTGCTAGAGCACAAATTTGATCAGATCTGAAAATACCTCTTTTGAACGATCAAAATAATCGTACATATATATTATTTTGATGGTCCGACAAAATTTTTTCAGATTTGTATCCAGCCAAATTTTTACTTTTCAGCAAAATCATTTTTCTTCTATAATCATATAATTTTGCTATTATTCGGTTATTAGTCTGAATAATTTTCATATCATTGTCAATCACATCTTTTTTTTCATTTTCTGTCTTATCGAAGCATTGCACGTTGCACGCTCAGGAATTTAATTTTCATTCATCCCTTCCACTTTTTCGAGATCTTTCTTCCTTATAACGGAAAGCTTGGGCGCCGCCCTATAACACATGTTGTTGTATCGCCAGAGGTGCACAACACACGGCGCACACAATCCTTTTAGTGTGACCCTCCACTACGCTCCGCTGCCAATATCGACTTATTTGAAACATGATAACTCCAACGGCTATATAACTGTATACCATATACTTTTATACACATCGTCGACCGAGGCAGCGAAGCGAAAAATAGAATATGACCTTTTTGAAAAAAAATTACGTTTTATGGAACTGCTGCTTAATATTGTTAATTATATGTAATTATACCTCAACAACATTACGCCCAACATTACGAGACATTTTGACAAATTGAAAGTATTAACGGGATCAAAATTGCACGAGAAGCTTCATCATCCATCTCGGGGCATTAGAGCGGCTTATTAATTAGCCATATATTTCATATTTCACGGTCCGTTATTGTTTTACTGAGTAAAGCTTTAATTATTCCGCGGCTGCAATTATCGCGGCTAAGCACACTTTCGACCGAAGCGTACGAAGTGCGCAATGTCTTTTAACGTTCAGATTGCACGCCTCCGAACTTACGCGGCGAAGTCACGCAGTGACTCGCTCGCTCGTCGACCGACTCGTCGTTTCGAGGGTCGTCCTCGGTGAACGGAAGGTGCGCGAGATAGGCGCCTTCCCTCCGAGTCTTCCCATCGGCGGTTATGCACGGCCAAAGCCGATCGTGCGTCAAGTGCAACGTCGCGTGACCGTCGGAAATAGGAGGGCTGAATTATGGCCGGGGCGCAATTGAAAATTAATTGGGACCCCGCTTTCTCGACCTTTTCGACGGCCGTCCCGAGACTCGGCCGGGACGCGACGCGACGCGGCGACGAGGACATATTACGCAGTTAACCGCATATAATGCAGCACACTTGATGCCTCGATATGTCGTGCACAAGACTTCCTAAAACGTTTTCATCGACTACTTCGCGTTGCGCGTATGTGTGTGTGTGTGTGTGTGTGTGTGTGTGTGTGTGTGTGTGTGTGTGTGTGTGTGTGTGTGTGGTGTGTGTGTGTGTGTGTGTGTGTGTGTGTGTGTGTGTGTGTACATGTACGCAAAACAGTATCGTCCATATGTAACACCTTGTCTCTGACAAGGGACTTGTTACAACATTCCGGAATTGGATTCTCCTTGAAATATGTTAAACGCAAAAATCCAAGAGACGCGTATTTTTTTTATATCGGCCCAATTTGAAATGAAATTGCTCCTTAAAGCTAACGCACATATTTGATCTCAATTAATTATCAACGAAATGATGAGATATATAGAATAATGTTTTACAGGATTTTTATGGTTTTTTTTTTTATGTACTTTATAACTGTGTATCGAGATTTTTAAAAAATTTAATATTTGTCAAAATACTTCCAGCCTTTATTATTTTCGTGAAATTTAAATTTCTTCTAAGAGTAAAAATTAGAGGAAATTTTATATTAAATTCAACCGTATGTAATGAAATTATTTTACAAAATTTTATCTTTGAAACATAAGCTGAGAAATTCTTTAAATCTTAAATTGAACCAGGATTGAACCAGAATTTCTTAAATCTTAAATTAAATTTAAAAATATACATGTCTCTTAGATTTCTGTATTTAATATATTCTAAGAAAAATCAAATCTGTTTCAGACAATTATGACAGATCCTTGCGAGAGAAAAGAAGAGTAAATTTCTTATGCATAAAAAAATACGCGCTTATCAAATACATTCTTTTTAATTTTATTCATCATATTTTAAAAAGAGGTGAGAATTCATGAGATTCTTCCATTTTCTTCATTTGCGAGTCCATCCCCATTCCACCTCGGCAAAAAAAAAAGACGGCGGATCCTGAATTAAATATCGGTTGGTTGCTCAAACTAAATCGAGTGAATTCAACGGGGAATAAATAAATGTAGATCCTTAGATTAAATCGAGCGGATTAATCGAACGGAGAACGACGCGACGGTGTATTTTACAATTCGGAATAACTGTCTCGTGTTTTGTGTGATTTTTTTTACTGGCCTCGCCAGTAGTTACGCGATCCGCGCGAGGATCGTTAAAGAAAACGGTTGGAGAGCGATATCCCGTGTAAAAAGTTAACAATCTTCCATAAATAATAACTCTAGAACATCTCCAACAATATATCCTGATGTCTTATTAGATCTAAATGTCTCGGGGACGCGACCATTACGAAAGTTGCCCTCCAATTACATCGCGTCGGGAAACGCGTTCTTTTTTTTTTTTTATCAAAGACGCATCCGTTTTTCGACAAATAATATGCCGCGTCGTGCGTATGGTCGAGAGGCGAGGAGAAGAGAAAAAGAAAAAAAAATGGAAAAAATCCCGCGCGCGGGCTCGGAACGGAAATCTGCGCGTTCCGTGATATCCGGTCGGCTGGTACCGAGGGTTATCTAGTCTACGGCATTGTCGTACGCCGTTAAATGTTGCATGATATTTCAATTTTATGCGCCGCACAAACACATCGCTTCTGAACAGTGTGTATCGTGAAACGTATACATAAATTTGCGCATACCAGAGAAGCATACTCTTTTTTAATTACTTCTAGCCGCTCTCCAGAGTTGAGAGACAAATGAAATGTTCTCACAGCGAAGATTATGATTCAGCAGTTTGAGTAAAAAATCAAAAAAAAAAAAGGGTGAAAAAGAAAGGGGGTAATTAAACTATAACGTAAACAAAGAAAGGTTTTATAAAAATTTCATGAAATGTTTGATTTTATAATTTTCGCTATTATAAATAGTTCTTGTTATTTTATTTGTTGAAGCAAAAAGAATTTAAGTAATCAGCTTCTAGCAGGATTAATAATTTTGTTAGCAATTTTCATAGTGCGTCGCATTTTAAAAAGCTTATCCTGGCGCGCGTTACACGATATGTCGTTGCATCGCGCTTCAAAAGCGCGATCGAGTTATGCGTCACCTCGTCGTTCGACCTTACGCTTATTCATTCCCGTGTTCGTCTCATCGGGAGATCGGCTTCTATTCATTTTATCGATCTAACAGCAGCCTCCGCCATCGCGCGACTTTTATTTCTTCCCGTAAAGCACGGAAACGGAGCCGCCACGCGCCTACGATAAATTATTTCCCGGTGAAACGCGACGACATTTCCAATCTGCGATTCTGCCGTATGATAGAATAAAGTTTGCATGATGTCACGGAAACAAATTTTATCTTTCATAAAGAGTTTTATCGTTTTACCGCAGAGATAGAAATTCCGTATCGGTGATGCGAGATTTGAGATTTCGCTATGTGAAAATCGATCGATCTAAATTAACTCTAATTGATTGATATATCAGTATTGAAAGTATTATCAATATCGGGAGTCAAGTATGAGAAAAGCGTAAATATTACGCGTTTGTAGATGATAAAGGTAGAAAAGCTAGCTTCCTCCAATAATTACCGATTCATTAATGGACAGGAGACATTCAAGGTCTCGCTTAATAGAATCTCGCGGTTTATCAATTTTAACTCTCTGAATATTACACACTCTCTCTTTCCTCGTTAAAATATTAAAAGTTATAAACGTTTAATTTTACGTAGCGCTACATTTGAGAAACGAACATAGTGTAAAACAATTTTAAATGAATTAAATTTTAAATTGAATTAATTGTAACGTATCTTTTTACGTACGAAAGTTACATTATAGTTAGATTATGGAAAAGCGAATTTAACATTTTACGTGTTTCTTCTTCTTCCGCAAATTCCTAAGAGGATGCTTTTATTATTCAGCTTACATGTGGAAGAAAAAGCTCTCATTTGACATATTCATTTTTGAAATATTCAGCATTAACGCCAACAGTATGAGATACTAAACTGATACATTCGACGTCTTCAGAAGTCTCCTTTCCCGCCTTTAATCCTGTCAAAATTAACCTGTTGAAATTTTTAGCGGTGCTAAAACTCCGCCTCGATTGATCGTCATGTCTTCCCACAACTCTCATGAAATTATTTAGTAAAATTAACCCGCGTGCATAACGCGCATCGATTGTTCTCACGGATGGAACGTGCGTTGGGGTCGAGGCGAGGCAGCTGAAGTATTTCCGGTCAGATGCGACTGGCAGCCTTGAACATAATGCACGGTTTCTGAAAACTGTGCGGAACGTCCCTTCTAATCTCGTTCCATAAAAATGTCGGGAATAAGCGAGAATGCATGCGAGGAGCGAGGAGGGGGGGGAAACAATATCATGAAAATACAATGTGTCCTAAGAGTTATGCGCATAATAAAACTGCCAGCGCGTAGCACTTGGCGACGCTAATATTTTCTATCTAATGATATCTCCCGCATCACACAAAGTCCGGCTGATATTGAAGATAGAGTATCGATATCGGCAAGCGCTTAGCGTTTGACCAAATAAAGCCGCACACAGTCAGATTTCCCACTCGAGTATTTGCCCATTTGAGTTTAACTGTTGAACACACATTTCGAAGTTACACCAAAACGTGGGCCATCCGTCTCGCGTAGACTCGGCTTTTGAAATTTATTTTTCTTCGGCATTTTCTCTGAATCACTAAAGGCCATTACCGAAAAAATTTTAATCATAATTGTAAAGTCGTAAGGAAATTGACCAACCAGAGTTCGCCTGTTCTCCTTACGATCCAAACAATAACCGATAATAATAATTGTGATTGATCAATTTGCTTACGTCTTACGATTACAACTAAAATTTTTTTACGTGTCTTTAATCTCTCTCTTTTTTTCCAATTATCGAGAATGTTCATCTTGCGGATTTGCGGTGGTCAGCGTAAAAATTTATTTCTTTTTGATTTTTTTTTTTTAATTACTTTTAACTACTGTAGACTATTGCACGTGAAAAAATTTTAATCGTAATCGTAAAGTTGTAAAGAAATTAACTAACCAGAGTCTATTCGTCTATTCTCCTCACGATTCAAATGATAACCGACTGTGATTGGTCAATTTGCTTACGTCTTACGATTACGGCTAAAACTTTTTATGTGCAATGACTTTTAATCTCTTTCTCTTTTTTCCCATTATCGAGAATGTTCGTCTTGCGGATTTGCGGTGGTCCGCGTAAAAAAGAAGGAACGACGTCCTGAATCATCCGGACGAGGCGGCCGGCGGCGCGACGTGTTCGTGCCTCGGTGCGATTCTGACCTCGAGCGCGGTTTTTTGGCGGCGCGACATCGCGGCATCACGACCGCACAAGGGATTTTATCGCGCGAAGCGGGATTCCAGAAACGGCCAGAAAGCATTATCGATCGATCGCCCGCCCGCTGAGTATAACGACGAACGGGGGAACCGTAACGAGCCGCCGCTCGCCGGTGGCGGTCGTGGCGGACTTTTTCCCTGGCAGTCGACGACGATGACTCAGAGACGCTCGCGGTTAGTATTGTCCCGAGGGACGATAACACCGTATTACACCGCCGAGAACGTTAGGGCGAGAGGAAAAAATCACGGGAAGGGCCGACCGGTATTTCTCCGCCAGGGCCGCCAGACTCTACGAAAGTGGACTATACGGGAGTCTTTGTTATTTCCCTCTATGGAGCAGTCTCGCATCAACAGACGATTTTCTTGTTTATTGTTATTTGAATATAGTATCTTCACGGATTGTAACGAATCAATGTATAATATTTCTAATAAATTCTCAAAATACCTCCTCTTGTTTGTAGATCTGAAAAATTCTACAGCAACGCCGGTATCAATATATTATTTAACAATCAATTTTTCAGCACGAGTTTCCTTGCAGCTTTATCGTTTTATCTCCATTTTGTCGTAAGCGTAGGTCAAGTATATTGTTCAAGTATATTGTTCTCTCAGCGTGCCTGAGATAAAAATTGCTTGGCTCATTAAACGACAGTCGAATATCCCGTATGAACAACCCCCTGCGCAACCTCCCTTCTCGTCCACGTCAAGATTTTTATCGGTCTTATTATAATGAACTACCCTCTTGTACGCTGCATCGCGTCGGTGGCGGATCCGATGTGTGAAATTTTTCCGAGATATTGATTCGCACGATCGATGGCGGGGCAAACAAGAATCCAGGTCATTCGGAAGAAAATAATGACGTAACGCAACTGTCTGATATTTCTCCGTTGGCGCTTGGTGTGCTTGAAAAAGCTGTCGCGATCAGCCTGTCATAATATTGTCGCACGCTCGCGACAGTTCTCGCCAAGATAACCAAGATTTAATACCGCGAACACACCGTAACGACCGCAAATGTTTAACGGAGGATTTTCAGCAGCAACGCCTGCGTTGGTTCTATAAATGAACTAACAAAACCTTTTTCCTTCTTGACTCGTTAAATAAATTAAGCTTTATATTACGTTCTCTTTTTCACACAGTGTTTCTAACGCGAAATGATAATAATATTAAGAAATTTAATGCATATTAATGAGCACACATGCGATGCTGAGAGCTTTTTAAATTCGAGATCGAGATCCAAAAATCAGGGTGTTTATGATCTGGAAAAAACTGAAATTCTTAGGGAATTTGTCTGAAAAATCAAAGAATTCTCAAGAAATTTTATTGAAAATCAAGAAATTTTTTTAACGTTGTTTTTTTAATAATTTATCTTTATATTATAATCGGGAGTTTATCGATTAAATTATTAACAATGGACTCATCCATTCTAAATATCAGAGCATACTGATTTTACAACTAATCCAACATTCAATATTGAAGCTTGCGATTTCGTGTTAGGTGCAATTTTATTTAACGAAGATAGATGTTTATTTTAATATTTTTATAAAAGTTGAATTTTGTATCAGTTATGTGCATTATATAATTTTTTGTTTCTAGCTTTTGAAAATAAAGTTTGAAAATTTTATACAATATAAAATATTTGTTTTTTAAATAATAAAATTATAGATGACATCAGTGGACAAAATCTTAGTGTTGAATCATTTTTCTTTATTTTTTGAATTTATATATATATATATATATATATATATATATATACATACACATAAATTCAAGTAATATATATCAATTCATAATATATATCAATTCAATTCAATTAATACGATCTATCGATCTATACGATCTATATATAATCTTATTATTTGAAACATATATTGGCTTTCATTATTGTTTATTGTTTATTTATTTTTTAGAATCTTTCAAAATTTTTTCAACTTAATTATCGAAAATTGAATAATTCTATTTTATAATTTAAAAACTTTTATGAATGAAAAATATTAAAAATCTTGCACAAGTGATATAGATTTTTATTTGTATAATATATTTTTATTTTATCCGAAATTTTAACAAATTGCTTTGAAAATCAGGGAATTTTCAAGGAATTTCTTTTCAGATCTGTTTTTTTATTAATTAGAGTTTTTTATCACCTGTATGAAGATAGCCCTCCAACATTGAAAAACATAAAGTTTTTATAGCTCATTCGATTGCTCATCGTTTGCACATGTATGCACATTTCGAATTTTCGTTTGCACACTTCTAGTTAAGAAGTTATTAACAAATAAAGTCTTGGGGAGCGGCAGTTCTACATAAAAAAATTCGTTTTCAGGATGAATTCCGAAGATACGCGATTCAAAATAGATATTCGAAACTCGCGAAACTCGCTCGTTTCTGAAACTTTAATTGTTAATAACTTTTTAACTAGAGGTGTGCAAACGAAAATTCGACCTGTTGGCAATGTGCAAACGAATATCTATCAATGGAGCTATTTTTTATTTAATTTACTCATAGTTGGAGGGCTAGTGCGAAGATTGCCCCCCGAAATTTGTTTTGTTAATAACTTTTTTACTAGAAATGTGCAAACGAAAATTTGAAATGTGCATACATGTGCAAACGATGAGCAATCGAATGAGCTATAGAAACTTTATGTTTTTCAGTGTTGGAGGGCTATCTTCACACAGGTTTTTTTATCAATTATATGTCTTGATTTCTGTTATTTATATAAAGTAAAGTAATTAATATATAAGAAAATTCTAACATTCTAAATATTCATCGTAGAAGTGCGATAATATAATTATTAGGAGGTAAACAAGATCGCTTAATCGCCAGTGCTCAAGTAGAGATAAAGGCAATAAATCCGATCTCGTCGGCGCGACCGCAACAGCTTTTACGGTAATTACAGAAGCGCGATGAAGATCTTTCGTTGGCGATGTTTATTTTCTTGCGGGATAACGCGCAAGAAAAGTTGATATTAATATCTCACGATAATAATAAATGCATATTAACGCGTCACACTGTGACGAATGAGGTAACGTAATTTTTCGCTTGAAATTGAGCGAGAAAATGCATCTTCATGATCAACGTACACTTTTCAATATTTCAAAAGTGGAACATGCTAGAAAATCTATTTTCGAGTGTTCGTGGTTCGTATCTATCTCGGGGGTGAGAGAGAAAAAGAAAAATAGCTACATTATTATCGTGTTAAATTGTTTTAAAAAGATTAATTAATTAGTTATGTATATATTATTAGAAACTATTTTTGCTGGGGAAGACGGGGGTATAAAGATATCATAAATTTTGTTTTACTCGATTTTTTAGAGTTTTCCGCTTAATCACTTTACCGTAGATTCATTAATTATTCCGCGAGTCAAACGAGCGCTATAGATGAATAAGCATGTTCGGTTCGCGACACAGGTATTTCCTATTGATATATCGTAAAAGTTGAGCGACTTCATAAACTAGGGACTTAACTTTTGAACCGATAGGCGGGTGCCCGATAACCTTGCGATAAGTTTGCATCTTGAATAACTTCTACACATCCTATCGTAATCGACTCGGTGAACTTTCAAAGAATTTTCCGACTATTGTGCGGCTAGAGGCATATTTTGTATGACGTCGCTGAGTAACGACGTTGGAGACACGCGAATGCGCATTTCTATCGCTCACGCTTAATTCGGGATTAAAAGCGACACAGCGGTATATTCCAATTAGCGATAATTACCCGACCGCGACGACGGCGATCGCGAGGTAAGTACAAGCGAATTGGCGATTTTGCGCGTGTTACCCGAACGTGAAGTGGAATTTTGACAGAGGCCAGGGCACGCCGGCGGCGCTTGACACAATCGATAAAACAAATCGACGCGTGAACAACGGTGCTCATGGCAGCGTGGCACGACGCCGATGATTACGGATATGTCAAAGGCGCAACGTGCTTTGATTGAAGGCTTTGTACGGGATCTACTACGCGCGCCTTCGCACATGCATATATATGCACCACCGTGTGTATATTTTTTCGCCATTCGTGGGCACCTCATCGCACCGTAAAACCTCGTGGACTCTTTGAGTCCCAATCAATTTTCCGCCGTCAATTTTTATATATATATATATATATATATATATATATATATATATATAAGAAAATTATTGCGGCAACGGCCGAGTTTTTAATCCCGAACTCGACGATGTGAAGGAAAAACAGGACAAAATAATAGGCCGTTTCTTACAAATAACAGCGAAATCTCGCAGAAATATCAGAGGATTTCATGCAAGTATATGTATACGTTTACTTTTTTGCTGCGGTTGAACCGCAACGCAAGAAGCGATAATTAATTTCCTGTACCGGATTTTACAATTTACTTAGCGTTTTTTTTTTCATTCGCCGTATTAATTGTTACGCCTCCATGATCACTGTAATGAAAGAATCTCTCTTTCTCTGCATGAGGTAGAAAATTGTATAATGCATATCACACGTAGCACTACGGCATTTAACCAGATTATTCTCACGTACTATATTTTCTAAATGATTATCGGATAATCGCGAGATACTTCCAAATTAATTCTCTTATACCAGCTTAATGCCAAGCTCGTTATTTAATTGCAACGCGCTCTATTCGTTATATGCAAATATCGCTCGGTCACACGTATCATTTATGGTACAAAGAAAGTAGCTTGTCATTGTTGCTTATTCGATAATGACGCGATTTGTCTTGTCACTTGATATCTGCGGTAACAGTCTTCTTACGCATAGGCGTATCCAGGATTTTTTCCGAAGAAGTTTTTATGAATTCTGTGAACACATTAATTTATTAAGCAATTTTTTGCATTAACAAATTGCTTTTTTAGATATTTTAAAATATTTCTTCACCCTTTTTAATTTAAGATGGGAAATATATGGGGTGGTGTGTGTGTGTGTGTGTGTGTGTGTGTGTGTGTGTGTGTGTGTGTGTGTGTGTGTGTGTGTGTGTGTGTGTGTGTGTGTGTGTGTGTGTGTGTGTGTTAAAAATAAGTTTTATATATATATATATATATTAGGTTTTATAAATCATAACTTTAACTTTTTTTTAATTTAGGGCAAGGGTTTGAATCTCCCAAATCCTTGAATACACCCATATTCTTACGAAACGGAAGATCTGTGAAATTGAAGGAACACGGATGTCACTTTAGGAAAAATAATGGGGTAGAAGATTTTTCTTTTATGCCTATATGGAATAAGTGGCATGCATAGGCACCACCTGTTACCTCGGAAGCGAAACTGGCGCGCGTTCCAATTAGGGGAATGAGCCTCCTCCTTTTATCGTCATTCTCGCGCAGAACGTGGAACGAGGGGGAGAAAACCGCGAATAAACATTCTCCCCCTCATATCTCATTTCACGGGGCACGATAAAATGGCCTCGACGGTCTCCGCCGGATGGCCTCCGCGAGCGCGCCCCTTTCGCAAAGGACACAAGCGCTTCCTCTTCTGCGGTTACCTGGGAGGAAAAAAGACGTCACCGCAACCACGGAGATCGTAAATTAAAACGCTGGAGGTGCCTATACAGTTGCCCTTTTCATTTCCTGCTTCTGTAGCGCCTACTGATCTCGACCTATTTGCTTCAAAGAGAAGAGATTATTGAAAAGGCAGACTTCCCGACGAGACTCGCAAATAAAACGCGAATCGATCATTCCGCAAGGAAAACTAATGCAATTGCTTTGAGGATTATTGAAATGCTTGTGGATTATTGAAATGCAAAGAAAACAGGAAGTAAGATCGGGAGCATTAATCAGGAGTATTCGAAAGTTGCGAAAAAGAGATCTGTTCCATAATTAAATGAAAAATTTCATAATTTTATTTTTAAAAAGATTGAAGGTGAAAAGTCAGGATTTTATCGATTATTTTGAAAAAAATGGGCTGTTCACTTCGTAGAGTTAATTTTCAATAAATATGTGTGACCATTTGCAAATTCTGAATGAGGTCGCATTCCCCACGAAGTTTCTGCATTGCTGCAGCTGCACGTATGCAAGGGTGAATATATTATTTCGCGTAATAGCATGCATGGATAAACATGCAGCGAGAGGAAAAAATTTTAGCATAAGATATTTTTCGAAGCATCATTAAATTACAAAGTTATTAAAAAAGCAATAACGCAATATTTACAAGATTAGATTTCTGCCAATTTTGTGTGTGTCTGTCTCTCTCTCTCTCTCTCTCTCTCTCTCTCTCTCTCTCTCTCTCCCTTGACATTTCGCGTGTGTTGGATATTAAAAAGATTCGTACAACGAATCGAAAACGTGACGTCGATCTTTGGATCGCTGCTTTTTCACATCTTGTCATTCGAATTCTCTTTGGAACGTAACGGGAACTCTGCAACTCTTTGCGGTAAGCCGCAGTTCTATTAATTATATCGGAATTCTAAAAATGGGCTACTGACGTCACAGAGAAAAATTGATTCGGAATATCTAGATGACGGGTACTTCCGCCAAAAGTGCACCCTACGAAAACTTCCGGCCAGCCGGTCGGTCGCCCTTTAAAATCGATCAACCTGAATGTTTTGTCACGATGACGCACGTGGGGGAATTGCTTACGTGTCTGCCATCAAGTGAAACATGAAAGTTTAGGGGTACGAGATAAGCAGAGCCATTTTTCATCGCTCACTTGTACGAGCTTGTGTCAAAAATTAATTCATTCAGAAATATAATTGAAATTTAATCGAACACGTCACGGGCTTATTTTCAGGATGGCACCATTGGCATTATTGTGAATTGTAACGATTGGATTTTCCTAGCAGGGATATTTTCCTATGACATCTCTTTCTAGCACAGCTTGAACAGCTTGAATGTGGCGAGAATCACTTTGAAACACGTACTGGAAAGCGGACTTTCTATCAATACAGAAAACACACGGTACACGCTGAATTATGTTTTCATGGTTATGGCTTTTGATTAATTGCGGATTATTTTCTCTTGCTCATCATATCGCGTAATAACCACGAAAGCAGGATATATAGGGTGTCCCAGATAATTCTTTCCTGCTTTCTTCTAACCGGATTTTTTCGTTTCACATTAACCGGAAGAGTTAATGGGAGATCTAATTATATACGAACGTATCTAGATATTATCGACTGTATAATAAGTTGTTGTTACGCGTTACTCGTATTACTGGAACGAACGTTTTTTTGTATATCCTGTTACGAAAAAATACCGCAAGAAATTTAGAATACATTTTATAGATACTGAAAAAACAAATTCTTCCCTCTACAAAAAGAACAATTTTACTGGATGTAAATCTGAAAAATAATTTTGTAATGGGCCATCGAAATAATTATGTAAGATATTCAAATTAGTTGCTAAAATATAAAAAAATATAAATAAATAAAAAAATATAAATAAAATATAAAAAAATTATGCAATGTTATCACGTCTAAACATCTTACATAATAATTTTTATGATCCAATGATTGATATTCAGATCTGGTTAAATTTTTATTTTCTACAGCAAAATTGTTCCGTATATCTTTGCCAAAATTTCGAAAAAGATCTGGCGAAATCCTTCCGTTTTATTAGATATAAATGAAGAGAGAAGAGATAACTTTTGACGTGGTTTCGGGAAGCTTTTTTTCGTTCAAAGCCGTCGATATCGTTAACGAACGCGTCCGTATCGATGCCTGATACCTCGGTTCCTTGATCCACGAAGACGCACGTTATTTTTAGGCGGAGATTTCGTTGGAGGTCGCGGCATCGGGTATTGATCGCCGGGAATTGTAGCTCATTGAAGTCTCGGCGCACCGCGGCCGAGTAACCAAATTTGAAACGAGCCGAGCTGAATCCTGGACAATCTCCAACGCGCCGTTTCTGTTCATCACGCGAAAGGGGCGATGTTACTCGAAATATTAAAGTAGGCCAGAAGGCACGGGATTATTGAATCGCGCGACGTTCGCCGGTGCAATTTGTCTCGCCCACCTTTTACCAGTCATCTCGCGAAGATCAAGAAACTGAATAATGCTCGACGACGATTTACGATTTCGAGAAAGTTGCAAATGAAAGATGGAAAAAGTGAGAGAGTAAATTGTGGAATATGCCGCGAGAAATTAATTATCCTTTTTTGCGTCGCGATGCAGGCGCAATGTAAAATAGAATATTCTCGTATTTATCATGCAAAAAACTTTCCGACGTCTCTCCGGAATTTCGCTGGTGATTTTAGAATTGATAATAACACACGGGAAGACGGATATTATGAGATAAAAGTAATCTCGTTTAAATATAATTAATTAAATATTATTATTGTGAACAAAAAATATTTTATGTATTTTGAAAAAAATGTCGCGTTGTGAGATTTGCGGATACGCTCTTTTTCGGTGTGTGATCGTGCGGTTGAGGCACGAAGTGATTAAACGGTGTTACGTTGAGCAAACGCGAGGTAAAATTATCGGGCCATCATTACGACACGTTCGCTGCCAGGTGCGCCATAAACGATGCACACGCTTTACTTTGCGCGGGCCACGTGCATCATTTACGAACTGAAAACAGATATATTCGAGTGTAGTATGTATCCGGGGGTGCATCCCGTTTCGCCGTTGCTGCTCCACGGTCACTCGCGCGTAGAAATTATTAACGAATCCCGAGCTTTATACGAACTTGATCGATTCTCTCACGAATGAAATATTTCCATACGTACATGGTAGTGATGTGGTGTACACGTCGAACTAGCGATAACAGTTTTTTTCATACGGGAAGAAGTTTTGCTGAAAAATTTAAAAATTTGGCCTGATATAGATTTGAATAATTGATATAAATTTTGTTGTGTCATCCAAATAATTATGTAGAATACAAGAGAATATAAGAAAAATTTTTAAACAGTATTATCATCATGTTTAAACATAATTCTACATAATAATTTTATTAATGGCTCAATAAAATTAAATTTTGGAGATTTATATTTGGCCAAATTTTCAGCAAAACTATTTTTTTTTTTTTTTTTTTTTTTTCATGCATAATTCTACATTATAAAGTTATATAGTTCAGATATTATATATTTTATTTTGTAACAAATATTCTAATTAATTTATTTCCCCTTGTTTTTCCAAAAACGAAGTTTCTATTTGATTATTGTTTGCAATATATATTTTCCAAATTATGTTGGAAATTTATTTGTTATATATTTAATGCGAGATATTCTCTCAATTTTATAGTTATCTGATTATTTATTTACTAATTACATTTATCTGATTATTATTATATTTATTTATTTATTATCGTATCGTTCAAAGCTGCACTGATTCTTTCCACACAGCGCATTAAGGAGATCGTTTCGCGTGTTGCAGGTGATAGATTTCGGTTCCAGCTGCTACGAGAATCAACGGGTATACACTTACATCCAGAGTCGCTTTTATCGCGCGCCGGAGGTGATATTGGGCGCGAGGTACGGGATGCCGATCGACATGTGGAGTCTCGGTTGCATCCTGGCGGAATTGTTCACCGGTTTCCCACTGCTGCCGGGCGAGGACGAGGCGGACCAGCTGGCATGCATTATCGAGATGCTGGGCATGCCGCCGCAGCGGTTGCTACAGAACTCGAAAAGATCGCGCCAGTTCATCAGCTCGAAGGGCTACCCGAAGTACTGCACCGCGACGGCGATGCCGGACGGCACGACAGTGCTAAGCGGGGGTCTGTCGAGACGAGGGAAGCTGCGCGGTCCGCCGGGCTCGCACGATCTCGAGCGCGCCCTCAAGGGCTGCGACGACGTTCTCTTCCTGGACTTTCTCAGACGTTGTCTCGTGTGGGAGCCGGAGTGCCGGATGACGCCGAACAAGGCGCTGAGGCATCCCTGGCTGCGCCGTCGGTTACCGAGGCCACCGGGCGACAAGAACGATACGCTACCGGCGGTAACGTCGGCGCAGCCCGTGACCGGCGGTTCCACCCTGAGGACGTCCGCGTCCGGCAGCAGGAGTTCCAGCAAGACTAACAGTCTACAGAGTAGCAATAACACCAACGACGACATCGCGACGAGCAAGACGACCGGCCAGCAGACCAGAGGAAATCGTTTAGTGGAGGACATGGTATCGACTTATGCGGGTTACTCGTACAACACGTCCCAACTGCATGGCGGCACTTGGGGCACAACGGGGGGACTGAGCAGCGGCCATCAGTCGCTGAACTCGATCAGCGGAGCCGGCGGCGGCGGTGGCGGTAGAAGTTCCTCCAGCAAGACTAACAGTCTTCAAGGCGGCAACAACACCAGCGACGATATCTCCGCGAGCAAGACGACGGGTCAGCAAAGAGGAAACCGTTTGGTCGAGGACGTGGTGTCCACTTATGCGACTTATTCATCGGCGTACGGCGGCGCTTCCCAGCTGCACGGTAGCACGTGGGGCACGACGGGGGGATTGAGTAGTGGCCATCAGTCGCTCAATTCCGTCGGTAGTAGGAGCTCCAGTAAGACGAACAATCAGTTGCAGAGCGGTAACAATGCGACGAGCGGTGACGGTCCCGCGAGCAAAGCCGAACGTCAACAACAAAGGGAGCGCGCGAGCGAGTTGCCGGTGACTATTTTCGATCCCTATCCCCTCGGATCTTACGGTTGTCTGTCCGAGTCCCAGTTGCACGGTAGTCATCGGTCGAATCAGAGTAGTAGTCATCAGTCGCTCAATTCCGTCGATGGCGCGACCACCGGCAAGTCGCAGCGCGCTCGTCAGACGCACCAGACGCAACAGCAACAGCACAATAACAACGGCGCGTCGCACGACAATTACGGTTCTCACGGCTCCTCGAGCAGCTCCAGTCGGTTGGTGCTGTCGTTCCAACCGGGGATTCACGAGATCCTCGAGGAGCTGAGACGATAGGCCAGGATGTGACGCTCATCGTCCTTTTCTTTTTCCTCCGGCTCGTTCGCTCGCTCGCTCGCTGCCGTCCTCAGCGTTGCTACCGACGAGCGTTTCGTCGCGAGATAATCGCGCGATTTCTTCGCGGACGAAGGGAAACGCGTGGGCATAGATAAGGATGATCCGGTTCCGGTCACCTAACGTGAAACTCGGCTGTGTCTCGCTGCCTGCCGTTCGGACGATGATCGAACCGCGTCGCCTCAATGTAAGGAGGGTTACTCGCGGTCGAGAGGGTGGGTGGCTGTTTCATCATCGATCTTGGATATACCACTGTGATTTACGCGTCGCGTTTCTACTGTCGCCGTGGCAGAGACTGGCTACGAGACGGTTATAATCTGGCGAGGAAAGGCAAGATATGTTTCTATGAATGCATTTCTTCGTGTATTGTAAAACATTCTTCCTTTAAAAATTGACAAAGTTTACGTCGTCCACAAAAAAAATCACATGATAAAAGAAACGAAGGGAAGAAAGACTCATTTTTCAAGATTTCAGTCAGTTTATAATTGGTCTCACGCCTTACGTCTAGCCTGGCGCTACGAAGTCGTTACTTGATATTCTCGAAATCGTACCTATGACGCCATTTATGGCGCCTTGCGTTACTCTCTGCCCGCTCGTTCCGAGATTTGACCTCTCTGCCATTGCATCCGCCGTGAAAATACGCTTCTCGGTAAGAGGCGAATTTTTCCGCTACGACAATACCTTAATTCTAACAAAGCGTCAGAAATCCTCTGTAAATGGAGTATGAAACACGAGATATTGTGTGGCTTAAATCACGCATTGTCGTCGACTCGAAGAACTTTTCGTCTTTCAATGAGTTTCGAAATGCGCTGGAAATCGCGAGGATTTCGACACTCGACACAACGCGACTGTACGAGGCACTCATTTATCGCTCGGCTGTGTTTCGTGACTCGTCATTCGTATCGTAAATAAAATCATTCATTTGTATCGTAAATAAAATATAATTTTTCAAAGGATTCTTTAAGTCTGTGTCCAAATCGACCAATTGACGGGACGGATAAATAGTGATGCAAGTGTGTACCGTCAGCGATGCATGTTTAATACGCGAGTTTCATTCATTCCTTCTTATCGACATCGTCGTATTTTCCCCAAGACGACGATAATCGATTTCACGCGATAAGGCGACAGATCATGTGTCGAATTGATCGCAAACAGAAGTTAACTTAAAACGAAATTGTCGATTGGTTTGCGTTAATACGAGTTTGCGATTTATCATTAATGCACAGTCGTCGTCAATCGCCTCTGTTGAGCCGTGACAGTGCACGAGAGCAGTACGAGCGACCCAGAGGTCATTGTGCCAAGGGAAGTCTGGGGAAACTTCGACAGCTCGATAAGTCGTGATGCAGCATGTCAGATATATCGTCGTATTGCGACCGCGTCGCCGGTGATGGCGACGCAGGTATAGCGTTTTGCCCCCGCGATAGGACGCAATCTAAGGGACGAGAGAGCACACGTTCAACCGAATATAGTAAATTTTGTCGTTTGATCCTGGAGAAAATCTGTAAATGCATTTTTCAACACGTTCGATTCGCTGCATACACTTGGCAAAAAAAAAGCGCGATAGCAAATCGAGCGAGAATCGCTTGATCCATGAATTCGATCAAATAGAATAGTTCATGATCAAATAAATATCACGAAGAATATTGTATAAAATGTAGAAAAAAGTGATAATACGGTTTTATACAGTTTGTAATTTTTATAAATTTTTTTTGTAATTTTTTTGTAAATGTTTCTGTACAATGTGCGTTTAGATAGTGTTAGTTTTAATTGATTAAAACCGAACGCGTTAAGCAATTATTAATCTCTCATTTTTTTCATTGTCACTGAAATGAATTGAAAAATATTTTTCATTATTGAAATAGACCAAAAGATTTTTTTTTTATGTTTATGACGATTATTTTAGTATAATTAGTACATCTACAGGATCTCATTAGCTCTTTTCGTATTGTTACAATATCTTAAAAATAGAGATAAGGGACCCCCCCCCCTGCATCAAGTCATTCGTTCGCACGAATCTACTAGTGATGAATTATGAAACGCTCATTGTGGTTTCAACCAAACTTAAAGTTCTGTCAATTCTGAAGCGGAATTTGATTTGAAGCGGGTACGGTGAACCGGAGAAAACGCCCAAGAAAACATTGTACCTGGCGACTGCGTTGTACTTCGCTTACGAAGTTCTAGCGTTTAATCCGGCACGATGAACGGCGCGACGCGCAATTTACGATGAGAAGAATCGCACCCGGTTTGTTAACTTCTCGTGGCGCTCCTCTCGGCTTCTTCTGAGCTAACTGGGTTAATTTCCCCCTCGTGCATTCTCGCCTCGGCGCTTATTATTCGCGCCGCGTACATTTAATCGAGACGAAAACGCTCCGCATTCAGTAGCAGCCTCCTTTTCTCGCGGTTCTCGCTCGGGAGACGTGACAGTCGCGTTTTTCACGTACCATCCGTCTTTCACGTTTTTCTTTTCCCCGCAGGCACGTTCGGTTAGACCTTATGGACCGCGCATCTGCAACGAGAAATCCGGTTTAAAGGACGCGCACGACAAAGAATCATGTCCGAAAATAAAAGGGATTTCCCCCGTGCTCGTGCGGGGTGAATGACTCGAGTGTCCTGCGGCCCCTTTAGTTCCACGCTATTATCGGTACCTCATAGATCCTGCCATGAATGGACGGCTTTTATATACGGAAAATGGAAAAGTAGATTTTTACAACGACTGTCCTCAAAAAAAAAAAAAAAAGAAAAAGGGGCGAATGCAATAGTATTTATGCAACGTAAATAATTTTTGTATAAAAGTCGTCCAGATATACTTGTAGCATCAATTCACGTACCAATAGTTATCATTATTGTAAATTGATAATTTTTTTAATTAGTCACATTTGTGTAAAAAGCGCTTTTTATATTCTGTAACGATCGTTTTATCACTACACGCTTTATCACATGTTTTATCTACATTTTAGAAGCATGTATCAAACGCGATTTTATTGTGTGATTTTTTTTTCGAAAATCATGATGCGATATTTTGCGAATTTATTTATTTGTACGAGAAAATGTGTACGAAAAAGAGATAAAAGAAAATTCACTTCGAATTGGTATTACCGATCGATTTTCTGTTGTGTAATTTCATTCAAGTGCAAATATATTATTGGTCGCAACACAAAAATTATTAACATTCATCATTTCCTCGCTAACTCTCCTAAACGCTAATGCGCTTTGATTTATGTATCATTTTTCATCTCATCGTCGTCATCGATTTTCTCCGAGTTAATTCAAATTCGTTACTCTATATCCGACTATGTCTAATCGCCAAGCGATCTTGTACACTAGAATGGCTCTCGGAACATGACAGTCTGCGAACAATGCAACCTCGCGATGACTCTGGTAATGCGAAATCGCTAAATTTAGTCGAACAAAACGCGTGCGCAGACCGGGCAGTCGTAAGAGCCGAGCGTAGACGAGTGATGAGACGACGACGACGACGATGACGACGACGATAATAACGGCGACTATGAAGGAGAGAAACATAATGAGAAAAGAAAAAAAAAAGGAGAGAAAAGAAGGCGGCAGAAAGGGCGCCGACGTAGCCGGCAATGACAGCAGCGAACAGCAGCTGTCATTGCCAAGTCGATAAGTTCGAAAGGGAGGAGCGATAAAAATCGGCGGTGGTTAAAAATCGTGATACCGAACGGCATGTCTTTGTGATATGGAACTTAGGCGTACTGGAATTTATACTAACGAATGTAGATAAAAAAATATATATATTATATATGTGTGTGTGTAAAAATTACGTATATTATATTGTATCGAGGTGATGAATGAATTTGTAAAGCGCGCGATATATATAGTTTAATCTCACAGACAGGAATGCGAAAGTATCGATGCTCTCTTTTCTTTTTTTTTTTTTTAGTCAGTCGAAGGAACGAATATCAATGTCATAGGCCTTCTTTGAAGGTACTACCTTTTAAAAAGACATACTTATATTAGAGCAATTATATGTATAATCTTAATTAAATATTAATATTTTATGTTAACACATAACACATAATATTAATATGTAATTACCGATACGTATCATCAATAACACATTGCTTACACGTAAGGAGGAAAAAGCGAAAATCTTTTTACTAATTGATACTCGTTTCCCCTTCGACGATCGAGCAAGCAAAAATGCTGGGTTTCGATACAGCTTTGAATGCAGTTCAGCTCGAGCAATACGACAGCGAGCACGCGCGATGATCTTTGTGACGCGATGTGACACGAATATGGGTTTTGAATCCCTCTTATCCCATCGCCTCTCCATATCGATCCTAATCCGCGAGAGTATCGCCCGATTATTTATCCTATTTGTATTTTCTCATGCAGTAGTATTTCTCTTAAGTTCTCGACAAGTTATTATCCTGTAAGTTCTTTCAATCCGACTAGAACTTACGGCGGACATCGAGCGGAAATCGTATCGCGACGTGCGCGTTTGCGAGAATGCTAATCTTATTGAAAAGTGAACGATTATATATACGCCCATGAGAGCATTAATCGGTGCTCCACCGAAACTCGGAGGAAAATGATCGCGATTTCCCCCCTCCTCCCCGTCGCCGCGCCACGTCCCGGAAATCGATCGCGGAAAACGTATCGACCGGTTTCAACGATCGCGTATCTCGCACAATGCTTTAGTGACGATTTACTGGGACCAGTCGTCACTACCACTGCCGATAGTTCGGGTAGACTGGCTTATTTTGCGCGGACGCTTCCCCGTCGCCGTTTCCATAATTCGCGCGGATTAACTCGTGGAGTGCCGGGCCGACGAGTTGTTAATTTTGCATGCAGGGATTTTCCTGTTATCGCGCATCGCCGATTGTAGTCTGGCAATGCGAGGGCCCTTACGTGCGCTGCGCGTATACATAAATACATAATAGTAATTGAACACCCTTGTATACGTATGAATGTATCCTCCGTTTGTTTAATCGGCGACGTATCTTATCGAGAGAAACGTTTAGACATTTGTTAATTACGTTACGCCACAACGGTTGCGATGAGGAAGAAGATAAGGAAAGATAATCAACTTGTAATGGAAGATAATGAACGGTCATTCGCGATTCTACCGAAAATTCTATTCGTGAATGATCAATTACTCCCGTAATAATTAATTCTCGATAACGATTGTATCTAGTCTCAAGTTTACACTTTCAGAATGTCTTCTAATAGGGACGTCTTCTTTATTGTTTCTTAAACATGAATTTCTTTCTATCTACCGAATCGTGTTACATTCAGCGGTGAAGTCAAATATTTTTTAGCACGCTATACGACGTACCAATTAATGTTAAATTATTATGCGAGCTTGTATTTACACTGTCTTAATGAGATTCAATCAGTAGCATCGGAGAGAAATAATGTGGCATTCAACGTGTTAATCACTGTTTATAATGATTGTGACGATTTAATTTATTTCCTCAGATTTTAATCGGTGACGTTCTCGCGTTTATGTTCTTTTGGTTGTTGTCATTACAGCTTCGCGATACAAAGTCACTCGCGTGTCGTCGACCGATCTCAAGGAAGATTACGCGAAGTTCATTCGAAACCGTTCTTCGATGGTGTACAAGTAATAATCGGTGTTTCCTCTTTTTCTCATCTTTCCACTCTTTGGATTTAACGATGCTTTTTCTCGCCATTCAAGCGATGCGTCTTGACATCAACGAGATATAAGTGACAATTCTAGGCTTGTAACGCAAGGCTCGTAAAGCAATGCGAACGATCTCACGTTTGAAATTGCAATTGTTTGGAATTTTTTCGAAGATTCTTCTTTTTCTTTCTTCCTTTTTAAAAAAAAGGCATGACATCGATTACTCGCATTTCTCGAACTTTATTGTTGCCGCTTTTCCGCGATGCCAATTGGTTCTCTCGCTGCGCTAACTTCGTGAATAGCTATCATTATATTGATCTCACAGGGGATCGTTTTGACCATTGTATATCAAGAAGTTAAAAATATTATAGTGTAACAGTTAGTATAATAGTATTATATTAATTTTTGCTCTTGTGTTGAAAAAGATAAAGAGCGCAGCGCGCGTTTGTAACATCTAGTATTAAAAACTAGGCAGGCTATGGCATCCATGAGTGAAATTCGCAGCGATTTTGTCTCTTTCAATTCAAAAACAGCGTTCCTGACTTATAAAAAGTCTGCGAACACAAACTTGCGCTTGAAATTTTTTTTTAATTATATGATTTTGTTGAAGTATTATAAAATTTACTAGATTTAGATTTTTACTAGATCTGAAAATAATTTTGTTGAGCCATCAAAATAATTATGTAGAACTTAAATCGATTGCTAAAATATTAAAAATGCATTATTATCACGTTTAAGTATCTTACATAATTGTTTTGATCCAATAAAATAATCTTTAAATTTGTATCAAGTCAAATCTAGTCAAATTTTCAAATATTTTATCAAAACTTCTTTTTTTCATGTAGCTTTTTTCTTAGTTCAGCGTCTATTCAAAGGAAACTGATTTTATATTCTGTCTGTTTTATTTCTGTCTTTATTGAGTATGAATATATGGATACATGACAAGTGAGATTCAGATTTCGATATAAAAACATAGTTCGATGATCCTATAATGACAAAAAAACGAGGCGCGAATATGATAAATTCCTTTATTTGGCAATAACCAGTAAAATACCAATAAATACGAATCTTGGACACGCAAAGAAAACATTTAGATTGTTTTTAAGTTAATTTATATGCAATAAATCAAGTTTCTAATTTATTTGTTTTTTTATAAATATATTACAAGTATAATTGAGTCGCTTGATATTCTATGACGGAGTGATGATTCGTATTATATATAAATGATATATAAATGATTCATTATTAATTTCGGACATGAATATTTAACAAAAAATGTGTAATCATATGTACGAGCATGTGAACCGGCTGTAATTTCAGCATATGGAATTTAATAGCCCGATTAACGCGTCGGATTCTCGGCGAGACTGGCCGCGATTCGGGAAATCGCCGGCGATCTCGCCGACCGAGCACGTGATCGATGGAGCTCGGGGAAACGGATTGTCGCGGTGAATTCTTAACCGCAGGCATAAACAGCGCGTGAAGTGTATTTGACAATCCATCGGTACGAGACGCGTCGAGACAACGCGAGGCGCGAGCGAGAAGCGAGCGAGCGAGCAACTGCGCGCATAAAAAAAGAAGATAAAGAAGAAAAAAAAATCAACTCCGAATTATAAATAATCGACGCCGGTGTGTATTATCGATTTAGGATTAATTAATTAATAATTATCTTAGCGAAAATGATGTAAGCGCAGAGGAATTCGGCGAAAGCGAATTCGAGAGGGAGAAAGGGAGGAAGGGAGAGAAGGGCGACGCGGAAGCAAAACGACGAGAGACTGTATCACGTTTCTAACGTAATGATGTACATGTACTATATAATTGCGTAAGCCTTTGTATGATAGTTAAGAATTTTTCGTAAAATTAACCGATAGGGACGCGCGTTTAGAACATATATCGTGTACGTGCGCGTACGTACGCACGCACACACGTGGCGAACAGGTGCCTCGGAGGTTCGTTGAGCGCGTTAATCCTCTCGCTTCGTGACCCATCCCCCCGTGCATCCCCCTCTGTCACATCATCCGCGACGAATCGCATCTCATCGGCGTGCACTTTCGCCCCTGGAAGCGAGAGGGCCGAGTCGTGCCGCGTGAAAATCTCGTATTCCCGACCCTTCCTCCCCCTTTCCTCCCCCCCCCCCCCCGTTGAATCCGGGATCTCCGTTTTCGAGCTCCATTCGTTTTTGAACTTTCTCACTCGGCAACGCGAGATCATTCTGCAAGCTGAAGATGCATCCTGTCGATATAAAGAAAATGTAGGTCGAGAGGATTGTCAATGGCTTTGCGCCGAAAATTTAATCCTAATTTTTTTTTCGAAAATTTAATCCTCAGATTAAAGCATTTCCGCGCTTTCCGTGTATGTACCCGCGATAACGCGATTAGAGAGATCTTTATCTCTGTTATTTTCAACATTGGCTCTAACTTGAACTTTTTATTCTTCATTTTCAATTTGTTGTCCGAAGGCAATTTATAATAACGAAGTGCAAGTCATGGGTGTGTGTATATTAAAGGTAGATGTAATGTACATATAATTTACATTCACTTACGCTAAATTGCCGAGTTCAGCATTTAGTGTCCCGCCTAATGGACTCGCTTACCAGTTCTAGAAGAACCGCCGGATTATTCCGTAATACGACCAGTTATTCTGTAATAACCTCGATCACGATCCGATGGATGCCATCTACAGCCGGGCTATCCTGGGGAAATTGCGTGGAAAATTGCTCTCGCAAAGCGGACGGACGTCGCGAGTCGTCCGATCGATCGGCGATTAGCGATGACGATCGGGGATCGTCAACCGGTTAGTCGCGCGCGTCCAACGAAATTTTCGGATCGGGGATTTTCACACATTCGGGGATATTCGCATTCGTGCGCGATTCGACTTCGAAGGAAGTCGGACGGACGCGCTTTTTTTTTTTTTTTCACGCGCGATCGCGACTTGGCTCGCGGCGCGAAGACTAATCGCCGGGAAATTGAAAAACGACGAGCATTTGTCGACCGGATGTTCGCCATGTCGAAACGTCGGTGTCCACGATCGCTCGTACACCCGCGTCACGTGCGCAGCGTGCAACGAACGGCGCAGATAGAGGTACTTGTTTGAGCGATTAGGGCAAGCCACTGTATTAAGTCATATAGATAAGCGAGAATTTAGATTCGGTTTCTCCCAAATGTGCCGGTTGATCCCGGCCTTGATCCGGCCGATTCTCTATCTCTCGAATTCAGTTATGTTACATTTCTTTCGAAGTGTAAAGCAGATTACATATATCTGGATAATTACCATTTAACTCAGTTTCTATTAATTAAAACAAGAGATTTTTCATTAACTCTTCGAGGGGCATATTTTTTCTACTGGGTGGATTTTTGTTAACATATGTTTTTGCATGATTAATAACAAATATGAAGATCAAATTTTGAAAAGTCAAGTTGTTCTTTTAATAAAATTTGTTTAAAAAAGTATTTATAAAATCATAAAAATAAAAAAGTTTTTTTTAATAAAAGGACAAAACATTTTTAATAATTAATTTTAAATAAATTTTAATAAATAAATAGTACAAAATAAGATATGTTTAATGCTTGTTTAAATTTATTTTTCTGATTTTATCAGTTTGTGTGTAGCTTGATTAATTAAAAAAAAATGCGTCTTTTTTTGTTATGATTAGAAATATTGATTAATGGAATAAAAGTGACAGTCCAAGTTCTTAGGAATATAAATTATATCAATATACATATTTGTAATGAATTCTAAGTATAGTTGTTAAAAAGACTGAAGAGGAAATAATGTATATATCCTACTGCCCCTACAGAGAATTAAACGTAAATAATGATTTATAGCAAATAAAAAATACGATAATAATAACAAGCTCTGTAGAATCGAGGAGAAAGAGAATCGGATTGCGTCAAGGGATGAAACCGGCTCTTAGACAATGTATAATGATCATATAGCTGATAAGAAAAAGAGAATAAGTGCGCAGAACGAAGTCGGTTAGTTAGTAGATTAACGCTGTTTTTTAGCGACTAGGACAACGTGTTTCTCGCTGTATATTTATTTCCTCATCGCGATCCTTTTCGCCGAAGGGAACGACCAATCGATCGCGTATCGCCCAGCCTCGTTTACGCAATCGATTTTTATCTCACAACACGGTAATTGTAAGGTGTAAAACTGAATTTTGTAGAAACTGAATCTCAAATACCATCTTTTAAATCTGACTAAATTTCGTTCGTATCTCGACCTACATTCGGGATCGAGATATCTGTCAGAATCTGACAGAATCAAGCGAACTGTAAATAATAAAAAATAGCTGACAATCAATGTTATTATCGATCGATCATAGTTAAGTGTCAATTCCTTACCGAAATGTAAAATCATATTTGAAGCGAGCCTTAGAAAACCACTTGTTTCGTATATACGTGCCTGAAATCCGTCAATCGTCGTGTTGTGACACGCAGCAAAAATCGCACGCGTGAAGAGGCCCTAGGGGAATCCGATTGCACTAATGACTTGGTTGATTAAGACTGCTTAGTCACTTGAAAATTTTTTTAGCATAAACTCTCGAGAGTCGGGTTTTTAAAAAAATTAGATCTCAAAAAAAAAATGTCTTCTTAATCCGAGAAATTTTTATTACTAAACATTGATTCTCGGCATTCAAATTTTGAGGTGGATATTCAGTCTGATTCTGATTGGCGATTTGTCCTTTTGTAGATCGTAACTATAGCCGTAGAAAGCAACGTAGAGAGAAAGAGGGAAAAAAAGTTGAGTTAACCAGGGTGGAAATCAACGTCTGACGTTGGTGCGCTCGGGATCCCGCAGTATCCTTTTATTTCGTATCCAACGAAACATACTAGATCGTTGTTCCTCGGTCACTGTGTATATTATTGGTGACTGGCACGTCTCAAGTTTTTACCATAACCAAAATGGGTTTTGCGTTGAACATTGTTTCCTAGCTCTCGGAGTGTATTTATAGAGATTACGTAGTATGTACGTGCCTGCGAGAAAAAAAACTTGGCGACACACAGAGACACAAAAAGAAGAACACACAGATACACGAAGGAAAAAAAAAAAGGAGATACAAACATCGCACACGCAATTCCCACATTCGTTTACAATCCGTAGCCTTTAAACGCTCGCGTCGCACCCTTTTGCCGCTAAAGTGTATACATCGCGGAACAAGTTCATGGCATAATTACTGTGTAATGTCACTGTCGCTTTGTTCCTAGCGTAATTCCGTGCATAATCGAAGCGCATAATCCAGGCAACGCGCAGATTTAATATTCCGGAAAGCTGAGCGGAGTGCGTATTAATTAATTATTGCGGTTGCGAACATTGTGATAGTTACGTAGTTTGCGAATCGCTGTCGCGCAGCGATAACAAATTGTGATCCGAGATTTATACTCTTAATCCATAAGTCGTAGCGTCGAAGAATTAATCGATATCATTTTAACATGTCCCGTATTATCCCGTATTATCACCTCGATGTATATCGAGATGCATGCGAACCGCGGTACAGAATGCAACAGCGTTTTACAGATCATTTTTCACATATCATATACAACGTTAGATTATTTAATTTTAAATTGTTTCGTTTTAGATGAGTTCGGAGGTGATCATTTTTAAACAGCGTGTCGCTTTTAGATATACTCGAAAGCTAAAATTATTTTCGATATTTAACAGCTCTCGAATCCATCCGTGAAAAAATATTTTATCAGCATTGCGGTTAATATGTTTTTATTTAACGTCACGAAAATTGGTTGCCGTATCTCTATATATCAAAATGTCATTTATCTTTTGCTCGCGTTATTTTCGAAGATTCGCGTTTTCGTTCGCGTTATTTTCGAAGAATCGCGTTTTCACGACTATGAAATGGTATCCGTTCCGTTCTATGTACGTTCTCATTGTAAAAAAATTTGCGAAATAGATCTCCAATAAAATGCACAGTGCGCGCGAAAACACAGCTAATATTGATTACCATCAGGAATAATCAGTCATCCTAGTTAATTCCAGGATAATTTTAATTGTGCGAACTAAGTCTGCCTCGTTTGTTCCTAGCTAAATAGCTAGCTAAATAGCTAGCTAGCTTCCGGTCGTCATCAGTGAAAGGGCGAATTTTCGAGACAATTTCACAGCAAGAGACGACTTAATATCTTTTCTTAATGACACACGAAAAAAGAAACGGTGAGGTATCTTTGTCACCGATCGATATCTAATTCTAACGTGAAATGCGGCCATGGAATACCGTGCAATGACAATTTTTGCAAGTGTATAATATAAAGTCCCTCGCGAGAAAAGTGAAATTTGAACGAACAATGCTGCCACAATTATCTGTACGGTCTCGAAGATACACGTGTGCAACACACACACATACACACACACACACACACACACACACACACACACAGATGCGTACACGCAGAACTGTCTCTCAGGTACGCGCGTCGCATATGTACTGGTCATTATTCGTTCGCACGCACGTCCTTTCCACGCACCTCTCTCGCGCCCTTGACGTCCATCTGGAGCAAGGGTCTTACGTTTAATTTACGATAATACTTCGGTTATCGTTTTACTTAGTCGACAGTAAGACTTTTCCTATATTTTAAGTTGCCAATATTGTGTATATACCAGGACACGTTTTGCGCCGCTGCGACGCGTCCGCGTGATTTTATATAAATTAATTAATTAATCCTAGCATCATCTGAAAGGCAGAGCATGTGTTGTACTGAATTATTATTAATATCAGAATTAACATGAGCTTATTATATGAAATTAATGTTTAGAGAAACAGAATATGATTCGATAATTAATCCAATTTATCGGTCCTTTGAATAATCAACGATTTGATATAGAAAACATATTTTTATATTACTCGTAATTCCATGAAGTGTACTCTTTTTTTAATATTTTGTTGATATTTTAGTAGTTGCAAGAACCATTTTGATTTTACTAGGATAAATTAATAATTTAATTTTCTCCGAATTTTTGAGGCATTTACTTTCGAGGAAAGTTGTGAATGACTGATGAGACACTTTTTTCATCGCGTTTGATTTTATCATGTTACTGCCGCTTGCATTTATGCATTACGCGTTCTTTTCTTTTTTTTTTTACTTTGTACTTTATCACATACGAATTTTTACATTTCTACGGCGACCACGTTTCAGGTCAGTGACGCTTTTACCCTTTTTATTATAGATGGCGAATATTCTGCCGAAGGACTCGGTGCAATACCGGAAAAAAAAAATCAACGATACGTAAAGCGTATTTTAGACACGACTTGTTTGAAGCGAATCTCGGTGAACAATAGATTTCACCGCGCGTTTCTGTGTACGAATCCTTTAATTTTCTATCGAAACTCGCCAATGTCTTTCCCGAGATTTTCACGGACGGTTCGCAGCGGTTAATCGTGTCAGCTTTTTGTACCGCCGTAAAATGCGCACTGTCGCAAACAAAAAAAGAAAATAACACAGCCATGAAACAAATACACGAATACGTACACACATCTTTCTGCTCCGATTTATGTAAGTTTATGCTAAGTTCTTAGAATATTAAACGTGGCTTCTCATTTTATTTAAGCAACAATGCAAAGTTTGATCTCTTACTCGTACATACATCATTATGAATATAAATATTATAAATAAAATACATATACATGGATAATCCGCATAATTATGATTACGCGAGGAATCATGCTCGTTGCGTCCCTTCCCTTCCGCCCTTCCTCCCACCTCCTCTTCGCGATTAGCGAAATTCTTTCGATGGACGAGGGGAGGAGGCACATCCATCCTTGCGCGTTCCTCCTCTCCACGTGGGGAACACCGCATGTTATATACATATATAAATATATATAAGGAAAGGAAAATAAAAATATACGAGTATAAGGACGCGTTTCGAGAGCGTTCGACCCACGTGTAAAGACCACATTACCAGTTCCAACATTTATCCTCCCTCATCTCGCTCTCCATCTGCCAGCAAACAATTGTAAACGCGTTATCGCCACGAGTCACGAAAGCGCGAATATGATTTTTTAAATAACTGCTCCGACTTGATTAAGAAACGAAATAAATGCTGCTTATGACAGTTAAAATTGTTGTAGCGTACTTTTTCATATCCTCAATCTCATCCCCCCCTCCTCACCCCTTCGCCGCTTTTCAGCTCCCGAAACAGAGTCAAGAGCGGTTTGGCTTCGAAAATGAAGTGGCTTCTGCCAAGATTTTCCGCAGAAATTGAAGATTATTCTAATTCGAAAGGTCAAAGAGAGGCATCAACCTAGAATTGACCCAGATTCATTTGCATAGCAAAAAGTACGATTGAAAGCAAAAAACGAGGTAAGTGCATAATTTGTAAGATCCACTCTGAATATGCAGTCCTATCTAAAAACAGATCTTGCGGATTATGGACTTAACTTATTCTTGCATTGAAATTCGCAGAGCCGGTATTTTATTCGGAAGGCTTCTCGGTTTTATTCGCTCTCTTGATTTATCGGATCGATATTCAGAAAAGCGTCGTTAATCACGTTGCGCTTCTCGCCGGTGGAGACGGACGAAAAAAATAACGTCCGGCGGAATATCTCGGCTGATCACGCACGCGAGGCAGTATTAATCACGTTAAAATACACACATGTGTTTTTCCGCCAGGTGCGCCCGACGTCGCGCCGGTAAGTAATCGACGAGCACACGTAAACTTGTCATATCGACGACATCTTGAGATACGAGGGCCACCGACGTGCCCGGCGCCGGGGTTAAATTAAATCCGAAACTATCGTCACATTGGCGAAAATTTCCATTTGACATTCGGACGCGCGGGCGAATTTATTTCTCTCTCGAGGGAAGAGAGAAAAAAATGAGACGCGAGCGGGATTCGAGCGTGAAGAATGGCCGAGAAGTTTTTCTCTTCTGTTCTCTTTGCTCCCAGACGTTATTGTGTGTCGAGGTGTCTCTGACAAAGCTCGATAGAGCCGCGAATCAACAAAGGAGAGACAATATTGAAATGATCTTGACATTCGTCATTCGGATCGTCGTCCCGTTCTTCTTTGAGGTTTGCCATCTGAAATCCCCCAAGATGGACCCGAATCAGCGTTCCCTTCGTAGCTCATTCAAGTGCACATAGCCGGATAATAATTATGGACACGACGTCACGTGTGGGTAATCCTCCCGAGACGGATACTAAATTATATCGGACCGGCGTTAATTTTCGATAGGGAGAAATATGATGTTTTAGGATGATATCATCAATCGGACGTCGGAAGCTTGTCCTGTTCGCGATTGTGCAATGAATATTTGATTCGTCCAATTATTTTCAACCGTAACAATGGTTTCATGTTATTTTTAATTTAACGAAATAATAATATTCGCATTTTTATACGTAGAGAGAATCGTTTTGTTAACGAACCTAAAAATTTTGCCAGATACAGATCTGAAAATAATTGTATCGAGCTATCAAAAATATGTAGAATACTAAAACGTAATAATAATATTGCAAACATTTTAGATCTTCTAGCAACCAAATTTGAAGATGTAAGATGTAAGATGTAATTTGAAGATGTTAACAAAATTATTTTTAAATTAGTTTCTGACCAAATTTTTTTTTGGATTTGTCGGAAAAACTGTGTTTTTTCCGTGTTACGATATTGTTTATTCCGTGTTTTGATATTACGGAAAAAGAAATATATTATGGATGAATTGATTATTCGCGAGCATGGTTTCAATGTGTAACGAATTTAGGGCGATTCAATTATGCCACGTCCGGTAAATGAGAGTACGCCATTAAGTATACTTGAGTGATACATATCGAACGGACGGACGGACGTATATGTATTATCCATGTCTATTTATTGATTACACCTTCCGGTGAAAACGGGACATTGCGCAAAATCGTCGACGTTTGACCGCGTCATATAACGTGCCTGATAATACGTGGTTACCGTTTGATATAGCGCTTATCAACTGTGTTATAATCATCAGTATCACGAGTTAGCTAATTATATCATAACACATGTTAACTTTCCTGATTCATCCGAGCGTATGTAATAAAATAATATGATAACGTTCTGTTCAACGCGAATGATTAAGTAAAGTAGGATAAAATTTTAATTGTAAAGTAAAAACCTGCAAAAGGCAAAGTATGAAAGGCGAAAATATTAAGTTTCATATTTTTAAAAAATACAAAGTTATATAAGAAATAAAAAATAATGAAAATATCTCCGTGTTTATATATGCGTTTTGTTTTTATTAATGTTAAAGAAATAGAGAAAAATTAAACAAATAATATTTATATTGTAAACATAATTTTTTATAAGAATATCCGACAGACAGTGATCGATCGTCTCCTGACAAAATAATCGGATGAACAGAGAATCTGAGAATAATTCTCGAAAAAGACTATCACTTGTACTAATTATAAACATAATTATCCTTGTCACGCGAATCAGCAGCCCACGTAATATAGATAATTATAAGTCTGGTTTTTCAACGTGACGCGATCGATATACCTCAGGCATGTTATAACATTCCGGTTAATCCCGTGCCTATCATTATTATCTATTAATATAATTCTAGGCTCGAATAACTCGATATAGCACTCGATTTGCGTCAATATTGCACTATTTTCAGACGCGATGTATTCCCCAAACAAGCCTCTTCTCTCTCTTGCAATCGGCCGCTCAACATTGCTTGACCAAGCTTCGCCAGTTAATTAACCCTCGTATATCCTCACCCTGAATTCGTTGCCGAATACTCGGTTATAGTTCCATAGGTCATTCGCGTGCACTTTGATTCTAATTACAATTTCAATTAATGCAACTTGCCAAATGTGAACAGAACTTCGAATAAAGAGAGAAATGCTTCATTTCAGCGCGAATTTTGCAACACAACAATTAATACAGTACAATTAAGAATTGAAAGCGCTTTTACCTGAAAGATCCATTATTTAGTGCTATCTCACCGCTATCGAAAAACATTAGAAAGTGGTGGAAATCAATCCTATTCAGGTTCTACGTAGCCGAAGCTCTGTTACGCTCTTCCAGAATCGTGTTCGTGGAATTAATGCCGTGCCAGAGAGTACGGATATATCGGATCTCTCTGCAAATGACCTGGTTCGCTGCAAAGGTTGCGGGGGTCAATTAATCACAATATCACCATCATCCGCTTCGCGCTACCCCCACGATACGTGTGCCGCGCTGCTTCTAAACGTTCTCATTCATCACCGGCATCTGATATCGTTTATTTTCAAATACGCTAGCGAAATCCGACGTTTTCTTGCATTATTTAACTTCGATTAAACCCGCGGCACGCGTTTATCCGGCATTCGATCAGTTTCTTGCTCGCCCGATGAAAGACGCATCCGCGATCTTGACGGTGATGAAGATGAACATGCCATCTTAGATTCGATCAAAGACGACGTACATCTTAATCGAATAACCTGAAAACTTTTTTTCGCCACAAATAAGCTGCCAAATAAAATTCCGATATCAATTTCCTCGGGGTATTTATTTCAAAATTGTCGAGCGAACTTTGATATTTGAAACAAAAACGCGACTGAAAAAATGAGCGATTCTAAAAATTAAACCAGCGTTAAAGTGAATTCGAGCGTCGTAAATTTTTATATGAAAATTTACAATGTAACACCGCTGAAAAATACAATGTAACCAAGTTACATGTAATGTTTTGCTCATCTTGTATTCCGTGGAAACAAACATTTCAAATCGGTTTTATCCGCGTCCCTGGGCAATTTTTGCATAATGATATGCGACCAAAATTCCGAGAAGAAAAGCCAAAAAGTGCAGAAGCACACGCAAACGGAAAATGATCGCGTGGCGCAATGAATGCACGTGTTGAAGGCGCAAATTTTTTTGGTCACGTGTCTATCTCTCTTGTTCCTCTGTATTTTTCAGACGGTACACGACGACGGGGGACGTAAATGTGGGACAGATCGAAACTGCAATTATTTAACATTGACTATCTGCTCGCCGGGGATCGGGGATATTTTTAATTCCCCGCGGCGCGGGGGAGCGGTGGCGACGAGCTTGACGTCAAGCGGACTAGAGACGCGGATGATTTGCTCCGGCACGGTATACATACTCGTACGTATACATATGTATATACTTTGTCAATAGCACGCGACGCGCCACCGCTCAGGTGATCGATCGGTCACCGCTTTCCTCTCGCGCGATCGTCCTCTCTCACGCCGATATTTTCCCTTCGTATCTTGAAGGCCGTGCGTCTCCCGCGTTGTGATCGATTGCCGTCTGGCCTTGAGATCACTCGGTCATCATGTAGAATATCGATAATTTTAGTTGCACACAAGGCCATTAAATTATCGCCGGTGGCACGAGAGAGAGAGAGAGAGAGAGAGAGAGAGAGAGAGAGAGAGAGAGAGAGAGAGAGGAAGAGAGGGAGAGAGGGTCGCGTCTTCCCCGTAAAGAAAAACGACGAAGTTATGTAATAAATCAGAGACTGTGTACATTGTATACGGTGTAAGAGTGATATGTAACGTGTACATTCATAATAAAATGTATGTGGGTATGCATGTAAATATATATATATAAAAACTATGTGCCGTGCATATGTGTCATTATAAGTCGTTTTATACTTGTGGCTCAAGTAATTTTGCATATGTCTTTTTATAGTACAAAAAGAATGATTTTGCCGACGTATTTAAAAATTTTGCCAGATATAAATAATTTCCTAAATCTAAAAATAATTTCATTGGATATAAAAACAATTATGTAGGACAAATTGGTTGATAGAATATTAATAATTTTAGTAGTATAATTTATTATTCTATTTATGTTTCTATCTAATTACTTTAACAAAATTACTTCCAGAACTGTCATCAGGCCAAATTTTTAGATATTTTAGTCAAACTGTTTTTTTTCCGTGTGCATATATGTATGTATGTCTATTAAAATATTCAGGTACATACAGTTAAATTTTTAACAGTTAAATTTTTAAAGAATCATAAGAACGACATGGTAAAGATATAATAATGAGGAGCTGACGTCAAAAGTATTACGAAACACTGGTCGTAAAAATAATCTATTAAAGAACCTGTCCATATTTCAACCGCTACAAATGTCAAGATAAACATAAAAGACAAGGAAGATATAATTGTTTATCGTAAGTTACTCGTAACTTATACTAGGCCAACACTAGAGTAACTTTGTTTTTTGGACCTTTTCTCAAATATGATTAATATAATCTTAATGTGAAAAATTAAAAATAATAAATTGTGATATATTAATATTATATTACATTTTATCTTACATTAAACATGACGTACTTTAAATAGTATGTAATAATAGATATAGATATGTAATAATATTCAAATCTGCAGAAATATAAGAACGGAGTTATATATAAATATATAAAAAAAACAATTTACTGAGATATTTAAAAATCTAACTAAATACATCTAAAAATAATTTTATTGAGCTATTAAAATAATTGTGTAAGATATTTAAACATAATTATAATATTACAGAATTTTTTTTATTCCAGTAATTAAATTTAAACATTCTATATAATTATTTTTATATTTCAACAAAGTTATTTTAAATCTGTATGTAACTAAATATTTAAATATTTCAGCAAAACTGTTCTTTCTATATACATATATGTAATACGTGAAAAAATAGACACATTTTTGTGTTATTTTATTATCATCATCATATAAACATTATTATAAAAAAAGTTGAAAAAAAATTGAACATCAACATCAAAATTAATATTAAAATTAAATCAACATATATGCATATTAAAAAAATAATTTTATTATTATAATTAAATTTTGGTAGACTTCAGAAATAAAATAATTTGGTTAATATATGCTCAATCATATGTAATTATTCTAACTAAAAAATTTAATTTTTTCTATTTAGGTGCTAAACAAATCTTATATTATTAATCATAATCCATATAATAATCTTTTGGTTGTAGTTAAAAAGAATTATTTTTTTCAATGCGGATTTGATTGTATAATTTCAAAAATTTTTGATAATTATTACTGCAAATGATAAAAAAAAAAAGTCATAAAATGCTAGAAACAAAGTATTCTCTATATAATAAAAAAATACACTACATATGTGTGTGTGTGTGTGTGTGTGTGTGTGTGTGTGTGTGTGTGTGTGTGTGTGTGTGTGTGTGTGTGTGTGTGTGTGTGTGTGTGTGTGTGTGTGTGTGTGTGTGTGTGCGTGCGTGCGTGCGCGCGCGTGCGTTGCACCATCTACAGCTGTACCTCTGGCGTCTTCGTGCGAGTTACGAGGAGGATAGCCAGGCCGAACAATGATCCCGAAATGTCCCCATGCTTGTTCGGTTAAACCGGTCTTTAAGAAGCAAGCGAGGAGATCGAACCCGTGTCACTGTACCGCCTGTCCACCGTACCAACTTACTTATTTTCGGTCCGCACGAATTCAATGGCAAGCGACGCTGGCGGTTCGCCAACGGCGCCGCGACGCTGCTCTTCGATCGCGTATCCTTCGACAGTCACGTTCTCTGATTTAATAGTACACCGATGCTTTCGCTTAAATCGATAATCGAGCCCTATAACCGTCACTTATATCTGTCACTTTGAGCGACAATAATTAAACGGCTAATGAAAAATTAATGAGACCTATTAACAATTTTAATGAGTTTGAACCTTGGCGCTACATAAAAACTAATTAAAAATTGCCTGCCATGACTCGGCTAAATATAACGTTTAAATGTTAAAGGATTTTGAGAAATTAATGTTGCATTTAAATAAATTTAATTGATAGATTAAGAATGGTGGATTAAAATTTACATTACTAATGAATAATGAAAGATAATATATTGAATTGTGATAATGTCATGTTATCAATGTTTTACTAGTATACATTTTTTATCATATATGTTTATTATTTATATTAAAATATTATATATGAATAATATAAATATAAAATTATATGTATATTAATTATAAAATTTTTCCTTTTTTAACGCTAATATGATATTAAAAGACTTTTAGTTACTTATTTTTATATTAATTAATACTATCAATATAATTAAAAAATAAAAACTTATTAAATGATCCATCGAAATTCTAATTCTAAAACTTCAAATAGTCATTTAATGAAATTCTATATACGTTTACTTTTCCTATACTCGTAAATTTATTTCTATAATTACTAATGCATAATAATATTATAATAATATATGTTTTACGTATATTTTATATATTATTATTAATATTATTAATATATATAGCGTTACATTTTGCAACAATAGAAACGCAACGATATAATTAGGATTTATAATTATATTATAATAATTATTATCAACAAAATAATAACACATATAAACATCCATTTCTAGAATAAATTTTTACAATTACGATTATTAGACCAAGAGAGAATTTGAAATGTTCGCTCGACAATAATATCGCACTTTTCAACTTGAGTTTACGAAATAGGAACTTGAAGCATTAAAAAAATAATTTTTGATACAGAATCAACGTAAAAAATAAATAACAAAGTATTTTGATTTGAGAAAATTATTTCTAGGCTCAAAATTAATCAGATAGTAATTACAGCTGCAAAAATGCAGAGATTCTGAAAATCGCTCCAATAAAATTGTCGATGGCGATTCGTAAGCATTGATTTTACCTCAAAGAGTTCAAATAGAATTCAAAGCAAGATCGTCGCTGTTAATCACAAATACATGACATACCTAGTCATAATCATGTCCCAACTTCATTTCCGCCGCGTTCGATCGGAGTGAGACACACGTGAGTGAAGTTCATTTCGTTCCGGAAAATGTGGATCTAAAAGAAATACTATCTGGATCGTTGATATCGAAGAACCGCAGCGCCATCGAATTATATTGAAGAACAAAGATTCTACAGGTCTGTTCTTTTTTTTAGCTGACCTGGTTGCACACAGTTTATCTTTCTTCTTCCAGTATAAAGAAAAAAAGGTAAACTAATACAACCAGTTCAGTCAAAAAAAAAAAAAAACAAATCTTATATGTCTCACGAGGCATTTACGATTCTACGTGCAAAATTCACTTTAATCAGCAATAATCACGAATCACGGAAACAACATTCAACATTCAACGATCGTTCAAATCTGACCCTTCGCGGTTCCTTTCCAGCATGTTCCATCGTTCGAGAATTGCAATATCGAACCGAACTTCGAGATATCGA
The DNA here is from genome assembly GCF_055798465.1 of Pogonomyrmex barbatus. Taxonomy (NCBI): domain Eukaryota; kingdom Metazoa; phylum Arthropoda; class Insecta; order Hymenoptera; family Formicidae; genus Pogonomyrmex; species Pogonomyrmex barbatus. Next base: position 7,760,288 of record NW_028297138.1, read on the forward strand.
AATCGTAATGGAACGAGACAATCATAGGCGATCGAGCCTTCTAAAGTGCATATTAACAATCGAAATTCAAATATATCGAAGTTTATTCTTGCCTCTTTACCACGATATCAATTAATTCTTTCATTACGCTTACTTTCTAAGCGACTATCATTGCCGTAAATCAGCTTTTATTTTAACAGTTGTATTTTGCGTGTGTTTAATAATATAATAATATTTGCTCTTTTATTAAAAAGAAATAAATAACATGCACGCATCTGTGATGTTTAGTAATAAATAAAAAATTAAGAAAATGCACACACTTTTCTAAAAATACATTTTTTTATATAATTAATAAAAAAAAATAATTACATATTTAAAGTAAATTGAGAAAAAAGTTATAATCCCAAGAGAATATTCAAATAAACATTTATAAAAATTATATTTTTAAAGATTTGTTCAACTATAATATCTAATAAATGTATTTGTAAATAATTGATCGTTTTGTTTTTACAAATTATTTACATCAAAATTGTAACAATAATAAAAGATAATAATTTTGGAATTCATATAAATTAAAAAATTTAATTTATATCTAAGTAAACAATCTGAGTCCGACAATTGCAAACATTACACAACTGTAAATATTATAATTTATTTTTTAAAACATTTATTTGTTAAAACATACTGTTGCACATCTGTACAATTAGCTAATAATAGATTATTAAGTCATGGAAAATTTTTCAGGTTACTAAATACAAATTTAATATAAAACTTAACAAATAAAAAATGGCAAACATAATATGACAGATTTATAACAGAATATTTAGTAAATTATGCATAGTTCTTAATAACTAAATGGATTAATTTTAAATAAAATAGATAATATTTTTCAATTATTTTAGTTGCATTATATATCATATTGCTAAAGTTTTATGTGTGTAACGTCACTATGATATATAATGTTATATATTATTTTATTTACAAGTATTTTAAAATTGTAATGTAATAAAATATTTCTGAAGTTAAACGTTACACGTGAAAAGACTATAAAGTATAATATCGTATTCTTAAATATATATTTTAAATTTCGCAAATATATTAATCAAATAATTTAATTTTTTTAATTATGACACTTGATGTACATTCGAACATTTCAAATTACTCATGCAGTTATCATGTGCTTGACTTGTGTGCAGATGGTACAATGTATACAGGTGATATATATGATGGTATATATTACATTGACATTGAATTCTAGTGCAGTAGTTCATTATCAGAAAGTAATATGAATATCTGTAAAAAACGTATTCTCAATTTGGGGATTCTTTATTCGTTTAAAATGTTAAAAACAATTATATATTCTTACGTTTTACTGTTTATTGTGATCAAGACAGTGGATTGCTCATGTTCCTGTATTTACAATTTATTTTCTATACATTTTTAAACAATAAACATTAAAAAACATTTTTAAACAATAAACATTAAAAAACATTTTTAAACAATAAACATTTTTTAAACAATAAACATTATGTACTACATTGTACGCATTCTATCATATAGGTGACGAAGCGGATTCAGACTTCATGACTGGTGTTAATCTACTCTATTATAAATGGTTTGTATTAATAAAAATTTTTCTAAACAGTAATAATTATTTAAATAAAATTTTCAGTAATGATGAAAATGAAACGATCGCTTATCCCATCGCAACGCCAGAAGACATGCTAAACGTATTGGAAAATAAACGAACAATCTTTTATATCTTTGGATATTTAGAATCCCCAGAGAAATCTAATGTTCAAATAATGATGAAAGGTATTTTTTTTATTTACATGCATTAATCCAGAGAACATTATGATACCTTAAAGATCTTTTATAATTTATAATGTTTTTTTAGACATTTATCTTTTGAGATAATTTTTAGACATTTATCTTTTGAGATAATTTTTAGACATTTTATGGAAAACTCTTCTTTCGTTTCATTAATTAATAAATATATCTAGAATTCAATTGTGACTCTTGATTAGGCATAATTCATGATTACTTGTTGATTAATGAAGCGAAAGGAGATTAAACTTTCAGTATATTTTACGAATTTATTCGAGTACAAACATTATTTTATCGAAAAACATATCTATTTTAATGTATTTTGCAAGAATTTTTATCATGTATTTTTGACTTCTGACATTCAAGATAATTGCAATCAATCAACAAGAGCCTTAAATAAATAAAAATACTTATTATCGAATCAAATACTACAACTACGATGAAATTACATTCATATTGAATATTGTTTGCATTATTAGCATTATGTCACAAAAGAACGGATAACGTTGTATTACTGGATTGGAGCAAGTATTCTACTGGCAATTACTTAAGTGTTTTTGAAGATGCCAAGAAAGTAGGAAGTTCATTCGCCGAAAGTATACAGAAACTCGTAAATAGCGGTTTCAACGTATCTAACATTTATATCGTCGCGCATTCATTAGGCACGGCTATAGCTGGTTTTGCTGGTAAATGTAATGACTTTATGATACCTCGTATCACAGGTATGTAATTAAATTTTAGAACAAATAGTTGTTTTTAGAATATTTGCAAAAATAGTAATAATAAATTATAACAAAACTAAAACAAAAAAAAATATAAAACTATAAATACTTCAATTTATATTCTATAATTACCAATTATTTTTTAATAATATATTATTTCTCTTATAACTTTCTATTGTTAAATATTATGATATTACTTTTTATTAGTTTAAGTAATTAATTTTAAAGCAAACACCACAACTTATATTTTGTACCCCATCTTTGTTAATAAGAACTTCATAGTAAAATTGCTTAAAAATCTCTAATTTAATTATTAATTTAATTATATTATACATAATTTTTGTATTTTTCTAAAATGTTTTTTAGTATAAAATTATCATTTGTAGCACTAGATCCTGCTAATCCTATATTTAATCCTTTGGAGAGTTGTTATCTAACGAAAGATGATGCGTCATGGGTTGATGTTATCCATACAGACATGGGTGGATATGGTACCTATTATCCTATGGGAACAGCAGATTTCTATGCAAATAGTGGTCACCGTCCTCAACCTGGTTGCCCCTTAATTGGTATTCCCTTGGACACTGGTAATAATTAATACATTGTTTCATTAAAATCATTACAGTATCACTTTATTTTGACAAATTAATTGCATAAATAAAAGCCTTTATCGAATATTTATTTTTTAGTAATTTTCATTATACGCACAATTTAACAATTATTAAAAAAATGTTTTGGAAATTCTAAATGTATAGCTATCAATTGTACAATGATTTATTATTTCATGTATTTAAACAAATTTCGTAGATTTCTTTTAAAAAAATTACTATTCAACATAATATTTAAAAAAATGTGTTTTTTACTACTTTGATTTAATTGAATTTTTTATATAAGATCTCTGCAGTCATCAAAGATCAGTCGAAATATATGCAGAGTCGAAGGTTTCTGATACTTTATTTATGGCGGTCAAATGTTCTTGTTATTATTCCTGTTTGCTTCATACATGCGATGAGAATGATCAGTTGGCTGTTGGATACAGATCATCAAATAGGTAAACTAATAATTAATATTATATGTAATAATTTAACATTATATTTAATTATTTAGCGTAAAATAATTCAGAATATATTAGCTATTTAATAGTAGCAAAAAGTTATCTTATTTTTCTTAAATGATATGTTTTTTGTATTTATATTGTCTGGAATATCAAGTAAATATCTTAATATAAAATTATGAATTCTTTATAATTTATTATTTATAAAGTATATAATTATTATTTATAAAGTATATAATTTTTTTAATGTATCTTTTGCAGAATGGGAACATTTTACTTTGAAATAGGATCTAATGAAACTGATGATTATATTTCTTAATGTCTTTTCTATTGCAATAAGAATGTTTATGTAATTATTGTATTAATTATTGTAATTAGATATATATATATATATATATATATATATATATATATATATGTGTGTCGCAGATGAATTGTCCCAGATTTTTTATTATCTAAGAATTATTTAAATCAAGTAATTAAAATCCATCAATAAATTTTAAATATATAAAATTAAGTAATTTTAATAACTTAAAAAGTGATAATAATTTCTCTTTAATTTGAAATAAAGTTTAACATATTTATCATTATTTTTTAATTTAAAAAAAAATCATATTATAATATTAAAGATTTTAAAAATCTTTTAATTATAATTTTTTAATATATATTTTTATGTTTCAAATTACAAAAGAGAATTAAAAAAAAATTAAAATAAAAAAATTTTAACTTGTTAACAGAATTAATTGCAATTGATTTGCTAAGTCTGAACAAATCTATATAACTGTAGTGTTTTAATAGGGCAATATATTGCAAATATAATAATTTACCTATGGTTGTAAGAAATATAATGTTATATTATTTTTTAAACTTTTATTAAGCTTTTTTTAAACTTTTATTGTTTTATAAATAATTTTATAAAAGGTTTAAATTTTTTAATTAAATTTTTAAATTTTGTTAGTTTAAAAAACCAAATAAAATGTTTGAAAATAAACAATTTCTTGTAATAAAAATATATACATGTAGCAAAACATATTTTTAGATGTTATCTTACATTTAATTATTATCCTTTATTTATTTTTAATTATATTCTACATTTTGTGTGTGTGTGTGTGTGTGTGTGTGTGTGTGTGTGTGTGTGTGTGTGTGTGTGTTTTAAATATTATTCTACACCTTTAATACTGCAAAAGTTATGTTAATATATATAATTTTGATATATTATTTTATTATAAATTTTAATGTGAGTAAGAACGATGTGCTTTTAAATATAAATATAAATTGTATAATATAATAGTTGAAGTCAATAAAAATTGTATTTTAAATATAATTTATTTAATAAAAGAGAGTTTTCGATCTGAAATTTCTGATGCACAATTGAAAATAAAATAAATAAATTAGATAATAAATTAAATCTGAAATTTTAAATTCGCAAGATGTAAACAAAATAAATCAACTCAAGAAATATTTGAAAGAGATTTTGAAGGCCAATTAAATGTTTCAATATATTCAAAATGCAGGATGTTTATTTGTATATATATGTTTTCTAGGAATAACACTCCTTTGTGCGGTTGTTTTTTTTTATTCATTTTATTTAAATTGTTAATGTGTTATTTAATTTACTTCATTTGTTTAGAAAAAGTAGAAAAAAGTTTTTTTAAATAAATTGTTTTCTAAATTGTAATATTTAAATATTATACAATACATATAATTATTATAGAATATTCAGAAATAGTGAAATAATGTGCACATCTATTAAAATTCTTTATAAACATTACAAAATATTTTTTTGCAATAACTTTGCATAACAAAATGTCCGCGATACTTGCCCTTAAAATTTTACAGAAAGGTAACTGAAAAGTCTGCATCTTTTTGAACTATTGCTGAGAAATGACAGAAATGACTAAAACCTTTCTAAAATATATAACTAAAATATTAAATATATATATAACAATATTTCAAGAAAATTGCAAAACAAGATTGCAATATTTCACAAGAAACACATCTTGTATACCCTTCAACTATCTTTCTGTATTTCAAGCACAAGTATCATTTCAATCAGATATTTTACTACATCATAGATATTTTAATAGTGAAGCTATTGCAGAAATGCATTTCACAATGATAAGATATTTAAATTCTATCAGATGAAACATTGTTAAAATATTCCTGAAATGTTTCTGTGCCACAGAGAATCTCTTTTATCTTATCTTTTTTTCGCTAGTTCTTTCTTCGAATACATGCTTCCTGAGGGCGCCATTGTACGATGAATCTCTTCAAGTCATTTTGACGCTATTTGCGATTGCGCCAAGTCGAGAAACCGTTACAAAGTCGATTTAAATCCAATGCTGCAGTTTTCGTGCAGCAAATGTTGAATGGGTGTGTTCAGTAACAACTGTTCACCGAGTAGCTAAGTAGCAATTTAACTACTGTGATTGGTTGGAAGCAAAGGTAAGAACTAATAATATTTGACTGCTACTTAGCAGCTTAGTGAGTAATATAGTATTGAATGAACCCGTTATGTATACCTATTACTTTCTACTTGTCACATAAGTTCATTTAAGATGTGTTATTATCGACAATTGCGAATAATTACGAACGTAAATATTGAGTGAAAACGGTATGTCTTGCAAGTTTAATTCTCAAAGTAAAAGTATTATGCGAATTCTTATTCGTAACTTTAAAATGCAATCTTTATGATTATCCTTACATTCTTTTCTTTTTAATCTTTGTTTCTAAATTAATAAAGTTTTTCAGTATATGTATACTATAATTTACATTTAATGTATACTATAATTTTGATTTTTATTAATTTACTTACCTTTGATGAACAAATAACTGTGTGAATGGTTTAAAAATTGAATTTAAATTTATTTCCACTGTTTTTTCTCATTTCAAACTTCCATTTTAAATTTTCTCAATTGTTTACGCATGAATGTACGTGATAAGTAAATGAATCTCTGTAATATATAGATTCACTAAGCTCTGATTATGCAAGTCAATTTCCCTATGGGTATTTTAATTAATTTTGATTGATTTTGGGGTTGATTATTACTTTTCATCCATCATTGACTTGTATAGACATACACATAGTACAATTGTAGAAAAATTCTGTATTCACATTTTATATTTTTCTGTCACAACAGTTTTGTCTGCTTCGAATGCATTGATGAGCAAAATAATGAAGGATTATATTAATAAATATTTCCTGAAAATTCACAAGAGCTGAGGAAATTGTGTGTTCAATTCCAGGATGATTTGGTTTTTGTTCTTCATTATTCATGAAATATCAGCTCACAACGCTCATATAATTTTAAGGGATTTAGGAGAGAAAGAATATTCCTTGATAAAAGGTAAGAATTCGAAAGACTAAAGCTAGCAAGTAATAATTAACAAGAAATATATCTTTTTCAGCAAAGACATCATTGCCACAGCATGGAAAATGCTGGCATGCTGCACTTCAAGCGTTGGAAGGCAACTGCGACAGACTGAATGATCAGGAACATTCATTTCTCGCCTTGCGTCTGGCAAATTGTTTTTTGGAGGATTCCGGTTACACGACTTATGATTGCCATCTCAGTCAATCGGAAGACGAGCGTCGGTAAAACGAGTATCTTTTATCGCCAATCTATTTTCTCCATTTTATATTTCATCTTGTGATAATCTGATCTCACAGGAAATGCATTGCCAGCATGACAGATCGAGCATTTAGTGTTTACAATGAATTTTACACTCATGCTACTCATATCTGTTTCTTTTTAAGTCACGAAGCTTGGCAGGCAGAAGTTGACAATACTATAAAATTGTAAGTATATATATATATATATATATATATATATATATATATAATACTCTACGTAATATTTTTATACATAGTTAAATGGAAAAGTGTTCATATATTTCTATATACTGTTCAATTTGCTACAGCAACGACAGCGACTCCAAAAAACAAAGTTTTCCAGAAAATGAATTTTGAATCATTAAAATTTTGTAATATTTTTTTAAATGCGATTTCGATGTAATAAATTTATAATAACTTATAGAGTAATAAAAGTATTATTAATTCTTTATTCAATATTGAATTTTCATCTATTATAAAAATAAGTCCTTAAAAGCAATTCTTTTTAGCTTATGATATAAAATTTTCTTTAAATTTATATGTATAAATTCAATAAACCTTATTTTTGCTATTAATTATGTGTTGTTACTTTTTAATGGATTTGATATAGCCGGTCAAAGCCAAAATTTTCTCTATAATATTTTGAAAATCAATTTAATAATTATATATATATATATATATATATATATATATATATATATATCTTCTATATCTATATAATATATCTATTATATCTATATAATATCTATTATATCTATATAATATATCTACTATATCTATATAATATATCTATATAATATATTTATAATTCTATATCTATATTTATAAATCTAGATTGTTTCAAGTATCTTCTCGAATGAAGGATCAATTATTGGAAGCATCAGAAATGCAGAGTGTGATATTGAACAGTCAAAAGGAAGGTTTGCGTATTCAAAACGAGCTTTTAGATCACGGTAAAGAGCTCGGGACCGTGTTACAGACTTCGTCTGAGACAGTCAGCAATATGGTATCAGATTTTAGGTGAGTTAATAAAATGAATAGGATTTATAATAAAAATTTAATCATTGATTCGAAACTTTTGATTAAATTTTAGAGAATCGGCCAAAGATCAAAAGGAGCTACTTTATGAGATTTTCTCGTATATACGCACTTTTCAAAACTGGATTATTGGAGAAGTATCTTGGTTCCAATCCATCATATTTTATACTATAAGTTGTATTCTTTGCGCATTATTCAGTTCTTCTAAAAGTACAGCTGATGCAAGAGTTAAACTCTTTAGTATCCTAAGTTTAAATATAGTGGCTGAGAGAATATTAATTCAATATTATGATAAAATTATACCTCAATCTCCAGATGATAAGGTAACCTAATTACAAGGTTTCAAAACAAATCTTTTCTTTTTATCAAGAATTTATAATAATTTTTTTTATAGACACATCTATTAAGTACAATATGGTTGTATAGAAAAATTGCCTTAACACTTTGTGCCGTAACATTATTTTGTACATATTATTGTTACAAAGATGAACAGTTAGAGAACTATAAAGCTTTGCAAAGAATTGAACAGCAATTGGATACCATACAAAAAACTACAATTATCTCCAACAGCATTGAACCAATTCGTAAGTATTTAATATATAATTTTATTATCTGATTAATTTCTATATAATCAACTCTTGTATAATTGTATATTGTAGGTTATTCAAAACGACTCGCATTGAAGCGTTTACATGTGGATTCTAGTGAACAAAAGGCTATCATTGACAAAAAATGACAAATAATTAATAAAATTATTATCTACATATATTTTTTACTGACAATTGTACAAAGTGAAATGAAGATATAATTATATATTTACAGAAATATTGTATATGCATTTATATCACATAGTTCTGATAATAATATAAATTGTTAATGATTTAATATAGCACTACAAAATGAAAAATATTATACTGTTGGATATCTTCGTAAAAGATATGTGATCTGCTTATGGGTTTGATTCTTACTACCAGGTACAGGTATCATTTGTTCCTTTATTATATGTGCTTGCTGTACATTTTTTTGATAATTCTTGTAGCATTCATCCAATGCTTTTAATTCTGGAATACATTTTTTATCTTCGAACTCATTCTCTTCAAGACATGTTAAAAGCAAAGAGGTTTCATATAAACATCCTTTCTCTAAAACAAGAATACATATGAATTATAGAATAAGTCTTTCTGCTATTATATCTTATAACAATTATATAATAAATATGGAAATATCCTATGGAGAATGAAATTTACAGTCTGCATTATAACAAATAGATAATCGAAATACAATAATAAATATAATAAAATTATTCTTTAAATATACCTAATGTTTTTTGACTCTTTGAGCTTACATGATCCTTTAGTTTCAATGGTAAGACTGCTTTAAAAGGTACCTTGTTCTCATTCTGTGGTTGTCTTGCATTACGAAATAATACCGACATTAATTTCATCTTTCTGTAATATAAAAACACTATGTTACAGAGAAATAATATAAAAAATATAAAAATATATTATTTTATATCATTTTAATTCACATAATTCCATATAGTTTTAGTAATAGTTTTGTTTTATGGACCTTTTTGAATTAGTTTAGAAAGTAAACTTTTTGAATTAGTTCATGTTTGTGAACTAATTCACAAAGATTGAAATGTTTGTTATTGCAAAACTAGTGTCAATAATATTGTTCTTTATTGCAATACAATAAAAGTGAGAATAAGAATTCACTGAACTGATTGCATTAGATTTAGAGTTAATGCAAGCAACACGAACAAAGCAATTAAATCATTAATTTCAAAAAAACTTTAAGTATTATAATACATTGAATACTAAGTATAAAAATAGAAATCTATTTAGGCTAAATGAATTTTTATATATTTATATTTTAATATATTGCAATTAAAATTATAACATGCAAATTGAAACTATGGGCAGTTTCTGTTAATAATTGAAAATAATCATTAAATGTTAAATTTGTAAGATTAGAAAATCTTATGTTAATGTATAATAATTAATGATATAACAATATTAATATCTATTTTTAAACTTATAAGTATTATTATATATATATATATATATATATATATATATATATATGTAAAAAATCTAATAATTCCACAAGTATAACATGCTGTATCACCACTTTTATACTACTTTTGCATTGTAACATTTTCTATTGTCTATATTCTATGTTATCGCTCGTACTACTTTTACTTTAGTTTTAGTACAGACTATGCGGCAATAAAAAACAAATCTAATATAAAATAAAAAATTCCAATTCCTTAAGTGAGGTTAAGATCTTCATAAAATTCTAGTCGGAATGATTGGATGTGTGGTTTTTCTGTTTATATTGACATGCAAGCGCAATTATACATAACGGAATATAATTTCACTATAAATAGTTAACAATTATTTCCAAACATACATTATTTTAAGTTAGTCTCAAATCAAGAAAAAATAACTTCTGTTGGATCGCCACAATAATACGTTTATCAATTTTCGAGATAACACAATCGCGGACAAGCAGATGGCAGCAGCGTTTCGTTTCAATTTCAAAACTTGATTTATTTAATTTTTAAATAACTTTAAATAATTGTTACAATTATTTTTTCTTTGTTCTTTATTGCAATAGAAGTGAGAGTAATAATTCACTGACTCACCTAAAATCTGATATCATATCGCTTTAAATAATTGTTACAATTACTTTTATATATAGTATTCAATTATTTCCGAATGACTTCATCTTTGAGATGTCAACTTTATTTTGTTCAGTACATCATTATTGAAGCATATCAAATTTTCTGAGTTTCAGCGTTTTAAAATTAGTCTTTACATGGCATTTAATAAATTGTTATGCTGTACTAAAACATAATATACTAACATAAAATTGTAAAACTCCTATTTGTTATTGTTAAATAAAAAATAATTTATATCTATTTCTATTGTCTATTAATTTTAATTTCGGTTTAATTTATTCTTAATCTTTTTCTAATTCTTGGAAATAAAGAAAGATAAAAAGCAAATTAAAGTTTGTTAATAAAATATAAAGTAAATTAATTTAAATTGGTAGAAATGGATGTTAACGCAAAAACATTTAAGTAACAATCTATCCCAGACAGCACAGGACAGCCAATAGACATCCAATGGACATTTTGGTTTTTATTTAGTTCAAACCATGGACCACATTTTAAGAACATACATTAGATATACAAAATATATTGACTTCTGCACGTTTTAAAGATATTCATTTCATGTACTTTTAACAAATTTGCAGTTGACTTGCTTATGCCTTTATTCATATGTATGGTATGGTATTATATTTATGTTATAGTTTATATGTATGGTATTATCCATAGATCTTATAATACTGAATAAAATTCCTTGTTGACTAAAATTGAGGTCCGAGTTGAGAGAGCGAGAGAGTAATGTTTTATCCTTCTGTTTCTATATGATAGAGCGAGAAAGCAATACCTTATATCCTTTTATGTATTTTCAGAAACTGAAGGATGGAAGATATGACACTATTGTCTCCATCTAAAAGAAAAAAAACATATTCAATACTAAAAGATCTATGTATGGATGATCCAGGTACCGATCATGTAACTTTTCCGAGGGTCGTCACGTAAAAAGTGAAAATTGGTATAAATTAAAACTAATGAATTTACTTTTTTCCGCCCTAGAGAAAAAGTTACATGATTGGTCTTGATTTTGAGAACAAAAAAATGTGCATGTCGATGCATCCAAAGTTAGGCCTTGCATACAATGGAGAAACAGATGTAGAAATTAGAAAAAAAAAAATATTAAATTTTGGAAATAAAAATTAGAAATAACGCAAAATAGATATAAGTAAATATAAGATAAAACTATCTCTTATACTTATTTGTATTAATTATGTTTTACGTTTAATCTTTATTCCTAATTTTTATTTTCGAAACTTAGTATTTATTTTTGTTCCTAATGCTTATTCCCCCATTGTATGCAGGACCTTAAGTTTGTTGGTATCCCTTGCATTTTCTTATTGGTATTTTTTCGCAAGTTTTGCATATAGCTTTTCGAATTGAGCTTGTGAAGTGTGACAACGTTCAAGAAAGCCAGCCAATTTGAGTTTGAAGGTAATAAATCATCAGTATTTAATTAATAAACATTTTTAAATTTTTACATTTTTTTAGAATATTTAGAAATATGCACTAATGCAATTAATCAATGATTTAACACATATATAATGTTTCGTCGAGATCAATCTCGGGAGATGAATGCGGATTTAAAAATAAGAAAGAAAGTTGATATAAACAGGTTCGAAAATGCATGTTTTCGAGCTATCCATTTTTACGTTGAAATTGCTTTGCTTTTGATTTTTTTGTCAAAATTAAAAGAAGAGATTGATTTTATAATATAATTAAAGTCGAATATAATTAAAATTACGGGCTATTTTAGCTCTACAGGATATACCACGTGGAGCATCGCTCGTTTTAAGAAATAAGGATTCCAGTTATGCATCTTGAGTAAGACTAAAGTAGCCCGCAACTTTTATTTGATTTTAATTATATATTAGAAAAACCATCTTTTCTTTCAATTTTGATAAAAAATTCGAAAGTAAAGCAATTTCAAATTTCAACGTAAAAATAACGATAATTCGAAAATAACACATTTTCGGACCTATATTCATATCAACTTTCTTTCTTGTTTTTGCATTCCAACTTTTAACCTGTATTACAATTAAACTTTTACTAATTTATTATTTTTTAATGCAATATTGGGAAATTAATTTTAAATACGTACGTAAATGACGTCCAATATGTACGTATTTAAAACACGTGCTATATGAGAATATTTTTTTTTCTCTATACAAAAGAAGTTAAATTTATTTATAAAATCACATGAAATATTTATTATAGCTTATTTTTTTCCATCCAATAATAATTGAATTATAAGTCTCATTCTTTTTAGCTTTACTTCAATTTTTCGTCATTTTATTTCACCTCATGGCATGTCTTTGTGGCTGGGGATTACGCCAGGCATTTTGTAACGTTCTAATTATAATAAAATAAAAAAAGAAACAAGAAAGAAGAGCTTTTACTTTGTGATAGAAAAAAATAAATCAAAAAAAACAATTTATATATATATATATATATATATACATAAATTTCAAAAGTAATTATTAAATATATTAAGATCCAGCAATGATTGAAAAATGCCCGTCTTATATTTCTTGCGTACAAAACATTTTATTAGTTTTTAAATATTTATGCGTTTAAAATTAAACTATCATTATGTCACAACGTGACATAATGCGTTTTATCAAATCGAATAAACTGGTTCTCTTCGATCGCGATCGTCTCGTCTTCCTCCCCTCCCCCCCCCCCCTTCCCGACATAATCACTGTTCCACTTCGACCACACAGAAATAGATTTTATGTATTCAGAAGAGAAAAATGTACATCTCGTTTCCTTTCTCTTTTTGCTCTTTCGCGCGAAAAAGCAGTCTAGATCAAATGAACGCTTAACTAACTTGCGCGCTGCTTTTATCATGTCGATAAAGATTGGAGAACAAATCGCGCCGAAGGAGATCGTGATTCAATAGCGGGGCAAGCGGGGAACTGTGGGGAAACTGCGAGGCGCGCGAGGAAACGCGCTTCTTACGCGATTAATGTTTAACCTCAAAATCGTGCGTGACGATATCATTTTGGTGACGAAGGAAGGCCACGGGCGCGGTGGAACGAGCTGTCGGATATTCCGATTGTGCCAAATAAAAGTGAACGGGAATCTGATCAAGAACGGGCTAGTGCTGTCAAGGTTTAAGGATCAAGGATGGCGGAACGCAAGAGAAGTGAGTTTACCGCGCAAAATCGGACGATGTGGATTGGACGGATTTTTTTTCATGCGCGGATGACGTGCATTTTGAGACGGAGATAATAACGCGTTTTCGAGAAATAGAGAGGGAGAAGGAGAGGGGGAGAAAGAGAGAGAGAGAGAGAGAGAGATAGAGAGAGAGAGAGAGAGAGAAATATCGCTGATAAAATTAAAAAATTAAATCACACGAGAGGAACGCAGCGAAGTCGTGAACGCGTTACGTGGAAATCGTACGATGTTTTTTTTTTTATTTCACGTGAGATCTCGTGCGATTGAATGTGAAAAATTTCACGCACGCGATAACGACATAGTCGCCTGTTTGTTATCGCGAGATTATGCGCAGCATTAATTTCGATGAATTTTTTACGCAACTTGGCTATTTATCTCAACAGATCGAATTTCAGATTCATTATATATCAGAAGATACCATAAAAATTGAGCGATCATTTTATCGACAAATAAATTATTACTTGAATACAAATATATATGTCATTTTGTAAAATGAAATCAAAATATTCTGTTTATTTAAATATTAAATTTAATTCCGTTTATTTAATTTTGATTTTCTTATTCTGAAATATTTTAATTTAAAATATATATTCCGAAGTAATAAACATATTTATTAATATTATATATTAATATATATATTTAATTTATATTTATAACTTTAACTGATATATATAACTTATATTTATTTATTTGTGTGCATATTAAGTAAATTACATGAATGAATTTAACGAAACAGAAATTGTTTTATAGGAATTTTAATATGCAAGAAAAATTATTATTTATTGATTATTATTCATGATTTTTATTGCTTTGACGATTAATTCTTTACAGTCCATGGCTAGATTAGTAAGGTTAGCAAATAAATAATAATTAAAAATAGAACTAAAGTAAAAAAAAGGTTTCTGATACATATTACGCATTTAAAAAATAAATTTCGCAACTATTTTTTTTAGAAAAAAGAGTTTATGATAAATTTTTATTATTTCTTCTACGAATTTGGAAGAGAATGCTTTTCTTTATAAATTTTACAAAAGAAAATTGATTTTTGCTGTAATTTGTTGTAATGTAACTTGTCGAAAATGTTTTTTTATGCTCCGGTCCTTTCAATTTTCAATTATTATTTTTTTGCTAATCTTACTGATTTAGCTGATGATGCTTAAAAAGATTAATATGCAATTATCTCGCATATTTTCATAAAAAATTATTATTTTGAATTATGAAAAACTATGATAAGATTTTAAAAGTTGTAACATTAAGAATATGGCATTAAAAATGAACAAAATAACGAGTTTCCTTTTCTTTTATGTTGTTATGAAATTAACATCTCGAAATCGGAGAATGGTTTAGATGTTCCAGATTTTGACGTAACTTTATTTATAAAGTGTTTCGTCGTCGCGAGTACAATCCATTCCAGGTCTTGAAAAGTAGGTTCGCGTCATTAACTTAAGACCTGAGGCACACATAACGAAATACATATTGCACAAATGTAATTATGTTTCTATACTCTCCTTTGTTTATGACGATTTACGTAAGAACGAGTAAATGAGTGTTATGATGCGATTTGTATAAATATTTTAAATAAATTCAATTCATAAGCTTAAAATTATCAACTTATTCTTATCTTCTATTTTGTGAGACGATCATCAATTATCATTAATCCCGCGTTATAATTACTGGCCTCTATTTCTTTTTTGTGTAACAAATGTAATACAATATAATACAGTGTAATATATCGTAATTATATTGCAATATGATATAATATATGATAAATATATTATAGCAGATAAAAAAAGAAAATATATAAATATAATGCTTAATTTAAATTTATTTTACTTTTATTACATCACGATTCTTATATTTTATGTGCATTTCAAATAAGACTGCAAACATTTAAATTTCAAAGTTCTTCCAAATGTTCTACAATGTTCCGATATCATGCTTTCAACTGCTGTCAATTGTGTACAAGATTTTTAAAGAATTGTAATCTAAAGCATAATGCTATATATATTTTAAACATTCCTCAAAAAAAACGTTTGCATCGAAAAAATATTGGAGATATAACGGCGTGTAATTTTATTAATTGATCATGCGAATACGCAAAAAATATATCTTGTTCGATTAATAAACCCGATTGCACATTGTTGATTAAATAAATTTCGCTGCCGCAGCGAAAAGGTAGTATCGTCATTTTATTTGACAAACAATTGTTCATTGAGAGGAAATCTTTTTTGCTTTAGTCAGTAATTAATACATCGAATCGATCTAGAAATTAGTGCTCTTACTAATTTGACAAGAAGAATAAAATAAGAGTTGGAAAGGGCGAGATGTGTTAAAATAAAAAAATCGAACTTAAGAAATAAGAAACTAATTGTATAAAATTGCTTTAAAAATTAAGCAATTAAGTATCATAATCTCCGAGTAGTAAATGATTTCGCGGAGTTCTTGTTGCACCTTTAATTGCAAGAGATCGAGCAAGAATTAGTCTCTTTAAGGTCGCGCGATAACGAAGTCGATTACGATCAATTGAAAGCTCGTCCTTGAAAATAGAAGAGCAAACAGAATTATTACATTGTGATGATGCCATTCAAGAGAATCGTGTACTCACTGGCACTCATAAGTCGACTCATAACAGTTCATTGATTTGCTAGTCATCGTTGTCATGAGACGTAACCGGACATATTACTAGGCATCTTCGCGCAACATGATTTATGTGTGCATAATTTTTTTACGCGTGCGTATAATAAAAAAGAAACAAACAAAAAATGTTTTTCTTCACTATCTAATAATAACACGTAATTGTCCATCGATAATATAATATTAATTATTGTTATATTATTATTTTAGCAATTTGCGAAAATCCTATTTTCTGTCTCTATTTATTATTTATATATTGCAATTTATGCGAATTGTATAATTGTCCTTTTTTGCATTTATTGTTTTCACATACTTTTTACTTTATTATGCGCATTCCTGGCCGTCTTTCATACAAATTACTTATAATTACAATGCCGTGTGATTGTTGGCTCTTCCGTGTTGCTTCGATTAGTCCGCAGATGCTTTCTTGATTTTCATATTTGACGGTCGCTGAAGTTTTGTCTGTGAAGGCAGTGTTTGCAAAAGGTTTAGCTAACTCTAGCAGCGTATATTATATACATATTATATACATATATACAGCATATATTATATACATTGTTGATACGCGAGGATAAGACTGAGTCATCATCCTGTCAGTGTGTGTCATGCATCCTTCACACACTTGCGTAAATGTAATCTATTTTAATTTTAATTGCGTGAACGTAAAATACTCGAGCAATAAGAAAAAGAAATATCACGCGAGAAAAATAGACGATTCTGTAATTAGATTCGATCGTTAAAAGATCTTGTCGTTACATTTCGTTAAACTAAAAAAAAGTTTAATGCGACTATCAAAGTTTGATAAGAACTCGGAAATCGGCAGAAAAAATATGCAGATGCACACAAAACTAAAATAGAAAAAGATAATATATTTCGTTTAAAAAGCTAATCTTATATTATATATCTTATATTATTAAATATATTTCGTAAAAAGCTAATCTTATGCAAAAATCGTATGCCAAAAACAGCATGCTACCATTTAAATGTTATCGATAAAAATACTTTTGAGAAAATAATCTTCACTATATCAGAGATTAGACATGTTAAACATGTATAATAATGTAAAAGCATTATATTCACATTTGTTATCTTGATTAATTAATTACCGAGCTAAATGTCGAAAAAAGCATTTCTATTTCTTGAGAAGTTTTATCGTCACTTCAGTACTTAATTATCACCTAATGATACCGCTAAATCTACATATTTTACATATGAATAAGTGGAAAAATTGTCGACAAAATACATCTTTTGAGAATTTATCGATTTACATAGTTTCGAATATCATCTGAAGTTCCTTCGAATAATCTCCCACCAATGCTTTGTTGATTCAAATGTGACATAAAAAAATTGAATATTTTTTTTTTTTTACAGAAAAGAATTGGTAGGAAATTTTTCTATCGATGGCATCTCGATAGTCGAGGGCACTTTACGATTGTTTTGTAAGCATTTACATTTTCCTGACTGCACGCGGTATGCGCATGCAAGCCATATCCGACGTTCAGTCGAGGTCTCGCTGGTGAAGCGACGAGATTGTCGAGGGAGATCGGCAAAGACCTGCTGGCACCGATAGTCAGTCAATCGCGTGATTCTTTTAGTGTCTTTTCCGTGCTCAAATTGTTCGTAAACCATAAGAGCCATGAGTACTTCATTGAGTAAGTTCAAATACGGCAATTATGCTTACATGTTGCATTTCCGTTTTTTAAAAAGTGAGAGCTTTAAATCGCTGTATCATTAACTGCGCTGTATCACTAGCTGTGTTGATCGATGGTATCATGGTACTTCTTCAGCGATAAATTATCTTTAACAAAACTCATCTTCTTTTTTTTTTTTATAAATGTTAGAAGCCAGTGATTTTAAACTTTCATGATTTCTTTTATTTAAAAAATATGATAATTTGAAGATAAATATTAATTAATTGGTAATGGAAATTATCTGGATTTATAGTCATATTATTAATAATAATGATGATACTGAATATTCTGTAATTTTGTTTAATTAAATATGAAAAAAATAAAATATATAATAATATCATTGAAAATTTTGCACTATTAATATATATTAAATAAAGAAATACATAGAGATATTTTGTTTCTCGATATGAAAGATGTTAATACTTACATTATGCATCTGTCGTGCATTTGACTCTTTTCATTTTTTATTTCTTTTTTATGTATCAATATTAAATTTGAAATTTTAAGTCATACTTTTATGTAGTGCAAATGAAAAATGTTGCAAAAGAGGATGACATAATGAGATTATGACATACGTAATGATTTTCTTAAAAAGTGATTGAAAATTATTCTAACTTAAATAATTTGTTTTAAAATCTAAAAAATCTTGCAGTTATATTTGAAAATTACACACAGACGTCAGAATAAATTTTTTTTATACATGTTAAAAAAATCATCAGATGTCAAAAGAGTTTTATGTTCGCATACATATGAAAGATGTGATAGTCGAAAATGTAAACGGCGATTTTCGAGGTCATGAGGATGTAAACATGAAAAGATGAGGATGAATTCTTATTAAAGTTTCTCACAGAATGTATGTTGGATAGTGTTGGATAGTGAGATTGCGCAGGAAATTTCACCCTGAATCTGTGGAAAATGTAAAGATTTATATAGTTTAAAATATATATTTGGAATATATATTATATGGAATATATGGAATATATATTATATATATATATATATATATATATATATATATAATATATACGAGAAATATATCCGTGGCTTAATTTCCTGCCGCAAAATATCTCTACAGGATTTTAGCGAGAACATAAGTTTTATACAGATTTATATAGATTACTACTTCTTATCTCTCATATTCACACTGCATTGTTACATAGAAAACTGATTATCGAACTCTAATTGATATTGATTTAATACGTGTGATTATTCCAACTGATATGCGATTCGAAAATCGGAAATAAAAATACAATCGACTAAAGTCACGCTTCGATTACGTAGAGCTTGATGAATATTTCAATTTTATGTAACATCAAAGTCAATCTTATGTAACATCGATAAATTTGATTTTATTCTGAAGTTTTTGATTACTCTAATCGTACTAATTGCACGAATTGAACTAATTGTCGCCTTTTTTATTCGGTTAATTATAATAGACATATAAATTAATTTTTAAAAATAATTTTTATAAATTATTATTTAAGATAATAAATTATTATTTAAATAAATTATTATTTAAGATAATATATAGTTGATTTTTAATATATATTAAATAAAAGATTTTTTATATTTCTCAAATTTATAATTGTATAAATAAATTATATGTATTCTTATAAATAATATGTGAATGCTCGCATGTAATATGTTTGTGCTAGCACAAACGCAAAAAAAAAAGGATAATTTGCATTCTAAACACAATTTTTTTAGTTCAGCAAATGGACTCATCAAGTTGCGTCATACATTTTGCAATTTTATTTGCAAGTGGTAAAACGGTAAATTCAAAGAATGAACGATAACAATGAAACTTTTCGAAAAATAGAATTCTCCCAGTGGACAGTTTACGATGTCGACTATAAATATTGATGTAAACGTATAATGCTACTGAATAAAAATACAATGTTAACCGTAGAGACGTCAACGGAGGAGAGTCTGCAGTATATTAGGCAATCCCTCAAATCGGAAGAAATGGATAATCTGGAAGGGACTCACTTTGACAGATTCAATCCGCACGTGTTTGTTATTTTTGGAGCATCTGTGAGTTTATAATTTAAAAATAAAGTATAAAATCTGTGCGAATAACAATATGCCAATTACAACCAAATATAAATATTTATTCATTTATACTTATATCGCAACACTTTCTGACTTTTTTACATATAATTAAATCTTTTATACAAAATTCGATATTGCGATTTTTAATAATTTTACAGTTATGTTAATTCTAAGCAATTGATGTTATATCATATTAAAATTTTTAGCTATATAAATACAAATTTTTCAACATTTTTTTTCCAGTTAAAATAAATTGTAATTTTTTAGAAACATATTAATTCCTATATTAAATTAATTTTTTATATCATTTTCGAACTTCAATTTAAGTACTGTGATTTTTTTTTTATAAAATTTTTATAAAATTTTTTTTTATAAAAAGGGTGATCTCGCTAAGAAGAAAATTTATCCAACTCTCTGGTGGCTCTTTCGAGACAATCTCCTGCCGATATCTACTACTTTCGTTGGTTACGCTAGAAGCAGATTGACGTTACAACAATTACGTGAAAAATGCCATCAATATATGAATGTGAAATCAGACGAAGAGGAGAAATATGAAAAATTTTGGAAACTGAATTATTATGTTACTGGTACTTACGATCAAAGAAAAGATTTCGAGTTACTAAATATTGAATTAGAAAAATTTGAACGAGAGAACATTGCGCACAGGCTATTTTATTTGGCAGTTCCACCAACCATATTTGTAAATATTATGGTACATCTTCGACATACCTGCATGGGACAGAAGTAAGTTAAATTTGAAATACGAAATAAATTTTAAATGTAAAATAAGACAAGAGCAGATCATCGAAAGTCAGAAAGAAAAAAGATATATCAAGAATTATTTTGAAAATAATTAGTTTCATTAAGTTAAATTCAATTAACAAATTCACAATTTTATTAAAATTTCAGAGGTTGGACGAGAGTTATAATCGAGAAACCGTTCGGCCACGATGCCGCTTCATCGCAGAAGCTCTCCGATCATTTGGCGATGCTGTTCAGCGAAAATCAGATCTATCGTATCGATCATTATCTCGGTAAGGAGATGGTTCAGAATCTGATGATCTTTAGATTTGGAAACAGGATATTCAGCCCGACGTGGAATCGAGACAATATAGCCTCGGTGCAAATTACCTTTAAAGAACCGTTCGGCACTCAGGGTAGAGGTGGCTACTTCGACGAATTCGGCATCATCAGAGATGTGATGCAGAATCATCTGCTGCAAATTTTATCTTTGGTAGCCATGGAGAAACCCGCGTCTTGTCATCCGGATGATATTAGAAATGAGAAAGTGAAGGTTCTCAGGTGTATTAAAGCTCTGAAACTCGATCAGGTTGTTCTCGGTCAATATGTCGGAGATCCGAACGCTGAAGATCCGGAAGCGCGTTTAGGCTACTTGGATGATCCTACGGTACCAGCCGGATCTAACACGCCGACATTCGCATTCGCGGTACTGAAAATAAACAATGAGAGATGGGATGGAGTACCGTTCATTCTGAAATGCGGAAAAGGTAAGATCGAAAGAGACTCGTTTGTCGACAAGTAAAAATTCTTTCTTTAATCGCCGCACGATGTTATAGCTTTGAATGAAAGGAAGGCAGAAGTTAGGGTACAATACCAAGATGTACCAGGTGATATCTTTGATGGGAAGGCAAAGAGAAATGAATTGGTGATAAGAGTGCAACCGGGCGAAGCATTGTACATTAAAATGATGACAAAATCACCTGGTATCACGTTTGATCTGGAAGAAACGGAATTGGACTTTACTTATAGCAATAGATACAAAGTAACTTCATTGAACAAAAAATTTCTGAAAATTGAAATTAAATCATATATATATATATATATATATAAAAATATAATGCTCATTATAATACGTTTATTTCAGGGACTCAAATTATCGGATGCTTATGAAAGATTAATTTTGGATGTCTTTTGCGGTTCGCAAATGCACTTCGTACGAAATGACGAGTTGCATGAAGCGTGGAGGATATTCACACCGCTGCTTCATCAAATTGAAAAAGAAAAAATTCCACCGATTCCATATAAGTATGTGTGCGAAATATAAATATAAATATTTCTAAAGCGTACAGAATACATGATTGCTGATTGAAAATTTTAGGTATGGATCTCGAGGACCGAAAGAAGCTGATGAAATGGCAAAGAAAAATAATTTTGCATACTACGGTTCGTACAAATGGATAAAACCATAACATCAACATCGGCTATTGTAATAAGAGATTTATATCACGCAAGATACAAGTCTAAGATATCGACGATTTATTTAAAATAATGCAGTTGCTAATTACATTCCAAAAAGTTTGATAAAATTATTATATATCGATTATTTTTTTACAATTTTATAATATTTATATATATTTCATCCTTTTACCTTGTTTGATAAAATTATTGTATATCGATTATTTTTTTACAATTTTATAATATTTATATATATTTCATCTTTTTACCTTGTTGACAATATTTAAATCCGATTTTATCATACTTGGAAATGTAACCGAAGAAAACTTGTTTCTTATCTAACATTGAAATTATCATCTCAAGATCATTGTGAAAAAATGAAAATCATGAGGTTTTCCTATTTAGATCATTTTTATTAAATCTTGAAACATGTACCTACCAATCGCGATATACTGTACAAGTGTCTGGACTTTGATAACATAAATTATATAACGCTAGAGATCTGTGTGAGATTATTCGACTGTGTAACTTACATTAAATAAATAAGAGCAAGTTAACTTGTCATATGTGTATATATCTATATTGTGAAAAAATCTTATGCTAAGTGTACCAGGTAAGCCAGTAGCCAATCATTTTGCATCTTATACAGCACTAAATTTTGCGGCCTATCCATAATCCTGTTTTTTCTTATACAAGATCAGCTATACATGAATATATAAATACAAATTGATGTCATGATTAACGATGAATTGATGATATATACATACATATATTAAAATATATATGTATGTATATAATTATATATATATATATATATATTTGTATTATCAGGTGTATATGGTGTGTGTGTGTGTGTGTGTGTGTGTGTGTGTGTGTGTGTGTGCGCGCGCGCGCGCGCGCGTGTCGTGCAGCTAGAAGGAAGTAAGATAGTTTCTGCACATGTACATCAAGATTTTCTCTTCATTGTGTATATGTATATATATATATATATGTATATATATATATATATATATATATGTATATGTATTTACTATGATAGAAAGGGTTCGGGAGACATGTAAAAAATATATAAAATGTAGGAAATTGAATTCGGCTTGTTATTACATGCCTATAAATCATGGTATGTAACAACATTTGATCTATGGAAAATCAGGCGTTATTTGTAACTGCAAAGAATCAATATTTTATTAAAATGTTCTAAATTTTAATATTCTCTTTTATAGATATATAAAAGAAAAGATTATTTCTTCAGAAATTGACGATATCTATAACGATAGAAAATGACTATAAGCGCTATGTTGCATTGCACAAATTAAATAAAAAAAAAAAAAAATTTGAAATGTTTTACACGTTTCATCGAAAAGTCTCTTCGTTAAACATTTTCTAAATTAGGACCATTCATCGCGATATCAAATGCAACTCGGAAATTTTTGCAGTATCGATATGGCAATGTTTTTTCGCTTGAACACTTCTCACAACGTATAATTCGTAAAAATGTCGCAATTCCATTCAAGTCTATGATTTAATGAAAATACGATTTATATGCGTTTTATACTTATATGAAATTTAAATTTCACACGCTGCGGGATCCAATAATTCGTCCCAATTGATACTCCTTTGAAATACCTCTTGCTGTAACCATAATTCATAATGTTGTTTGAACTCTTCAGTCAATTCTACATTTGCACCGAGCACGGATGTTACTGATGCATCAACTGGTTCCATTTCCTCGTCTCGCGGAACGTTTGAATATCTTCGATTATTGAATTGATCGACGCACGTACGTAGTTCGCACTCTTCAACTTGGAAATCCCACGGCCGTGCTTCCAAATCTATTCAGGAACATAAATTTTTTTTCTAGCTTCTGATTAGCATAAAATATGGAGTAAAAATATTTTAAACTATCATCATCGTAGTTTGGGAAATAAAGAACATAAAATTAAGAGGCATCAAAATATTTAAGAAAGAATACTAAAATACTAAAAGGGAAGAGAGGGAAAAATGATCAGAATGGCGAGATTTAGACTAGAGACGAAAGAAAAAAGATATTGAAGAAAAAGAAAGAGAAGATGCAGATTATGCAGAATAAAATTGAAAACAAGGTATGTGTAGAGAGATGTGTAAGATGAAAATCGGGAAGAACGAGGAGGATGAAGATGAGAGAGATACTAAAGAAGAAATTGGATGAGAAGCAATGGATAAGACTAAGAGGAGTTCACAATTGATAGAATAAAAGAGAAGCAGAAAGAGAAGCTTTACGACACATGTTAGATATACAACAATATAAGATAGGATAACGTTTTGAAATATCGAATATCTTCTTGAAAATATTAAACATTATAAGCTATATGTGTGAAAGAGAATTAGATTAAGTAGTAATACAAAATGTATTGAAGTTCTTAATATCGGGAATAACAATAAAGGCAATACACATATTACCATTGCCGTATGCCCAGTCGTCATTTAAACGATGTCGGACCTTTGCGTAGATGACACTAATAGTTTTCATATTTGTCTTTCTCCACTGTCGACCGAGATATTTCGTTTGCATTTTCAATAATTTTAAAACATATAACTGCATCATCGCATGCCTGACTTTTAACGTGCGTTTTAAAATAGGTGCTGATTTAAAAACGACTAGCATCTGTAAACGTAAATGCCAGATATATATTTATCTTTAGAAATATAATAAAATAAATATTAGTAAAATAAAAATCAACTTACCATTATTCTACTATGTTTCCATTTAGTTAATTTGTTCAAAATTCTTAATAAATTGATGCAGGAGAAAACGTTTCGCCATGAGAAAGATTGACTATGGCCAATTTCAAGGCTTTCAGTAGTTAACTCCGGCTGGTCACCAATGACACACATGGGGAAGTCCAAAATAGGAATACTATTATAATTAAATTATTGGTTATTCTTGACAATTTAAATCGCGAATAATTTTAATCGCAAGTTACACATTCTTACTTACACATTCTTTGCTTCAATATAAGCTATAATGTTTTGGTTTAAAAACTTTAATACAAGAGGTATGCAATTAGCAAATACTAAATGCTGTGACATAAATTCGAATTGGTACACATGGTTCAATTTGAAGTGCTTGAGCAACAGTAATAAAATTGCAGAAACGGCTTTAACAATAATCTCCTTATGTCGGTTAACATCGATTCCTAATTTCATTGATTGCAGCACTGTCATTCTAAAAGCATATTGTACATTAATTTCAATATATCGCTAAAAACATATTCATATTTAGCAATTATTTTAAATTGAAAAAAAAAGGAATAATCAATTATATTCGAAATTTTAAAAAATTTTTTAAGATCTTAGATACGTTGTATGTATTATTATTTATACTCACGGCATTTCCTCTGGCAACACATCAGCCAGGATATTAATGCTGTCTGTCTTCGCCTTACTAGTTGGTGCAGCAGCAAGTAATATTTTTAATAATGCAATCATATATTGTGGCAAATTTGGTAATATAGCCTGATAAAGAATTTCCGTTGGTGTCTGACGAAGTGGTGGTTCTAGAGTACTCATTGGATTTCTTGCTATTTCTTCTTCTTTTCGTATTTGAATTTCCGCTAGAGACGTGTACATGTGCTAAAAAATATATTGTAATGTTAGATATTAGTAGATATTAAGTAATAGTAGATTACATTAAACTAACAAAACTTATGTACCTTTTTAAGCGTAGTGACACCTTCGTGAATTGGTTGCGGTAAACCTGCTAAACTTTCTCTATCTCCTTGTAATTTGTAACCAACAAACTTCATTCTTGCAACTTCGAGGAACGTATCCACATCCTTTTGCCTCACTTTCGGTGTCCATGGTAAACCTAAGGAATGATATTAAATATCAATATCAAAATAATATATAATAAAATTGAAAGATATTACCTTTTCCCTTTATGAGCTGCGGAGTACCTGGCCTTAATTGTGACTGATTATTCTGATCTTCGTAATATGTTTGATTCCAACCACCAGGTCCACCAGGACCAAGAAATACAATCAATTCGCCATCTCCTTCATTTGTTGTAGTATTATTTGGAGGCTCTCCTCCGTCATACTCCATACCTAAACCTGGATCATCTAATGAGCTTTGTTTCATTAAACTCTGAAAAAAATGTTTAATAATTAACATTTATAAAAAATATTAAAATATTAAAATTCTATATGAAAGAATTTTAGATCGATGAATTACCCGTCGAAAAGGCCGATTATTCCTTTTCTGATTTTGTGTTTCTAATAAATCTGCCGCACTCATAGGCGGAGAACTAGCTCTCATTGTCCTAGCGACTTCAATAGTGTCTTCCTGTTGCGTATCGAGTCCTGCTTCCTCGCGATACTGCTTCTTCAACTCTCTAAGTGCGTCAATGCCGCCAAGAGAGACTAGGATTAATTTCCACAAAAGCAAGAGAACTTTTTTCATAGGAAAATGTGGTGCCGAACCGCTACAGAAACACGTCACCATACCGAGAAGCTTAACAATCAGTAATTCTTCTCCGTATGGATTTACTGTAGAAGAAAAGTTATTTAAAACTTTCTTTACAATATTGTATTTGTTAAAACATACTGCAAACACGATGACGTACCAAGATCTTCTTTAAACGCTTCAGCATTGTCTTTATATTCACTGTGTTCGATATTTTTTAATTCCTCTCTCATAACTTCTGTTATAATATATAAAACGGACAGTATGACTCTTAAGTCTATCGAATCAGCGAGGCTAACAGCCAGCTTTCTCATCGCTGAGGTAGCAGTTGTGCTATTTCTGAAAAAAATTGTTCAGACAGTGCAGAAAAAACTCAACAGAGATTCACAAGTTTGCGCGCACGCACGCACGCACGCACGCACGCACGCACGCACGCACGCACGCACGCACGCACGCACGCACGCACGCACGCACGCACGCACGCACGCACGCACGCACACACACACACACACACACACACACACACACACACACACACACACACACACACACACACACACACACACACACACACACACACACAAATGTATATATGGATAAAACTTACTCAATCTCAATGTTTAGCAGTTCAACAAATGCTGGAAAAATGCCAGCTTCATAGAGTAACATTACGTTTGTCCTAGTCCAGTCTTGTTGTTCCTTGTCAGACTGTACCTCAGCCCAACAACCCTGAGCTAAATAAAGAATACAACGTGCCGCCTTCATCCTGAGTTGTTTATTGGAAACTTCCAATTGATCCAATAACTTGTAGATTACCGATTTCTGTTGTGGTCTTGTCAAGTTTTGCCACCACGGTCGTAACTTATACCATTCCATTTGATCCTCAAATGCCTGGAATTTGCAAAAAGTTGCTCAGTCTGTTCTTCTACTTGTATAAAATATAATTGTACCTTAAGATTGAGCTGCAATTCATATTGCTCCGTATAGCTATATAATTCTGCGATTTCATTAGCATGTACATCAGTATCGTCATAAACAAATTCTAGATCTGTAGTTCTGTTGCTTTCCTGGAATAAGACGATAAGGCATGTATATTAAATAACTTAAAATAATATACTGTTTAACTATTAAATACTGTTTAACAATTTTAATTCCTGCTGAACACAAATATCATTATACTAAGTTATTATAAAAACATTGCCACACTTATAATTAAATATAAAACAATATATTAATTTAAAAAAATGATTGAAAAATATGAAAATATGTTTTTACATTAAATTTTTTTACATTAAATTTTATATATCCATAACTATTATTATTGATTATTTATCATTTTATTTATATCAAACAAAATTAAACTTCAGTGAATACTTTTCTTTTTATCAAGTTTTAAAATGATCTATGCTAATTCCTCTGAACTCTCTATAAATAGAATTCTATTTATAATTTTACTTTACTTATTGTATAAAATACAAATATTTGACAAATTAGAATATAATATAAAATATATATCAAAAAATATAAAATATATATCAAAAAATATAAAATATATATCAAAATGCATGGCATAGAAAATTCTAATATAAATTTACATTACAGATTTTAGAAAATTTTTAAGTTAAAATTTAGGATAGATTTTTATATATCATAATATGTTGAGATATCTAAAGAATCACAATACATATATATAATAAAACATAATAAAATATAGCATATAAGTTATAAATATAATTCTATCACAAAATCTATTTAGATGATCCATAATTAAAAGATTTTTTTTAAGAGCAATGATTCTTGCCAGAAAATTCAGAATATAGAATTCTATTTGTAGCTTACTATATAATATAACACATTTAAAAATTCCAAATACACTCTTGTATCAAATAGATAACAAAATACAATATATAAAATTATAATTTTATTACAAAGCCTATTTAGATGATTCACAATCAAAGAATCTTTATAAAGAATCAATGATTCTTGCCAAAATTCAGAATAGAATTCTATTAATAATTGACAATGTAATATAACACATAAACAATATTTAAGGACTTAGATTATACATTTATCAAACATATAAAAATCATACAAAATTATAAATCTAAAATTCTATGATAAAGTTTATTTAGATGATCCACAATTAAAAGATCTTTTTAAGAAATTGACAATTCCTGCCAGAATTCAGAATGGAATTCTATTTGCAATTTCCTATGCAATATAATTTGAAAAACATTTAAAAATTTTAAAAATACACACACACACACACACACACACACACACACACAAATATATTAAAATAGATAAAAGTACATAAACAGAAACATAAGCGGAATTCTATTCTAGAATCTATCTATTCCGAAGTGAATTTCAGCGTTTAGTTCGACGGTGAAGTCTTTCGGCTAAACTTCGCGGATGCTGCCTCGGAATAGGTTAGGATCGTGCGGAGAGTGATCTGATTGACCAATGGTCGCGCTTCCACGTCATGCAAATTTTCCAAGTGCTTTTCAACGTGATTATTCGACTCACGTCGTTGCTGGCCGCGCGCCGATGGGAGTAGACGGGACCCCCGTGAAGAGGATCTCGCTTGCCGTTCCCGTTCGCGTCCATCGCTACGTCGCACAACATCTCTTGCGGCGGGTGGTGTCGATCGCGAGATAATCTGCCTCTTCAGACCATCCCTACGCCTACGCGAGGGAGACGCTTTCGGTCCAGGACTGATCCCGTTACGAGCCGAGGATCCTCTGACATTTACGCCGCCCGCGAGTCACTCGAGCGGATCGCGACACGGATCCCACATTCCACTGCACCGCCGACTGTTTGTTTCCCTGCTTACGTCACTCCCTAACCCCGATCACGGCAATCAACAGGGGATGGATGGATGGATGGATGGATGGACTGTGTCCCGTGTCGCCGTGCGCGTCCGTGACGCGATCTCTGCTCGCGATCGGACGCGCTCGGCGACGTTCGGCGAGCGGAGCGTTTTCCCGCCTCGTCTCCTGAAAGCGCATTCCCTCTCGAAATTGTAATCTGAATTTTAAATGTCTCTCGTGTTACATTGCGTAGGACATCGTAAACGGAATTCTACTCTGAATTCTGGAAAGAATAATCGATTTCTCAAAAAGGTTTTTCAACATGGATTATTCAAACGAGCTTCATTATAGAATTATTAGATTTATAATTTTGTATTGCTTTTTGTTATATATAGTAAATTATGAATAGAATTCTATCCTGAGTGCTGGCAAGAAGCCATTGTAAAAGTCTTTTAGCTGTGGATCATTAAGTAAGCTTTGTAATAGAATTATAGATTTCTCCTTTGTAATTGCAAAACGTGACTTATTCGAGCGAGTTTCTTATTAGAGCGAACGAACGCTTCTATGAATATCATTTTTATCGAATCAATATCCATAGACGAGGGCGAAATCAAGTTTCACAGAAACTTAAATAGATTTTTCTTGCGAAGGTAAAAACTTGAAAGATAACTTCAAGTAAAAAAACTCGAGGAAATGATTCGGGAAGATTTATAAGAGCAATCTTCTTTATGTTTTTTTTTTTTAAATGTTCATTATTTTTCAAAACTTTGCGAGAGTAGAGTATGTTTATTTTATTTTAAGTGTGGAAAATGTGAGAAAGAGAATGTTTAAATAAAGCGAGTAGAATATATAGATCTTCTTTTTTATATCACTTTTTACATTTTCCGCACTTAAAATAAGTGCGTACTTGATATATGTAAGAGGAAGAAGTTTAATAAAAATGTAACTTGACAAAAAAAAATACAATGTTTTTCTGTCATGCTGATTATTTCAGTCGCAAGAATCTGGAATACAGCCTGTGATATTTTAGATGAAAAACATTTCCAAGAGGTTTATATTCCGGATACTCAGGATACTTTATCCTTAAAATTTTATCACACATGCGTATATCTACATGTCTAATGTAAACTAGCTTTCATCTAACAATAATAAAAAAAATAGAGATTTTCCTAAGAGATAAAAAAATTAAAGAAGAAAACTGTTTCAGAAAAAAATATATAAAAGGAGATGTATTATATGAGAAAGAGGATGTATATATTTCCTAACGTTCGTTTCTATCAGATTAACTTTTTCGATTTAACTTATTTCTTATCTTTTTTAGGTCTGGGAATTAGAAAAAGATAAAGAATAGATGAAACCGAGATCCGAGATTAAGATCTGACTTAAAAGTAAATCAAATCAAGATTAAGGTTTCTATATTGGCAGAAGTGGACAAGACACTTTAGGGCAATACGAAGGTATAATAAAGACACATAACAAGTTCAGTTAGCGTATACAAGCAAAATTGCATTACTACCACATACGCTCGATTGTTGCGTTTGTAACTTTTGTCTTGCATTCCTAGTTTTTGTAAACATTCGAAAGTACTCCACACAGCAGAAATGCCCAAAATACATAGGAATGTCCTAAAGATATGATAATATCTTTATGACATATTTTGGTCGTTTCTGCTGTGTGGGATCACGAAATAAAGAAATATACGTACAGTCGACAGAAGAAAAAAAAATATATACATGTTTTTACAGTAAAGTAAGGAGCAGAATGCATTCAACGGATACATCCACATTATGCTGGTGCCCTTACCATGTTTAACCTAAAATTAATCTAACAGGGAAGATTTAACGAAGAATCTGCCCGTCGTCAGCATTCTCCAAATGCAAATGTCATTTAGGACGTTAAACGCAACCATCGTCGACACGACTCGCGAATGAATTCGACGTTGTCTGGCATATTGATGAACGCGAGCGATTGTGATTCTCTTCCGCTCTCTTTCTTTTATTTTTTACATTTCGCGAAAACCAAAGTGGAATCTCCGAAGAGAAGAATGGCCACGCTAAGTCTAATTTCCGCAACCATTCAATTTCTTGCGCACTAGCGCCAGCTGAGAAATGTGTAGATGTGAACTATGTATGGTCAAATTCTCATGATTCTCAATAATTCTCAGATCATCAAAAGAACTTGGAAATAATTGAAGAATATCCAGTAAATACAAAGTAACCTTACAATAAATTATAATTAACATTAATTAATTATAATTAATATTATAATTTTCTATTCAGCATGCAATGTGTATCATATTAGATTATTTATATTGCTGAGTGAAATAATAATATTGATGTAATGTTACTGTTAATTTTGTGTCTGCTGGAATACTGATATTATCGATTATTAATATAAATTTTTGATTGCTATAAATACGCGAATAATGAATTATTCAATTCATAATTCTTTTATGTATATCCAGTAAACGATAATATTATATTAATGTTACAAATTCCTATTCAGCAATGTATAATGTACAATATTATATCATATTTATATTGCTGAGTGGGAAATTATAATATCGGTGTAATGTTACTGTTTGTGTTTACTGAACAAATGCTTTATAGATAAGCGTACATTCTCATGACGCTTTGATCATATACAGCGTTGCAAAATTATAATTTTTTGTACAGTTATCATTTTCATGGATAATCAAACACAGATAACAACTATAAAAATGTAATTTTAAATAAAATTAAAAATTTAATTATTCATAATCTTTAATAGGTCTATGGCTGTAAAAAAAAGGCTGGTGTGGTTTCATATTTTCATGTTTCTCTGACAAAAGAATGAAAACATAAGTAAGCTACAATTTGCAGAAAATGAGGAAAACAAAATAATACGATCTCTACGATTTTAAGTCTTACAGTTGACAATTTTCTCGACCGAGAAATTAAAGTTAAAGTCGGGGATGATAAGACCGGCCCTAAAAAAAGGGAGCAGCCGAAAGAGCAAGGGAAACATCTCGCAGCGCTGAGAGATCGATACATCGTTGGACGGACGCCAGAGTTTTTCGATGTCTCGAAATTCGAAATTTCACGAGTGCCGCGAGCTTGGTGAATTCTCCATCGCGATGGTGTGACGAGTGGTGAGTGCTGACCGGTGGCTTCCATTTTGAGAGACACACATTCCCCGGCTCGCAGACGCGATCCTGTTGTTGTTCGCGTACGCGTGATTTCGACTCGGTGTCTCGACATCGGTGGGTGCCGAAGAATCCTTCGACGTGACCCCGCGGAGTCACGACACGGCGAGAAAGTAACGCGAGAACCGACACGATGCAGGGTACCATAATTGAAAATCTGAGCGGCAAGAAGCTCTCGATATTGGTGATCCTCTTGATAATCGCACAAATAGTTTGCTTCCTAATTGGCGGTTTAATCGGTGAGTAGAGCATCACTCACGTGAACATCTTCGCAAATACGTATCATCGTCATTCGTATAGTGATTAACGTACGGTATATAAATATATTGTAAATATACTATGTCTACTCCATATTCCTTTTTTATATTTTTTCCATATATCTTTTTATCTATATTATGTTATATACTATTATTGTATAAATTATTAATAATAAAATAATGTGTTGTTGAGCAATTTTAAGATTGTGTGTACGTTAAAATTACTATGTTGAAGTCACTTTTGTTTCTTATGTTTATTTCTATCAATGTATCAATTGAATTTAATTTCGATTTAATTTATTCGTCGTCTCTTTCTAATTTTTAGAACTAAGTAAAAGATAAAAAGTAAGTTAAACTGATATTATAAGTAATTTAGGTAGAAATGGATGTTACTTACGTTAACCCGATAAGTTTAGACATTTTGTAATTCTCGTCGAAATTTAGAATAGAATTACATCCGTAATTTTTTATATCTTATATATATATATATATGTAATATAAAAATTACTTGAAGAATTACAATTACAGAGACATATAAAAAATATGTATACACACATATATATAGGAAACATAAAATTCTATTCATGAAAATTTGAAGCAAGTTAAATATATTTTTAAATAGGCATTAAAATAGGATTTTATTTGTAACTTTATCCTATATTTCGATATATGTTTTTTATATATTTTAGTATTTTAATTCTTCAAATGATAATTATTACATAAAATTAGAAATAGAATTCTACTCTGAATTCTGACAGGAATTGTCTCTTTAAAGTAAGAATTTAAAAAATATAATAATAAATTTTTATCAATATAAAAATTTTTACCAATGTAATTATTCGTTAGACGAATTTCTGCAAAACATGATGATATATAATTGATTTTAGCACCTACGCCTGCTAGTAGCCAAAATATTCTTGGCACACCCTGCAAATATGTTAGCGTTAATGGGTCTCATGACGAAAACAAATGGTTTTACTCGAGAGGAGAAGGTTCTTGCACTCCTGTCGACATGCATCACTTTAGTTTAGACACTCATCAGCAGGCTTATCAAGTTGTATACACGTTTCAGGTATATAATTTTCCAAATTACATACAGTAATAATTATAAAAAAATATTTTGAAACCAATAAACCTCTCTTTTAGATGCCCGTACCTCGGAATAGCATGCAGCTTGACTATTCGAGATGGCAGCAAAATTTGATAGGTGTTTTGCAAGTGGATATATCTTATATTAGCCAGATTGAAGTTGGTAATGTATCTATTACCGCTTATTTTTCTTAACTTCTTTTTTTACAATTCTGGCAGATATGATTCTGATTTTCTCTGTAGCCCCTAGGACGAAAATAACATTGGACGCACGACTGGCATATCGAAACAAAGGTGATCCAGATAATGCATGGAAACCATACGCTGCTTCTATCGTAGAAAGAATTTTGGATTGCAGCATAGACAAGGTGAGTACATTTATTTACACAATATTATTAGTGTAGGAACTTGGAAAAATTAATCGAATTCGAATTCCTTATTTACAAACATTTAATCTGTACTATTATATTAGAGTTTAGTAAATGAATACAAATTGATAAATCTATAATTTATTCTAGCCGCTGGAGCACTACAATTACAACTGTAGCGTTATGCCATTATTTGAACTAGGATCTTTGTATCATGATTATTATTTGTTAAATATTCGTCTTCCTTCTGATACTAATAAAAACCAAGGATTGGGACACATTGTGGATTTGTGGCTTACAGTAAGTAATCAGAAATAGTAAAATTCTCATAATATTGTGAATGATAAGTACTTTGATAAAAATTATTTAACTTAATGTATCATTTGTGACATAGGCTATTAATCAAAATGGTGGATTCACAAAGGTATGGGTGAGTCTAAAGACTGTTTATTTCCCAATAGTACTAGGTGTTTTGGCTTGGTATTGGAGGAGAGTGTACATGCTATCCAGATCGCCCGCACTTTTGGAGTACATGCTCTTAGCTTTGGGTTCTGCGTTAACATTTTTAAATCGTATGTAAATTGATTATTTGATTTACAATTCTCCAACTTTCCTATTCACCTAATACTTATCTCTAAATCATTATTATCATTTTAGTACCTTTGGAATATTTAACACTTGCTTACGACATGCCATTTATGCTTTTGCTGGGTGATATTCGACAAGGAGTATTTTATGCAACGTTATTATCATTCTGGCTTGTATTTGCTGGTGAACACTTGATGGTAAGACAATAGTGAATTTTTTTTTAAATCGCTTTCATCATTACATTAGCAATGACATATCTTTTTTGTTTTATAATATACACATCTTTTGGATTTTCCTAGATTCAGGTGAGTTTTAAAGGATAAATTTCTATATATTTTCTTAGTATTGAGAGACACAAACTTTAATAACATATTTTATAGGAGGGTGAACAAAGTAATTCATTAAAATGTTACTGGCGACATCTTTCTGCAGTGGGTACCGGTTGTCTCTCGCTGTTCGTATTTGATATGTGCGAACGTGGTGTACAATTAAGAAATCCATTTTACTCAATTTGGGTTACCGACCTTGGCACAAAATTGGCAGTATCCTTTTAAACCGTCTATATTTAAATTTTTCAAAACAAACTTTAAAATAACTCTTTGAGTCAGTTTCCTTAATCAAACAACAGCTCTCTTTCATTATCTTGGCTGGTATATCGGCCGGAGTGTATTTGCTATTTTTATCTTATATGATATGGAAAGTATTCATGAATATCAGCGCGAAGAGAGCCGTTTTACCTAGCATGAGCTCAGCGCGACGCCTGCATTACGAGGGAGTCATATACCGTTTTAAATTCTTAATGATTGCAACATTATTATGCGCTTCATTAACTGTTATAGGTTTTATACTAGGACAGGTAAAAAAATAATATATTTTAGTTACTTTTAATTAACTATATATTATTAACTATATATATTATTCCTGGATAGGTTGCGGAAGGTCAGTGGAAATGGGATGAAGATTTACAATTAGAAATGACGTCTGCCTTTTTCACTGGAGTGTATGGAATGTGGAATATTTATATTATTGCATTATTATGTCTTTACGCACCTTCTCATAAGCAATGGCCCATTGAACCGTCAGGTAAATATTTCTGATAAATAAAATATATATTTGAGATTTTTATTATATAATTATTAATTTATTATATAATTAGATTTTTATTATATAATTTATTTCGTTTAAGTGTATATATCCAATTTTTTTAAATAATAGAATTACAAAAGTTTTGCAAATAAAAGTTGTTTCATGTAAAAAGTTATATATAATTACTTAAGTAAAAGTTAAATTATTTAAATTATTTTTAACTTTTGTAATATATATTATTTTATTTTTTTATTATATTTTTTTAATAAGGATTTTATTTTTTTAAATAGAATAATATATCTATTTTATTATAATATTAGAAAATATATCATTACACAAAAAGATGAAATGGAAATTAATAAAATTTTATAAACTTGAGACGCGATAATCCAGTAACATAGCTTTTATGATTTTTCGCTTGTGATTTTTTTTACAATTACATTTATAACAAGCATACATTTTAAAACAAGCTAGTTTTCAAATATCAAAATACAAAATACACAAAAACTATAGGAAAAAATAACAATTGGTATAAAAACAATAATATCACAAATATTTAAAAATGTCGAAAAAGAATTTATATCCTCGCAGGAAAAATATGTAAATAATGGTGGTCACCCGTAAAAAGGTGATAATTATTATAAAGTTTTATTTACACAATATGAAAATCGAAATAAGGTTTAGTGCATTTTAAATAAAGATTAATATTTACTTTTTTATTAGAAATGTCACATTTTTTATATCATGAACAAAAATTACTGAAATCATACTTTATTGAAATCATACATTATTGGATTTGTTATAAAATATTTCAAAACTAATAAAATACTAATAACTAATAAAATAAATATATTATTTTATTCTAAAATAAAATAAAAATAAAATTAAAAAAACAAAAATTAATTAAAAATTTTTGTTTAAATC
Source organism: Pogonomyrmex barbatus (assembly GCF_055798465.1). Classification (NCBI taxonomy): domain Eukaryota; kingdom Metazoa; phylum Arthropoda; class Insecta; order Hymenoptera; family Formicidae; genus Pogonomyrmex; species Pogonomyrmex barbatus. The sequence continues at coordinate 7,797,694 of NW_028297138.1, forward strand.
ATTATATCTTTTTATATCCTTTTATTTAAAAATTTGTTTATAATTATTATTTTAAAAAGTAACAAACACAATGTATATTATAATCGTTATATACTAAATTCTAAATTTTATGTTCAAATGTTTTTATAGTTATTACACGATAACATTGCTATTTCAATTTTTAGAAAACAGTGTCAGTGAAGAAATCGAATTTTCTCCTTTGCCAACCGATCCAAATGAGATGCTGTCTCTAACTGCATTCGCACGAAAAACAGCAGTAGAGTAAAGTATACATTTCTATTTATGTACATTTTGTAAGAAACAAGACAACACGATAACAAAACTCTACTTAATATTTAATGTACTTAATTGTTATAGGTAGAATTTGTAAGTAGGGCTGTATCTAGATTTTTCACTACCTATTAGGAATCCAATGACTGATAATACTCCTCTAGTAACACAATTTTATATGCCAAATTTAATTATTTATTACTTCCAACGTTTTTGTATGTTTTTTATATATCTATTTATAATATTATATTATCTATAATAAGAGAATAAGTCATTTCATCTCAAGATTTATTGACATTTGTCATAAATACAAACTTCGAAGTGTATTTAATAAGATTTGGTTTTTATATAAGAATTTTATATAAGAAAGCGTAATGCATTATAAATATATATAAACAAATACAAAATGATGTATAATAGTTAAAATCACGTACTTAAAAGAGCGATATCAAAATTATCACAGTAAAAATTATAAACGTCTAATCGTGTTATTTTAATATAACATTCTCTTCATTGACACAAAGACATTGTTATATTAATATTCTCTACATGTTTTTAAAACTGCAAAAATACTGCCTAAACGACAATCAAACTTCCAAATCAAATGTTTATGCGAATGAGATGAAATGACTTTATGTAATAAACAGCGACTAATTGATAATTGAGATAGGACTTACACAGTATTATGTAAATGTATTATTTAGGATTTATTTCTACATTTCTACAAAGCTTTTAATAGATAAAGTATATCTTCTAATTAATCAATGAAAATCTTTTTTTGATGTTTAAAGTATCGTCAATCCGAATAGATTTATTTAACTGATATATTTAACTTTTTTTACTGAATGACTTTGAATGAAGTTTCAAAATTATGAAATTTTAGAAACATGAAATGAGGTTTGAATTCAATATCTATTGAATTAACAATCAGTCGCTCTATTAACCACATCGGATCATCTGAATGAAATGTTGAGAGAAAAAGTTAGAGAAAGAATTTTTCTTTGGCATATTTTTTATATAATAAGATTTTTAAAACATCTTTCAGTATTATATGTTAGTATTATATGTTATAGTAGCGACAGTGTCTGCACTAATCTAATAAATCATATTTTATATTAACATGTGACGTGTCCGTTAGCGTAAGAGCTGTAATTATTACGTACTTAAATAATTAATTAATCTTAAATTAATCTTGAACATTTGAAGATATAGCATTCCAATCTTATAAGATGTTGTAATAAACAGTAGATGCGTTTATATAAGTAACTTATATCTAATCAGCTAAAAAGCAATGTCACGAATAGATTTTAGAAAATGAATTTATATTAAGAATTCGAAAACATATGTTTTTTATTAACTTGTCATATGTCAAGCGTAAGGTGCGTGCAGAGAGGAAAGTAATTTTTACGTCTCAATTCAAATTAAATGAAAAGCCTCGTATGATATCTTATTATATTATACATATCATTATTGGGCATTCATCTATCATTTGTAACAATGTATTTTATCATGATCGATAGTATTAAGAGTCAGTGTTCATAATTTATTACAGCATGCTTTTTGAAAATAACAACTCTACATGGAAAGTATGTGCCAATTTACTTAAGTCTGACATTTAATAGCATCAGTTTTCTATTATATACATATTGTTATATATCAAGTACTAAGTCTTTCACATTTTAGATGCACTACAAATATAAGAAATTTTTGCACGATTTTCATAAACAAAATTAGATTTAGAACTATTTGGTAATACTTTACTGATAATTGTACGTATTTAATATAATATCGAGATATTTAATGTAGTACTTAAAAAAAGGCACTGATCGTATAGTAGCATTTTACAAACAAGGTGCAATAGAGTTTTCCTCCGTATATCGACTTCATGCTAGTGCGTATTAATCAAGTAACATAGCGATGTTTAAATTAGGCATGCGTAAAGTGAAGTTTATAGAATTAATTATTTTGCTTTTATAAATAATTAATTCACATCGCTCCTTAAACAGCGCCCCAATAATTAGTTCAAGATCTGGTTTCACTAATAATTATCATTGTTTCATCATTATAAAAGAAATGTATCGAAAGTAACTGTATTTATAAGTGATTCCATACAACTGTACATCGCCTTGCATTCGCAACCATTTTTATATAATTTAATAATTTTTATACACTTTTTAAATAAAGGAATTTGTTGTAATCAGTTCTGCATATGCGATTCAACACATCTGACAGAATAAAAATTTGAATTGCAATAAATCTTCAAATACATAAATTATATATTGGAAAAATGAAGTCTATGTCGGACATGAAGATTGAGGATTACAAACTGAAAATTAGAATTCGACCAATCAGAACAAAAAAATTAAAATCAAGATTAAACAATAAATAAAGAGATTTTACTGATCAAAAAGTTAAAATAATATCAATGAGGGTCGACACTGAATGTATGTGTGTAAATTAAAAATATAAAAAAAATTAATTAAAAATTAATTCAATTAAGTTACCTGATTGGATGAATTTTAATTTTTAGTTTGCAATTTTTGATTCAAATTTAACTTTATTGACGTTAAAAATTCCCGCCGCGCGTTCGCGATAGGAAATGGCGTCGCATCGCGTTCGACTCGCTTGCGGACAGCTTCACTCGAAAGATTTCCAGAAATCGTGCGCAGGCGCCGTTGTCGTTGCTCGTCGGAGGCAGCAGCGTCGACCAGACCAGGAGAGTCCAGTGTGCAAGCAACGAGAACGCAATCAGATGGTGGCGAAGATCGTGGATTGACAGATCGCGGGGTGTACGAGAGCGAGAGAGAGTGAGAGAGGGAGCGCGCGCGCGCGAGAGAGAGAAGGAAGGCGTTTACGCGACGGCGGTTGGCGTTAGGCTCTCTCTCTGGCAGGAGGACAGAACAGTTTTTTTCCGTGTATACGCGCACGCGAGCCAAAAAGATAGGCGAGGAAAAGAGAAAAACGAAGGGAGAGAGAGAGAGAGAGAGAGAAATCCTCGAGTGGAGAAGCACGGCAGTCGATGTACGCGATACGTCTTGTCATCGACGACGTTAACGAAATGATACTCTAGCCTCCCTGTGGCTTTCTTGGCCTGGTCCGCGCGAGAAGGGAGATCGACGATAGGATTCTTGGAGCAGGAGGTGATCTCAAAGAGGAGAAGAAAGAGGAGGACGATTCCTCTCGTCTGGTAGTAGAGCTTTTTTTCTGCACGAGCAGAGAACAAGGGGAAAGAGAGACGCACGGATCGCTTGTGTACTTATACATACATAAAGAAAAAGAGAGAGAGAGAGAGAGAGAGTTGTGCACGCACGCTTACAGCGCGCTTCGTGGAGGAGGGAAACGAAGGAAGGAAGAAAGGAAGAAAGGAGAGAACGGACGCGGAACGCAACGCAACGCAGACGAGAACGCAGTTTTCACTTCATGGTGGATTATTCCACGTTCGCGTCGAATCGCGATCGTTGACGTCTCGTTTCGTCTCGTCTCGTCTCGTCTCGTCCCGTCCCATCCCATCCCATCCCATCCCATCCCATCCCATCCCATCCCGTCTCGTCCCGTCCCTTCCTGTCTCGTCCCGTTTCGTCTCGTCTCGTCGCGTCTCGTCCCGTTTCGTCTCGTCTCGCGTCGTCTCGCGTTCTCGCCCTTCGATTAGGGCGAGTCTTACGCCAGGATCCATTCGATCGACTGGTCGATCGTCGTGTTTGCGAGCACGCTGTCTTTGTTTTTTCCCCTCTTCTCTTTTCCTTTCCGTCGCGCGACGTCCGTGTGCCTCGTCTCTCTCTCTCTCTCTCTCTCTCTCTCTCTCTCTCTCTCTCTCTCTCTCTCTCTTTCCCCCTCCCCCATGCCCGTGCTCTCCCCCTTTCTTCGCTCTTGCTGATTCTCTTTCTCTCTCTCTCTCTCTCTCTCTCAGTCGTTCAGTGCGCTGAACATACGCTCGGTTTAACATTATCGTCGGGGACAGAAGTGCGCGTCGTCGGAGTGCCGAAGTACGGCCGCGAGGAGAGTTCGCGATCGTTCCCTCACGCGCCAGAAGAGTAATCGACGCGGGGCACTTATCCAGAGGGCCCTCCCAGGGGCACGACGGACTGCCTGTCGGGCTCAGCTGATCCACGCGCAGCGGGAGAAGGAGAAAGAGGAGGTGGAGAAGAGGAGGAGGAGGTGGAGGAGAAGAAGGAGGAGGAGGCGGAGGTAGTGGTAGTGGTGGAGGACGCTACCAGGAGCGCCGCGGGGCGAGGAAGGGCCCCTGACGAACTCAGCACCGTCGACGATCGAGCAGCACCGATAAATATGTCGTCCCCCAGCGCCGGCAAGCGACGCATGGACACGGACGTTATCAAACTGTATCCTTGGAGAGCTGCTTTATGAAAGCCCCCCTCTCGTCCCCCCTTCTTCCACAGGCGCTGGCTGGCTGTGTGTCCGATAAGTACACCTCGTGCGATCTTATACGCTTGTCGCGTAGCGGTGGCGCACGTGAGAGCGCGAGTCGCGATCGCGTCGCGCTTCCTCGCACGCGCGCGTGTATACGCGTATGTGTGTGGGTGTGCGTGTGTATGTGTTTCGCACAGGGTGCTGGAAAAGCTTACACGCTCGGGTAGACCTCGTCCGCGGATCCTTTGATCTTATTACAGATTGGCGCTCAGAATTTGGCTCAGAGATTGACTCAGACTACTTTGTCGTTTTTCCCATTAAACGGCCTCGTATTGAATAAAGTTAGAAAAGCAGAGTTCTCTGAAGAGAAGATTGAAAAATTCCTCTTTGGATGTTAGAGAAGGACTGAGGTATACTCGTGATTTTCCCCCTCGATTCTGCCAAGATCTTGTTTTCGATTCTTGTTTGACAAATATGACGGAAAAACCTTCCGCGTCAGTCTGATACTGTTTTTAGATTGGCCTCCGCGAGCGATTTCTCTTAAGAATCTGAATAACATTTACATGGCCTCCTAGTTTTCGATATCATGCACGAAAATGATCAAATGTGTTTAAATTTCGTGTTTAAATTTCATCAACGTCTATTGGATGTAAACAGATTTAAGGAATTTCTTGTTTTGTATTTTGAGAATAATTTGTAAATCTGTTCAAATTTTTATATTCGTGAAGCGTTCTTGTCTTCTTTTTTAATTGCTAATGGATAAATAAATATATGTAAACCTATCGACAAAAAATATTTAAGAATAATGATTTAAATAAGGATTGCAAGGATGTGTTGTTCTATCGCCTACCTTCTCTTATAGAATTATTAAGGAATTATCAAGGAATTTCTGCAAATTTTGCTATCCCTCCCTTTTTCAATCTTCAGCATCTAGATAGATTTTTTGGCACCCTGTGTTCTATTGATATGAGAGAGCATGTACACGTGGTAAACTGCTGGCTCGCTTATCGAGCGTAATAGTCTTTATGATAACAGTTATATTATTGGCAGCGATTGTCGTCAAAGCTTGCGAGCGGTGTGGGAAAAAGAAACTCTTTTTTTCCGCGTAGCCGAGTGGACATTTAACTCGTCTCCAAATCGCCGCTTGGTCGGTGTTTAGGCCACAGCTGTTTTTAAACCAGCTGATTCCTAGGCGCTTGCGCGTGTGCGTTCGTTCGCGTGCGTAGACGAACGTGAGTGATCGAGCGAGCGAGCGAGCGGGACAAAGACACGCTCGCTCGCTGTTTGCTACTCCTTTTGTTTTCCCTCCCTCTCTCTCGCACTCTTTCTTTCTCTCTCTAGCTCTCCCTCCTCATTGTGCTTTCGAAGGCACTTCTCGTCTTTTACACCTGTCTCTGCTATTTATTTGTGTTGAAATAATCACGCATTTCGTGCCGCTATTATCGAAGGATTGATATCACGCCTGATGCTTAATGCGTATGAAATGAAACTTCCGCTTCTTTATTCTTACAACTGCCCAAAAAAAGTAACGTAACGCATGTCTGATTCTTACGATGCAGGCAAGCACACAAAAGGGTCGAGGGTTCAGGTATACAGGAGAATTTAAAAATGAAAAACTGAATCGGTTTTCCTTCCTTTTTCCTTGTCGTGACTTTGCTTATTCTCTTTACCTTCCCGTTTCCCCTTCGGATTTTCCACACTTTTCATTCCCTTTGTTCTCTGTTCTACAAATAGAGCGTTGCTCTCGAGAAGGGATCTCTCCGCTCTAAACTCGCCCCGAATTCCGTGGCCTATTCTTCGAGACGGAATCCAATGCCACAGAGCTAGAGACAGAAGGAGAGGTGTAAGAGAGAAGAGAGTAGGAGGCTGAAGAAGGAGAGTAGCGGACAGCGAGGAACATTTAATTGAGACGTCGCGTTCGTGACGAATTCGAAATGAGGCAAGCGGAGTGACAGAAGCGCCTTAATATGCGCGCGTAAAAATAAAGCGGTTGACGACGGTCTCTATATCCACTGGCCGGATCTCGCGCCGCACTGACGCACGTAATAGGACGGGTCGATATGTACATATTTCGCGTGCGGTTCGTCATGCGACGCGGCGAAAACGCGCGACGACCGCGTTTTCAGCGTCGAGACTTGCGAAGGTCAGTTACATCGGCGTTTTTTTTTCGTCGAATCCCGAACGGCGACAAAGAATTCCAATTATCGAGATCTTTCTCGGTTCGCGAACTGTGCCTCGGGATGACGCAATTTTATTTGCGATACGTCGTTGCATTGTGACACATTGTAAAAGGGGAAGAAGGAAAAAAAAGGGGGATAAATTCTTTAGCGTACGACTAACGAGAATCCAACGGAGATGACTGCTTAGACGACGAAGCGCCTCTTTCTTTTCACAAAGAACGAGTGATTAGCCAGCCGATGCGCTCGAGAGATAACGCAGATATAGAGAGAAGAAAGCAAGTTTAATTAACGCTCGATACGCGGTCGACCCGTAATCGACATTTCTTGTTCAACTCCGTAATCTCGCGATACGCGCTCCTCGCTCCTCCGGTCCTCCGTCGACAAAGAGAGGAAAAGTCCGATCCTCGATAATTCGTCGATAACACCTCTACCAATCTCTCTTTCCTTTACAGCGTGTTTACTGGGTTTTTTTTTTACATGCGTGGCGCGAGCGATAGCGCGCGCATCGGTAATATAATTCTTTTATTCATCGCGATAAACGCGACGCGCGGGTTCGAAGGTCGCTCCGCGAAGCTTCGGGGATTATTATAGAGCGACTCCGAGGAAGAGAGCTCCGTCGCTCCGGGAGATATACGGAGACAGACGCGGACGCAAATCGATACGCGCCTCGAGAAACACATCGTGCGTTTAATTATCGTACCGGGCAGAATTATCTCGTGGCAAGACGCGAGCAAGCAAGCGAGGCTAACTGTAACGATACGTTTACACGTCCCGGCGCGTGCGGTGTTACATCGTTGGGACACGATGCGTGAGATATGGATTACAGGAGGGAACGGGGGGAGGGAAAAAAGTGCAACATAATGGGCTTTGAAATAATGATTACGATACGAAGCGGATAGCGTCAAAATTAAAACGACGAGCTATCACCAGCGAGCGCGAAAAAGCGAATATCTTAATTTTAAAGAGGTTAATGTGGAATCCTATATGTACGGTAAAAGATACAAAAAGAAAGGAATTAAATCAAATAAGCAAAAATCTAATTTTCAATGGAAGATTAGATTTTTAGTCTTGAGCAAAAGTAATATTTGCGTCGATATAAATCAAAGTAAAACTAAAAATCTTCTATATGAAGATTATATAATATTCTTGTTTACATACGAGAATATTTATCTTGATCTCGGCCCAACGTTTTTTCCGTGTACCGTTCCTACGATTTTCATTTATACAATTTGATATCGCCGCTGTTTTTCGAGCCGCGCTGAAGTGACGCGGCGGTCGCTCGATTCCCGCCTCGATCGCCGAATGAAAGTCGAAGTTTCGAGAAACTCGAGGTTCTATTCTAGAACGTGCGCGACGCTACGAGGCGAACGACATGCACGTGCTTCGCCGCGTTTCTCGCGGTCCACGCGAGGCATCTTCGCGAGATGTGCGTAGCTCTCGGTGTCGCCGAGGCGCGAGCACGCAATCGTCGGGATTATTCTCGTACGCGCGAGGTGGTGGAGGTGCACCCGCGACGTGCACGTACCACTTAATCGGCGTACATCACCGCCTCATCGCGCCTTATTTTACCATAATATCGCCGCGCGCGGCGCCGGTATTCGTAACAGGTGGAATATCACGCGGCTTTATAATCCAATTTGCATCGCACCTTGGTCGCGAAGTCGCGCACGGCAAGGCTCGTTAACTCTTTTCGTTACGGCGTATTAAATTTGCCTTTCTCGAGATCGCAGCTAAACGAGAGAGCTAATTCATTTTACGATTCCCCGCGACACACACGATTCCCGGACATTTTTATAGTTTCACAACGGCGCGACGCGAGGTAACGTGGAAAATGACGATGTTACACGAATTAATGCCCGCAAAGAGTTCTTCGGATCGATCCTTCTCCGATATTCTTCATCGAACATCATGTCTCAAAGTTATTACGAACTTCTCGAGCGTTCTCGATGGAAAGAGTGAGTCATTTGGAAACTGCGTAGAATAACTAAATTAGTTTATCTGTAGCTTGAGTTTAACCTTTTCTTTATTTAAGAAAGTGCCCGAACTTAGATGTCACATTGTAATATGTTATTGAATTCATTTTTCTTATCTTTTATTTATTATCTTTTGTTTTCTTTTAAAATTATTTTAGATGAAATTTCATTTCCATTTAATTCTCATTCTCTCTGTCTTCCCCTCCCCCCTCCATTCTAATTGGTATGAATGTATATGAAAAATTGCGCGCCGCAATATATATATATATATATATATATATATATATATATATATGTATATACACACACACATACACGATTCTATTCGATATCAGGCGATTGAATTTTGATCGTGAAACGTCGGGTCGTCTTATCTCTCGAAGAGATACTGATAAACGTGCCGTGTTTATCGTGATAACAAGGCCATCGGAATAACCAGACGGTGCGCGGCGTGCATGCGATGTATCTCGGGAATTATTTGAATATTATTTTGAATATTTACTTTCGTCGCGGTGCACTGCCGATCGTGATTACCGACATCGTCCGAGCGGTGTTTATGATTTCGCGGATATTTTCAAGTCTTGTCGTCGGACTCGCATCCGCATCAAAACCGACAGGCGGACGGACAGGCGCCAGGTCCAGACCGCTGGCGAGCGGGGAAGCTGACCTTAAAATCGCACGAGATATCTTTGGTTTCGCGAATTCCGCGAAGTGTCGCGTGAAAAGCGCGTGATACAAAGCGAGCGAGCTATTTGCTCGCTTCCGGAAGGCGGAAACTCGGCGGAGAGCCTCGCCGAGAATGCAAACGGGGGCACGTGCTGGCGCTTCTCATAATTTAGATTCACCTTCGGAGATTTTTCGTGCGCGCCTCCTGAAAATTGGATGAAGTTATTTCCGAGTCAGCTGACGGAAGGATTAAAGGCGCGTGACAGCCACGGTCAATCACGATAGCTTCCTCCGTGCGCGATGCCGGCTCCTTTCCTCGTCTCGCGATATCGATCACGCCGTGTTGAGGCATGCATTAATGCCGCAAGCCGCCTCGGAACGAGCGAAACAAATTGGATGCGTTCGCGTTCGTTCCGCTGGTGCGTTTTAGAGTTTCTGGAAAGTCTTTCGTTCGCGAACGAATGTGTTAGTCATAGCAGTGACCAGTTTATTTTAAGCTGCTCGCCTCTACGTTCACTCGCCGCGTTACGCTGATATCCATCAATTCGCCACCGCGGTTTCCCTCTTTCTCCGCGGATTTTGATATTATATCGCGGTGCATCCCGACGATGATGAAATCGCGATATCGTAGATCTGAATCATCCTTTTTCCTCTTATTGTTCACTCACTCTCGTATCGTGATAGTATCGATTAAAGTAAACCTCGTTTTTTGTCCCCTCGAACAACATCGTTTCCTCGAAACGTACCCGTATTTAATTAATCGATATACGTCGATGTATCAGCTTGTGTGCAATTTTTTTTGTTAATCCTATCACATTTTCAACCGTGAGTTTCCCACGTTTTGCGGAGATTCGACGCGCGAGACATCGTCGCGATATTTTTTTCGTTTTCTCGCCGGCGTGCATCGGCGCGTAAAAGTTTAGCGCGGCCCACTTTGCTGCAAATTGCGAATTTGCCTTATACGTCGTGCTTTATACACGCGCTTTATGTACTCGGCTGAATTACAAAGTTTCGCGTACAAAGCCCTGACCAGCGACGCAATACGCGCGTGCACTCTTTGTCTTCCTTCCTCGTGGCTTCGCTCGCCCGCCCGCCAGCTGATCGACCTTACTGTGCTTCCCCCACCGTCGTTATCGTCGTCGTCGAGGAGGCGCTTCCTACGTTTTCTACATTTCCCTTCTCCCGTGCCATGCATGCGGTCGACGTCGTTTGATTCATACCGCATAAGCAGACACATTTGAGAACCTTGCGTTTCGCCGCCGCGTGACTGCGTGGGAAGAGCCGATCAGCCTTTATTCCGCGTTCGGGATGTCTCCAAGAGATCGATTTCAAAGAAATCTCGAGAACGGAGGAATTTAGAATTAGTGGGAAATTCCTTGAAAGCTATGCAACTCCCTCCTCGTTGCTTTACATTAAAAATCGATCGAGTCAAATTAACCGAATCAACCGAAAGTCTGATTTTATTCGAATTCTTGAAAATTATCTTAAATTTTTACGATATTTGATTGATGATGTACCTTAAAAGATACGGCTTGTCGAGCTCTGTAATTTTTGGCACTCGTGATGTAATGGTTGAGAGAAAACGCAGCAATTCCGGGATTTATTGCACATTGGAAGTTAACGCTTAGATAATTAATGATATTCTGAAGGTTGCTTTAAGATGACGGAAACGCGCGCTATAGACGACTCGTGGCGTTTATTTATAACGGTTTCCAAAGTCGAGTCCTATGCATCGCAGATGGTTCTCTAATTAGAGTAATTAGGCGGGTCTCTCGTTTAATGTCGATGATGCACGCGTTTCGAATGCGTCGTGGGAAGCAGCAGAGTAAATGACGGTGCAGTAGAATTTATGGTGCACGCTTTTGTGTTTTCAGCGTGCGAGTATAATTGAGTGAAGATACTAGTCTTTACTGCGGATAAATTTCTCGCTTTCTCTCTCTCTCTCTCTCTCTCTCTCTCTTTCCCCTCTCTTCCTTCCTCCCTCCCCTCCCTTTTTATATTCGAGAGAATGGTTAGCTACTTGTATCATTACGCAATATTCATTTGTCATGTCTAGGTACATGTCAAGAATTAATCTCTCGAGAGTTAAGTCACACTTTCTTTCTTTGAAGATTTTACAGTTTCTCATCAGCATTCCCAGCGTTTAGCATATACGAGTGATTCTTTTGTATTTGTAGAAAAGATCATAAAGTAATGATAATTGTTTTTATTTCGTTTTAACGCGAAGCAATGTCTTTAAAAGATCTAATATATCTAGAATTTATCATAACAATAGTAATAAATGCAAAAGATATTTTCTAACTTCTACTAGTTAAAAAAATCACGCTGCTATTTATTTTTTCGTACGATTCTATCTAACAGTATTTTGAACCCATTATATCTCTGTTTGCCCTAAATTTACTGGCAATAATCGCACGACTGTGCTCCATCGCGAATCGATACTTCACGTGACGTGGCGAGATCGTCCACAAACCGGTGAATGCAGCATCGCGAAACGGTTCGCGGTATTGTTCCACGGATTCGCCCGTTTGTTCGGAAATCACCGGCGGTGGTTACGGCTCGATCACGATAAATCGCGTCGCGATCGACAATCCCCCAACAAGATCATCGGTGACCGCGCGATCGCGCAGCTGTGTCCCGTCGGTGCACAATCCGCGGGATATCGCGCCGCAAAACTTTCCTCCTCGTCTATGCAATACCGAAATTGACTTAATCAATTATGCTGTAATTAACGAGGTGCTCGACAAAGCCAGAGACAGACAGAGGAATCGCTAATGGCTCGCCGTAATGGCTTGCGAGCGCATTTATGCGTGAGAAATGGATAAGTTGTGCGCTATTACAATTGCGGTTTTGCACCGTGACACGCGTATCGACGAGTATATTAACAATGCAGCTTCCACGTGTCGTCTCGCCGTGACGTTAATTAATATCCAGTGCGCGTGATGAAAATGCAAACCGCGCACAACACTCAGGTGAAGGTCTTCCAATCTCGTATGCGATTATCTAAGTAACGCATCACGTGGACGTCGTTTCTTCGCAAAAGAAAAAAAAATGTGCAGATTTGTCGGCAGGAATATCATTGGACATTTATGCAAAAAATGCTGTTCTTCATTTCAATTTCTAATCGGAGTGACTTTATGCGAAACGTCACGTTTCTCCTTGTCGAAACTTACGCCGAGAAACCATTGTCTTCCGTCGAGAAAAAAATACGCTATCAGAGAAAGATGCGCGATTAATCACGCGCGCAACGATCTTTCTTCTTCCGCTCTTGCGAACGCTCTTGCTGCCAAATTCTTATGGCGTTGCTTTTCTCAGGCAAATTGGCAAGATTGGATTCACTTCGACTGTGTTACATCGTGATCCCTGCGAATTTCAATTACACTATTGAGTTCTTTTCTCCTTCGTTCGTTTTTCTCTTACGGCTACGCATTAGAAAAGCCCCTAATTACATCATGATTCCTTCGACTTGGCAATCGAGTTTGCCAACATTTAATCTTCTGTGCTCTTTGGATACCTCGTGTGGTATAATGATTTCCAAATCTGAATGCAATCTAAGATAATCTACGTTCTGGAAAGCGAAGGTTTTATTACGTCTATTTCTCTTACTTTATAATCACAGTCTAAGTTTCAGAGAAACATAGATTCTTCGTATGTTTAACGGATTTTGTTTTGTGTTATTTATAAATATCTTTTATGTTTATATTTATTTACAAGGAAAACACAATTAGAAAATCAGTTTTGAACTCAAAACATTTTTACAAGTAGTTTAGAATAGTTTCAATTAACTTTAGTTAATAAAAAATTAATAAAATTATTCAAAATCAGATTACAACAATGTGTTGAAAACAATTCATTTAAAAATCAGCGAAAACAAAAATTTATCCGTGAGATGTGAATTACGATACTCGCAATCACAGTAATATTTCGAGAATAAAGACCTTTTTATAAGATTGTGACTTAATTGCGAACAACTTTATTAATTTTTTATAGAAAAACGAAGCGCCATGAATTCACTATTGTTTTATCCAGTTAATAGGAGGCTATTAACTAGATAGAGCCATTTTGAGCTACTTGTAAAAATTTTCTGAATCTAAAATTGATTTTCTAATTCGCGCAACCTCTCAGAAAAGACTCCATCAGAAATTCTTTTCGAAGGGAAAATTCCTTTCTTTCTTGAAGGGAAAATTCTTTTCCTTTTCGGAAAATTCCTTTTAGGAAAATTCTTTAAAATTCGCTTTTCTTAGCTTTTTTTATTTTGATACATGACCACGATGGTGAAAGCACATCTCGTTGGGTGAGAAGGCATTATGAGCCGATCGATTGGTATTGGACTAATACACAGGGATAGAAAGAGAAACGATAGAGATGGAAAGAGAAACGAATGTTCGCACTGTCCCTGGCTCGTTTCAGCGCTGTAAACAACAGTGTTGCGCGGGCAGGAGAGAATGTAACGGTCCCCAGGGATTGGGCAATCGTTTCCGTCGAGCCTGTTCGTTTATGGTGTATCTTGCGTTATGCCGATGGGAACGTAAAATCCTTGGAACGTTATAGCCGTTACAAACTTCCGCCCGGACAATTTCGGCGGGACGTGCCGCTCAATTGGATCAAACGTCGCGCTCGTTTTTATACGACGCATCTCGGGAAACGTTGCGCATATTTTGCTCGCTCGTCGACGCGTGAATTTATTTTACCCTCAGCGATTTCGGCGAAATTTCGTATCTCGCGGCGTCTCGTCCCGACACGTGGAACATCCGCCGTCGCGATCCGCCCCGAAATCTCGAACGTTAATTCGTTTTGAACCTTCGAACATCTGGCTCATTTTTTTCTTGTTTTTTAACAAATTTGTTTATCTCGAGATCTGATATTTTTTACTCATGACGGATAACTTGTTTTTCGATCTCTTTTTTTCTTTTTGTTCGTTTTATTTATTTTTGTACCTTTCGGCTGGTTTTCATTTCCAGTCCTCTGATGTCGATGCCATGTCGGCGCGCGTCGAAACACGGAGGCGATCTGTTCTCTAATAACGCCCGCTGGACGCGTCCGTCAGACGCACATGTCGGTCGTTCCCGGTAACAGAATGCCTTGTACCATCGTCGGCGGCGCTAATTTAGTCGTGTGTATTAGAGCACATGAATAGAGATGATCATTTGATGAGACGCACACGCGCGAGATGATATCTCCATTATTCCGCGATAATGGATGGTGGAACAGGGAAAGGTCGCCGTCGGTCTGTCGCGGATTCCTGGCCGAGGGAAAAACAGCGCGAGTCTCTCTAACGTCGCAATAATAACGGCTCACGTGGATACGCGTGCGAGTTCGAGAAATTGGCTCGGATCGCGAGGAACGCGCGCAGACGGTGATTCGACGCGATTTTCTTACGCCTCGTCATCAAAAATTTTCCTTTGTACCCTTTTTCCCTCCCCCTGCTCTTCATCCTTGCCCCTTTTCGCTCTCGAGGGAGGATACCATCGGATTTCTGTTTGAAGTGCAGACTGCAATTTTTATCGCGACGTTAGCTCGGGTTCCAGCTGACCTGCATCTATTTCGTTCGTGGCTTTCAACGTGATTGAAACGACGTTGTGAACAGGAGACAAGATGTGAAATAAAATTCACGGAGCACACGGGCGGGACAAAATATTCACAATTTTGAAATAAAAAATTCCTCTCTAGTGAAATAAAAAACCAAAAAAAAATGTAGAATTTTTTAAAAAATTTCCTCGGATAAAAGTCTCGCGTTATACAGTGCTCGCAATGTCACTGCGTAATTACGGATAATGTTGGATAATGGAGGATATTGTAATCGAGACTGATGGCAACTTCTTGGAGGGCACTCGAGATGAAACCTGGAGGCGAGGAGATCGTTATAATCAATGTCGCGTCACGTGGGCGTGTGCTATCGCGTGTGTCGCAACGAGAGAACGATTAAGGCACGCGCGTGCAAAACGGGACCTCGGCGAGACCCACGTGCGATGTCGCTGGTTTATTTCCTCGCTGGAGAGCACCCGTTCATTGTTCACGGCGACGCCGCCGCTTCTGCGTCGCGCTCGTCGAGCGGGTCCCGGGAAAGGGGGAGGACGGGCTTTGTGTGTTTACACGGGCGCACCATCGCCATCGGGTTCGAGAGCGCGAGCGGCCGTGGAATCGGGTGCATTCACGGAACGCGGTCTTGTGGATAACAAAGCTCTCGAAACCTGCCCCCGCAGGTGGGAGCGGAGCAATGCGCTCCGATATACTGAAATGTAGCCTGCAACCACTCGCCACAAGACCAGGCCGCTCACCATAATTCGTCACCATAACGCGTCGCACGTCGCGCGCGTTTGGCACGAAATCAATTTACGAAAAATTTTTCGGAAAATCTGTCCGAGTCTTTTCGGAGCGACGAGGCGGCAATCGCGGTCGTGGTATTTACGCTAAAGGTGTTCAATGATGAGTGTGTAATTTTGCTTTTGAAAATTCAACGTTAAAAAGGCTACGAACGCTATTTCTGAAAAGTTATATATTTAATATATCGATACGATAAAATTTCTTGCACACGCTTGAATACTTTGATGGCAGCGGCTGCCACTTTGATTTTTCACGGCTGACAAAATTCTACGCGGGAGGATATTAAATTAATGACGTTTTTATATTCCGCGGTAGCGTTGAAAAGCGCTACCGCGTGCGATTCACGTACGCGAGCAAGTCGTTGAATAATTTAATCAGGACGGATTTTATTGCTGCACAGCGCGGCACAGATTTTACGCGGTGATAAAGGTGTAGCTCGTAAGTGTATAACATACCACGGAAATCGCAACAATGTGCGATACCGTAAACGCGAGATTTGAGAAATGTTTAGACGCCTTTAGGTCGAACGAGATACCTCGACGATTTTTCTTGATTCTCTCGCGACGAGAGATCAGTTTGCTCGTATCACATATTACGTCATTAGGACGCATCGCGATTCGGCAATATCCGTTTTCATGATTCACTTCGTTCCATCGTCGTTGTCAAAAGATCCGCTTTTCATCATTTTACACGCGTACAATGTTTGGCTCGTAGAAAAAAATAATAACTTTAAAACGCTGTTTAGATAAGCACTTTCTAATGCACGCATCGAAAGTTTTGCTCTTACACAAGCGATAAGCGAGCCAGCAACCTCCGCCAGTTTAAACGTCCCGTTAATGGTGTACGTATGTATATGCGTGTGTATGTGTGTGTTTGTGAGAGTCTCTATTGCAATCCCCATTCTTTTTAAGCGTCTTGTATTCAGATACGAGACATCGTGACATATATCACAGTTATGCGTGGTAAATGAAATTCTGTGCCTAAGATGTGATCTGATGCCGGCGCGGATATACACGTGGTTTTTTTTTTCTAGATTAAAGTTTTCATATAAAATTCCAAATGTTTTTCTCTTTGTCTACGTTCATGCAGACGCAAAAGGTTAGCGTGAAAGAATAATGTTTGAAGCCGCGTGGTTTACCAATTCGCGTTTCAGCTACGCGAGCTCCGTCGCGTAAACGCAAAGAGGAAATGAGAGAGAAAAAAAACACAGGCGGAAAAATGATATGTTTTAGCATTGTCGCCGGAGCGTTTGTGCTCCGCGTCGGTTAGATAGCCGCGCGTTGGCTGTAACGGTCGCACAGCGGCCCGGCATAGTTTTACATCTTCTCTTACCTCTATTTCAATTTTCCAAGTGCATCGTTACGCTGATTACCGCGTCGTTTCTCGTGTCTGTCGACGGACAACCCGTGATTTGCCTCTCCCCGTCGCACGAAGAGACGCACGCGGCTCGGCGTGACGCGGCGAGATAAAGAAAGAGAGAACGACGATTTTCCTTAACATTTTTATCTCACACACAGAATAGAAAGCAAACACGAGGTGACAATCCTAGGGGGACTAAATGAATTCTCCGTTAAGTTCTACGGTCCACGAGGGAGTGAGTATCATCTTTTCACGTTACGTTATAAAGCAAAGAGCGTGCAACATGGAACTAAATTCTATTTCCAGGTTTAACTTGAAATAATCGTTTGAATCTAATTTCACCGTTCCGTATTGCACCGCATGATCGTATTATGTTTGCGATAAGTCCGCCTCCTGGTAATTAGTTTGTAACTTTGACGTGTTTGTCGTGTGTTTATCGGCGTTATAATATATTCCTTGCAATTATATAATAATTCGACCGAGTTACATGAACATTAAAAACCATTTTGCTGATATTCGATTTCATTGTTCGGCCAATTTTACACAATTTCTTTCAAACAAAATAAAAGAATTCTGATTCGATAACAACAATTCAGTGCAATTATAATGATTTTTATCATTGCAATTTTATGTGACATTGAAGCAATGCACTGTTCGATGGACGTCCTTCGAGTTGTGCCACGCTCAATTTCATAGTTTCTTACGTATCACCTTGGGGACTGTTATTATTATTATTATCATGCCGGAATTAAAGTACATGAAAGTTTATATTAAAGTACATATAAAGAGATATATAATCTAAATAACTATCTTTACGTTATAAATTGGTAATTTGACGAAACTTTACGATGCGTTTGGCAGCATGTAATTTGTTCAATCCGCGCACTTCTACCTTGCCAATTAACCGCCGCAATTTATCACGCGCGAGAAGCTCGAAAGTTTTATTACTTGCCGCCGCAAAATGGAACACAATTAAAATACGCGAATGGCGAGCGTTCAATACGTTTTCACTTCGCGATGTGCCAAGGTCCGTGCGCATCTCCCAGAACCGGAAACACTTGCGCAATCGCTTCGTACTTGAGATTTTCTCGGTTTGCCGGACATGCGTGCGAAGCGTGTTATCGATTGGCACAGCCGACTCTCGCGCGCGAAAGAAAGTTCCTTGACTCTTCGCACGACGAAAGAGATGCATTCAACTGTCCCTAAGAAACACTTTCAAGCAGATCGTGCCAAAGATACGGCACGTTGATGACGCGTCTATCCGCTTTGCCGCAGATAACGCACAGGTTGCAGACTGTTTTGTAGGCAGAACTCGGAAAAGATTATCTCGAATGTATTTAAAGATGTATTACACCTGTTTTTTTATTTATAATAAAAAAATTATAGATTAGTTTAGATCGTATTTAAAAGTAATACAAAAAATTTTGCGGCGGTTTAAATTCTGGATTAAAGATTATTTGACTATAAAATAGAAATGTGCTTTAGTAGAACTGTAAAGAAATAATGACAAAAATCTCAATTTTTTTAACATAAATATTTCAAGTATTCAAAATAATTTATGTAACGTTTCATTGTGATGCAGAGATGTTATGTAAATAACAATTAAATTTTTATTAAGGGTACAAACAAAATGAGTGATGGCACAAATAAAATTAAATTTTTATTTACAGAACAAGTAATCTCTGCATCGCAATGAAATTTTACAAATAATTTTGAATACTTAAAGTATTTATATAAAAAAATTGAGATTTTTGTCATTAGTTTTTAATTATATTTTTGTTAGAACACACTTCTGTGTATTTATTTAAATGACTTTTGATCCAAGTTCTAAACCGCCGCTAAACCTTTTTGTATTATTTTAAAATGTGATTCAGAATAATTTGTTTTTCATAATTTTTTCAGTATGTTTTTGTAAATACAAAAATTGTAAAAATATGTGTGATCATCCTTAAATGAAATTCAAGTATTTCGGTTATAAGAAGCAATCTGTGAAACTGACTCTTTTCGATTTAAATCGTGATCGTGATGCAGCCAAAATGGAAAAATGTAATGATTAATCTTAAGCAGAATGGGATTGTTCGTGAACGTGGATTTCGCGATGTTGAACCAAACGGATTTACAGAGTCGGCACTCTGTCAATTTACCGTGTTTCGCGAGTCGAATGAAATTCTATAACCGCGTAATGAGTTTCGCTTTTCCGCGCGGAGGAGGAAAGCGAGTCGTTCGAGGACGAAAGTTTCTTGAATCTCCGAATCGCGATTCTCCCGGTAAACGAATTGAAATCGTGCGACTACCTTTTGTTCGTAACGCTTTAAATTAGATCACGTTTCAGATAGGTCCTTTGAAACAGTGCAGCTGCATTCGCGAGTATAGCTTCATTTGCTTAAGACCAGATCTCTTGCTCTTTTCGACGAGATAGGCTATACTTGCAGTTGGAACATTCCACATGGTAATCTCGGTCTGGATTACTCGAGCAAATTGTAGAAACGCGACCGAATCCAATGGCACTTTTGTTACTATTACATACCAAGAGAATATTTGCAAAAGACGCCCGAAAAAGATTATAAGAGCATCACGCTTATAATTAGAGTAAAGTTGATCAATTACCATTATAATTATAATTATTATTAATTAACATTATTAATTAATATTATTAATTAACATTATAATTATTATTAGAAAAATGTTTCTTTCAATGTTCATCTAGAAGGACTCTTATTTCTTTTCGAGAAATGAAAAAAATATATATGGAGAACCAAATAAGATGAGAAACATTAATCCTCTCTGACGATTGACGTCTACTATCGAAGTTCACAAATTGTAAGGCTTGTAATTGATTAAAAGAAGCTTACTTGGCAATTCGTCGAGATCGGCTGTCCTCGGCGTGAACACGACGATAATACCAACTATCCGATTATTTCGCCTTTCGTGATCGATCGCAGCGCGCAATTGCATAACGCGCATCAAGTATGCCTTTTTTTTCCTATGCACACACGTACGGCTTCGTTTGTCCAGCTCGCCTTTGTCGATGAGTTAGCATCATCGAGCTAACTCCCGGAACGATGTAAATCAGATCGCGTTTCAGATAACCTCGGCAAACGATGCAGCCGCGCGAACGTGAGTTCGTTTACACACGTTTATTATCCAATCGCATGATGGATAAAAACGATCTATCCACAGAAGCCATATCGTCAATCGCATAAAATTTTTAGTTGCAAGAAAATAAAAAAAAATGGCAGTTTCCTAAAAAAGTCTTTCGAGCGACTATTGGATGGTCGCGTTGTAACATCGCAAAATTTCAAGATTTTGTATTATGAACAATCCCATTACATCGCATTTGCGCGAGAAATAGAAATAAATCGGTCTCAGATTTTTCCGCGTGTTTTTCAAAATGTTCGCAGCTAGTATTTAGAAAAAAAAAAAAAAAAACGAAAGCTCTCTTTTTATTACAAGGAAAGCTTATATAAGCTCGCGCTAATGAAAGAACTTTTTTAACTACTCTCGTAACGTTTTAAAACAAATCGTGCTGCAGCTAATTATTTTCAATTACATTAGCTTTTCTGTGAAATTATTTCAACTCTAACAACATTTTGGTGTTAACTACAATGTATACCTTTATAACCTTTAATTATAAACCTTAAATTATATAAATAAATAAGTCTCTTATATATGCTATCATATATGCTATCATATAGCAAATTCAAATGCCAAATTCAAGTTACATATGTAAAGTGAGAAAACGGGCTGATGTGAATGATCATTTTGCTCGTTCAATTATGTTAAATCAATACGAAGCATTCTCTGAATTTTGTAAACGGACATAGAACATTAATCCCTTAACTTCGAAATCGCAGACTAACATCAATTTCATGTTAAATCGATAACTTATTAATACGTTTAAAGACAACGTCGAAGTTTAATTACCTTATCCGTTATTAATTATGTCGTAATTATTAACGTACATATGTTATATCGACACGTGTTACTCTGTCTATATATTTGATGTAACTATTTATGGTACTCTTCATTTCGTAATTCGTTACATAATCCATCGGCATTACTCCGCACGAGTTAGCGAGCACGAGTCCCTGCGACTTTATTAATTGCTAGTGAGATAATTATCAAGTTTCGATTGTGTCGCTCCGATGGACTGGCGTTCGAATTAAATCCCAATTGCATATCGGATATTCAACGCTCTGCTCGCACGAGCGTGGAAAATGGATTCACGAACAACAAGGCTTTTCGATGTAAGAATCTCTCGATCGCGGTCGAAGTTGCACGGCACAAGTTACAAGCGATTCACCGAGAGCCACGTATTGGTTTTCTTGCTGAATAATCGAAACTTAGCGAGTGCGAGCACGTCGGAGAATAGTCTAACTGGTCGAGTGGCTTACGTGTTATCGACACAGAACAATGCTACATCGTTCGATAAAAAGTGAATTTCTTAGGAGAAAAAGAATAATTTTATCTCTTTCCGTGCGACACGTGCATTTCAGTGCTATTCTCATGCAATTCAGAGATAGGGATCTGTTTTATACGTTTAAAAGTGATGTTATTTACGTGATGAATGAATGGATGGTAATGAACGGCGGGGGGGGGGGAGGGGTTGTAGGAAACTGCAGAAAATCATATCGACTCCAATTGACGTCAGGTCGCGAGATAAAAATATGATTTCACGTGCAACGCGCCCACTTTCGCGAATAATGCGATGAAAATGCAAATTTCCTTTGGACATATGTAATGTGCGTAATCTATTTTGAACCGACGTAATATATCGCCAATTACACCGGCTCGATCTGAATATCGGTGTTACAAATTACTTTAATAAGAAGAGATCCGGTCTGCGGTATCTAATTATCTAAATATATGCTGATTGAGTTACGACGTGTATATCTGTAATTGACGTGTATATCTGTACGCGTCCGTTGAGTAATACACGCTTTAAATGTGTCGGATGAGCAGTCTTGTTTGCCTGAATGTGTTTTATTGGCTTTGCATATTTAGCCAGCGGAGATATTTGCCTTATATCACATCAACATGGAGAGTTGCATAACGCAACTCTTTATAGATAATCGCTACTCGCCAGCGATACGCACGGCAGAAAGATTCAAGTTCGAAAAAGCATGGTGTGAAAGAAGCGTGTTGCGTTTAAACGTGGATAAATTGTCGTCTCGGCGTTTCGATATCGCCTATCGGCCATTCAGTTTTGTTTTCCGCCTCGGTTTTAATTGCGCTTTAGAATTGCATAATGCGCTCACCTTGACTTCGTGCTAATGTATCGAAGAGCCCTTGAACGGCTGCCGCTTCGTTTAAAATGTATCTCTATGCCGAACGCGTGAGCGCTCGCGAAAGTTTTTTTTTTTTTTTTTTTTTTTGCCATTTTGTTCAATCATCATTCTGAATGAGGCTCCAGTCTGTAAAAATATCTCGCTCGTATTACGATATGACGGATCGTGATTATCGAATTGTCGTAGGATTTGCATAATACAAATGATATTATTAATGTCACTGATATAGCGACTTTTCACACTGTGGTTTTTACAAAAGATATGAATAAACTCATCTGTCCTATAAAAATAAAACTGTCTATCTTATTTTTTTCAAGCTTTATATATATATATATATATATATATATATGTGTGTGTGTGTGTGTGTACATGTAGTGACAAGAAATATATTTATCTTCCTCGAATTAAAATGATTAGAAAAAGAGAGCATAACGCGATTATATTTCTTGCGCATCACGTCGCACATTGAAACACTGATTCATCGCATGAGGAGACGTAGGAAAAACAGCGATACGAAATTCGCTTGATGAAGTCTTTTAACGGCCATCGGCAATCGGTATTTATATCGAAGTGGAACATCGATAGCGTATGCAGCGACGGCGGAACACGAGCGCGTAGAATCAATATCTGCCGGACATAGACCGTCTAAAAATTTCCGAGTTGAAGCGAAAATAACGTGAAACAACGACGGAGGAGTCACGCGTAATGATTAATTTACGATCGCTCCCGCGTGTCGTCGACGCACTACCTCGCCTCGGATCGAAATGAGATCGCGCGACGTACGTCAGAGGGAGAAAAAGAAAGAATTAATGTCGTTCGGAGAAAGATGATAGACGATCGACATCGGGCCAGATTACCGGACGATAAGATTAATTTATTTCCTGCCAGCGTGCGAGGAGAGAAACTCCGGCAGCCGCGAGGCATTCCTTTCATCTCCCTCGCTCGACGACAGCTCGCCTGTAGTATCCTGTAATATTTACGTCGTATGCACATTGCGCGTGCAAGCGGATGCATGGAAAGCCTGCCGCATAATGAGACGCACGGGCGCGGTTGTTTGCCGTTTGATTAACCAGTTCCTGTCGCATTTTGTTCGTTAGTTCGCGTAGTTAGACGGAGTTCGTTGCGATTTCGTAAGGTGCAGCGGGTTCGCCAATGCGGTTCAATCGGTGCGGAAAAGGTTGAAAGAGAAAAAAACCGTGATACCAGTTTTTAATGGAGATCATATTTTGTTTGGTGCGTGATAGACGTTTCGACGGTATATATCAGATATTGTACGACTGAGATATGTAAGGTAGTTTAAATCTCTGCGAGGCGAGCGGCATTATTATTAGGTCGGAAAAGGTATGTGTATCAAGATTGAACCGTGTCTTAAGTACGATTTGCTAGCAGAAATATATCGATGGCTGTTTCGTTAAAAAAAAAAAAAATTAATCCCTAATTTATACGTATATAAATTTAATAAAAAGAACAATTATTAGACTCTTAAGATTAAATTCGCCGAGTAGTTGCCTTCTCCGTTCTCTGTTCTATTATTTAAAAAAGAAAATTCAAAATTTCATCGAAGATATTTTTGCGAACTGAAATTCGTTTGATTTCCGAGAGATCCGGGATAGGTGACAATACATGAGAGAGGCTGGCTCTTTCGCAACGCTTTTACCGAGATATTTCCGTTTGCCAGTTCCGAGGCAGGAATAAGGGCGAAGCAGCGGCAGGGCGAACTGGCCCCCCAAATTAGTTTACTCAGTCACGTGCGACCGTGCAACATTTCGACGACGATATTTCGCGACGGTTCACCACGTACGTAAATACAGTCGGGCGCGTCCGCCGCGCATATGGTACACACTTTGGTGCACAAAGCGTACGGTCGCTTCGGGAATGGCTGTAAACGAGCGATTGACGATGTATATCGGAGATACCGCGCGCTCCCCGCTCCGCTCCGCCGCGATGACCCACTTTAGCGATGCTCTAACACGCCCGAAGATTCCGTTCGGCATTCGCCCTAGGAGAGCCGGCCCTGTTGTACTACGGCCGTTAAGAGAGTTACGGGAAACTCTCGGTATACGTCGGCCTCATCCCATGAAATATACATACAAGGATGTTAGGTAGCGCGTCTCGAAGCGGTGCGTCTCAAAGACGGAAAAATTAGAGAAAGAAAAGCTATTTCAGCTTTCAACGGCAAACGTTTCCCGCGTTTAAATATGTATTCTTTTCTACTCCGAGCTCGTATCGAGGAATAAATTTTTCAATTCGATTGTCTGATCTGAAAAAGATCAGACAAGAGCATAATTGCACGTCATAATTTTATTCGCTTAATTCTATTCGCAACGCGTTATATCGATTGAATATCTTTCAATCGATTGTTCCTATTGATCGTTCCAATTGATCGTTCCGATTGAGATAAACTGAAGTACAATTTTTTTTATCTTGTGCACGATCGGTGCATCGGCTATGCACGAGAATATCGCCGTGTATTTATTCTCGCTATCGGCTACAAACAGACGCGAGCTGGATTCCGGGATGCATCGCTTTCCGTTCCATCCATCCGCTTTCATTGAATCGCGGGCGGATAATTTTAACGCTGAAATTATGCAGTCTCGTTTGCGGTTTGACAAAGAACGGGTGTACGAACCGACTCTACAACAGCAGAGTCTTCTCTCGATTCCATTAATAGTTCTCGGGCCGTACTGCCTTAAGTTGCAAACTTTCCGCGGTGCGGTCGCTCTAGGCGGACGTGCATATCGCGCTATAGAAAGCCACCGCTGTCCCATTCCACGTTCCATTAGCGAAAATAATTGACATTCGATACGAAAATCGTCGTAACCAGATTCGAATATTGATTGCCAGCTCGCGTCATTACGGAATCTCGCTGAATATCGCAGCGATTGTAAGAAAACTCGCTATGCTGATTAAGTATATATTCTTATGACGCAAAAGCGGCTTTTGTTATATTGTAATAAAAATTACATGTCAATTTCTATTTTGTGTCCGCGATTCAATATTGGATTCTTTAATTACGACGACGCCATTCTAGGCTAGGATAAAATCCACGATACGCCTATGAATAAATACTGCATTATACGTTTATTGACTTAAATACTTCAATATTTAATGCGTTCAACGGGCAGTTTCTCGCTCGTGGGAAACGCTACGTTCCATTTGTAAGAGGCATTAGCATTATTTTCTTAAGATCGATGTTTCGTCCGGGTAACTCGAGATCTACGAGAGATATACGTGTCAGCACCGAGTTTCGAAACTTACACACAGATAAATCCTAATCGTTCAGCCTGGCACGTCGTTAGCAACGGCAAGGTCTAATTATCATACGCCATTCGTGAAGCGGAAACCTTCCGATGTCGTGTCCTCGTCCGATTCTCGAGTGCAAGGAATCCTCAGAGTAACTCGGAGAGTGCTCGCCGCCGAGCACTCACGTGAGAAAGTAGATCATAAGGATTTATGTGAGATTCACGGTAGAATTACGATCGTCGACGCGTTTACACAGAAATTAAGAGTTTTTTTTTGCGAGGTTTTACCTCTCTCGCAATTATCCAGAATTTCCACTCCACGCTCTTTTCATCCTCTCGACATTGCAGTGTCACTCGACGCAGGTAACCTCGTCATCGAAGGAATTTTTACTGTCGCATTTTTTTTTTCGCGTATCAATACAAAGTCATCGATTCGAGTCCGATGGAAATGTATGATTCTCTCGAAAAGGAACGTCTCGGCATATTCAAGCGCGACGTAAATAAATTATGTCCACCCACATGAACGACTTCGTCGAGTTTTCAAGAACGCGATGACGATGAGCGATCACCATTGTGCAACCATGTAACAATTGTGATTCCAAGAACAATTAGTCCGACACCGCGAGAGTTATTTATTGTAATAGAAATTTCATTAACATTTCTCTCTTCTCTTCCATTAATCAATTTGCTTAATCAATTGGATTATTAAGAAGTCGGAAATATCGTAAATTGAGAAGTTGTGATAAATCACAATCATCCATCATGCGGCAAGAATCGGCTTCACAAATTTGTTAAGAGATTTATTATGAAAACTTTATTATAATCGCAGAGGGAAATTGAAGTCCTTTTCTCTCCTTTTTCTTTTTACATATACATATAAAATATATATTCACTATACATATATATATATGTATATATATATATATGTATATATATATATATATGTATATATATATATATATATATATATATATATATATATATGAAACATGTCCGGCCATAAAAAGTTGGACGAACTTCGCTTATTGACTGGTGTCAAATAATAACTCCGTTTCTATGCCACGCTGCCCGACGTGGAGAACTTTACGCCCATTTCACACCGTTCGTTTTTCCAATGAGCCGTTTGCACATTGATTCGGCGCCAGAGACAAATTGTTTACATAGTCCAATGGCTTTAACCTTTGGGAGGCTGGTCATCTCGCTACATGCTCACGCAGATGCGTCAATGTCCTTTCAATTGGAACTATTGACGGAAAAATATCCCGTCTTTTGGTCTTATCAGGCATTGAACCGCGATGTCGCGTAATCAATAAGCTATCCTTCTTCCTCCGTGTTTTCCACTATGATTTATTTCTTTAAGATTTCTACCGTCAGTTTGCAATTACAATGTACTATAGCCAGTACGCTGTACAGTACGATTGTACAAACTATGTTAAAAATGATAAGCGAGAGGGATCTTCTAATATAAAATAAAATAAATAAAAATTTGCATTTTTAATTAGTGATATATAATTTAATTTCTAATTTTGTTAATTTCTAAAAATTGATTTTCATTTTATCATGTTTCCTTGTACTCCACTTTTCTTATATTTGTTTTTTTTTTTATATTAAACAATTTTAAGGAATTTTTAAATTTAATCGAATTTGAAAAAAATTTTTTTATTCGACTAATTTCGTCAGTAAAATTTTTGACCTAGAATTATCTGTTTACCCTTCTGACCTATTTCTTGTGCGTTCATGCACAAGATATTTTCGGTAGCGAAAATACGTTCTTAAAAAGAGAAAAGTTTTTATTTCGTTTATTTCTTTTTCGGCGAGTGTGCAGACGGTGTTAATGACGAGAGTCAGCAAAGCGTTCGTCGGAACCGATGAAAAATGACGATCTGTTTCCCTCATCAGATACAAAAAGCACGCAGGTCTTTTTCGAGGTTCTTACCTGACCCAGTTTCCACGCCGAAGCTGTGCTTGCGTCACACTGGAAATTATATCATGCATAAGGGACTCCCCGTCATAATCTCATGAAGCTGATCGTAAATGAATTGTTAATCGGAGGAATTAAACCGAATAAATGTCGGATTAAAACTGGAACTCGTGTGGGCGCGCGTTTAAACTTGCGATTTGTTAACGATAGCTCCGATGCGCGATTGTCGTTCCAAGTTTAATGTAATTCAGCGAAATTCGCGTAACTTTTCCCTTATCACCGTCTTGTTAGAGAACTCTATCTCGCGATAGGAAACAGATAATTTTCAACGAAGCTAAATTGACGGCTGAAGTAACACTTTCGATACGATTAAAGTACGAACTATATTTCATTTGACTTCCCGTTCTGCTGAAAACGCGACGCGCTCCCTTTACTTTCGCCAGCGAGTCTAAATGCTTTTTCAGCAAAAACCTGTATCGCGAAGCGATTCACTTTCCGAATTTCATTAATTTACGGCGTTATCATTAATAAGGTGAGGAATTAGAGGAAAATTTTCTTAAAATATCGTTTGTTTAAAATTTAAATCTGATTAAAAAGCGCCTGATATGCTTATTATTTTAATTTTATATATTTTATACTAATTAATCTAATTTATATATTCTAGTTAAAGTCTGGTTTTTAGACAACATTCAACTTTATACGAATTATAAACATGCAGAAGATATTTTAATCAATTCGACGTATTATTTTACGGAAACATAATTTTGGGCGCAATGAAAAAACAACATTGTTTTCTGATATTTGGCCATTATCTTGATATTTTTATCAGAAAATTGAGGCAAATAATAAAACACTGAATTAAAAAAGAGGGACATTCATTGTTTATACATTTGGTTGGACGCTTTCGCTTATCTTTCATTATGCAAAAAAATTCTCTTGTTATATAAAAAGAAGTCTCTTAAAAAGAAGTTAAGTCGGCTAGTAAAATAATAAACTCTTCATGGAAGATCTGAGATGTTCATTGTTAACTCATTTGATTGGCTTTTTCGCGTGTCTTTTCATTATCTGAAAAAATTCTGTTATTATACGTCTTTTAAAAACACCCGTCGAAATCTTGTGTAATCATTTACACAAGCCTTTTTTGTAATCGTACAATGAATCTACGTTATCCAAGGACACTTATCATCAGTCACCGTGGCCATTTCCGTAATTGCGATATGGAGTCGTGCATTTTCCATCAAAACTGCGAAGCTGCCGTCGCCGCTGCTTCGGTTCGCGCAGAAAAAACGGCGAAACTGGAAGTTGGGTGCGCACCGACGTATATCCTGATTTTACGTTACCGTGACAAAGTGTCGCACACGCGGAAGCGCGGCCGGAAGTAGGTCAGTGGGCCAAGCGTGGCTGCGGCTTCCGTATTGAGCTGCATCTACATCTGCGTCTGCATCTAGACAAGAACGCGACAGCGCTATCTCTCCGTGATCCCCCGATGGGAGTCACAAATCACAGTCGCAATATTCGATGTTTATAAAAAACGAGAGGCAAAAGTCTGTTTAGCATAAAAAGCAAACAAGTTTTGCAGAAATATAAATTTGGCCGGATGCCGATCTGAAAATAATTTTGTTGCGTCATCAAAGTAGTTGTGTAGAATATTAAATTAGCTGAATATGAAAATTTTTTGCGTTATCATTATACTTAAGCGTTCTAGATAATTATTTTAATGATCCGAGAAAATTATTTTCAGATTTGTATTTCAAATTTTTAGATACTTCGGCAAAAGCATTATTTTTCTCGTATGTTCGCGGATAAAATTGCAACATGGCTTGTCAAATTCTGTCTTCCGGGTACAATGTATTCTTCAGCTGATAATTATGACCACAACTGTAACATCAGACCGAATGGTGATGTTTCGGTTTGGGTATAATTACCGTTTAATAAATTAGCAGTGTTATTTTTTCCAAAAACCAAAAACCACCTCCTCTTTCATTCGTAAAATTCGAAAACTGTCCTATTCTCGTTGAAATGTAAATTGTTAGCTTCTCGAAAGAGATAACGGGTCCAGAGTTTCAACTCATTAAAACGATGGATTAACTCTGTTGGTGAAAAAATGAAATCGCGCAACGAGAGCTCTTTTGCGCAAATACTGTTGTGTATGTTTATTGTCCTGGCTCTAAGCAGCATTACAATGTGTGCGTTGCAACAAAAACGGAAATGGAGTGCCATGCTCGCGATATTTTTTTTTTTGTTGCCACGCGCACGTGGATATTGCACTTTCACACGTCTCTGGATAGAAATAAAACTCACTTACTGTTTGGAGATACACGCCGAACTGGGATGCGAACTTTATATCGCATTGCAGACTTTCAAACGTACAACGCAGAGATTTATCAAAAATTCAGTCGATACCGTTTAAAAAAGCTCTTCATATTTTGGATTCGGCCATTCGCTCGATTGATTTTTCTTTATCGCTCCTAAATCGTTCGTCGGTATTGTCGCTATAAATTTTATTGGATACGAGAAGCTTAGCGATTTCTTATTTCAAGAGAGAGAAAGATAACTTTTTAGATATCGCGCGTTTTATCTATTTTCTTTTACACGTGCGCACACGTTTGCTACGTTTGAAACGCGCACTCTAAAGCTATCATTTTCATCGCATCAAATATGATTCGTCGAGATCGATCAGGGGATATAATTCGTTGTTTTAGAAAGCAATTGGAATACACCATCTGCGCTTTCTCCCGATTGTTTCGAACGAAAGCGGACATATTTTTTCGCAGATTCGTTACGCGGTCGACACGAGCATCGATCGAAACGCGAGTAAAAGAATAGCATGCGCGCGGAGTCGTTTCCGCCGCAAAATGAATATACCTGTTCGTGCAATACTTTCGTACGAATACTCTCGAGAAAATGAGGGAGTCGAAGGTGCGAGACCGCGCGTGGAAATTATTACTGGAACCGGTCATTCAACTGGTAAGCCTTTCTCAAGCGACCGCACTCAGTTTTTTCTTATAGGATTTTAATCGCTATTAACATTGTAAATTGTGAGAAAAAGTCAGCCTTTCGCATGATTTACGCGTACTGTTTCAAGAACTCTCCTTACCCATTTTTTTCCTATTCGGGGCAATGGTTCTCCAAGTAGAAGCATAAAATGTGTAAACTCATCATTGCATTAGAATTACAGACAATACGAATACAGTGATGGGAATGACGATTACGCTTGACATTCACAGATAGTCACTCAACGAACAAACAAATTTGTTCTCTCATTATTTAAACATACTAAAAATATATACATAAGTCTCTTCGCATTACTCTTATCTACATGGAAAGAACACTTTTGCTGGCAAATCTATAATAAAAATTTCGCTAGATACAGATCTGAAAACGATTTTGTTGGGCCTTCAAAATTATACGATGTTCAAATTGATTGTTAGAAGATCAAACATTTTTGTAGTATTATCATCATATTTAAGTGTTCTACAAAATAATTTTGATGGGCCAACAAAATTATTTTCAGATCTGTATCTGATCAAATTTTTAGATTTGCCAGAAAAAGTGTTTTTCTTTCCGTATACATAAATCTCGTATGATTTCAGTCGAGGCTTTAATTTGCATTTCTTTTACGATAAATCGTTCACCGAACGAGAAGGGGGATTTTTTTTTTTTTAGTTGGAAATTTGACGCGTGCCTCCGTAAAGTTAACGACGCAGATTACGAAAATTATACACACGTGTAATGGGCAGTCTATTAAATTTCAACGCAACAGTCTTGATTTATTCGATACGGCGCGTTGGCCCGCGTGGGTATTGATACTTTCACCCGTGAATCCGTTGGCGCAATAGAAGCGTGAGCGTGCGTACGCGTGCGTGCACGCGCGCAGGTGGATCACGTTTCCCGAAGCGGCGGCCACCGTTCGCGCTCGCACGCGGACGGTGGCCGCCGCGTTTCGAAGGCAAAAGTTAGTCGGGCGTGACTCTCCTCCACCGGGGACCCGGGGAGAAACGCGAGATACGCGTAAACAGGCGTAATAGCGGATTTACCGTTCGAGAATTAAGCGCGTACCTCTTGCAACAATATCCGTGTAACGCCGATCAAAGCGCGTTGCTTAACGACTTTCGAAATTGATTTGAATTTCAAGCGGGGAGATACGCGCTCTCCGGTTTGAAACTCCGACGAAAAATTTTGTATAAATTATGGGAGAAGAAGAAGGAACGGAGGGAAATACGCGCCTCCCTTAAAATAGGGAATTAGCGGGATCAAAGAAACGTTTTGAATTTCGTTTGAGTTACGACAAACGGCAAAAAATCGTTTCGTCTCTCGTAAAAAGTTGTCTTATTCCATTTAGCTCTTTGTCGAGATCGGAATTGCACACACTCGGGGGTACGATTTAATTTTTCAGCTTTCCGATACGCGCAGTTTGCCATGGCAATAAATCACTGTTACAATTTCTGCGGAATAATTAAATACCCGCGGACGAAATGAATATAGCGCTGCGAAGGGAATTCAAATCAATTTCTATATTTCTTTTCTATTCGATTAATTAATTGATACGCGCCCGGCACTCATGGTTTGTTTTTGCATCTGCATTTAACCAAAGTGACTTTATCTTTTTATTGAAGGTTTAATTATCATCCGATCCGCTGTTAATCATTTGTTGTTCTTACAAATAACCGTGTCGATATGTTGCGATATATCGATGATGACGAACACACATGACAATTCGATTTCCTAACTCGATACAACGAGTAACAAAGTTGCTCGTCATTTTCCTCTTAAAGATATCTTTCTCACGGCGCGTGACTTGGCAAATGTGCAAACATATTAGTTTTACAAATGTTGAGTAAATTCGCCATATATATTCCCACGGCTCTAGTATTGCGAATAGATTTGAATTTTTTATTTTTACGTAAACCGATCAAGTTTTACACGATCCTTTCTTGCATAAAAACATATGACTTATAATTTATTGAAAAAAAAAAAAAATAATAAATTTAGAAAGATTTAACAATTTATATATTTTATATGAAATAATAATTGACAATGTAGACAGTAATCAAATCGTATTAATCTATCTTAATAATCTAACTCTGCGATTTTTTATTTATAGTAAATACTCCGGCATCTTATAATTCTTACTGTTCTAATTGCAACTTGAATCGAGAGAAAGGATTTTCGACGGAGTACCCTCGCGGTTGAAGGGTAATTTTATACAAAGCAGGAAGGAGAAACGCGAGCTCTTTCGAGAATCCTCCTCCCTCGCGAAATACCGCCGTCGTAAAAGCCTCTGTGCTCACGCGGGGCTTCGCGATCCTCACTTTGCGGAAAGAGGGGAAAGCTCTCAGCGAACTTTCGACCGAAAACAGCGCTCTTCGACCGAAAACAGCCACAATGGACGGATCCTCCTTTGCGCCGCGCGAACATTATTTTCTTCCTCTCGAATGGGGCATCTCCCGGAGAGACCGGCTTTACCGTTGGACGTTCCAGTTTCTCGGATCCATCGCAAATTATGAGATAGCACTCGTCGGTCTGTCTGTCTGTGTCCTGCAATATGTATGCGTATATATTGCCAATAACTGTACGCGCAGTTGCACGTATGAGCGCCGATATCGCGGACATAAACTAACGTACGTTTTGTTTTTTTTTTTTTCCTTTTTTTACGAGATCGAGTCATGCGGGCGCGATGAGGAATGATTACGCGCGTGATTGCCGGGACGATGCATCTCGAAACGTGTCGAATTTTGACGAGATATTGACGTTTCGGTTATTCACCTCGATTCAACAAGCACGACTGGTTTTCGGGAGCTGGGTGCTCCTATTTTTGTTCAGTTTGACATATTTCGTGTCAAAATCCAGCCAAATAATTAACGAGCAAAGTGAAATTTTTCGACCCGCGTGCGTCGCGTGCTTTTCATTATTTTCATGTCCGAAAGTTTCCTGAAAAACTGATATGAATAATAATAGCGGCAATAATTAGCCATTCTTGCGAGAAGAAAAGTTAGTTAATTTCTATTAATTTTCGATTTATATATATATTGTTTGTTAATTATGCGAAACTAATTAAAACTCACTCTCTTTGTGAGATCACATTACATTTGCCTATGACGCTTTAATTATTACGAATATTCTATCTGTCGATTTATATTAACGGCACATAAATAGACAGTGGAATTAATATAATAATTAATATAATAATTAATGCACTTATGTAATCGCATTACGTTTCGTTGCAGCGCCCTATGAGGGTGGGATATGGAAGGTGAGGGTTCATCTACCAGAGCACTACCCTTTCAAATCTCCTTCGATCGGTTTCATGAACAAGGTCTACCATCCCAACATTGACGAAGTCTCGGGCACGGTGTGTCTAGACGTTATAAACCAGGCTTGGACTGCCCTTTACGGTACGTATTCGTTTAGCCTCGTAAAACCGTGCTCGATCGGGTCTGTAAATAGCACGAGATACCCGCGCAATTTTCACTTAGCCATTTACTTAACTGTATCATAGAAAGTAACTTAATTTAGACTTCGCTTTGAGAGCATTTACATCGTTGCCTTACGACGGTATACACCATATCTATTTTCTATTTATTACGTGCTCTGGCGATTAACGTATTAATAAAGTATACCTCGTCCTTGTCGAACGAGGAAGAGTTAACAGATTACCGAGTGATTAAAAGTGATCACTAACGACGTGTTTTCTTCTTCGTTATTTCAGACTTATCGAATATCTTCGAATCTTTCCTGCCTCAGTTGTTAACATATCCCAATCCAATCGACCCCTTGAACGGCGATGCTGCCGCGATGTATCTTCACAAACCCGAAGAATATAAGAAGAAGGTGGCGGGTGAGTATCGATTAACGGCTTAATAAACGGTTTTCTTAGTGATGATGTTTTTAAGGTGTTTTTCATCGGTAATCAGTCCGCTTATTCCTCTTAGAATAAAGTTCTTCGTCACTTCCGCGTGTATACGCGGATCTTAGAATGTCATTACGGCATCAATGCAATTTCCCGTTTTGGCTTCTCTCTCGACAGATTACGTCAGGAAGTACGCGACGGAGGAGGCACTGAGGGACCAGGAGAACGGCGGCACCGGCAACGGGATGTCCTCCGACAGCGAGTCGTCGATGAGTGATTTCAGCGAGGACGAGGCGCAAGACATGGAGTTGTAACCAAATATATTACCATCCGCGCGTACCCATATCCTTAATCATCTCGATTCCCTGTAAGATCCCCGATCGCTCGTCCTACTACCAAATAGATGCTTACACCCGAGACTCCGAGCCTCACTTCTGGTGATGGCGACGAGCCCCTCTTACACTCGTCGCTGCTCTCGTCGCCCGTCGCTCGTGAATATAGAGGGATTGGTGATTGACCATCCCCGGTTCGACGAGAGTGAAAGTGACGGAGACGAACGAGGTAAAAAAACAGAGAATCGCGCCCTTCTTATCGAGGGCGCATCCCAAAGGGTGCATCCCGAAGGGCGCATCCCGAAGGGCGCATCCGGAAGGGCGCATCCCGAAGGGCGTTTTCTACTACGACGACAATGTCTCTCGCAGTCGTCCAAGCTCTCGCTTGAATTAATTCATTAATCGTTCGCTGCGTTTAATTGCCATGGTCACGACGACGACAATGATGACGCGCTCGTTACGACGACAATTTTGGCACGGACGAAGTTTCGTGATCTCTGATGTATCATCTCGAGAATCAAATGTTTTTCACTTTCCAGTGCAAAGAAGAAAAAGGAAAAATGTGAGGCAAAAAAGATAAAGGATCATCGTTGGTATTTACGAGTAATCCGTTGATTGATGCAATGCTGATTCTCGAAATAACACAATGCTCCGGCTCTGGGATCGATTGGGTGATGCATCTATTGCGTGTATCTACGATGCGTTTCTATGCGATTGAGCGATAAATAGTAACGTTATCGTGCAATAAGGAGATACATTCGCCTGGTCACATTTTCTTTGGTTTTTGGTTTCTCTCGCCCTCGTTCGTTCTTTCTTCCGAGCGCCCGTTCGTAGGCGCGTTCGTCGTTGTGATATTTGAATAAAACGTGATATTTGAAAACAAAACGTGATCGAGATCGAAGCAGCACAGAGAGATGCGGCGTGAAAAATTTTAACGACAAACCGATCGATTTGGCATAATATATTGTTTTCACAGCTAACGACTCCTTTGCTGCTATCTTAGACTGTGTTAGCATCTATTTAGAAAATTATTTTTACATTGAAAATCTCTATATCACATCGTTATTCATTCTCTTCATTTTTTGAATTTGTGAAGAGTAACTGCTAAATATTATTTAGTTATTTAAAAGAGAAAAACAAACGAGTTTGTCTTCGCAATATTTTCTTTTTCTCGCAGTCGATTAATCATAAAATGTGCTTGTCAATTTCATAGTTCTCCATTAAGATAGGGAGATTTCTTTTGTTTAAACAGTGAGACACGCAAAAATGTGATGGAGTATGGGTACTAGCACCGTCTTCCTTTTTCCTGCCATCACCATTCCCAAACGTTTCCCCCGTAGGACTGTGCATCAGCGACCGATCACTACGTCGTCGTCGGCGGCGGGAAAAAGATCGAATCTGCCACACAAACGGCCACACGCAAATGATGCCGGGACGCCGTCCAAGACTGCGCGATTGTGGAACTACCCCGGGAGTGCAAACGAGACTCTAAATATATTTCAAACAACCTCGGCGTCCTGTCTCGAACCGTGCGCATCAAGCGGGCAAAACGCGGAAGAGATGCAAGCAAACGAATCTACAGGACTGTCATCATCGTGTGTCCATTCTTCGGAAATGAATGTAGATTTAGTTGATCCCGGTGGGTACGGATCGGACGCGATTTAACATTCGCTCGCGGAAAATTTTAAGTCAATTTGTACTATTTTAATCTCATTGTTATTCGACCCATTATAGATTTCATTATATAGATTATTGTTATATTAAGAGGAGGACATATATTAAATTGAATTGGTTTGTTACAATATTTGAGAGATACTTTTGCTTTTCTTAGCAGTAAAATTAGAAATGACATCCTTGCGTTAAAAAGAAAACGAAAAAGGAAGAACAACTACCCTTATTTAATCAACATTGTTTCCATCCACTAATGCACACATAATTCTAAGTTTATTTCGAATATTAGAAATAAAGAAAATGAAATCAAAGGTCTCAGGGAATTTCCGTTTGAAAAACAAAAAAAATATGGTTGTATTATTGCTAAAGTAGGCAAGATGAAAATTTGAATACACGACAGAAAGCGCGAGGAAAAGATAAAATTTATTTTTATGATTGACGATAATATCAGCGAATTTAAATTTTTAAAAAGAACCAAGTAGAATAAAGAATTGTTTGGCAGTGTAGGACAACTGTAAATTTATAAAATATAAAATTGTACAAATATTTTGATGCACAATAATCTTCGATCAATAGTATCTCGTTTCAAATTGATCTCCCTCCTTTGCATGATTTACATGTATGCAATGCGATTTATAGCTATACGTAAGTATAAACATTATATTTCAGTGCCTTCTCAGGCAGAAGCGTGCCTTATTATATGGTCTCTCGTAAAGGATTTTATTGGAATATATGAGTGAATACGACGAGCATTTGCGCTAACGTATCTTTAAAAGAAATTAATTATGCTTGAAGCATTGCAAGTTAATATCGAATATCGTTTTTTTTTTTACTTTAGAAATTAATTACTTTTAGAAATTAAAAATAAAAATGCAATTGTTAGATTTCAATAAACGTATTTTCCTCGATGATAATTGCAAATTGTAAGACAACAATTGAAAAAAAAGAGAGATGTAAGCGAGTGAGAAAGAGATTTTACTCATCAAATTAAATTTTCATTTTCAGAAATCTTGTCAGATATAACGCTTTACCGAATTGACATAATAATATCGTAACGTCGCTATAATTACGTTATGTAAGCGCATCGGTCGTAAATGCAACAAACACAGCAATCAAATTCAAATGTATATAGCAATATAAAAATTACAATTTCTTATACATTTACAATTTTGTTGCGCACACTTTTGTTGTCGTAACTTATTTTTTTCGTCTATCTTATGATGAGCTTATTCATTTTTAATGTATTGTGCAACAGCTGCGCTCACCTTTTTTTTTAAGAACGCTACGTTTTATGCAACAAGAAACGATATATAATTTACATAGGGATTCATGCTTTATGTTATTACGTTATTATTTAAGACATATTTTTATAAACACGGCCTGTTTCCAGTGAATTCATTTTATTGGCGAAGTATATTGCAATGTTATGGAAATCATTAAAACCAAGTCAAATCAGTACGGTTTTCTGTATAATTTATCAGTGCCGTTTTTAGGATCTTCTTTGAAGTTGTACAATTACATAAAGCGATATTTTAAAATTTGTCAATTGTTCTTCGTCTCATTTTTCGTCTATATGTCTATTGGCTTCGCTATTGTTATTTTAGTGTTTCTCGAGGCTCGGTGTGCAATCAACAAAGTACGTTACATGCGTCAGTTGGATGTACGTCAAGACAAATGTAAAGCTTATTCAGCACGAATACTTAGAATTATCAGTCGTACTTACGAAAAAGGGAAGAAAAAAAAAACACTATTCTTTTATTCGAATTGTATTTTTCACAGAAACGCACGTCTTTTCCGTTTTATTTTTATAAGTTAGCACAGTATGTAGCTTTAACGCGTCTAATGTCTCGTCGGCACTGTTATTTTT
The DNA here is from genome assembly GCF_055798465.1 of Pogonomyrmex barbatus. Taxonomy (NCBI): domain Eukaryota; kingdom Metazoa; phylum Arthropoda; class Insecta; order Hymenoptera; family Formicidae; genus Pogonomyrmex; species Pogonomyrmex barbatus. The sequence goes on from NW_028297138.1 coordinate 7,836,002, forward strand.
AGACTTCGTTCATTCAGAACCAAAAATCATCATATAGAATGTGCGTTTCCCATAGACCGTGTCGATTGAGTTTGAAGTCGTGCTCTCAGATCTCACATCGTTGCTAATTATATATGTAACATATAGAATTATTGACTAGTTATACGCATAAATATATATATATATTATCGATCATATTCGCATAACGTTATATTAACTATTATGTATATGGTTTTACTAACGAATTGTTCATTTGAGCGAAAAAGAATAGTTTTAATAATCATTTTTTATATTTTTTTTTTAAAGTGTTGTTTGTTCCTCCTGTCAACTAGTAACTTAACACGCGTCTCATTTCAACCACTGGGATTTATTTTTCAGTATTCCCTCCTCGCTCGTTTTTATAACGAGCGACGATGAAGAAAAATTTTCCACAGTAGTGTAAATTGATATTGGATTATCGAGTTAATGCTTAGATTAACGTTAACTAATATTTCGTTTTATAATGCGAAGATCCATTGCCTCTATTGTGTTCAAACTTTTTTGTAACATTAAATAACGTCTAAAAGCATATTTTTATACATGTATTGCAATGATATAATATAGCGACAGCTGCATGTTCTTTATTCTATGTCGAATTTCATCAATTTAATTTTCCCTTTAGTCATAAATAATGAATAATCAATTATTTTTATAATGACGAACAATATTTCAATGGAACGATTAAAGTCTCGCGTAAAAAATGCATTGCTTATATATATATATATATATATAAAATCGTTCCTTTAATTCCGTAAAATATGTCGAATGTTTTCCGAATACGTAATTGTACATTTAAAAAGTGCAAGGGAGTCGTTACATAACCCGAGAAACATAATTTATGTAGTGATAAATTAAATTTTAGAAAACGAGAGAACTTGAAACGAGAGAATTTGAAAGTATGATTATTGTGATCGATTGGTTCTTTGCATAATATATATGTTCTTAATGTCCTAAATCTTATTCGCGAAGATGTAAGTATATTTACAAATGACAATTCCGATAAAAGAAGAAAGAAGGTAGTCGGTGATGCTACGTATTTGCCAAAGTTATGTTAAAATATATGATAGGGCGAGGGATTTGTTTGTCCGATTCAGTTTCATTAAAAAACACATCTACACACACACACACACGCGCGCGCGCGCGCGCAAATACACAGCGTTAAACGCGTTCTAAACGAAACTATTAACTTCGCGCTACCATATGCAATATATGATCTTCGATTTTTGCGAAAATCATAATCGGAGTTGTAACTTCAACGTACAAAGAAAAAAAAAAAAAAGAAAGAAAAGAGAAAAAGCAGACATTCGATGTCGGAGCCAGGATAGCCAAGATCTTCATTGTACGGAACTTAATTCGGTCGCGTAACGTTCTTTGAACATCGAAATAAGGAGACAGAAGAAGTCGGCAAAGCTCACTTTATCAAAGAAGTCTAACTGCGCTTGTAGCAGACGCTCGTTCAGGATTTCAGCGTGTGTTACGCGAACTAAAAAAATAATGGATGACTATTCCTGTTCCGCCGGCGGAACATGTATCCTGATTTGACATTTTGTTTTTCTCACGATAGGTAATGGCTGAAGATTAGATAATCGAGAGAACGCGTACTCGCGCGTCTTTCCAACTTCAGATATTTTGATCAGAACAGGGAGACAGCAATATTTTTGCTACTCGTTCGTAATTATATATCATCGATGTTAGCAAGCGTGCCGATACTGGCACGCGCGTCAGACGCGTTTGCAATAATGGTCGATTAAAAAAAAAAAAGTCCTAATAAGGAGAATGTAATTATTATATCTGATTCCGATCACACGATCGAATCACCAGTCGCCCGACAACGACGATGCAGTTGCGCTTGCGGAAAAAACACATTTCGATATGGTTTGATAAATTCATTTTACTATCCCGAAACGCGACAGCGAATCCAACTGAAAATCGGACGACTCTAATTTCTCGACTTAGATCCGGCAATAAGAATGAATCTAGCCGTATGCGTGTCTGCAATTAGATAGTGAACGCCGACATTGTCGTAAAAAATGATAAATTGCACTTCAACATATGGCGAGTACAAATACAATATAATCGCTGGCATTTACCGATTTGATAATTCAAATGCATATTTCAAATGCATATTATAATCGTGATTTTATTTCGCAGGGGGTATAGCTAACTGAAAAAAATTATTAATTTTATATAATATCTTATTCTTATTTTGAGCAATATCGGCGTTCGTTAACGCAATGGACAGACTCTCGCGTATGTTATTACCATTTTACATTACTCATCGTTTGTGTGCAAGAACGTATAGCTAAAGCCGTTTCCACGTAGATAAGCGAGACTATTTTCTACCGCGACTAATAAAAAATATATAATTCCGGTGAGTTGTGCACACTCACGCTAAGTGAAAATTGCTCTTCGCGAAGAAGCAGAATTATAAAACGCGAGGAAACGAAATACCGATACAATTATTAATTTGTGTGATGCGAGAGAAGGACATATTCTCTCGAACGAAAACTTTACGCTCGCTTATGCATCTGGAAATGATAAGGATTTAATATTTCAATTATATGGCGATAGAGAGACCGAGAGAGATAAAGGGAAAGCATGTTGCTAAAAGGAAGAGACGCTTTCTTGGCGGCCCGCACCCCGACGTGTACACACATTTCTTAGTTAGATTAATTGGAAAAAAAAATGGAAAAAATTGGAAAAAAATAATAGAAACATTCTTATAGAAAGTATATATAAATATGTAGGAGAAAACTATTGAAAAACGATTAAGACAATTGAAAAACTAATTAAAACTGAATTTATCGCTAGAAAGCGAGATGGGTAATTTTTATTAGAGGTTGTTAAGTGTATATTTGTATTACAATTGTCACAAAAGTCGCTTTAAAAATTGCGAAAAATAGCAATGGTATATTTAGAAAAGAAACGTCGCTTGGTGCGCGCTGCCGAAGAAATTAGAAGATTGAAGGACTCGACGACGCTCGCAATCCTTCGATCAATCGCAGTGAGATGGATTCTTTCAATAATAGATTTCGATATCGCTGGTAGACTCTTTTCAAACGTAACACATGTAGCGACGTATACAAAAAAAAATGCTAAGGAGTTGTACTAACTCTCTTGTGGTAGTGACGACGATCGTCATTAACTCTGCAGTAACGTTACGTTTTCCCCAGTGGTTCCTAGTCACTGCCATACTTATTGATGACGATATCGTGAAGAGCGTGACCGGAGAGCTGCTAAAGGAAATTTTTGTCGAACAATAACGAAAAGAAAAAAAAAAGAGCAAATACATCTCGTAATGTGTTCGAGTTATTAGTTGCTAAAAGCTCTCGTGAAAAATTGGCACAAAGACTGCTGTACTGCAGGGTTTACGGGGAATCGACGAGATATCCGTTAATTAACACTGGCAAAGTAAAGCTTTATAAACTAACGTAGTGATGATAATGATGACGATAAAGTTTGAAACACTCGTTCGGAGGATTTGTTCGGGAACCGTTTCTATGTTCCATGTACAATCGTGAAGATCGAATTATTGGTGTCTGTAGAGGTACATATATTTTCTTACGGTATATGGTAATTAGCTGCGCTGCTTCGGCTCGTGAAGGGCCCGTTATCCTTGAATTGGTCATGATAAAGCAAAGAAAAAGTGAATAGGATTTATAAAATGATGATATTAGCATATTTCTATTTCGTTGAATAATATAATCGTCCAATTGGAGCATATTTAATTCTGTAATATTTAATCGCGTCATTTTGCTAAAAACTTGATCAAAAATGAGATTTATATTTACATTCACAATGAGTTGAGATGACAATTCAAATATATATATATATATATATATATATATATATAATGCACTTCTTTATTCAAACTCAAAATAACGGGTTAATTATAAGATAAAGTATTTAGATAAACTATGACCCAAGAATATGATGTGAGATTAAGTACAAGATATTTTAAAAAGTAACTTTAGATTTAATATTTTTAACTATCTCTTTAATTAATAAAATTAAAAAATTATTATATTTTGGAGTGAAACTTTGATATAAGTAAATAGTAATAATAGATAAAGGATTCACACGATTTGCGATGTGATTTTATGTGTAACAATTCAAATGCCGCATAGGTCCAACTTTACTGTAAAACAGAAAGATTCATTTTTGGACTTACAATATGTAGATTCAGAAAAATAATTCTAAAGGACGAATTTAAGGGAACGGGCGCCTCACAAAAGCTAGATGTAAAGTTTCCTTAGGTACCTATTGTTTCAATGTATGAATCGTCTATGTAAGATGCTGGTACTGTTAGCAAAAAGAAGAAAAAAAAATATGTCAACGACAAGTATGCCGAGAGAAAAGAATTTATCTCGAAATAATCCGGCCTTTCCGAAAGAAACAAAGAAAACGGAGATGAGATAGAAATAATTCGACGATCTGGCGTGTCTTTTACCAGACAGATTTCCCCAATCTGACCAATCACACAGAACGTCTTTCTAGTTAGCACATGATGACGATGATTACGAACTTGCTGAATCCACGTTCTCATGGTTCATGAACACAATAAAACAATGACAAACAATGAACATTACGCTATTACAAATATTTATTATAAATAAGATATAACAAATATAAATATATAAATATATTATATTGAATTAACGATGATTGAACAAGATGCAATTTTTTGGTACAATAAAACAAAAAGAACCAAAGTTACGTGTTTTATTGAATAATCCACCTATCCGGTCATTACATTGTTTGACATTATTTATAATAACTTTATTTGACTTATTTTCGTATACTATTATTTATATGGTATATTTAATAGAAACTGTACATTATCAATGTATTTGGGCGATTAAAGTTGAAAATCCTAATACAAAAATATTGAGATTATGATAAATTTTCGAGTTGTAAGCGAAAAATAGCTAATGATGTTTATTCTTAGTAAAAACTCGAAAGATTTAATATTGATTTAATACTGATATTTGTTCAAATAACAGAAATCAGTATTAGATAATAAATACAACTAGAATTCTAAATATCTGAAATTTTAGAAAGCGAACTTTAAAACCATTGCAAAAAACTGTTGCAAAACCAACAGGAATAATTTTGAATCACTTATTACAATGATTTACAACTTATTGTTTTTATAAGTACTGTATTACAAATACTGTAAAAATTTACTGTAAAAATTTACTGTAAAAATTTTATTATAATATTTTTATATTAAAATTTTTTATTTCAATTAATTTTTATGATATTAAAATATACGGATATCATAAATTATTATGATATTAAAATATATGGATATTATAAAGTACTTTTTTAATCCAATTTATTTAAAGATTATTATTTTTATTAGATTTGGGAACTTTTTCAAAATTTATGTTGTTGTCATTTATTATTTTTTTACAGCATTTATCGTTATTTTTTTATATCTAAAATTTTATACGACTTCTATTCTATTATTTATGTTTACCTAAAGAAGTTGCCTAAATTTCAGGCGACTGGTATATCTTCCAGTTTTCCGAAATCTTAATTAAGGTTTCGTGTAATAAGACACTATAAAGTGTCAATCGATAATTTATGTATCTATAAGTTGTATTTTATAAGTCCTTCATATTGTCCGCATAACAAATTTATAATTACATACAAGCCGGGATTAAATATTCATTTTATTTTATATTATATATTTGTTCATTAATTTCAAGATAACGAATGTATAAAACATCATGTTTATTTTTAATACCTTTTTATGCTGATTTAATATGCGCGCATTCTCAGATATACAAAATTCTCACGGATCCGTTATCTCAATTTAAGATAAATAATTTCAGACTCACCGACTGACGCGCAGCAGCGGAGTAATTCTGCAACGTTGACTACGTTGATTCTGTAACACAAATACAATATTAAAATTAAAACAGCATTCTAAACAATCAATATTTTCTAAACTTATTACGTCCATTAAATTTTTTATTCGTTTTCAATACTTATGAAAATAATTATTTTGAAAACCGAAACAAACTCATTATAAGAATAATAATCTTATAAATAATTTTATAAATAATTTATAATCTTATAAATTTTTATGAAATTTTAGAATTCCTTTTTTTCTCTATTATTTTGCATTCACCAAAATGGAATAATTTAAATAAAATGGGAAACATTATTTTTATACAAATAAAAAATATTTACCGCAAGTTGCTCCGCCGATGCCTGATGCCTCTCCTAGGCCTCTTCCTCCTCTCAGGATTTTTGGATGATCAGGATGTCTCCTTCTCGCATTGCACTCGCTCACAAAAAACACTCGCGGAAACACTCGCGAAAATTATTCGCGAAAACAATGTCGATCACGCGATACTTTGCATGGCATTTCTGACACTCTTTTTTATAATCGAAACGATAAAATAACATGAGAATAACTGTCTTGTATTATAACGAAAGAGTAAATTGTGAAAGAATAAATGACTACGCCAATACATAAACTATAAACTAATACAGTGCGATTAGTATCCATTTTTATCAATATAGATAAACTTTAATCTCGATTTAATTTATTTATTATTTTTTTCTTAATTTTTAGAATTAAAAGAAAGAGTAGATTTAGTAGATTAAAAGATAAAAGTAGATTTTAAATCGAGATTAAAATTAATTTATATTGATAGAAATGGATATAGAGTAACACAAAATTAAATATGTTTAATTACAGTATATGTTAATTAGATGCTTTATCATGCCACCTAATTCAATTCCTGTTAATTCATTCTGTGATCATAACAATAAATATCAGATTCAAAAGTAATGTCCAAATTAACTCTGATTCCTCAATACAACGCGAGTCAAATTAATAACTGAATTAAACGAGTCATCTGAAAATGTGCAAACGATATTCGCTATTATCCACGCGATATATCTGTGAATAATTCACGCATCGTTAATTCATTATCAATATATTACGCTTCTCCGTTTTACTAATTATTTTATTCAGCGTTTTGTTCGTTACTATATTCCATGTATACCATATTCTCAATCCCCAGGAATATCGAACTGAATATGTTTAAGTTGCCAGAAAATTAAAATAACGCGGTATATGTATATATACAGATATAAACATTGTTTACGATGATCGTATTTCGAGACGAAAACAGACAATAACAAAGTCACCGGCGAACGTAAACAAACGATTGTGCGCCGACAAGAAACATGAGTATATATTACATTTTGTTATGCAAATTAAATCCAAGCTATTGATTGAACCTACTTAAAATCTGACGAGCCGTTAGTGAGATCCGATAATTAATAATAATAATAATAATAATAATAATAATAAGATGAGCTATTCGCCGACTCGTCACATAGTATTTCGGTTGTGGACTTAACACCCAAGACATTACCGTGTCTCCTGATTATTTTACAAAGTTTTCAACACGTAGTAGAAGAAACGTACGTCGAATTCCGCGAATATATCACTCGCGGTTTTCATTATTTAATATTCAATATATATTTCGTAGTTTACGTATCATGAACTTTGCAAAATTATACTTCTAAATATTAATAAATTTTAAACGCGATGCAAGATACATATACACATATAATCGGAAGCTATTAAATATATAATTACATCGACCGGAGTATTGCGAGAAATTTGAGAAATTTTTTTCCCGCGCCACGTTACGATTTCGATTTCTACTATGAGAAGATAAATCGCACGAAGTATCCGATTTTGTAATTATATAATCATAATAATTTCATATAATAACATTAACTTAAACATTATGTTATGTTACAAATCATAATTGCACGTGGTTAATTGCGAATGTTCATCTCGCGATTGAAAAACCGCTAATTTATAAAGAATAATGGCATACGGCAAATTAAAACAGCGTTCTTCAATTGTTCTAATCAATATTTTATAAGTTAATTCTTATCATTAAACTTTTTATTCGTGACAATTCATGATTCGTTGCTAATTCCCTCCTTATCTATCGCGCTCACGTCGAAAAGTTATCACATTTTACGAAGCGGCGCGCGACACCACCTCCCCACCCGAGCGTCGCCATGCGAATGTCGGCGGACAGAGAACGCTGTGAGCTACGCACTGTATACTGCGCATCACGTACTGCGCATCGCGCTTCGCTCACGGCGCACCGTTCACCGCGCATCGCGTACCGTTAAGCATATGTTTACAATATTTAGAAAGGAACATATGTAAAAAGCGTTTTTGGTTATATTGAATCTTGATCATCTCTCCGGTTAATGATGTTAGTGCACTTCTGCTTTTTTCATTCTTCCTTTTTCTAACGCTGGAATTCTACATATGTCTATCTCATTTTAAATGCAGAAAGCACAATATGACGGCATGATTCAGATCAAACTTGTTGCCATCGAAAATGCTATAAATCAATTTTATTCATCAAAGATTCTTCTTTAGATTTAATGTTATACTTAATTGTTTTTTAATGTAATTAATTAATTGTATAAACTTCTTTTAATTCATTTTGTTCTTTGAAAAATTAGATCCGATGTTCTGTATAATTGTTCGTTCATTAATATAATTAAATAATTAATAAAGCTTTTATTAATACGATAAAACTTATCTGTTAACTATCTCGCTTTTGTGATAGGGAAAAAGTAAAATAATTCTATATTTTTCTGTTTCAAAGTTTATGCCTCGAGTGACATAAAATTGTATACTATTAATGGAGCAAAAAAATAATGAAAAAATAACGCAATATTTTTCGGGATTATTTTAATTTCCTTATTTATAATTGTATAATTGATACATAATTTTATTTTTCTGAAACGAGTATAAAATAAATATTAATAATAAATCAATTAATAATATAATATAAATAAATCAAATACATAAGTGCTTTTTCGATCCAATAATTGTGCTTTTTAAATAAATATCTGCAATGGTTTATTCTGCAATATATCTAATAGCCTAGTTAAATTAAGTGGAACTGCGTGAAATAAAATAATCAAATTAAATTTACAATATGAAATGTTACATATGACAGCTTTTCAATATTTCATATTAAAGATAAGAGTTATTTGTCAAAGCAGATTTTTCACGATTTGATGAGAAACAAAATATATGATGGAGCAAATGAAAAAATTATCAATTATTAATTCATATAAAATACTCATTTATATAACAAAATATGAAAATCTATAACAAATAATAACAGATAAATATGCATGTAAATATGATTCTGAAAGATCTCTACATTATCAACATTTTATATGTATTTTTCCATCGATTTTTTTCTATAAATTTTACTTGACAACAATCATATTTTATGATTTTTGTTTCAAATCGACACTCAATTCCGTTGTACAATTTTATAATTTTTATTATTATATTTTCAAAATTACAAAAGAATTTTAATTAACTATAGAATTTAAAGATTCATAGAAATACATCTGACTTTTTTACATCATACATATTCTCGTAGTTTGAAATTAAATTTCAAATATTATGAGCATGTTGAGATCAGATACTCGTTCGTATAATTTACATTATGTTAAATCGTAATTCAAAACACACCTTCCCAGCTTATCATACAAGTTTCAAGATCGACTGGCGGAATGAACAGCGTGCTTGCTAACCGACGGATAATTCTTCTTTTTCTTTCATTTAAAAATTTTGTATTCATAATATTAAAAATTGATTCAAGATTCGGACGGAGAAAAAATTAACCAATCGGATCGATCGATTGACCGAAATAACCATTGCGATTAGTCAACGTCCCCCTCCCCTCTCTCATCAACAAGATCACGGCTCGAGTTCCTGAAGGTTTAAATGGCCATAATTCGAAACCGGATTAACACAGGTCAAATCGATAAGGAATAATACAAATTCGAAAGTTATTTACGCAAAGTCAAAATTCGAAAACAAAGAAGGGAATGATTTTTATGTTGTGTAATGACGCAACATAAAAATTAAATACGTCCGCCCCAATGTGATCCGTGAGTACTCGCTACCGACGGATAATTCGCGAAGAATCGTGGAGAATCGTGGAGCGCCGTCGGATTGCCGCGGGGGGCGCGGGCGCTCGGCGCTCGCGCGGCGACAGTCGGCGACAGTCGTGTCGGGACCACCGGGCGGTGTGGATGTTATTTCGCGTATCTCGCGTGTCAACATCGCCGTCTTGCTCGCATCGTACATATATATACGTGCGTATGTGACACTTGACGGCCGCTGTTCGCGTAGAGACATGCTGGAGAGACGCTGAGAGAAATATATATATCTATACACCTGTACATCCTGTATACACGCGCGACGCATTCTCCGCGTACGTGAATCCATCGCGCCGATCATCGCGATCGTCGTCGCGGGTGACTTTTATCGTTACGCGTTCCGCGCGCGCTTCTTCACGCACGGTCGCGATCGCATTACCGGACCGTCATCGTTCGTTCGCCGAGTTCTGCGACCGATCGACCGGTCACTCGCTTGTCCGCCCGCGCCCGCCTGCCCGTCCGTCCGCTCACCCGTCGCGAGGAAGAGCTGCGGATTCCAATACGGAGTACGGAAGCGCACCAGCGTGTCTGTCTCTCGCATGTTCGAAGATATCCAGGACTGAGTGCCGTGTAACGTGTTGGAACATTTTGCATCGGGAGAGCGATTTCGATTCATCGACAGCGCGCGGAGCTGGGCGAGGAGTCACCGCGATCGTCACGGCCACCACTTCCACCTCCACCGTCGCCGCAGCCGCCGTCGTCGACGTCGCCACCGCGAGGAAGTGAGTAAACACTTTTTGCATCGCTTCTTTTTTATTTCCCACATTCTCGCCGTTCGTAGGAGCCGAAGCGCGTTCCGCAGCCTCGCTGCAGTTTCGATTTTCGCGATATCGCTCCTTCCTTTTTTCTTTCCTCCGCCGCAAAACGGAAGGCGGAAGTGAAGAGGGACCTCGGATTCTCCGTGGAATTGCCCGCGTAAAAATACCTTTCCACGGATGATTGCCGAATGTGCGCGCCACGACCGCTTTATTAGGTTCTCCGTCGGCGACACGTCGGAGCGAGACGTCGCCGTCGCCGTCGTCGTCGTCGTCATCGTCGTCGTCTTCATCGTCTTTTACTCGGGTCTACGCAACCGTTAAGTCGAGCGGTGCCTTTCGATTATCGGTAATGAGATGCGTACCAGCGCTTTCATTGGCTGTAGCGATCGTTCGCCGTCGTCGGTCGGATCGCTAATGACGCGGGACGTTTCGATCCCTGGCGTTTGTCGCGAGCGAGCGAGCGAACGACGACGAGCAATGCACTCGTCGAATGCACACCGAATTATTTCTCGTTATATCACGATTTTCCCATGACTCCTATCACTTTGAGAATTTTCTCGAGACAGAACCTTGGTTTGTCTGTCCGCTCTTACTTTCAATGTGCGTACGCGATTTTCTCTTGCGGAAAGACAAAAAGCAAATAAAAAGTCTCCGTGTATAGAAAATAGAAGGAAAAAGGAACTAGACAGAAAGAATCTTCGATAATTCTAAATCCGAGTTCATCATCGATCGCATCCAAGATATTGATCATATAATTTTTTTTTTTTTAGGACGGAAATATTAAAAGAGTGAAAATTTTTGCTATTAAAGATAATGGAAACAATTTTCTCTTTTCACCCTCCGGCTTAGGAAAAAAGTTACATGATTGGTATCCGGACGTAGTCGTGCGATCGATGATGAACTCTGATATGGGATTATCGAAGCCGAAAAAATGTTTTCTTTATCTAGCTTCTTTTTTTCGATTCTTTATACGCAGAAATTTTTTATTTTATTTCTTCCCTCTTTGTCTTTCCGCGAAAGAAAAGCAGATATACGCATATTGAAAGTAAGAATAAAGAGACCAAGGTTCTGCCTCGAAGAAATTTTCAAAGTAATAGCATCGACTTGCAATGATCTCAAATTCGATGATTAAATTCCATTTGAAAATTCCTCGCGGAGAGCTATGTATATTTTTGTACCTGAGGAAGGAGAAAAATCGGAGGAAATGTGTGCGCTAATTTTTACATAAGCGCTTAAGGGCATATAAGGAATTCCCCAACTTCCGAGTAGAATTTGAAAAATTTAGACTTTGCTTAAAAAAAAAATACGTAATTTTTTCTTCTACTTCAAGCTTTTTTGTACATAACGTTTATGTATATAATTACATCTAATTGTTTATTAATATCTTCCACAATTAATTTTTTGTATCAAGAAAATACAGAAAAGGATAGGAGAGAGAAAAGAGAATGGCATTTAAAGTGCATATTTCTGGCGTTTATTCACAGTGTTTTCGACACGTGTTTATTATCACGTACGTGATTCCTTAGATATGATTCCTTAGATTGTGGATCGGATTTGACACGTATGTGAAATCTTCGTATGCATGTGTAGTAAAAAACATTTGTATTTCGCATTCAGCGCCGGACGTTCAGTTGTGAGTTTTGCCGCTATAATGGCACTTTGCTAGTTTTCCTGATAACGCGTCAATGAAAACTGGAGCGGTTGCATTAAATGCATGAATTGTATATGAGACTGATTTTTCGCACATATCGCGAAAAATCTCTGAAAACAAAAATTAAAGCACGGATCGAAGCGGTACAAATTGAAATCTCTTTTCTCAAATACGTTCGTTAAATGTAAATAAAGAGACGATATTATCGATTGAATTATTTCGATTTTATTCTGTGTTTTTATTATTTTTATTCTTATTCAAAATTTGAAAATCGTAAATGTGATCTCAGATTCGCGCTCGTTTCAACGAGGTGTGAAATCTTGCTGCTGTAAGCTAATGGAGCACGTATCCCATCAATTACGAGATTGTCGACGCTCGTTAGTGTTAAATCAGCTGGCATTAACAGAGATAATGTCACTCTTTGTAGATGACACGGTTCTTATTTTCGATATATCGTGTCACGTGCAAAATATCGAGGGGTCCTCCGTTCCCCGTTAATAACGCTATTATTGCGTAACGGTTATTGCGTCGTTAAGATATTTAATCAAAAAGACGATAGCGATATTTTTCTCGAAAAAATTATATATGCCACATCTCGCAATATTACGATGGCATTGGGAATTTACCGTATCTCGAAAACCGATCCATACAGCTTCCTTTAGGTATTTTCTCGCGATATCGAATTTATCTTTGAGTGAGAGAGGCGTCGTGCGATACGGAAACGCGCTTAACTCGCTTTTGAAAGAAGCGTCCGCCTTATTTCGATTCCGGGGTGTTCGAGTATCGATTGAGTGTATCCGGGATGGCGGGTTCGACGGGTTTTCATCACGCGCGGAGTTCTCCGTAAAACGGATATAATGCTTCATTGACCGGCATGGGTCGAACTCGGCGAATCCGCAAGGGTTAATGACATCGCGCGTGAATTTTGCTTCCTTCTTTACGTGTTCCGGGTTGAGATAAGAGCGCGTTGAGTGACGTTTAGTGTGCTTCATTCAGTCAGACAGCCGACGGCAAAGCACTCGATTAAACGAGCAATATCGCGATCGCGCGAATCGATAAAAAAGATTCGTCCCTCCGTTTGCCACGAATCCGTACAAATCCGTAAGATAAACAGATATATTTCCAATTCGAAATTATAATTATTATTGAATAATGGAATGTTTCATCTGGTGAGCCTTACGGGGAAATGAATCAATACTCGGAAAATACGCAATGTTCTGCGATTCTGACACATAACTTTGTACGCATAATTTCACAGACAAGGAAGAACGATTCACGAAACGGTAGATATAATACGTACGTGAAAGATTGACGATTTTTACGTTATTGGTCACTCGGCAATTTTTAGAGCGGCACATACTCGAGCGTTACGGCCTCGAGGCTGTGGTTGATTTCAAGGATGATCAACTCAAATGGAAAGGACATCGCACTATACGAATAAATATATCTCGCTTAACAAGTTCAAAATTAGTCTTCCCAGTACAATGTGCCCCGACGCGGCTTCCTACCGGCGATCTTTATTTTTTAATCGGACAGTATTTTCAGTTCGCTCAAGACATACGATCTCAAAAATATTCTTGGAAGAGATAAAAAAGAAAACGAGAGGAACTTTTTTTTTGAACGAGGAAAAAATGAGATTAATTCGGTATTAATTCGATTCTTGTGGAGATGTATAATGTATCCGAATGCATCACGCAAACCGGATACGCAGCCGGCCGATATTTATGCCTTCGAATCAATATCTTGCTGAATTATTAGCATAATAATATTACGTCGGTGAAATATCACGTAATATATCATGTTGCAAATTTTGAGAACGACGTGACGGAGAAATGATCTTCCGGCGAGAATGAAACTCTGCCGGATCTCATAACCAGTTGTGACATACCGCTGTTTCTCTATTGAGCTCTTGCGTAATTCATGAAAACTCGATATCCTCTTGTATGAAATTAGACGCCGCGCATGGCTTTTGGGGCCACTCGGTAATCCTTGGGGTCAAGGTGTGTCTTGGTCTGTCACGGTGATGCGTCAGATTGAGCCTCAGTTTCCAGTTAATGCATCGCGCACTGACGACCCTGAGATGCAAGCCTGTTTGCATCCATGACGATAGACAGAGAGGCGCGGACGAACAAATAAATTACGTTCTTCGAGAAAAATAAAATGAATTGACAGCAAGCGTATCGCGCATTAAGAAAGAGTTACTTGAGACTATTCAGTCTCAAGTAGCTCTAGAGACTATATCGGTCGGTAAAAAAATACTTTATATTCTCTCGATATCTTGATCAATTTGCCAATCTTCGCAGCGCGTAAACGGAACGACGTTTTAATTATGTTGATATCGAGAACTATTTATCGAGAAGTTATATAATATATTTAATAGCGATTTCTCTCAGTAAATCTTGGCAATTTAATGTCGGCGCACCTGACTTATTAAACGGAAAGTTTCCAGTTGCATCCTATTGTTCTTGTCAATGTATATGTATTCTGCGCTCTAATACGCTAATGAAACCTTTTTTATAGCACCGCGGAAAATTCTGTAAGAATTACACGATTATTTTTACGCTGTGCATGTATATATTACGCGTGGTACAACGCGTTGGGATCGTATTAGATGTCGTTTAATAGAAGCGTTTTATTCGCTGAACAACGGTAGAACAGATAGAATTGCATGCCCCTTTACATATTGCGATGCATCGATACGGTTTCATTAGACGATATTGATAGTCAATTGGCGGTTTATTGTCCGACCACTATATCATTTGCCAAGACGAAGCGAGTCTTTATTTGAGCCAATCTGTTTCATTACATTGCAACTCATGTAGTCCCTGATGTTTTTACGAAGCATCACGTAAACACACGAAAAATTAAAGTCCATGCTTTGCGGAATTTAAAATGGTAAAATCGGTGTTGGAATATATGAATTAAAAAAAGAATGAAATTACAAAATTTTTAAAATGATTTTAAATCGGTTTTAATAATAATTAATAATATAGTATATTATTGTTTATTATAGTATATTATTATTAATAGTACATTATTGCACAGAAACTTAATAGGACAAATATTTCTTAAACCACAAGTATGATATTGAATTCGAAAAAAAATGTATTAAAATAACATTTTTTATAAATATATAAATAAATGAAACAAAAAGATAGAAAATTTTCCTATCTTTTCGAACGAATTTCTGTTGAAACAAATGATGACATGTTGCATTGTATTGGACTTGAAGGGGTTCTCGCAATACGTGTAATATCATCTGCTCATGGCAGCTATTGTTTAAATAATATTTTAATATAATGGCGGGAGAATAGAGAGAGAGAGAGAGAGAGAGAGAGAGAGAGAGAGAGAGAGAGAGAGAGAGAGAGAGAGCGCTTAAACTGATAACTTTTTTTTATGCTGTATAAAAAATAAATTGCACATTGTATTATTAGCGATTAGATGTTACAATTTTATCTGATAATTGATCATAAATTATATTATTAAAAAAATTATTACACAGTCGTACCGACAATTTGAATATACGTATGTGTTTACATGTTTATTATTTTTTTAATACATCCTGTTTTTTAATGACGCCAATATCCGCTATTTATTTCCATGGTTTATATTAAACTAGATTTATATTTGTAATAAGCTAAATAGAATTTACTTTCTGGTAAATGTCTTATATAAAAGATATAAAATTATAAATATTAAATTATAAATATTAAATTATAAATGTTTCATTATGTATTTATAATTTTATAAGTTTATAAACACATAATGAAATTGCTGGAAAATTATAGGTAATTTATATTGCTAAGATTATTAATTAATATTTGTAATTATAACATTTAATAAATGTTTTAATGATTACATCAACATTAATTATTACTGGTATAGTTTGGATGAGATAATTTCACATTTTCATGATCAAAAAGTTCAAATTTCAATTACTGTGGCATCTATGAGATATTTAAAGTGATATTAATAATTATCCATTAAGATAAATTTTTAAGATCTTTATGTATTTTGATACAAAACTGACTTTGCAGATTTTATTTCGTACCAGCTTATTCCTTTTCAAAAATAATAATTTCTGAGAGACATTTATAAGTTTGCGATATTTTCGCATATTAGGAGAAATTGATTAATTTTTTTTTACGTAAGGTTGGCAAATATTAATATAAATTAATTGATATAAATAGTAAAGAAAAACAATATAAAAATTCAATATAAAAATTCAAACAATATAAAATTCTTCTGTTACTATTAGGTTTGAGAATTATAAAATGTAATCGCATATCTCGTGATGATAAAACTTCCTTGGTATATAATGTAGTGCTCATTGACTTCTGCGGTTGAATTTATTTATTTTATGACTGAAACTCACAAAGTAAGAAAGAGACATACATGATTCTTTCGAATAGCTTTTCTATGAATGACGTCTAAAAATAGCGCGTCATACATCTGTGAATAAGATAACAAACAGAAGATATATGAGCAGTTGCTAATTTTTGTTTTTTTTTTTTTTTACTAAGAAATAAACATGTTATGTCTTACATTTTAAATATACAATGCAGATTTTTAACTGTTTTATTATTTTTTAGAAAAAACGCACGTTTTAATCAGACACATATATAAAAATATTCTCGATATATTTTACTTTCCGATAAATATAAATAAAATTTTATCACGCTTTATACGATAAAAACGTGAAGATAAGTATGATATCTAGTAAACAAGAATTTAATTAGAACTAATAAATAATTATTAAAATTAATAATTATTTTTAAAAAATCAAGTATTATTGATTATCTAAGTCTCATTATGTTTTTTTATTTTCTCCCTGTGGAATCTAAATTGTATTTCGGTCATATCACAATGGTTGTCAGTATCAGGACTTGTTTTATTGATTTCCTGTAAAAGTGAACCTGACGGTTGTGCCCACGGTTATGGTTGTTTATGTGGACGTTAAGGTTAAGGGTCAATTTAATTTAAAGAGTAGAGCTCGGACAAAGTCTGCCTCTGTTCGAAGATACTCGATTAAAGTAAATCAATTTATCGGAAAGCCGTATCACGATTTGTCGGTAGATTATTTCCAGATGATTGCGACCGATTTCATATAGAATTTTCTTTCGCTATGCAACATATAACGCGATATCTTATCTCTCTTGTCAATCAAATGAGAAGATTCGACGAGAAGATTTTAACCTTCCAGATAATTTAAAGATTTGCAGTTATGGAAATTGCTGTATTAAGATCTTTATTTAGTATCGAATGCATGATACGATTCTTTATATTATTTATCTGCTATAATGCCTATGTTTTATATATCAGATAAGAATCAAATACACATTTAACATTTGCCTTGAATAACGTCTCAGATGTTCGAGCGAAGGAAATTAGCACAGTGTTGCAGGAGCGCTTCTATCCGGAAACAAATAGCTAATTGCCACGCTCGACAAACTTCGAGTAATTTTAGTCTCAACAGAGAGATTGTCGTGTGGAATTTCGCGTTAATAATAGAGACGAAAGGAAAAAATCTCATGACCCGATTACGCATCGTCTCAGATCTATTAGACGGATAACTTCATCTAGCAATTTACGATGGCACCATTGAGCAATTAAGTCTCGTTCGTCGATTGCGACTCTATGTTATAGTATGTTATATTTCTGTGTTATACTTATATGGTATACTTCTGCGTCCAAATATTTCTAACAGTCTATAAAATAGCAATTTTTCACGTAATTCTTTTTCTTTCCAAAAATTTCTATTCGTGATCTTACTTTGGCGAATTTAATGACAAATAGTACGAGCAATGCAAAAGTGTGCGGTTTACGAGAGAAAAGATTTACGAATGTAATATTAAGCGAACACAATTAGAAAAATATTTAGACATTCCGTTTAAAGAGAATATACAATGTTTATTGTTGCATTTTTGCGTTATGAAAAGCTTTATTCCCATACTTTCCATTCTTATTCCTCGAACTGCATGTGCGTTTCTTGAACAAACAATGATGGAACAATATACGTTCCCAAGAAAATCCTTTGGGCGATTGCAATCTGAGAGCTTGCTGAATTACTTTTTTCCTTTGATGAAAAAAATATAAGATCAATAATAAGAACAAATATATATTTCAACAAATATTACATTTTTTCAATTACATCATATTTATAACTGACATTAACTTTTTGAATTAACAGGGAGTTTTTAAGCGTTTCAAAAATTGCAAAAGTACATCTAATAATAAATATTAAACTGTCCATTTAACATTTAAGACTTTACTGTTATTTCAATTATATGTATAGATGTTATCATTGCGAAATGAAAAGAAGGAAAAATACGTTTATGTAAATAATACATATATATTTCTTCTGGACGACGAATAATCCGATCGGAAATAATTCTGATCATCTATATATTTTACTTCGATTTTCCCTAATATTAATAATAAATAAATTATAAATATAATTTATATAAATTATCTCTTCTCAGATATATAACCATGAATAATTCACTCGGCTAAAGCGGCCAGCTCGGGAGTATCTCCGACTTCGAGGCAACGAAAGAGACTGAGGATTACGGCATCGAGATGGGAGAGCTTCTAGGATCCGCGAGTTTCCTTCACCTCGGCGACATCGTCAGCCTCTACGCCGAGGGAAATGTGTCCGGATTCCTCTCCACGTTGGGGTAAGTGAGAGACGAGAAAATAATAATACAATTTCCAAGGAAATTATCGGCGCCTTAAAGGGGAGGCGCTCATTATTTAATTATGTTGTAACACGGTGAGAAATTCCTTGGCATAATCTCCGTGCCGCGAATATTTTCATCCTTTAGCTTCTCGCGCGAGAAAACGACGGTAGGAACTTTTGTTTGATGTTTACTCCTTCGAAGAGAGCCAAGACGTACGTTTACGTAGAGAGAAAACATCAAAGAAATTTTAGACTGCGTTCAGCTGCAGCGAATCGTATGCGGAGAGTTGATAATAATCTTTCGGTGATGCTCTCTAGATGCATTAAAGAGTTTTAATTAAAAATATATTTTATGGTATGTGGCAAAGCGAAATAGTTGGCACAATTATTAAATAACAAAGTATGGTAAAAAATCAGAACATTTTTTTAGTAGATTTTTGCAGAATTTTTTTCACACAGAATTAAATTTTTTTTATAAATGTAACATTCGTGAAAATTTTATGTTACTTGTTATGCGGAAACGTATTAATACAGCAAATGAATTCAACTTAAAGTTCATTCTGTAATCAGATCGTCATATAAGAATTATGTTACGTTTTCTAAAGTTTCGAGTGCACCGGCGCCTATCTCAATAATTTACAGCATCAGACAGCTTCAAAAGCTAGACATTCTTGTAAAATCTAGATTTCATTCACATTCCAAGCAACGAGTTCTGACCTTAGATATTTATCTATTCAACTCTATTCAACTTATCATTTCCTTGGTTTTCTGTATCATTCCGTGTTTTCAAGGATACTAGTTTTACATTGAAAATTGTAGTCGAGACTTCTTAAATTACATCTTTAAGATTTTCAGTACATATATTTGTATTATTACATACGAACGACATTCACAGAAAGTATACTGAGACTAAATTAATTATAATGTTGAATATTGATGTTTTATATTATAAGAGTTAATGTTTCTCGATAAAGTGACATCTTTATTGTTATTTAAAAATAGCTCTGTTCATTAAAAACGTGTCACTGACTCTTGTAAAGAATATGTAAAGATGATATGTAGATTTTTTTAATATTATGTAATATAATGGAAGCAGAAGAGGAGACTTTATGCTCTTTTAATATAACGAGGCAATTGCATAACGTTATCATACATTATCATGATCATACAAGTTTCATACTATAACACTTGATAGTATGCTGCTACCTTGATATTATCTCCAATTAAAAACAATAATAATACTCTTACCTATTATGTTACGTGTATTTGCGTTTCGTGTTCAGCTCGTGCGGATTTTAATGATATAATGGCTTTATAAAAGTTCATACCGGATTCATATCAAAGTACTCTTTTCTTTCACGCAACAAGTGCTGCACTCAGAAGTTATATTAGAGATTATATCCGCTAGATTATACTCGCTTACATTTGTTTTTTCGTCACCCACTGCTTCGACAGAAAAAAAGATTGCGTTTTATGTGCATTATATATTTTAGTCAGCTCGCACATATTAACGGAAGAAAACTTTTTTAGATGAACTTTTAAATTATTTTTTTTTTCAGATAAATCATCTATCCCAATTTTGTTTTTCAATTTTAAATATTAATGATTGAAGCGAAAATAATGTTAATAGTTAAAAAAAATGATTGTTTTATAAAAATTTATAAAAGAAGAATTGTGAAAGCACTTTGGATATTATAATTTTATATAAATAAAATATTGATATATTAGAATTACGATTTATATTTAACATAAGCAGATATAATGCATTTACTATATAATATATTTTTAACATTAAAAATTGAAAAATTAAATATTGATTTCTTATGAAATTTTAGTAAAAAAAATTTGATACAAATTGCACTTTTTACATTTATATATGTTTTACGATTTAAACTTGCATTTTCGTGTAACAAAATTCTTTTGCATATTTATGCGTGAAACACTTTTACGAAAATTTATAAGGAAGTGTGATTATCACGTCACACATGTCGTGTAGAAATTCTACAACGTTATCATCGCCGAGGGAAATCGATTTCGTCACCTGACTCTTTCAAGTTTTTTCCTCTGTCGCGCGTTAATTACAGCTTGATATTCTTGATGCGCGTTCAATCTGTTTGCCGGCGATTTTAAGGAAATTTATAACCGTATATACATTTAAAACCGTATATCGCGCGATATCGCGAGTTTCCTTCTCGCCGAGAAGTCGGTATATCCGAAGGTGTAAAAGTTTTCTTCTACGTTAGACTTGAGGGAACGGCATTAAAGCGAGCAAGCAAGCGAGCGAGCGAGCGAGCGAGAGAGAGAGAGAGAGAGAGAGAGAGAGAGAGAGAGAGAGAGAGAGAGAGAGAGAGAGAGAGAGAGAGAGAGAGAACCGTGCATGAAGGTCCTACGTCAATACGGTGTTTCGCGCAGGCAGGCGTATTATTAAATTCGCACCTGCGTATAAACCTCGCGATCGATGAGCAATTATTTTACCCGACTTTAGCAACGGCATCGCCGTGTGGATGTGTATTACCCGCGCACTGATGAACCCGACGAGCCGACGTCACATGGACACCGGGTAATAAGGCGAGATCCGAGCTCTTTGTAATCCCGACGTCGCCGATCTCGCGTACTCAACTGCGCAGATTTTCCTCAAAAGGGTACGGCGCGCGCGGCGTTAAAATATCTTCGAGCCGGTACCCTCGATCTTGTCCTGATTACGAACTGATAAAATAAACGATCGGAGAACACGAGCGCGCGCGCGCGATCTCCATAACGGCCGTGGTAAACGTTGATTTTTGCATCGATTACAGCTAATATGAATATAACGACCATCGCCGCCGTCGCCGGCGGAATATAGAGTAGTTTGCACGATGTTTCTCTTTTCCTTCTCGCCAGCGGGGCTACTTACGGCGCATGTTTAAAAGCGCACTGGAAAATTGCTTTTTTAGCGGCCAAAAAAAAAGCGATTCTACATACACTGTTCAGCAAACATTTGTAAAGTCGGAGTATTTCAGCTTGGCCGGTGTGCCTAGTGGCCATGAAAAGAACGAACTGGTTTAACTGCAGTATTTTAAAATACATTCTTTGTTATTATCCACTACGCGATATCTAAAGAGGTATCTTGGAAATCAGCTTTGTTAAAAATAATCCGTAATCTGTTACGTATGCCCGTCCAGTTGTTGATTCATGTTTCTGCTGAATTCTCACATAAGCGCAGAGGATTAAAGATATAAACCGTGCTGCTTTAACATTTTCCATAATCTGCATCTTCGCTAATATTATCACAAGATTTATCCCCTCGGATTTTGCACAGTGGCATAAAAATGTATGCAAAAATAGCGGCATAAAAATGTATGCAAAAATAGCGGCATAAATTGTGTGCAGAATTGTGTGAAACGAATCGACCATGTGTTTAATGTGATGGATACATACGTGATCGATTGATTTCTCCAGGCGTATGTATATTTACACCATAATGCAATTTGCAATCCATGTGGAATTGACCTTCGACCTATCTGTGACGTCGCTTTTATTCCTTTTCTTCCATTCTTGTCGCTTTTGTCGAATGTCATTTACAAGCGGTTATCCGATTTTTTGAACTCGTCTTCCGCGAGATTGATAATCCCGCGGAAATAAATATCAACCGAATAATACAATAGATAAGATAGAATAGGCGACAGCGCGATGTCAAGTTAAAGAGTTAGACAAGCGAGCGTTGTATTCGTCGTGGAGCGTTTAAATTTTCGACGTGTCAGTTACACGCGGAATTTCACCGATCGTGAGAGAAGTCGCGTTGCGCGCGACGTAACATAAAATTTCGGACGTTTGGGAGTGACGTGTGGGAAGGAGAGAAAGAGAGAAAAAAATGGGGGAAAAGAAAAAGGGGGGATTTCGTATAATGGATCATGCATGGGAGCTTCGCGTGTTCTCTCGAAACCGCGGGCGTGTATTTTCGGACAGAAGTTCTCCCATCATTTGTTCGGAGCCCTGACGAGCCCTCGTAACTCGCGGCTCTTTGCACGGGCTTTCAGAGGCTTCGCTCGTACTTTATCGTCGTTTGATGCTGCGAAGCACTCGGGGTAAATATCCTCTCGACGATCTGCGGAAGGAGCAGCAGGAGTCCATCCATTAAATGTTAACGCCTCGATGTTATATCGCGGACATAGGTTGCGCACGTTTCGCCAAAACTGCTGAAATCGTGCGCTCATGAATGAAATGCTCTCGCCGAAAAGAAGCGGTTAGGAGCGGATTTAGGAGAGTATCGTTTCTCCGATTTTCGCGCGTATCCGTACGAGATAGAAGCCAAAATTATCAACTTCGTATTTATATCTCTGTGCAAACAGAAGATTTTCAGAGTCTTATAAGCTTTAGATAACAATGTTGGTCGAACTTGAAAAGTTCCGTATACGATTTGAAAGAATGTAACGTGTTTTTTTGCATGTTGCCTATCTACATTGCAAAAGAGTAATTTTAAGGAATAAAACGTTTATATAAAATAATTGTTTTCACTTCAACCGAAGTTTTATGTTATTTTTATAAATCTATTGAATGGTCTGTTTCTTTATTCATAGTTTTTTTTTAATCTATCACGTTCGTGGTTTTGAATGCATGCTTTTTTCTGGAAAAAAAGAAAAAAAATCTCTTTGAGCCCGCGTCATTTCGTTTCTCAGCTGCGGATAACAAAGCCCGCATCAAAGCTCGTATGCTTTAGGTTTGATCGAGGACATTTTCATTGACTACGGCTTTTTTTAACCCCCTTAAGCGTTTAGATTTATCGCGATTGCACGCAAGGACCGTGTATGCAAACATGCGACGAGGGACGCCTTGCGTGCCGCCTTTCACTTTCCTAATTATCATGTTCCGTCACAACGTGATGTGGCTACGAAGTCGATCGGGATGAGAGATCGTGGAGTTTCGGATGCTGGCCGTGCGATCTCCGGCGCACGCTAATGAAAAGGCCCTAATTTGTGGCTCGATAAACGTCGGCGCATGAAATCATTGATAATACCTGTCGCGGCTATCCACGGCCTGTGGACGTGCTTTAACTTCGGGCCAACGACATCGATGACGGGACTATTTCCAGAAACGCGGTTATAACTGGAATAAAATTGCCCTTATTTTCCGCAAAGCAGATTGCAATCTCGTTAAATTCACGGTGGCATTAGAAAACAAAAGTTTGTAGAGCTTGTACGACGGGGGTACGACGGGGGTACGACGATCGATTTCTCATAAATCAGCCAAATTGGCACCTAGCCGTTGAGTATAATAATTTACAGATTAGTTTCTTGCGATCGAACTCATAAAGATTTCATTCGCGAGTCGATATCACGTGTAGGTGTACGGAAAGAACGGTTTTGCTGAAGTGTCTAAAAATTTGATCAGGTATAGATCTGAAAATAATTTTGTTGAGATATCAAAATTGAGAGATCTGAAAATAGATCTGAAATAATTTTGTTGAGAGATCAAAATTGTTATGTAAGACGCTTAAATATAACTATAATGAAAATTTTTGATATTCTGATAATCAATTTAAACGTCACACATAAATTTAATGCCCGATTCCACCAACGTAGATTAATTTTAAATTAATATTTTATATTAAATATTTATGGGCATTAAATATTTACGTATGACGTTTAAGTCTAGTTCTAAAAATTAGAAAAAGATGAAGAGCAAGTTAAACTGAGATTAAAATAAATCTATGTTGATGAAATCGGGTATTAATGGTTTGACAAAATTATTTTCAATATTAAATTTTTTGATATTTTTGCAAAATTGTTTTTTCCATATATGCTTAAAATATTGTGTATCGAAGACACAATGAGACTAAATTTTTTACAAACTGCGACGTTCTGGCGCTAGTGTAATCGTTAAGTATAGCTTGT
Source organism: Pogonomyrmex barbatus (assembly GCF_055798465.1). Lineage (NCBI taxonomy): Eukaryota > Metazoa > Arthropoda > Insecta > Hymenoptera > Formicidae > Pogonomyrmex > Pogonomyrmex barbatus. The sequence goes on from NW_028297138.1 coordinate 7,861,007, forward strand.
ATAAGATGCGCGTTATGCAAGATCAATTTGTCATGATTATCAAAGATGACATTCGCGAGTTTTCATCGTCGTTTCGACGCATTCGAATTGTTTTATGCTTAATAGCATCGAGCTTCTTTTATGCGCTTTTTACATATAATAAATCGCGTGTAATTTGCATTTCGGGATATTAGTCGCGCAATGTGCTGGTTGTCGCGTCAGATAAATTTGTAGCGATCATTAATTCGTATTGTCGTTTCAATGCCCAAACCAGTTTGTTCCAGAACTCGTTATGATTGTGCCTTTTGACGTACGAGCGTCATAAATCAACGTCATACCATCGGTATAATAATTCCGGGATGCTGTACGCGCGTAATACGATCGATGCTCGACGTGAGTTTGTGGCATTTATGTTTATTCACAATGCCTGTACTCGGTAGCATTACGTTGTTTCGTATGCACAATTGTCACGAGTCGCGAACTCATTGCCGGTAAAATAATTTTGTAATATCGTTCGCACAAGAGAAGACCGTGATGCGTGATAAATTTACAAGATTCACGAAACGTGAATCTGAATACTTGTAAGAAAATTGCGATTTTTTTATCTACAATTTATTACGCAGGTCGTCTGTATAATATCTAGCATCATCGAGAGATATAACGATCCCTCGACATTGTTGTTACACGAAATTAATCCGCGATTATTAATTAATCTCGTGGGGTTTGCTTAATCACGTTTGAAATTGATACGGGCCGAATGTAGATAACGTGTGATACACGATTTGTGCATGTGTCACAACGATTTCAGCGATTTCAGCGTTGTTGACAGAACAACTAATTTCCGTTTCTCTCGCAACGCAACATCCCCGATTCTGCGTGCACTTGTCATCCCTGTCCGCGGTGACAGCCGATGTGGTAACTTGCCGCAGATGAAAAGGGCCGTTAATTAATGTCCGTGCGAGCGATGTGCGACGCTCGTAAAAGCGCCGGTGGAATCAGGCGCGAAAATAATTATCTGCGAACTCACGTCATAAATTCGCGGGTTTAATTTTCCGAGGGTAATGTTGTTCTTTCATCGACCGGCATACGCGGCGCGTGTATTTCGGGCCGTGTCTCTCCATCTTGGTTCTTCCCCAGCTTTATGCAAGTATTTTAACATTGATATATCGGATATTGATAAAAAGGGGCTCACATATTACTACGCATTATCATGCGCGCGCTATAAATACGGAAATATAGTTTTTAAGCGAAGCGCCGTCTGTGCATTATTTGACATTTTTTATTCCTCTCCACTTTCCACGACGATGGAGATGTTTATTAATAGCTTAAATAAATTTGTAAATTCTTGCGCTGATTCTAATTTAATGCGTCTACAATATTTCTTACAATTGTATGCAAACGCACGAACTATCTAGGCATAAATCGGGACATTATACATATATCTTTATTCATAGCAAAAAAATCAGAATCGTAGCGGAAATTCAAATTGCCACCATTTTACGTTTATTTAATTATTATTGAAAGATTATTAATAATAAATTATTATTATTAATCATCGATTGATTGCGAGTGAATTTTCTCTCCATTCCATTGTTTTGACATCACCGATTTTAACATTATTTACATCGAGGGATTTTATCTTTTGCACATGGAGTGCAACATGTTTCGGATCCGATGCGTTGGCGTCGTTTTTTTTTTTTTTTTTTTTTTAATTCGTGGATGGTTTTGATTTTTTCGATATTTAGCAGCTTCAATAGATAAAAACACGGGGGACGTCGCGTGTATCTCGGTCATCTAAAGAATTTATATTTTTATATTTGCAATTTTGCGCATGCTCGAGTTGCTGGTCTTCCGCTTCATTTCTGATGACTCTCCAACAACAAACACAGCAACAACTACCTGACAACGGTGATCCTCTTGTAATCCCAGCTGCGCTCGATGCAGAAGGCAGCGGTGACACGGTGTCGCTAGAAATAACAATATCGGATTTTGTACATGTGTACGTGTATATTACCCTATAGTCGTCATAGCATCTTCTGATCTAAATAATATTTCGAGTTATGCTCGCTTTGGAATGCGCCTCGCCTGCTGGAATCGGCCAATTTAAACTTGTTTTCCGCGTACCACGCTTAAATATTATTCTTCCGTTTAAAATAATTACGACGTCTCTTGCAGCTTTGTCTTCGGCAGCTTTGTCACCCGCGTAGACGTTGTTTAAATCGCATTATGATATTTCAAGGCAGATGAATACTTCCACGTAGTATATTTAATATTGCGAGAAAAAAAATAGAGATTTCTTCAAAACGGTGGTTAAAAAAAAAAAAAAAACAAGAAAAAACTATCAGTATTTTTATGTCGCATATAATATCGGATGTAATATACATATATACATATGTATGTGTGTGTCGTATAACGGTGCAAGTTACTTCCACTTGGTTTCTAAATCTATATTTCACTGAAAGGTCTTTATTACTCCGAGAGATAAGATGAGATAAAAGCGCATCAATTTTTTTTATTGACCTCGCTGTCGCAATCCAGTTTCGAAGCTGCGCTTTTTTCGAGAGATGCGAGAATGATTTTATCCGTGGGAGATTAAAAAAATGAAAGCGCTTGATATCGCTCGCGCTGCTTTGACCCGTTGACGTAAGACAGCCTCGTAAGAAGCAAATTCGTGTTTTATTCCTCGCGGCGGCTTCAGAAACGCAAAGCGGCGTTAATCACGACACGCAAAGCACCGCCGTTAATCACGCCGAGTGTACACGTATTTGCGACCATGTGCCACAGACACGAACACGAGGGCCTGCATGTGCCTGTACCACGTCTGTTTGTGTTTGCACGTAGAATGGATGGAGATTCTTCGTTCAGTGGCCCGAATGCTCTGGTTTTATCGTATAATTCATCTATTGTTTCAGCAGCTCCGGGAGGTCGGAACACAAAGTGTTCCATCATCCGACACGTTCCCTTCGATGCGAAAAAGGATCGATAAAATGTCGGTTATACCTCGCGGACGGGAAAATCGGTCTCGATTAATTGGGATAGTTTCACGAGATACACCCGTACAATTACTTTCGTTATAATGTGTAAATTTAAATAACCAAGTTGTGAATGTCCTTTGAAATTTCGCCGCGAGCGAGCTTTGTGCTTTAATTAAACCTTTTTACGTGGTGTTAGATTCACTGTTAATTTTACTGTGAAAAGGCAGAAAAAATGCATGTATAATACAACTCGTATCATACTGATGCTTTTGTACAAAATGAAATACGAAGCATATATTGTTTTCTAAAAAAATTTGAACAATTTATATATTTTTTTAATAATACGCCTTTTATTTATACATATTACTTTATGAAGGATTTAATTCTCATAAAATATATAATTTATACATGTTATACTTCTATTTCTATTAAAGATGATCTACATGGAAGGAACAGTTTTGCTGAATTATCTAAAAATTGGGTTAGATGCAATCACAAATGAATCCCAAAATTTTGTTATGCCATTAAAATATTTATATTCAATTATTATATTCAAATATTTATATTCAAATTGATTGCTAAAATAAAAAATTTTTGCAATCATCATCATGCTTAAGCGTCCTATATAATAATTTTAATGGTCCAATAAAATCTCTTTCAAATCTGTATTTGGTCAAATTTTTAAGTCAACAAAATTATTCTTTCTATGATAATATAATAATTATTTCTCTTGTGTTGATTTTGGATTTAGGTGAGAACTGAATTCGCGAACATAACACTTTCGTCGCCTTCAACTCGGGAGAAGCTTATTTTTGCAGAGAGAAGCCTAATCGCAATCTTGTTAGCAAGTCAGGAAAGCTTATATTCATGCATAATAAATAACAATTTCAGTTTTTAGAAAACATTATTAATTGGGAAGCGCAATTTTCAGATAAATTGACAGGTGGTTAGATAACAATTTACAAATATTTATAATAAACAATTAATACACTGCATAATAAAGCCCACAATTTACATTCTGAAAATATGTTTTGACATGACGTACAACACGTATTTAATTAAATGTATTTAATAAAACACGTATTTAATAAAATGATAATCGGTATGATATTTAGTACCCGTTATCTTAATTATTGGCTTCTGTATAAACCTACAGATAAGCGAGCGATGATATCTCGAATTGTACTTGAGATTGAATCGCAATCCGCGCGTACGATAATTACAAGCTATGTTTTTCGCTGTTATTTCACAACAATGTCGTATATCTTTTATTTTTCCGTATAAACGTTAATCCGACAGGATTTCTTATTATTCACCTTAGATTCTTACGCAATTATATTACACAAGACGCCGATCATCTCTATGTCCTATTAACGCGAGATAGCTGGATCAATAGCTTAGTGTCTGCCGAGTTGCGATCGCGCTTTTGTTGCTGTAAAGTAACTCCATGTTTGACATTTCTATTGTTGTTATTTTTCCACGGAACGTTATACAAAATTGTATACGCACTATGGCCGTATAAAATAAAACATAGAATTCGTGAACAAGATCGTGATGTATCTATATATTTTATGTAATAAAATTATGATAGAACTGATACGATCGTGACATATAAAAATAGAATGTAGTAAAATAATATTTAGAATAGATTTCTTTATTTTATATAGCAGGTGTCTTTTTATGCAAACAAAGAAAAACTTAATCAGAGCCTAATCAAAGCTTAATCTTTTACATATGATTACGTAGAAAACGAAAATTCTCTCCCTCCCTCTCTCTCTCTCTCCCTCTCTCTCTCTCTCTCTCTCTCTACGCAATGCTTTAAAGCTATCAAACAAGACAAGCTAGGGTCTGCCTCAATATCGATCCATATCGTCGTTTCTCTCTGCCACACTTATTTAACGATGGTTCGCCTGCAATGTCGGTATTGCATAGCTGCAAAGCCGGAGATGTGGCTATTGTATCTATTCCATGCTGGAACTTCGTGTATTATCAGCGTTACGTGACACATAATACTCAAGTATGATATGATTAGGCTAGTTACTGTAAAAAAAAGAAGAGCGAAAAGCATGAAGTTAATGCGTGATAAATATTCAAAGGATATATTTTCTTTTGCGATATATAGTGTATAGTAGTCGTATAGTAACAATTGTTTTACTTCGGGAAAAAAAAAAAACAAATATATTTTATTTTTGTATTTTATTTCCTGACAAATAAACACTTTCATGAAATTTATTTATCTATTGGTTCAAAATTGTGAAAAAGCTATTATTTTTACACATTTGTTAATGCGACAGCATATATTATTTTCAGGCTGGTCGACGACAGGTGTGTCGTATGTCCTGAAGCTGGAGATTTGTCAAATCCACCAAAGAAATTCAGAGGTATTATATTACATTTTATTTATATTTTTTAATTGTTTTTAAATAGATGGTTTTTTGCTTGTTGATTTATTCTTCCTTTTCAATTAAATCAACAGTAAATAGTACAGTTAAGCATAGTAACAGTTAATATATTAATTTTTATTAGCAATTTTTCCATTAATTAATTTAATTTTTTTAAATGTTATTGCAAAAAAATTAAAGTGAATGATGTTAAGATATTTCGTCGAGCGATAGCAATCGTTAACTTTTTTAGATTGCCTCTTCAAAATATGTCCTATGAATCGGTATTCCGCCCAAAAGCAATTTTGGAAAGCAGCGAAACAGAGTGCGAGTTCAGGCACAGATGCTATCTTGCTCAAAAGACTTCACGTGAGTTGCAAAAAGGCTACACTATTTAATTTATTTTATAAATATTCGTTTACATTATTTTATATATCCCGTCATTGGAAATGGCATACCTTTTAATGACGATGCATCTGAATAAATGAATAACTTCATGTAATAATCTACATGAAGTATTCATAAATACATGCGGGGATATCTAACCGGTTTTTCAGATTGTGACTGGTTTAGTGATTATTTAATCGAATTTGCTATTTTGTATGAAGCGTATTGTTTTTCCAGTTTTTTAATGTTTCAGACTGAAACATAAAAAATTCAATAAAATTCAATAAAATATTTTAGATGTATCTTGTAACATAAATTATATTTACGATGTATTCATGACAATATGTTCATTTTGAAAAAAATTATTGAAAACTACATTATTTTAAAATGCGTTTACTGCTTTTAATAAAGTTAAGTATATCTTTCATTTTTTTATGTCATTTAATGGAATTTTTTATCACAGCATGCGGCTGAAATCGAGAAAAAGCAAAATGAGACTGAGAATAAGAAGTTATTGGGCACCGTCGTTTCTTACGGTAATGTTATACAGGTAAGATCAATCTCTTTTTCCTAAAGAAAACTTTCTTGTAAGTGATATTATTTTATTAAAGTACATCTTGAACGTTTTACGCTTGATTGCATATTCTTATAACGTAAAGTGGCTACATGAATAATAATAGATTTATCAATACCGCCAGAGAAGCAGCTTTTCCCTTAACACCTTTTTTCGCAAAGCGGTCATAAAAACTGTTTGATACATCCATCGTATTGACGTAGTTATCTGCCTTATATAGATAAGTGTTTGCTAATTAACGAGTTTTCCTTCCTCCGCGATACTGTTACCAAGTCGAAAAATAGAAGCGGCGCTGCAGCGCTAAGTTTCTAGCAAATAATTGAATTTCTCTTTCGCATTGTAGCATATTGTTGCTAAAAATTATGAAATGGTAGCGCTTTGATCATTGGCAAGTGAAACAACGTCGTGGAATGAACGTTGTACTGCATCTACGATGTATTATAGATTGTACCTTCGATCGCGGAAAATGCCAATGGACGCTATTAGATGTTCAATTAATTTCTGCTATAACGTATTCTTTATTGAATTATCAATTTATTTATCTTCTGTACACTTTGTTGATGTATTATATAAGTTAATTAATCATCTTTGCACATTATTACGCGATATCATATCTTTGGAAAATACTATTCATTTGTTATAGCTTTTCTTTTTTAATTCAGAATAATTTATTCTGTAACAAATTCATTTGAGTTACGCAAAACATAGGTCGTAAAATACAAACGTGTGAATATATAATTATCATAGAGATTAATTTTATCAACATCTCTCTCTCTCTCTCTCTCTCTCTCTCTCTCTCTCTCTTTCTTTCTCTGCGTACATCTATAAATAAATTTATATTTATATGCGAAGCGTGTACGAATACAATCGATTCATCATTAATTAATGAAATATTAATAAAATAAAATTTATTTGCGTATTCTTTCGGCAGTTGCTGCACCTCAAGTCTAACAAATACCTGACGGTGAACAAAAGGCTGCCAGCATTGCTGGAGAAAAATGCGATGAGAGTTTACTTAGACGCGAATGGAAATGAGGGTTCATGGCTTTACATAATGCCGTTTTACAAACTGCGAAGCGACGGCGACAGCGTTGTCGTTGGTGATAAAGTTATTTTGGAGCCGGTGAATGCGGGTCGTCAGGGTCTTCACGTGGCCGCTAATTATGAGCTGAGCGACAATCCTGGCTGCAAGGAAGTCAACGTTGTGAATTCTTCTACTTCTTGGAAGATAACTCTTTTCATGGAGCACCGGGAAAACCAAGAAGAGATTCTCAAAGGCGGCGACGTGGTGCGGCTGTTTCATGCCGAACAAGAAAAATTTCTGACCATGGACGAGTACAAGAAAAAGCAACACGTGTTTCTCAGGACAACGGGCAGAACTAGTGCCACCGCGGCTACCAGCAGCAAGGCCTTGTGGGAAGTCGAGGTGATGATCTGATCATAAATAATCTAATCTTAATATAAATTTAGGTATACAGCTGTTATATTCAATATGTAATAATCAAAATCTACTTTAATTTTCAAAATTTTATTATTTGAATTCCTGCAAATCATTTCTACCGATTGTCTTTGATACATTAATTTCTTCTAAGTGCTGCTCTTTGTTTATTTTCCAATAAATAGGTAGTGCAACACGATCCGTGCAGAGGCGGTGCCGGCCATTGGAACTCGATTTTCCGATTCAAGCACTTAGCGACTGGTCAATATCTCGCTGCTGAAGTTGACACGGATGAACCACGAGAACTTGTAAAGGGCAAACGCGGTAGGATACTTTGAAATTAAATTTATTTATTCGAAAATATGTATAATATTCTACATTGGATTGTTTATAATTTATTACTTATCATTTATTCTAAAAATGATATTTTGCGAATTTTTTCTTAATCTCTAATGACATAAGGATAAATCAATTGTTTAATGTACGATGGTTGATAGATCCCCCTGGACAAGTCTTCAGATTAGTATCGGTACCGCACAGTGGTGAAATTAGCTCATTATTCGAATTAGATCCCACAACTTTAACACGGGGCGATAGTTTGGTTCCGCAATCATCTTTTGTTAGATTACATCATATATGCACAAATACTTGGGTCCATTCAACAAGCGTACCAATCGATAAAGATGACGAGAAGCCGGTGATGTCGAAGGTACTGTAGCATATTCATGCGATTATGATTCATATGCCGAATGTTGTAAGTGAGATTTACTGATTGAGGAGATACTAATTAAATTATTCACACGTATTTAATTACTTGTTAGGTGGGTTGCGCGACCAGTAAAGAGGATAAAGAGGCCTTTGCCTTGAGATCTGTGTCGCCGGTTGAAGTACGCGATTTAGATTTTGCAAATGATGCCTGTAAAGTATTAACGGCGATGAGCAGTAAGCTGGAAAAGGGCACGATTTCGCACAATGAGCGAAGAGCTGTTACTAGCTTGCTGCAGGATATTGTATATTTTATAGCTGGATTAGAGAACGAGCAGAATAAATCCGAGGCGTTAGAGCTAGTTGTCACGAACGCCGTGAGAGATCGTCAGAAATTATTGCGCGAGCAGTACATTCTTGGCCAGTTGTTCAAAATATTGCAGGTATTTCGACTTGGTATTGATCGCGTAGAAACATCAGCGAGAACGAGAATTTTTCAAAGTTTATTAATTGTAGGCTCCGTTCTTGGAATCTGCGGAAGGTGAGGGACCATTTCTTAGAATAGAGGAGCTTAACGATCCCAGACATGCACCATACAAGTACATGTTTCGTCTGTGTTATCGAATACTCAGGCTCTCTCAACAAGATTATAGGAAAAATCAGGTATCCCAAGAATGCACGATATAACAACTTATTACTATTTATTATTATTATTCATTATATTTTATATCATTTTTTTATCCATATAGGAATATATTGCTAAACATTTTGCGTTTATGCAAAAACAAATTGGCTATGACATTTTAGCGGAAGATACCATTACCGCGCTTTTACATAATAACAGAAAATTGTTGGAAAAACATATAACAGCTGCTGAAATAGAAACATTTGTGGGTCTCGTTAGAAAAAATATGCGTAATTGGCAATCAAGATTTTTAGATTATTTGTCGGATCTGTGTATCTCTAATAAGAAAGCAATCGCCGTAACGCAAGAATTGATTTGTAAAAGTGTACTTAGTGAAAAGAACAAAGATATTCTAATAGGAACAAAGTGAGTATAATAAACAGCGTGAACAGTGTTAATTTTTCTGATATATTTTATTTACTTTAGAATAGTGAAGACCCAGGTAGAAGTCGAAGATATCGATGAAAAGCAAGAAAATGCTGAACCAAGGATCACTATTATAGAAGAGTTTGAAGTTGTGTTGGAATGGAATAATGGAGTTGTTAGTATGCTTTGTAAAACTAATTTATAAAAATAGTATGTAATTTATATCCGAATTAATAATATTTAATGCAGAATTCAATGTCTTTGAATGAGTTATCAAGAGGAGCTAAAATGGGAAACATTCAAGATGCGGCAATATTAGATTATTACAGGCATCAATTAAACCTATTTAGTAACATGTGTCTGAATAGACAGTATTTAGCACTAAATAACCTGTCATCACATTTGGACATTGATCTTATACTTAAGTATGTTGTATATTTTTCCTTTAAAATTAGAATTATTTTTGAATTATACATGCATAACATTATTTCTTACAGGTGTATGGAAGATGAAACAGTACCATATGAATTACGCGCATCATTTTGCCGACTAATGCTACATCTTCACGTAGATAGAGATCCGCAAGAACAAGTAACTCCTGTAAAATATGCTCGTCTTTGGTCAGAAATCCCATCGAAAATGACCATAAATGAGTATGTAAAGAATAACAATAATAATTCTTATGTCAAGAATATATTTGAAACTTTTTTTTGTAATTTTAGTTACGATACGAATAAACTGCCGGACCAAAATAAAGAGGCTGTTCGTACTAAATTTAGTTCGACAATCATGTTTGTTGAAGATTATCTTTGTAATGTCGTTGCCAAAATGTGGTCTTTCGGGGATCAAGAACAGAATAAACTCACATTCGAGGTATACATACATTTTCTTTCTTTTTGTTTATTTCTAAATAATAAACTATAATTAATTTGTTATTTTTATATATTATTTATAGGTTGTTAAATTAGCACGTGATTTAATTTACTTTGGATTCTACAGTTTTAACGATCTGTTAAGTTTAACAAAGACGTTACTTAGTATTTTGGATTGTGTGTCAGAAAATGATTCCACCGATGGAAAAATACCTACGGGTGATATTGATTGTAAGTTTAATATTTATATTATTTCCATTTGATGAAACATAATCTAATCTGAAATATTTTTTACCGTTTACTAATTAAATTTTAATGAATCCCATAAACAATTTCTAGTAGTGAAATCATTCCATTTATATATATATATATCTCTCTTTCGCGCGCATGGTAGTAATCTCAATGATAATAAAGTTTGACTTTTTTGCATTATATAATGGATGTATTACCGATACGATAAATTTTCCCTCGAGTCCTATTTTTCAATCATTTTCACGAATAGTTTTTACATTCTCAAGCTCATCGCTTTCGGAAACTTGTATATAACGTTCTTTTCTATGATATTGTAATATATTAGTATTATATGTTATAATCCATGCTTCGCATTTTATGAAATCCCTTTAATAATAAAATACCTTTATGCAACAATGGTAAATTATATATAACATACATGGTATGGTAAATAATCTTTAAAACTAATTAATTTACTCTTGTAAATATTTTATCACAGCTGATACGGATTCTGAGGAGGCAGGTAATATCCTAATAGAAAGCTTGTTAAAAATTAATTACATTGTAATATATGGAATGAATATTAACAAGATTAAGCATGCAAGCATTATATGTTGTATACAAATGTAGATTTACAAAGCTTTTAATTGTTTAAACACTTTTATAAAAATATTTTTTTAGAAATGAGTATTGCAAAAAATATGAATATATGAAAATGTCATATCTTAACAATTTATAATTATTAATATTTTTAATCATTTGATATATATATATATATATATATATATATATATATATAATTATTGTTTTAGTTTATTATTTTTAAATAAATATATTTTTAGGTATAAATAAATATATTTTTTTATAACGAAATAGTGTCATTGTTATATAATTATTAGTTTATATAAAATATGATTTTTTAAATACAAATTAATTTTAATACAAATTAACTTCTAGTATGCACTAAGATTTAGTTATACAATGATTTAATTAGATATGTAATATTACATGTGTTTTGTGCCATCATTTTTATTTATTCATTTATTATTTTAATATAAATTTTTAATTATTATGATTTATTTAAATAGCTGAAGGAGGTATCCTCAGATGCATCGGCGATATGGGTGCTGTGATGACGAATTTAACATTAGGACCAGCCGGTCAAGTTAGTTCCTCTCCAAGACCAAAACCATTAATGAAAAAAGAATATCCCTTAGTGATGGACACAAAGCTTAAGATCATCGAGATTCTGCAATTTATTCTGGATGTTCGATTGGATTATAGAATCTCTTGTCTTTTGAGCATATTCAAACGAGAATTTGATGAAACTGCATCGACAGCTGCGGAGAAGACTGGAGATGTAAATCTAGGACAAAAGGCTATTGATTTAGAATCAATTGGCGCACAGGCAGAAGGAATATTTGGGAGCAGGTAACATATTTCTAAGTGTGACGAAGGCTGCATCTTATAAAAATATATATCTTTTATTTATTGTTTTAGTGAGGAATGCGCAGCATTGGATTTAGATGGCCAAGGAGGTAGAACATTCTTACGCGTTCTATTACACCTAGCTATGCACGATTATCCCCCACTAGTCTCTGGAGCTTTACATTTATTATTTAGACATTTTAGCCAAAGGCAAGAAGTTTTACAGGCATTTAAACAGGTTAGATCTTTTTTCAGATGTTAAAGTATAAGTTAAAGGAAAAATTACTTAATATAATACGAATGCTTTATGATAAATAGGTGCAGCTTTTAGTTTCGGATAGCGACGTAGAATCATATAAACAAATAAAGGCAGATTTAGACGTTTTGCGCCAGTCTGTCGAGAAATCTGAGCTTTGGGTATATAAATCCAAGGCGACAGAGGAACATGGAAATAAGAAGAAAAAAAGTAAAGAAGAAGAAGATGAAACCACAGTTCCTCGCAAAACACCTTTGTTATCTACATTAGATAAACAAGGTATTATTTTATTAATTATTTCAAAGATTATCTTTATGAAAAATGAATAAATAATTATTATTTTAAAGGGTCTGCTATTGATTTGGATATTGGCCCACCGTTACATCCTGATCAAGCAGAAGAATATAAAAAGATTCAGCAAATATTAATGAGAATGAATAAACTGTGTATTCAGATTCTGCCAGGCGGTCAAGTGAAAGCACGTAAACACGAACAGAGACTTCTGCGCAATGTTGGAGTACATACCGTCGTTTTAGATTTACTGCAAGTTCCATACGATGCCAAGGAAGATGTTAGAATGAATGAATTAATGCGTTTAGCGCATGATTTTCTGCAAAACTTTTGTTTATCTAATCAACAAAATCAGGTTCTTTTACACAAGCAGTTGGATTTATTTTTAAATCCTGGCATAAGAGAAGCACAAACAGTATGTAGCATTTTTCAAGATAATTCTGTTCTTTGCAATGAAGTCGGTGCGAAAGTCATACAGCATTTCGTACATTGCATAGAAACGCACGGAAAACATGTGCAATATCTGAAATTTTTGCAAACTATAGTGAAAGCTGAGAATCAATTTATTAGAAAATGTCAAGAGATGGTGATGCAAGAGGTGAGATTTCATTATATGCACATAAATTTCATGACATATTTTCTTACTAATTTTTATTATTATTGCAGTTGGTTCAAGCGGGAGAAGATGTTTTAATATTTTATAATGATAGAGCTTCGTTTAATCACTTTGTGGAAATGATGCGATCTGAAAGACATCGGATGGATGAGAGCAGTCCTCTTCAGTAAGTTATTTTAATATTCTAAAATGAGAATTATATAATCGTATTCTATTCTATTGATTTATTTAAATATTAATTATGTTTTAGGTATCATGTAGAGTTGGTGAAACTTTTAGCTTGTTGTACGATGGGAAAGAATGTCAATACTGAAATTAAATGTCATAGTCTCTTGCCATTAGATGATATTGTGGCTATAGTATCACATCCGGATTGTATACCAGAGGTAAATTTTCTATCAATTTTGAGCATTTATATTTAGTTAAATATAAAATATGAATTATATTACACATATTTAATATTTATGAATAGGTGAAAGAAGCATATATCAATTTCCTCAATCATTGTTATATTGACACAGAAGTTGAAATGAAAGAAATTTATACGTCAAATCATATGTGGTCTTTGTTTGAAAAGTCTTTCATTGTTGATATGGGTTTAATTGCCACGTCCACTCATGATCGACAACATGCGGATACAGCCTTGGAGACTTACGTGACGAGTTGTCTAATGAACATCATAGCCACTTTTTTCAGCAGTCCGTTTTCCGATCAAAGCACCACTGTACAGGTAACATCTTCATTTATTACATTATATGGGAAAAATATCAATTATCTTCACAATATGATGTGTGTGTGTATATAAATATATATACACGCCAGCGCATATACCTGTCTTTTCTTTCTAATTGATTAATCTATATGTGTTATAATATCTTATTGGTATATTTAGTCCTTCAATAAATTTAATTTGTTAAGACAATGTTTAATTTAAAATATTATTTAACACCAAGTTATAAAGTTATTCACATCGGGCGAAATTTGGTATTCACGCTTTTTAAATATTCAGAATATTGATAACATCTATGTGATGTTGTTTTGGCACCTTATTTTTGATGGAAATTTCGTTGCACAAATAATTTCTTTTATAAAAATAGGTCCATCTAAATCTATTCAAATTATAATTCTTTTCACACAGAAAAGAAATATTTGTCTAAAAGATGTTTGTTAACTTTAAATTTTGATCAAGATATATAGATATATTTATTAAGATATATTTATTAATTTTTTTTTATTTATTTGAAGCTTAATTAACATTTGTTAATGTATAATGTTATGTTTCATTACAAAATTGAACTTTATTAGAGTGAAAGAAAAAGACAAACTTTAAAATCTTAAAATTTACATTTTAAATTGATATATAATAATGTAAGGATTAACTCAATAAAATATAATATTTAATAGAATTTATAAAATAAAATATTTTATTTTAAACATATAGATGAGAAGTATATAGATAAGAAGTATCTACTTCTAAATTATAAATAATATTTATATAATCATCATAACTTTTGTACTTTTTGCTTAAAGGTAATAATTAAACAAAGTGGCACAAGACAGCTATAAGACAGCAAACATACATTCTAATTACAAAGTATATGTAAAATACATGAACATATACTTCATTTAACAATCTATCGCTTTGCATGCAAACACATAAATTCTCTTTTTAACCAAGTACATGTCACACATACATACATATACAGAGAGAAAAACATGTTTCTTTAAATTTTTTAGTAAATTATATTTTTTATTAGTTGGTATAAACATGTCTTGCACTATATACATTAAGATTTATTTAAATAATTATTATTATAACTATTATGTTACGATTTTTATTAAGTGAAACAGTAGATCAAATGATGTCAATTATATTAATATAATTATATCAAATATTGTATGATATGTGCTTGGTCATTGCTGAAAGCATCAGTGGCATGTTCTGTGTTTTTGGCATGCAACACCTGGCCTTCTTTGAATCAACAATATTGGTTTATTGGGTCTATGGGTTCTGTCCATCTATATGGTGGTGGTCCATCTGTTTGGTTTACTAATAGAAACATCTGCACGAGGCTAGACTGTATTGGAACATCAAGGAGTGCAATCGGAATACCGATAATAATCTTTCTGGCTATGTGAGTATTGAATGCTAGAATCTTTTTTTTAATGTTGGGTAATTATAATATAATACGGTATAATCTTTTATATGTTTACAATATAATGTTATAAAGATGTAATAGTTACAACAAATTTTTTTTATAAAGAAAATTTTTTACGTGATTGTTTGTGACAAATTTATTCTTATTTTTAAGGGGTGTAAAAAATTTTAACTTATATTTGTAAATCGTACATATCATGATTGGCTATACTAGAAATGCTTTATCACCATAGAGTGACTGATGTGTTGTAAATACAAACTGCATTCTTTTCTTTACGTACGCCTGTATCACATGTCTCTGCATAATTAACACATTCATTGTCATTGTTGAATGCACCCATTCTTATAAACCACATCTGCTGGTACTAAATATGATTATTATCCTTTTATTATTCTCGAAATATTTTTTCTGATTCTATCTCTATGTGTTTCTCAAATTCTAACGTGTACAGTTTGCACAATTCATATAGCATGTATATAATAATTTATAATAATAATTTCTCTTCAGAATTCAGATTGCTTGGCAATGAGTGTGTTACACTTTATGCAAGATGACATCTCAATATAAAAATATAAATTAAAAATTATACGTGATATGTAAATAAAGAATAAAAAAAGAATATAGAGATAAATATAATTTAAATTTACGATATTATTAAATATGTATAATATATAAATAATGATGAGATTATGATATCGTGATATCAATTTTGAAAAATATGCTAAAAAATATTAATTGATATAATATTTTTTAATATTAAATCACATTTCTTTTTAGAATTTAAATGTAATTTAAGATATATTTAGAAATATTTAGAATATTTTTCAAACGGCTTAATTACATAATTTATTTATTGTATTATTATAATAGGGATAAGTTTAATTTATTTCTGTGTTTATTTTTTTTCCATGGAACAGACAAGGCAACCTATATTTGTCCAGTTGCTTCATGCAGCTTTTAATGTATCACAATGTGCATGGCTAAATGCTGGACAAAGATTTAACGTCGAGAATTGTATAAGAACATTATCAGATGTAGGTAGGTACCTTGTAAAAGAAAATTGAGAACACTAATCTGGAAGTAATATTTAGCTTTATTTAAAATTGAATAATATCAAATTGTAATTTTAGCTAAAGGAAGGGGTATTGCTATACCTACTGATCTGGAAAGTCAAGTTGCTAATATGTTCAACAAAGCAGCTATGCTCAGCAGACAAACTAGCAAATGGTTGCAGGCTGCTAAACAACCAAAGATTGAACGTAGCCAGAGTCAGGTAATTTACAATTGATATTCTTACGAAATAGCTTAGGATGATTATACATGCCACTGTGCAAGTGAGCAACTGAATAATAAATTTACTTAAATGCATAGAGTGACCTACTTTGTGTGGAAGGCTCTAACAATGAGGTAAAGGTCACTCACGGAAGTATAGCACTTAGTTTAGCTACGTAGTGCATTTGCTAATATTAGCATACTGTTTTATGTAGGTCACATAAGCCTCGTATGTCTCACTGGAGATCTTAATTAGCTATAGTTTTATATATATATATATGCATACACACATAGATAAGTTTACATAAAAAAAAAAAAATAGAACTAGATTTAATTCAATAGGATAAAATTTATAAATTAATTTATTAATTTATGATATTTGTAATTTTACTATATGCGTTAATAAGAAAATAAACATTTTAATATGTAATTAAGTATCAAATATTAAATACGTTGTACAAGAATATTAAATGTTTGTATTGTAAAACGCGTTTAAATTTTTGAAATATAAATTAGTTTATGGTAGTGTAAATTATTACGAAAAAACTCTTGTATATACAAGACAACTTGATGAATTAAGAAAATTTTCTATTTATTTATACTGTTTGTTTTTAATCTAGCTTATGCGTCTCGATCGAAGTATTATAGAGGGTTTACAGGACATAGTGTGTCTCTTGGAAGAACAATTGAAACCTTTAGTACAGTCCGAATTATCTTTGTTAGTGGATATCCTCTATCGACCTGAATTGCTATTTCCTGCAGCAACTGATGCCAGAAAAAGATGCGAAAACGGTGGCTTTATCAAAAGGTAGAATTTTTCACTTACAATATGTTAATCGCATTATGTGCAATATAAATGTACGTATTTTTACTTTACAGACTAATCAAGCATACTGAAAAATTGTTAGAAGAAAAAGAAGAAAAATTATGCGTGAAAGTTTTAAGGACACTCAGGGAAATGATGGCTATCGATCCTGAATACGGAGAAAAAGTGAGTATCATGGAATTCGTCTTGCATGAAATTACATGAATCATTTATCATATTGAGGAAGATATATAACACAGCATCGCGGAAAAGGGCATTCAGCTCTTATAAATAGGTAAAAGTATTATTAGACATTGAGAAAAACGCATTATGACGTTGCGAAAAATGATTTAAATATTTAACTGAAAAGTTCATTTTATGCTAATTATCTGGCATAAATTTATGACGTTACAGCGCGTTTTAATAAAGCTGAATGCCCGATTGCTCACAGCACATTAGACGATTAATACGCGATTAAATATTTATTTGGCTTGCTGCATAATTATGAAAATAATGTAAAAGTTAATAAGATTTCTCAATACGCCACAAAGTCTTAACGGCGGGTGAGTAGGTCTCGTAGAATAGATCTGTAGGTAAAGATGTTTTC
Source organism: Pogonomyrmex barbatus (assembly GCF_055798465.1). Lineage (NCBI taxonomy): Eukaryota > Metazoa > Arthropoda > Insecta > Hymenoptera > Formicidae > Pogonomyrmex > Pogonomyrmex barbatus. Next base: position 7,879,034 of record NW_028297138.1, read on the forward strand.
ATGCTGCGAACGAAGAACGAAGGTATCTCGGAACAGACGGAGTCAGAAACGAATGGCGAGTCACAAGTTGGAACAGGTTCCAATGATCAGTCTGAGAATCGACAAATGACTCAGCAAGAGCCGGTAAAAATTAAAGTAGATAGAGAAAGAAATGTGGGCACAACGTATATGAAACGAAATTTTATGCTTAACCGAAAATATTATGCTAAAAAAAGATCGGTGATCGCGTGATAATTTAGGACGCGCGAACGATATTTATAACACCATGACATTAAATGCTATTGCATTGTCAAAAGCAAAGAAATGCAGGACAAATCATCAGAAAAGAAGAAGAATCTAATTTAATTCATTTCAAACTTCTCTCTGAAATCTGCAAATCATGACAAATCATATAACTTATCTTCCATTTTAAAATTAAAAAATGATAAATATGTTACTAATTGTAGATTAATTGTGTGACTAAGTTGTTAACTAAGTGATTGTCCATTATATGTTATATATACACATCGAGTCATAAATGGTGTGGTGAAATTCCGTAAAGTAGAGAACATAATGTACGTTGTGTAGATTTTTTATGCATGCCGCTTAATTTATGCACGTTTTTATTTATCTTCGTTTCTTATTATATTTGTATATCCATTTATATATCCATTTCTTACCATTATTTCACATTATTTATAATATTTTACATTAAATAAGCCATCTCTATCTTCATATAGATAATCTATCTTCATATAGATAATTTTATATCTTGAGAAAGTAATTAATATATATATATATACATTAATATATTATAAGTACATAATATATCTATATAAAAATTATGTGCTCTTATATGTAAAAGTAATTTTGATTCACGGTATAAAGTAACAAACAGAATAATGTATACGATTACAATATTGGTATCGTTATAAATAATATTTTTATAGAAAAATTAATTTTAATTCTGCAATATATTTACCGTGCATCGAAGACTTTTGCGAACATATCTTTGAGAATATTATTTCTAGCGGTTTGTTTATAAATGAAAAAACATATATATACATTTGTTATATACAAGAATAGAAATATAATATTAAGTTTTTATAGATAGATTTTATGTAAATGTATATAAATTATATAGTAAGATGTACCAATACAATAATAGATTCTACATTATAACAATTACACGTTGACTAATGATTATAACATATATATTTTAATTTTTAATACTCTTAGGTTCTTGGGAGGCAATCACATATACTGTGAATGCAAAGTTTTATGTGATTTTTTTTTGTTAATCATTCCTATAACATGAATGTATTATTTATTATAGATAGATGAATATTTACATTCAATTATTTAGTTAACATATATTGAACACTTTGAGCGTAGATATAAATTGATACGTCGAAATATCATTGTATGCATATCCAAATGTCCAAAATATATGTATTGCTATTCACTCTTATGTGCTTTACCCCAGAATTACATTTTTACATATATAGATATAATTTTATAACCTTTACATAATCTTATATATCTTTACATAATTTTAATTATGTTTTGAAATTTTCAATTTTTATGCGATCTTTACCGATTGTTAATGTACCAATATGTGAATGTTGTTTGCATTCCATTAACTTTACTTTTACCTTTTTCTCACATATTGCACTTTATTCATATTTCGTCTCAAGTCATATAAACTTTATGTCAATAATACAATAAAATCTCTCTTACACGCATCCTAAATTGCACAAGGTATTTCTTATACATTTTTAAGCACATAAAGCACCGACTTGTACATATACGATTCAAATCCGTACATATTTATTACATTTGCGATATAGAATTATTTATGAATATATGAAGAGAATATTTGTATTTTAGATCTCTTTTTTTAAATTAATGTTGTGCACTATGGTATTGGTACATCATTTTTATTTCAAACGTATTGCAGAAGGCTGACATTAAATACTTCTTTTTTCCGCAGGGAGATGCATTGAGAAATAATCTTTTGGCGCGTTATTTCGGCAAAAGTTTTATACAAAATCCGGAGAATGTTGAAATTGGAGTAACCCGTAGCGCAACTATCACCCATGGTCCAGGAGGTAGATCGTGAGATATAAATATAAAATTACAAAAACATACATTTTGTTATTTTGAATACCTAATAGCAAGATGATGATTTACAGCGAAAATATTAAGCCGAGCTGGTAGAACGTTGCATGACGTGCAAACTCACCTCGACCGCGAAGGTGCTTCAGATTTAGTGGTAGAATTGGTGATTAAGAGTGTACATTCTCCGAGCATATTTGTAGAGGCCGTGGAACTAGGTATTGCACTCTTGGAAGGTGGAAATCCTATTATACAGAAGAGTATGTTTAATAAATTAATGGGTGGCGATTTAAGTCAATCATTCTTCAAGGTTGGTCTTGTGACGACATTCTATAATATACTCATAGACGCATTTCACGTTATTATTTTCTATACAGGTGTTTTATGATAAAATGAAAGATTCTCAACAAGAGATTAAATCTACTGTGACAGTAAATACATCCGACATGGCAGCGAAAGCACATGAGGATAAGGAGGGCAAAGAAATAGACAAGTTGTCGCGGAAACGTGGATCAGGTATAAAATTGAATAAATATTCTTGAAAATATACTAAATTATAATTTTCCATTTAATTCTGGTTATATTTATATATTACATACATATATTAAATGTACGTAAATTTTGAAAATACATATTTCCGAAGATATATATATATATATATATATATATATATATATATATATATAAAAATCTATAATTCTATATTCTATATTAATTAATTAAACACGTTTCACATACGTATATAGGAAAGCCTAATGGTATAGTAATAACTGACGAGCTACATGAGGAATTGAATCAAGTCGCGGTGTCCAATGCACAGACATACGCCAATATGCGCAATGGTTTTGCACCTGGCGAAGACATGACAAATAATGTATTAGATGACTTAAGTGAAAAGTCAGATAGAAACAAAAGTGGAAATGCATCTGGTTCTGAGAAGGAAGAAGGCCAATTAAGTCCTAAAGTCTTAGTGATGCAACCAATTCTACGTTTCTTACAGTTACTCTGTGAGAATCATAACAGAGAATTACAGGTGCTCTTATTTGATTAAAATTTATATAAAATTCATTATGATTTTATTCATTTTGATATTAATAATCACTTTTCCTTCTACAGAATTTCCTAAGAAATCAAAATAATAAAACGAATTTCAACTTGGTATCCGAAACTCTCATGTTTTTAGACTGCATATGTGGTTCTACTACCGGTGGATTAGGTCTTCTTGGTCTCTACATTAATGAATACAATGTAGCATTAATTAATCAAACTTTGGAGACGTTAACGGAATATTGTCAAGGACCGTGCCATGATAATCAAAACTGTATTGCCACACACGAATCTAACGGCTTGGACATTATAACAGCATTGATATTAAATGATATCAATCCTTTAGGAAAGTCTAGAATGGATCTGGTACTGGAATTAAAAAATAATGCCAGTAAATTATTGTTAGCGATTATGGAAAGCAGAGGTGATAGCGAGAATGCCGAAAGGATCATGTATAATATGAATCCAAAACAGCTTGTAGATGTGGCATGTAAGGCTTTTCATCAGGAATCATTAGACGACTCCAGCGATATCGACGATTCTTCGACGAACGCAGAGGAAGGAGTATCGCCCAAAGAAGTAAGGAAATAATATATTTTAATATGAGTAAATTTATATAATTTTTTAATTTTATATACTTTGTTGCAGGTCGGGCATAATATTTATATCTTGTGCCATCAATTAGCGCAACACAACAAAGAGTTGGCAGTGATGTTGAAGCCATCAGAACAGAATAATGCTGATCCAAAAATTAACAAAGCATTGGACTATTACGCATCTCATACAGCTCAAATAGAGGTATATATGGAAATAATTACTTTGAAGAGTAATATACGTAACAACATTTTCATTTTAGATTGTGAGACACGATAGAACACTTGAACAAATTGTTTTCCCGATCCCGGAAATTTGTGAACTTATAACTGAGGACACAAAAATAAGAGTGTTGAACACTACAGAACGAGATGACCAAGGATCGAAAGTTTCCGATTTCTTTGAAAGAACGGAAGATATGTTTAATGAAATGAAGTGGCAAAAGAAACTTAGAGGTACGTCTATTGATTAAATACATTCGGTATTATTATAAATTAATTTTTATTTTTATCTCGTAGGACAACCAATGTTATTCTGGATGAGCAGTTATATGTCGCTGTGGAGTAATATTTTATTCAATTGCGCCGTTCTTATAAATCTTATTGTAGCGTTTTTCTATCCGTTTGTGGATTCTGTGCCTAGTAAGTTTTTAATTAATGAAGTTTGAATCTTTGGCATCTTACGTTTTAAAATATAATGAATGATTTTTGTCCCGTTTAGAACTCAGTTATCATCTATCAGCTTTAATTTGGACGGTTATGCTTGCGTCTGCTGCTATCATTATCACTTTGCCAAGAGAATCCGGTATACGTACCTTTGTTGCGTCAACGATATTGAGATTGATTTTTTCCGTAGGTCCAGAACCGACGTTGTGGTTACTCGGTTTTGTTACGGTAAAAATATTTTACACACGCATGTAATTTATAATTGATCATTATTTTTATGTATTTTTAAATGTATTATATTTATGTTACAGATTACATTAAAAGTTATACATCTTATAAGTATTATAGGTAATCAGGGTACCCTGACTAGAAGTGTAGAACAAATAATAACGAATATCGAACTTTTGTATCACATGTCGTATTTAATATTCTGTGTTCTGGGAATTTTTATGCATCCATTTTTCTACTCAGTTTTAGTAAGTAACTCATTATTTACAACTCTTTTTACAAATACGTACAGAATTATAAAATTGTTATTTCTTTCAGCTTTTTGATGTAGTTTATCGTGAGGAGACTTTGCTCAATGTAATAAAATCCGTAACTCGAAATGGAAGATCTATCATACTTACTGCTGTGTTAGCCTTGATTTTAGTTTATATGTTTTCCATTATCGGTTTTATGTTTTTCAAAGACGACTTCCTCGTTCCTGTGGATGATGAGATTATATGTAAGTTTAATCTCTTGTTAGATTTATATAGACATACTTAAATTTTACGAACAATGGTTTAAAACTTATTTAATTCGTAGCTTCCATTGAGCAAAGAGTTGTGAATACTTGTAGTGCCGATGACAAGGAAAAATGTGAACCTACGGAAACTATATCACGTTACGTTAGTGGAGGTAGATATATACTAGAATAGTATTGTTTGACTCTTTTAGATTTCTAAATGTGAAAATGTGTAATAAATTGAAATAAATTAATAATTTAGCAAATGAACAAGAGCATAAACCTGAAGTAATTAATGTTGGCGGAGAGTTAAAAGAACGATCGTGTGATTCACTCGTCATGTGCATTGTTACTACGTTAAATCAAGGGTTGAGAAACGGTGGTGGAATAGGAGACGTTTTACGAGCACCTGCTAGCGTTGTAAGTACAAGAATGTCATGATAAACAAAAAAATCATGATAAACTTATTTAATAAAAAATCTGTTGTATTCTAGGAACCTTTATTTGTTGCAAGAGTCGTGTATGATTTACTATTCTTCTTCATTGTGATAATTATCGTTCTGAATCTCATCTTTGGTGTGATTATTGATACTTTTGCGGATCTTAGATCGGAAAAGCAGCAAAAGGAATTGATTTTGAAAAATACTTGCTTTATTTGCGGTAATTATTTATTAAAATCGATTTTTTATAATTTAGTCACGTATCTACTATAATGTGATATAAAATGTGTTATTATTGTCTATTTAGGTTTGAATAGATCAGCTTTTGACAACAAAACAGTTTCCTTTGAAGAACACATAAAACATGAGCATAATATGTGGCATTATCTTTACTTCATTGTCTTGGTGAAGGTGAAAGATCCGACCGAATTTACAGGTCCCGAATCGTATGTTTACGCAATGGTCAAGGTAATAGTTCATAGAGCTTGAAAAATTTGGGCGATGCTTATATCTTTAAGCTCTATGTACTTTCACAGGATCGGAATTTGGAATGGTTCCCAAGATTGCGGGCTAAATCATTAGCCGCGGATGAAGGTGAAGGAGAACAAGTGGAACTAAGAAGTTTGCAGTCGCAATTAGAATCCACGCAGCTGTTAGTTAAATGTCTGTCCCAGCAACTTACGGAGCTTCGTGATCAAGTAACAATCACTGACATTCTTTTAAATTATTTTAGAAATCGGCAAAAGTGTCGAAGATATCAAGCAATCAAATGATATTAAATACATATCATATAATCTTATTTTCTTTTTTAATAGATGACGGAGCAACGAAAGCAGAAGCAGCGGCTAGGCCTTCTGAATTCTGCATCTGCAATTTTGCATAATGTACCCACGTAAATTTAAGATATGTATTTTATAATTTTCTTCTTATCCTGGACGAATCTCAGTTTGATACTCCGAGACAGTGGATACGTAAAGATATTCGTGTGTTCTTACTGGCATTTAAGAATACGAATGTATATCGAATAAGTGATCCGAGGCATTTTTACGGTTTTGTTCCTAATTTTAATGAAAGTAAAATACATTTAGGGCATTAAGATTATCATTCTTCCTTTACTATAAAGGCTCTCGACTCAGTTTATCGATCAGTCATCAAGGAACCCGAATACCGTAAATTGCATTGTTTATTAATGTATGAATATTGTTTATATAGAAAAATAAGCGTATCCATTGATATATTAGAATAAGTAAATTACTTAAAACTTCCAATTACTAAACTGTTGTAAGGTAATATTCTAATGTCTTTTAGAATATTCTTGTTTTTATATGTGATCACTCTATCTTTTAGTTTTGCCATTAATATTTATACATATCCAAATGGATACATTACATATTATTATATCAGCATTTTATAACAGTTATAAAGTTTTATATTTTTTTCGCGTTATCAAAGCCATGGTTGTGTTATACGAATTTTCTTTTCGTAGACAATAAAGATTTTTTTTAATCTAGAAATATAATTGAGAGAGAAAATATATTTGTAAAATTGTACAGATTTTCTGTATCATATATTTAATTATATATATTTAGATTATCTGTTTCTTCGGCATAATTTTTTTTTTGGAGATATTAAATTCTTTATGATTACATAATTGATTATTTTAATTTTATGTAAATGAATAAATGCGATAAAACATACGAAATTAAAATATATGCTTTGAGTGAAAGTACATATTTAATTTCGAATAATAATAATAATAATACGCTCAAATTTTAATATTGTTAAATGTTGTTAAAATTTATCTTTTAGGTTAATATATCATTAATGATGATTTAGAATGCGATTAGAAGTAATTGCGAAAAATTAAAATATGCAATTATAATATTAAATTTTTATTTTAGTTTTGTTGAAGATAGTCGTATTCACATGCAATATTACTAATATAATTAACGAAAACATGATAGATAATTAATAGGGATCAATGGACTCTCATATATGTATAGGAAAAATCTTTTCAAATTTCAGATATTATATGATGAAAAAGTTTTAGAATGTTGTTGTCTGACTATTGATTGTTAATATATAAACGATAGTTGACATATTATAAATTTTAATCGAGTTGTGTTAATCTTATGATGATATAAATGCATATTATCTGAACATTGCATGCATAACAGCGATGTTATGGAGTTTATGGAATTAAAATTTAACTCGTTTTCATAATACTTGAGATTTATGTCTATGTGCGAATATATAAAATAATACTTTTTGTTTGTTTTTGATGTAATATCAAATGTAACGCAACTGTATATATTTTATTAGATATTGTAATTGTTAGAAAAATGAAATAGTGTCACTTAGAGTAAATTACTTTTCATTCTATCGTATGTTATTAATTATCGATTATACACATATCGCGCGATCTCTTTTCATTTTCTCTTTCTTTTATGTCAGACATACCAGATTGTACTGTTAAAATCTTTAAAGAATTTAAATAATATCTATTACTTTTAATGTTTACCTCGTGTTTATTACATAATATACATCGTTTTTATTATATAATATACAACATGTGTAATTACATTGTGCATGTAGATTGCGTTCATACTTACGTGTGTGAATAAATTATGTTTTTTTTAATGATTCTATTTATTACATGATATTCTTATATTTGTGATATCTTAACTTTTTATAATAAATTTGCTTATAAAGCAACATATTAATAGTATAGAAAAAATTTCATTATAAAAACAGTATAAATACGCATTATATATAATTTTTATAATAATATATAACTTTTATGTACAGTAAATATTTTGAAGATTGCAGATTTTAATACATAAAAAGGGAGATTTTAATTATAACTAATTTAACTTGACAATGCATCTATCTCGTTCCTTCTTACAATTAGTTCTATGTGAGATAAAAAAAAAGAATTAATAAAATACTTGTACATAAGATATAAGAAATATACAATAGCATTTATATATTAATTTAAATTTATTTATTTATCTGTATATCATGGTTCTTTTATTTCTTTGGTTTCTATAAATTTATGTTGCGATTATTGCATTATCTACTTAAATAATTCATTAATCATTAACTGTAATATAATATAATATGTTTTAATATCGCTACACGTATTATCAATAAATTAATAATTAATAAATAATAAAATCAGATAAAATATGAAAGAATGCGACACATTAATGAAAGAAGGGATATTTTTTTTTACTGATCTAGATATTTTAAAAATATTTCGTACAATTTTTTTTTAGGCTGTTGCAATTACGAGATTTATTCATATTTTTGGTTTCGCTGTGTTTATTGTGCTATGCGCTTTTTCATTTCCTGTAATTTTTTAATTGGATCATACACAATCGCTTAAAAATTTGCAGTTATTGGGTATTGATGTGTAACAGAATTAATGTTTTATTTTACTTTATTTAGACTTTATATGAAACAATTGACTATTTATTGTGACTTATATATATATATATATATATATATATATACGCGGCTAGTACATGTACATACATGTAACACGTATTTTTCTTTCGTAGGTCGCACGTTTGTGTAAAGTCGGTATGCTTTTCAAATGAAAAGCCAGCTATCGTATAATACGCAGTGATAATGCAATTTCTTCACAGATGTGAGGATATTTGTATGAACACAAGGGCACGTGGGATTTGTCATATTTCCTGTCTGGAAAATTAATTTCTCCACATTCTTCTTTCATATCTACGTTTTTTATATAAATCATTACATATGGCTGCGTTTCGATTCCGATTTCATTGGATCAGTCGATTCTGCGATAATTAAGTATATAAGGACTTTCATGTCTGTTTTGACGAGGTTTCTTCGACATAGTTTGCTTATCTTATGAATTATAACATAACGTATCATCGAGTGTCTCTTGCGTTACATTAAATAATGAATTCAATTCGTTCAGTAAAATGACGTATAAAAGTAATTCAATCTGTTACAACAATGAACATTGAAAAATCCTCAGACAAATCCTCCTGATAAGCCGTATCAGTAATCAATTTATTCGAATACATTATTTCTTTAAAGCAAAAGATGCAGCATTAACACAAATTAATATAATTACGAGTTACATTCTGAAAATTTTAAACATAGATTCGATAGAAAGACAACAAGACCTCAACATATTTATCTTTAAAATGAGATCATGAGTATTCATGAGATCATGTGTATTCATAAAAACTAAAATTTATCAAGGAAGATATAAAGATACAGGAACGTAATATGATTTTCTTTGCATTGTATTTGAGATACAAAGATTCTTTTAGAGAAAATACTTGAAAATGACTAGTTTTATTATACTTAGGCCAACACGTTACATTATATTACGCTTTATACTTAATTGGATGTAAAAAAAAACAACGGGATCTCTCGTGGATTTATTATAAAATTAATAGAAATTTGTAGAAATATTTACGCAGCGTTGTACAACCTGCGAAGTGCACGAGCTGCGGTCTGGTTCTACTGGCTGGCATTTTGGTGAAATCGCATACATTAATTAATTATTTACGATCTAGCATTTATTCCGTTTTTTTTTATTCCTTTTAATAATCAATCGTAAATTTGCCAGCGGAATCGGCACGTTCTATCCCCATGAGATACTTGGAAAACGGATATCCGGTGTGAATTCTCGATTGACGATCCCTCGAGAGAGGAAGAGAGGGGAGAGAGAGAGAGAGAGAGAGAGAGAGAGAGAGAGAGAGAGAGAGAGAGAGAGAGAGAAAGACAGACAGACAGACAGACAGATAGTGGATCGATAGTTTTGTCAGGATGAGAGTATCCATTCGGCTGACAAACTGTATAACAATAAATCGCGAAGTGCCCACGCGAAGCTCGTTCGTTAAAATACATTCTTTCTTCTTCTTTCGTCCTTATTCAGCAGCCGCGTAAGATTACTTATTTTATCGTTATTTTACAATAATCCACTTAGACTTAGGGTAGACAATTAATCGTGTTCTGTACAAATTCTATCAACGCCGCTATCTATGTACACATGTCGCTACCGTTGGTTGTAATCTCTTACACGTACGTATAATTTTTGGCATTCGCGTGAAAGAGAGGTGACTCGTGTGAATTCTCGCTACTTCAAATCCGTGCATCGCGTTCTTGCATGTAATCTGCTTTATATATGTATAATATATACAGACGCCAGATCGAGCTGGCATTAACATACTTTAAGTAAAAGTTTAAAAACAATGAAAAAACGTGAAAATATAAAGGGAAACAGTACTTCGATATTTCCAGAAATGATCAGAGAAATTGCGATTTTAATAAGGACCCTGCAGCTTTAATCCAGCAGCTAGTTTATAAAAACGTTTTGGAAAACGAAACGACCGAGATCCACAATAAAAGATTAAAAAATAATATTTTAAATAAAGAATATAGATTAATAGAATGCATATTAGAATATATACTAAATATTATAAAATATATTAAAGAGTAATATTAAAAAATAATATTTTCCTATATTTTAATACTAGAAGTACCGAGCGGTTATTTCTGACCATTTTTATTTTTCAAATTAATATCTTCTCTTATATTAAAGATACAATTTTGAAATTTTCTAACTTTTATTATTCTCTTTATTCTGATGGAGAATATTGAAATTAGAAATTTTTAAAATTCTACTCTTGAATCTACTCTTGGATCTGATGCACCTGAGAAAAAGCACCTGATAAATCATAATCTTTATCCTTGATATTACAAAAAAATATTAATTAAAAGAAATAAAAACGATTAAAAATAACCGCTTGGTATTTCTAGTGTTAATAACAATTGTGTAAGGAGTATAGCAAGGAAAAATCTTGAAACAACTTTTATTATTTATTTGCATGAAGAATATAAAAAGTTTCAAATTAATTGGACGAGAAATGGACAATCTAGACTTTACAGATCCATATCTTTAGATCGAATGACAATGTGAGCTAATCACTTATTAAATGTGCTGATCATCATTTTTCATTAATTCCAACGTACATGTATGTATGCGTGAGTGTGTATAATATGTATACGTACGATTCGATCGAAGAATGGTAGACTCTGACTCGTTAACTTCCCGTTCACACTTCGAAAGATTGAGTCGTACATTAGAGTGAAAAATATAACAGATCGATCGAAATTTTCTCGGTATTTATTCCCTGCGTCGCACGCACGGCACGTTTCTTCTTCTGCGCTTAAAATATTTCTCTCGTGATAATTACGCAGACGGAAATTAACGAGCCAGCCCGCAAAATCTCGACTGTCGATTGGGGATGTCGTGGGGGGCGGAGGGGGTGCCATCTTCATAAAACATCTCACATCGAGCGACGTAAAACGAGGACCGGCACGAGTCCTCATCGTTTATATACACGTGAGACAGTGAGTTTCGCGGTTCAATTAACAGGAACGTGTCTGCATTAACGCGATTTTCCCCTGAGCTTAACAGTCTCAAGTACAGTCAAACGAACGTGCGAGTAGGATCGCGAACATAACGAGGATAAAGGCCATTCCCCGCGGCTTAGTTTTACTCGACGAGCCCACTACGTGCCAGTTCGGAGCTGGCGATGGTCCACTTTGGCGAGTATTGGCGATCACTGTCAGACTTCGCCATCTCATCGTGTATTGCGGGGCAGTCCTCCCAAGGGCCTGCAGCCTGAAAGGCAGATCAGATCTTATTTATACGCGTTGATCTTTCACTTATTCAGTTTTACTCTTTTTTTTTTTTTTTCAATAAACATCATACGAAGAGAACATTTTGTTGAAATATCTAAGAATTTTATTAGATTTAAATAATTAAGCCTGATAACAATACTCTGCAAAATATTTTGACACTCTCAGCAGTTAATTTGAACGTCCTACATAATTATTTTAAGCCCAACAAAATTATTTTCAAATCAGAACTTTAAATTTTTAGATACTTGAAACTATTTTTTTCATGTATATAATTTATCTGAAACTATTCATATCTTTTGATGTGAAGACGGCGGCCACGATTTTTTTTTTTTATATTTTTGAAGTATTTCAAAATTTACAACGACCGATAACTACAGAATATCGATGAATGCAAATTTAGTGGGAATTTGACATTGTCGAAGTTTCGATATATGACGACAGTTTCTTCGTAATTTTCCCTCTTTCAATTTCTTAGATAATTCGAAAAAAATTATTTTCGAAGTATAATAAAAATGACTCTGTCGTTGTTCGATTCAACCGCATCGGTCACTGTCAGAGTCACTGATAAAGTACCCCGCGAAGAAGCTGCTGTTAAGCATAATTTTTCTTTATTCCGTAGATTATGAAATAGGGGAGTAATGTGCCGCGGTTGTAACTGGGATTGCCGTCGTAAGGCCGGATGAACGATGGCCGATTGTTAATCAGTGGATAATTTCTTCGTGCGAGACGACAGTAACGGATCGCGCGGGCATCAATTCCCTGGTTTTATGCGGCATACACACGGGGCGCGAGCTCGATCGCGTATACGCCGGTAAAACGCCGTTATATTTCAGCCAGTGTCATAATCTCCCGTCTCGAAACTGTCACGGAACTGTCGTTAAACGTAGCTAATAGACAAGATCGCGGCGAAACTTTCGCCGGGTTAATCGGCCGAGGTGAGCGCCGGGGGTAAGAAACTCACCTAACCACCGCGGTATTCATCTTCCACGGCAGGGTGAAATTCTTGTGCGTGTCCCTCGAGCAGAACGTGTGCAGTCTGAGTCCAGCAGGATCGCCGGTCTTGTTATACTCGTGTATCGTCAGGTTCCACGCCGTGCAGGGTCCTGTTAAGTGGAAGAAGCGTAGCATAAAGTGGACAGGCGTCGCGATAATCACGCGTATTATAATAATATAAATTTGTTCTGATGACATAAACGTATGTGTGCGAGGGTGTTGTAACACATTCAAATAAATCAAGCATATCACAGGTATTACGAGTCCCTGTGCGATGCATGAGTGGAAGAAGCATCATTCTAAATGTACCATCATTAATCTCGGACTTCTTCTCACCGAAGAAGAATTTCCTAAATTAGCCTATGCATCGGATTTAAATATCTTTCCTGAATTTACCTTTGCTTTGTAGTTATTTCCAAGTGAGTTCTTAATTAATCTTGTTATTTAAATATGCAATGATTATAGTAACTTGCAAGGATTACGTAAGTAAATACTCCTGTTTATCTTTCATCCTACGAAGAAGTAATATCGCGTGCTCGAGAGGCTGGTAGAGTTCTGTTTATTATCAGAATTCTTGTTATTTATACGGTAAATATTTTGGCGAACTTCTCTCATTCTCGAAAGTGCACCATTCAAAGATGAAATTTCATAAGAAAGGCAACTGGACGGAGAGGAGAGAAAGAGAGAAGAAGCACGGTAGTACCACGCGGCCTAAGAGAGGTATATTAAAGCCATTTCCGATGCCGGCGTTTGCGGGGCTTTGGTTACGGCTCTGACTCTATTTATAATGTTCCGTAAGGTGGCGAGGAGGAAGAAAATGAAAAAGCTATGGAGCGAAGGTAGAAACGAGAAGATGAAAGGAACGGGGACAGCGACATTTCTATGGTGAAGTTGCGGATGGAGTGTCGTCGAGGATGGAGTAATTCGATTCGCGGCGGTTCATAAAGCGGACGGTTTCATAGAAGTGCACGAAGCCTCATTAATTCATTTAATAATTCACTCGTTACTTATTGCCGTACTCCTTTAGCGAGTGAATACACGCCCTGTAATTACATCCACGACATTGACATAAGAAAACGGGGCGCGCCTCAGAGGAAATCTTCTTTTTTTATATCAAATCTCGTCCGCATAATCCATCCATATAAATCGAAGCTTCCTATACAGAGTTCAATATATATTCTCCCTTTCATATATTCGTGAAGCAATAAAATGCGTGTTTTCTTGAAACATTGCAGAGAGTATTCTCCGCATCCAATAGATATTCCTCCATACAAACGTACAGGTCACAATTTATGTATTGTTTTTGTATTGTTACATGTGTACACATATATCTCGCTGCATCGATCGGTCGCGAGAGCTCGAAGAGAAAATGGAAACCGCTGGCGAGAAAGACTATTAAATAAATCTCGCTTGAAATTATAATTGAATGATAATATCGCGCAATGAAAAGCCGCTAGTATCGGATGCTCAATTGCGCGATAAAAGATGGCGTACACGATTCGTAAAAATAAAGATAAATTTTCGTTCACAAATACAGCCGATCTTACATCAGAAGGAGCAATATTCCTTACTGCATTTCACCTGAGAGGAATAATCGTAATATTCCCAGATCGAATATAAGCAATAAGTAGTCGCTTTTGTCGTACTCGTAAGATGACGATTTATGTACTATTAGAAATGTGAGAAGGCGGAAGGAAAAGAGGAAGAACGACACAAGAAACGCGACACAAAGAGAGAGAAGGAGGGGGGGGGAGAGAGAGAGAGAGAGAGAGAGAGAGAGAGAGAGAGAGAGAGAGAGAGAGAGAAGGAAATGAAGAGAGTGCAGCATCGTTTCTACACGACGAAGCTTGAACTTCCGTTGTCGTGGTAAATCCGATGGTCTCTTTAATCTCGCGACCCACTGCCATTCGTTTCACGCCGCGCTCCTCTGTCTCTTCGGTCGGCCGCGACGTTCTCTCACCCCTCGACTTATTCTTCTACAACTTTCACCCTTTCGTTCGCCGCGACGACGACGGCGGCGGCGACGGCGGCGGAGCCAATGGCGCGGATAGAAATTCCGACGGTCTCGGAAGAAAAGCAATCGAGAGAAGATTTCGCCGTGTCGTCGCCAGAGACA
The DNA here is from genome assembly GCF_055798465.1 of Pogonomyrmex barbatus. Classification (NCBI taxonomy): domain Eukaryota; kingdom Metazoa; phylum Arthropoda; class Insecta; order Hymenoptera; family Formicidae; genus Pogonomyrmex; species Pogonomyrmex barbatus. The sequence continues at coordinate 7,894,409 of NW_028297138.1, forward strand.
GGGCGCGTCGCGCGAGGGATGATCTATCTCTGTTTTCTCTCGAGCCCCGCAACCGGGATCGAAATAGAATTTTGCGGATAGAATTCTGCGAATAGAATCCTATTGCGAGGCGCGGGACTAGAATTTACGCTTATCGAAATAAAAGCTAAAGGCGACGGCGGGAAACGTCGTTAAGGATAACAACTCGAAAAGAATGTTGTCCTCCGATATAATAATCACGTCTCGACAAAACATCGAGGCGGCAATATAGTTTAGCTTGAGAATTGTTTTCTTTTAATACGTTTGAATTCCTTGAAGAGCTCCTTCCGATAAAGCGAAAACCGTGATGATGGATTTTCGCTAAATGATGATAAAAAGTATAATTCAAGAGTTGATCGAAGTAATTGCAATTTTATAAAAAAATATTCATTTGAAAATTTCATGCACACGAGAGTTATGTCGTTAAGTCGGAATAATTTCAGCGGAAATATCAACAAGTTCGTCATAGTAAAGAAATTAATTGCGCCATGGTGACGCGAGATTCTTAATGCTCGAGATCTGCGAGAGATACGCTGCTTCGGAACGCAGCTGCTTTTTGTTTTCTTTTAATGCCGCTCGAAGATAAATCGTTCGAGAAATGCTCTCTGGAGAGACGTAGATAGGTACTCCTAGATAAATCATTTTCGTGCTATTAAACTGCTCGCAGCTTTCTTACAAGATATAAAATTACAGGCTAACGAATTTTATGGATAACAACATTCAAAAAAAAAAAAAAAAAAACAAAAAATTCGTATTTATAATTATTACTGAATCATAAAATTACAAAAATATTCTCCCTTACATGAAACTATGTAAAACAAAAGAGAATTCTGTAATTATATGCGTACTTATTAGAAGTTACTTAAGAGTTGAGTATTCACATAAGTGATGTAAGATATTGTAAAAGTTGATATCAAAAGTCTGTTAAAATGATTTCTGCGAGCGAGCCACATAAATGTAAGAGCTACTCACGGCTCTGAGTGGACTTGACTTCGATGACGAGTTGCCGGTCGATCGGCGAGTCCAGGATCCAGGTACATTTCTGCTGGTAATACTGATTCAACTTGAGCCCAGCGCTCGCTAGATCACCCCCATTCACCTCGCCTTCCGGCTCCGCCGTTGTGTGATCGCCACAGTAAGTGTCATTGATAAACTTGTAGGCCGCGTGGAAATTGAGGCCCGCCCTCGACGACCTCGACCACTCGATGTAGACCGGGGTCCAGCTACGGATGCCTACCGGAAGCCAGTCCTGCGCGATAATAGAGCCCGTTAGACGGATGAAATGAGGATCGAGGAATATGAGGAAAATGATGGGCAGTTTATAGAAAGTAAAAAGGCTGAAAGAACCGTTAAAAGATTGAAAATAACGATGAAAAAGAAACGTCGATAAAAAAAGGACCGAGCTGAAATGTGTGGAAAAAACGACATAGACATGAATGACTTATCGACTAATCGTGCAACGACGCTTAATTATCAATCGCGGATTTCGGATTTAATCCTATACAGTTAAATTACACAGATTTAGCTCGTTGTTTGCATGATAGCCTCAATTGTGTCGGAATAACGAGCATTTGAATATGAAATGATGATCCCACGAATCGAAATCGTATTACCGTTTATAGACTCGCCATAACGATTACACTCGATCAGGTGTAATCTGATAATACGTCTATTAATAATCATCGTGTGGATAGAGTCAAAGTCAGGTCAGTTGCACAGTGTACGCGCGAGATTGTGGCAAAAGCGTTTTGCATAAATAAATATAGAAATTTATTTAGCGCCGATAACTGTTAAATATTTTTCCAATTAAACGTAAATCTCAGAAAATGATAAAACATTTTCGGCGTGCATTTTCGGCAGCGGTGCCGCTTTCTCATTTCATTTTGATACAGTGATATACATTGTAATCATTGTAACATACGCACCATATTATAAATTTATCAAAAATAATAGAAGATTATTACACAGTAAATTAAAAATTTTTAAGCTGATTATACAACATGATGTAAATGATGAAATCATGTTAATGAAACCGATATTATATATTTTATATGAGCGTTAATAGCATTGTATATAATACATCAAATTAATTTTACGCAAACAATGATTTTCGCAGAATTCCATTTCATAATACTCACTTTATCGATATCAAAAAAAAATACGTTTTAGATTTTTAAAAAAGTTTCGCGAGTAACAAATTTCCTTTTTAAAAGGAAAGGAGGAGAAAATCATTTCCCGAAAGAATAACGAGCATAGAGAAATCCGTAGTAGAAGGTTGCGTATTGTGAACGATATATTTTAACGACATCTCGTCGATGTTTTCACATGACAATGCGAAGGGTGTAAAAGTTGCGGTAATAACGATATCTTTTATCTCGCGGCATTCAAGGAGCGGAAGTATACGTGGGGGTTAAGGGCGGCCACTCCGTCGAGACGTTCATTCGAGGCGGAGGCAATGGAATAAAGTTTTTCCGCAATTCGCGTTTACCTGGTAATTCCCACAGAGACAGGTGACAATGTGTCCGGTCTCGGAGACGAGCAGGAGGTGGTCCATGCTCTCCAGGGACTTGCTGACGCAGTGGCAGCCGCTGTCGCCGCACTTGGTCTCGCACGGGTTGTTCGGCGTCTGCTTCGTGCTACCCTTCACCTGCAAACGGAAGTATGTGAACGCTCCGAAAAATGAATGCGAAAAATGAAAATGTCTGTACGGCAAGCGGAAAAAAAGAGGTTGAAAAAAGGTAACGAAAACAATACAAATAATTAATTACCGAGCGATATTATCGTGCGTGTAATTTCCAGTTGAAATTATTCGTTTTGTTATTTTCTCCAATGATTGAGATGTTCTTTTGTTTATGCCACATTCGCAAAAAAGCATGTCAGTTATGGTACGGATGGCGAATAAATTTTATATATTATATACGTATAAAATAACATAAAAAGATTTGCATGAGCGCGACGGATTAAAGTTGCACGATTCTTCCCGTCGGGCGTAACGGATTCGCAATGCGGATGCGACGCTCGTATCGTTCAGCATGGATTACAGTTGATATGTTTCCATCAGAAATTCAATTGTTGCACTTTATCGTTCTCGTAGGAGCCGCTGAAATCCGTGGCTGAACCATACTCCCCTTCGTTTCACAACCACGTTTCCGATCCGCGGAATATTATTCGAACGAAGATTAAAGATTCGCGTCGCGAATGCAGAAAGTTTCAGTTTCTGGAATCTCAAGTCTCCTGCAATGATAATTTTTGCGCGTGATGTTCTTTCTTCTTTTTCAAGCGACTTTAAAGTGCAGGAATCTAAAATCCTGAATGATGAAAATTCACGAAGGATTCCCGGCGGCCGATTAAACGAATAGAGATTAGACATTTCATTGGGAAACTCACCGTAATGACCACCGATTGGTTGGGCGCCGGTATAAAGTGCTGCCTGCACTTCACCGGGCCTTCCATCGCGAATAGCCGATGCGGTTCCGGATGCACCACCGAGCCCTCCACCGGTGACGTCAATCCGTAATATTCGACGTCACATACGCTGGCCGGCTGCTGAGTGCCACCCTCACGTTCTGGAGCAGATGGAAGTGCGTCGCTTGTGAAGGTGTCAAGAGAAATTATCTCGCAAACTACGCTTCGCAAAAGTAAAACTTTAATCCAAACGCGCAAAGTATCCATGAGTTCATCTATCATATAATTTAATGATTTCTTACGCAACAAGTTAATTATAAATTTAGTAAATCAATAAAACTGTTGTAACAAAATAGAGACACGATAATCAAAAGAAATAATGATAATAGTAAAGAAAGATCCTAATAAAAAGATAAAGAATAATAAAGAAAACTTCTGATCTGCGTGACATGAGAAAAAAATTACAATATTCCTAAATTTCTCTGTTAATGTAATTAATGTAATTTCTCGTGCAACAAATTAATTATAAAATTAATTTAAAAAATGATACGGAAAGCGGATGAAAAAATTATTATCTATCTCGAGATGTCATCTAGGAATTATCAAAGCGATTCCGAATGTATAAAATATTTTCATTTTATTGCAAATTCATTTTGTTGAATTCTCGTGGGTCTCATGTAACCTTCCTCTTTTCGCGTCTCTTAGCTTAATTTTTTTCTCCACAGATAGTTTCTCGCAGTCAGAGAGATCTATCTATATTACTACGTGTTATAGGTGGGTAAATGCCTTACGGGCACTTTTATTTCGAGTCGGAGTTTGCTCGGCAGACGGGATTCCCTCGTTCCGTTTTCTTGCACGGCAATTTCGCATGATTATTCGCGGCAATTCGGGGTCGTCCGGTTGAATTCGACCTCTTTCCTATAAGGAGATCGGTCTCCCTGGGTCGCATAAAGTTTTATGTTCCGCCGGATCGTACTCTGCGCGAAATAACGTAGGCACAGAGATCGAAAAACGTTCGATCTTGATATTCAACGGTTCTCCGGTGAGAAGGAAGGGAGGAAAAAGTGAAATAGCGAGATCTTTGTGTGGAACGTTCGTTACACGAACGTGAAATAAAAAAGCTGACGAATGAAGTCGATTCGAATGCGGCCGACGTACGCGGTTTATTTCCCCGTTTAAATATAACGTTGTTATTTAAGACTTCAAACGCGCCGTTTGTTCTCGTCGATTCGCCGTGACGAATGGAGAGACACTGGGAGGAGGCATGAATGCATGTAACACGTGTAAACGTAATAACGTTGGCCGGAAACACGATCATTCTCGTCAATCACCGTCCCATCAATGGTAGTTTGTCGTCAGGCATGATTTTTATTTCTTGTCATTTACGCCTCTTTTTTATAATAGTCCATGATTGAATCTACATGCCTCTCGCTTGTACGATTGTTGTAACTCGGGATAGCCACTGGCTACAAGCGATGCCAGTAATCATTTTGTATGGGAAACGTAAAAAAAAAAAAAATCTGCCGGAACGAGAATTTGATATCGACATGATGTGTCATAAAATTCGGTCGATGTGTGTGTTTAAAATCTCATCGATATCAAAATTCAATTATTGCTGTCCGAGTTTCGTTTTGTTCGTTAAAATTTTATCGCACTATTAGTTTGTGTTCCAAAATGCTTAATCGATTTTAATTTTCAGCTTCAATAAAATTCACCGCTTAAATTTACGAGGGAGAGACGATAAATTAGAAAAATGAAAAATAAAGTGTAAATTCTCAAATGTTAAAGTAGCAAATATTTTAGAATAGAAATACGATAGGAACATTAGGAAATATGCGAGACCAGCTAATATCTTGCAACGTTCATATTACTCATTATTTGGAAAATGTGTGGAGCTTTATACTGAAAATTACAGTTTAGTGTACATGATACACACGCATCATTCCCGCTTTGAATTCAAATTTCGTGCCTTTCAAGCCTGTGATACGCAGTAGTCTGGCTTTACTTTGCAAAATATCTGTAATAGTTGCAAGCGGATAATTATCCGACCGCGAATAATTACGAGTTGCCGGACGTGAACGCGTATAATATACTCGGATTCTCATTTTAATTTCCGAGATTGCTCAAGGAAAGCTCGTGGCTACTTAATCGGGGTTAAATCTAATCTTTGAAACGCGGATTAAGCGCGACCGTCGTTTTTGCGAGGATCGTCGCGTCGATATCGCGAATGTGTCCTCCGGCAGCCAACCAGAATCCCTCGGTCGAGTGCCAAGCGAATTTCAGGATTATCATCCGGACGTGCCTACATTCATCCGATTAAGAGTGGAGAGGGAGGGCCGAAGCTTTGACATCGATATGCCGAGACGTATTTACGGTAATTAGTTATTCGTAATTAGCGGTTTGGATGCGCCATAGTCGGTTACTCGAGATGCACTCCGGGCAAAAACTCGATTTGGATCGACCGGACCGCGGAAACGGACATAAATTGCGCCGTTTACGAAAATGACATACACTATCACTATACAGAAACTGATCGCTTTTCGCACTTTATAAAAAAGTATTATTATTAGACAATCATTATTTTCGTACATGTTATCCGTAGATCACCGCGATTATTGAAAGCAAAGATGTATTCGTACATATTTCATATTATTATATAAAAAAAATTAAATTTTTTAATTATTCATTACAATGCAATTTTCGTACTATTCAAGAAATTCACGATATTCAGAGAAAGCAGAGAAACGTCAAATTATGGGATAAATTTCATTGCGCGATCTTTCTTAAAACTTCCGCTCGGAAACATAAAATGAAGAAGCTTCTCGGAGGCACGTAAAGAAGTGCGATTGCGCTCGTAACGAACAAGAAAAAAATAAATAAAAAAAAAATGAAAGAGGGAGAAGAAACGGGCGCGCGTAAAAAAAGTAAGCTGTACCGGGCGATAACAGGAAAAAGGTTTACAGAGGTGTTCTTCGCGATTTCGTGACGCTTACGCTAACTTGATTGCGTGGTGACGGCGCGCGTCATAATCCAATTTCTGGCGTGCAATCTTTTGTTTCAAGTTTTATTTTGAGTCCGCGCGGCGGACCGCGACACGTTTCGTCCTTCCTGTCCGGCGATACTCTTTTTTACGACTTACCGTCGTGGAAGTAATATGAGATCTCCATGTACTCCTCGTCGGTGGGACTGTTGGAGGCACGTCTTAAAACCACCGTCATGTCCCGGCCGTTGGACGAATAGCGCTTCGGCTCTGCGTACCTGAAAGAGGAATGGAAAGAGTCATTTGCGCGCGCGTCTCGGCTGAATCCGTGGCGAGGGATGCTTTTCCCACGCTTCTTTCGCTCCCGCGAGAGCGGCGGTAGTTTTCCGGGGCCAAAACCGGATATAAATCGAACGGTCGACGGACGTGTCCGTAAGCAGCAACGAAGGGGACGGGCCTTTAATCTTCAGCGTTCCGCTGTCGATCGCTGGACATCAACGATGACGCATCTAGACGCATTTTATACCAAAATGTAGATTAGATATAATAAACTTTTTTATGGATAAGCTTTAATTCAGAAAGAATAGTCACTTTGGCTTATTACGAATTCACTCATTAAGAATTTAGAAATTTAAAATATTTGGATGGAACAGGCGTAATCTTTTTCCAGATTCCGATTTTATCTTGAGATATATAAAATTCATTTTATTAAAATTCATCTGCGATCGATCGTCGTTAAAATAGTCAAATAGCTCTGCATCACGACCGTGCAATCAATATGGAGGTAGGACGATGACGTTTGCCGGAATCGTACTATGAATAATGATCGATCCGATTTCCGTTTATGTACGTTGCAGACACACACACACATCCCCCCCCCACACACACACCACACAAATACCAATGGATACCGGGGGTGCGGGATTCGTGACACTTTTCACCGGGGATATTCGGGGCACGTGGGAACTCGACGCGAATTATTAATTCACGACCATTACAGCGAAGGGGGCAAGAGAACATGACGTGCATGGGTACGAAAGGGCGCTCCACGGAAGTTACAGGGACGCCAGGACAAAGCAGGATGTAAATCTTGCATGTAAGACTCTATTTTCCCTGGGCAAAGTTGTAAATGGACGTCTGGGGAGCCGCCCTCGATAGTCGGCGCGCGCGAGAATTGCCTATGAGTTAGTTTTGCAAGATAAATCGGGCACCCTTTCCGCCTCCGCCTTCGTCGCTGCCGCCGCCGCCATCGACCTGCGGTGCCGCGAGAGGAGGATCGTCCTTTGTCGCTCGAATGAACACCAGAATTACATCGTCGATTTTCTAATATAGCGGCAACTTCCCTGTCGGTGACGTTCGATGCCTCTTCCGACAAGCGAGGTCATTATCGAGATCATTCATCGGAAATAGGTCATATGTTTTTATTTAAGACAATGTCTGTCGAGAAAGAAAAAAGCGCAGCCTATTTCGATTGGCGTTTTTAAATACGATTGATAAAATTAAAAGGACTAGATACACAAACAAATGATAATTTCGAAAATAAAAAGTTAAAATAAACACGATTTTTTAAGTCCGGTAAAGAGAAAAGAAAATATTAAATAAAATTCAGGCTTGATTAAAAGTATTAAAATAAAAGAAAAGGAAACTTTAATTTTACAATATAAGTAGCCAAAAGTTAAATAAATACATTTTGAAAATTTAAGAAAATTATAAATGTCAAATAAACAGATTGAGTTACATCTAAAAGTTATATATATATATATTTTTATTAATATATGTATGTATGTACTTCAAGAATGTATACATCTTGAAGTTTCTTAATTTAAATTACATCGAAGGGTTTTTTCGCGGTGCAATGATGGATCATTAGAATGATGGTCATTAGAAGTGCACGGGTCACAAATGCCTTGCTATTTGTAGGCTGTATTACAAGCTAGCATGATTATCGCGATATCTCCCGCACCAGTTTACTTTATCAGCGTGCTGGATAAAGCGATGGCTCGATATGGTTGATCTGTGTCGGTTCATTGGCTGCTCCCGCGTAGGGAGCATGGGGATGGCTTTTAGTTGGGCATGGCATGCGTGAAGATTAAATTACTTGATGGCCATACCGGATTGATCCCCAATGTGTCCATGCACGAACGGATATTAAATAGAGCGCGCTCTGGGCAACTCACTTGAATAATAGCAATAGTTAGACCCTTACGACCCTTTGTTCCCAATGATGTCGCGTGTAATGTATAGTAATTTTCATCTTTGGATGTCGATGGTACCACCGATGAATCAACAATATCAATATTTTTCTTCATACTTTAAATCCAATTCTTTCTAAATTACATAAATCTACAAGCTAAATTAAATCACGCAGTATATGAAGAAAACAATTCTTAAGCAATTTTATTTCGAATAATATTATATTTATTAATAATATTTCCGGATAATATATTTATTAATATGACAAAATTTGAAGTTTATTTTCTTGGCTTCCCGATTACTCCCTCCCTTCCGCCCTGCTTTATTTTGCATTGTCTTAATGCTATTTTGGAAATATCGCGAGAGGCGGAAGGTGGCGGCCGGAAATTCGGGTCGAGTCGTGCAGAAACGTGCCCGGCTGCAAGCGGCGGCGAGGGTTGGAGAACGTGCGAGGCGGATGAAGCACGGGCGTTATTTCGCATGAATTTTTACGAGATTAGCCGACATAAAACACGCGGCAGTCCCATAGGCACGTACGTACGCTGCATCCGGACGACTTGCTGCTTGCTACTGCTGCTGCTGCTGCTAAGCATAAATCGTCCTGGGACCGGCTGGCACCGAGGCGGCAAATGTTAGAAATTAAAATAGATTAAAAACTGCCAGTGGCGTCAGCAAAGCGGTGAGGTGCAACGCGCCCGCGACCAATATCGCTTTTGCCGGAGGCGATTTCTGCCTTCCTTTCACGAAAGTCCTGCGAAACATCCTCGAGCGGCGATCTTGCGATTTTCGTGATTGGTAGACGCGACGTAATTTTTTTCAAATTTTATCTGCCTTCGTAATCTAGCACGAAATACCGGCAGAAGAGAGCATTCATCGGCTTTATCGATAAGGCGGTTTATATTTTACAAACTGTATTTTACGAGAAGACAAATAATAATCATAATACATTGTATATTTTTTTTATTATTCGTATGTATCTTACATACGATTATCTTTAGGAAGTTTTACTAATTTTTTGATTGTAAGATTCTTGCATTATCATTATCTAGAAAGATTAAATAAAAAAAAGAACATCCTCCTCTCCATATCGTAATTCGTTGTCCAAATCCACTGGAAAAGTTTCCGATTTTGAGAGACATATATACGAGTGGGTGGCGTTATCACAATATTTCAGACATTTTACCACGCGCATCTGTCGATCGGGGAGAGCGAGAAGCCGGGTATAAACCCGGCGAATCGATCGCGTACCATATCAGTAACAGCGATGTCGGCGGCGGCGGCGCCTCGAAATCTCTTCTGGGAAATCTCTTAGCCCAGCCGCGTATCTCTCGTTTGGCCATTCGTTGGTCGGTTCCCGTCCTTTTTGCACCGGCCACATCAAGTTCACCCCTGATGCAGTGGACGGGGGTGGACAGGGAGTTCGCGCGACAGACATTTCGTGTCCGTCCATTTCCCACGGCTTGCATAATGCATGCGGCCGCTGGCTACTTCGACGACGACGACGACGAGGACGAGGACGAGGACGAGGGCGAGAATGACGACGTCGCTCCCTCGAAAGTCTCCTTTGCACTTATCTGTCCGGTATCTCCGATTGGCCAGCCTGGTTCGCGGGTCACCGCCGACTTCTAGCCTCGAGAGGAATCACGCAATATACCTTTGTTTGTCGTCGCTCGACTCTCCATGGTCTGTTTCCACGGCCGATTGGTCAACCTCGTCTCCGGAGGCTTCGAGACGTCGAAGTGTGTCTGCTTGGCGAGCTCTCTTTCCATATGTGAGATGGATATAGATCGCGCAGATACAAATACGCGAAATGGCTTTAATCTCTTTTCTTTCCTACACTGTTAACCTTGCTCTAAATTTGAGATATCTCTTTCAATGAAAAAAAAGACATCTCGAATTTAGAGGTATCTTTTTTTTTCAATTGAAAAAATATCTTTAGAGGTATTATGTGATATAAGATTAAGAGTGCATCCAATAATGCTGAGCTTTTTTCTTCCTTATTTTCACGAGTTACGTGAACGCGCAGTTTTAGTATTTTCTCGCTACGATTTACGAGCGCATCCTGTACAGTATTTCAAGTCGCTGGATTGTATTATTTAAAAAACTTTACTTAAATGCAATAGACGGAGAAACGACAAGTGACGACATCTGACCGAATAATTATTGGTCTGAGAAAAAAGAGATTTTCCCTATAAAAATTCTAAAGTATCCTTGTTCCTCTTCACGTGCTACGTCGCTACTCAATATGTATGGCTAAAAATCTTCTTTCAAATATCTTTCTCGTCACGTTTTTCATTTGATATGACCTCTATTCTATCTCTCTTGAATTCTTATCAGGCATCTCATTCTTACATCGATATCTCGACTTTCTTGAGAGAAGCACGTATCAGGAATAAAAATTTCTTGTGTTATAATTTATATATTTATTTGTGTTATAATTTATTTATAATAATGACTATTATGAATAGATAATTTTAAATAGAGGAAAAATGCGAAAAATTAATGATCTCTCGTTTTATTAAACGTTTAATTCCGAAAATTTCAACAATACAGTTTTATTCTTTACAATATACATATATATTATTTCATTAAGTTTAATTGCACATAGTATTAAGCTTTTGTTATAAATCATAATACATTTAATTTGATCATATAACGCTTATTCACGGCAGTTCATTATTGCAAAATAAACTTTTTATTCACCTTTGTTCCGTTTTCATGCTCGAAATTTTTCCCCTTTGTTCGCGTTTATGCCTAATTCGTCAGGCGCAATAGCATTTTGTGATCAAACGCTGCAAGTCATAAATTCTAGAACGCGGGGTATTAAACGGATTAGCCGGTATTCTATCAACGCCCAGCACACGCTTGCATTTATTATCATTCGCGCCAGTAAATCGATCAGCATTAAATGTTTACGACGTCGAAAGGACCACGTCCATAAAACGCGCGTCATCAACGTGAAAACTGGACCTGCCATGCACAAGGATTTGTTTCATGAATGATACGCGATCGAATAATATAAAGAGATTATTTTCCTTTGAATGAAAACAATGCGTCACTAAGCCGCACGTGGGAACAAAGCTATCTGTATTATTTCATTTCGTAATTAAACATTACACATACAGAATTAAATATCCGTCACGGCGATAAAGAAAACACATTCGCAAAGCAAACCGTATGTAAAGCACGGGGATATAAAATTGTATTGTGCCTATATTTCAGAAACCAGTAACATATATAGTATATATTTTACGACAGAAACGTTAGGCAATTTATATAGAAAAGGCGAAATAAAAATATAAACCAAAAATTGAACAGAAGTTGAATGAATATTGCAAAAACTATGAATTTTTTCTTCGCAAAATATTAACGCTCGTATAAAAAACAATATATGTTTGTTTCACGCGCTCTTCTAAAGTTATTTAATTGAACGAGAGGATTTACTATGTAATCGAAAGATTCTCCTATCGTAAAAATCATACTGTTATAGGAATGTTACGAGCGAAAGTATATGTGCAACCAGCTATTCCAGTTTACGCTATAAATTTTTGTTACGTTTTCTTCATGAATGTATGTGCCTCGCGACATAAATGAAATATTATATATTGAAATATTATACACAACTCTCTTCCTCTGAAAATATCTCAGAGAAAAGAGTAGGCGGCCTTCAAATTTCTAAATTATTATCGAGAAAATCAGATTTGTCAAATACTTTTTGATAAAATGCAAACGTAGTTATACGCCAAAAAATTCCAAAGTTTCATACTTTCTCGGAAGTTGAAAAAAGTTACCAATCCTGAATTAAATAATACGATTTGGAAAGTGAATAATTTTTAGGATAGAAATAATTTTTAAGGATAGAAATAATTTTAGAAAATTGAGCATTACAAAATCGCCTAACTTTTACGCGAATTAACAAACATACGCTCAATACGCAAGATCGAAAAGCTACGAATAAACCCATCAAATTTTCGTTGGAGAGCATATTGATGGATTGAGAGGTAGGTATATCTTTTGCCAATGAGAATTATAATATGTATGTCTGTATCGGCTTCTATAATATCACGGCAACGATTGAATGATTTCAGATAACTACCATCCTGTGCGTCCTCTCTCTCTCTCTCTCTCTCTCTCTCTCTCTCCGTGACATCTTTTCATTCGAGTATGTATCCGGTATGAACGCAGTCGTGGAATGCACAAGGCGAGAGAATCGGGCACAGCCATCTTTCATACTTTGACTTCCGGCGAGATGAGTATGAGGTATCGCTTTGCATGCCGCCGTCTAGTTCTCAGATGGAGACGGATGATGGATCTGCCGGGGCTGTTTTATGATTACGTGCCCGACGGTCTTTCGCTGTTTCCTCGGCGTTACGACGGCGCTGGCTCCTATTTCGCGCGTCAGCTCAGCCGTTGTCTCGTGATACGTGCCCGAGGTATAATGAATAATCCTCAAGGTATACGCGTACGCGTTATGTAATGCCGAGGAAAGGACCGCCGCGCGCTAATATAGGATAACAAAAGCGTAAGAACTAAGAAAGATTCACGATAGAGAAGCAGCTTCGAGATTGCTACATTGTTAACCGATCGATACGTCTCGAGCTATTTGGGAACTAATCTCCATTCTGATGCCGGCGTTCTAAGGAGGTTTAACTCGGTCTCGATTTAAGCCGGCATCGCGGGCATTGCGCGCTGCCGAGAAGGATCTCAAAATTTACCAACTCACAATTACGATGCATCGTCGATAATCGGTGGTATCTCTCTAATGATCGCTCTAATCAGGGAGAATCCACTTACTTATCTTGACCCGCGAGTTCTCGCGGGAGCCACTGCGCAGGACTGCAAATCCTCTCCAAGGAATTAGCGGTGTCCAGCATCCCGCTCTCCGGCGAGCCGTCGAATATCTCGATCGCCGACTGACAGGACTGCGCGCTGTAAAATCGATAACGGGAACCTGTATCTATCAATGGGTTTTATGACGGGCTTCACACACGTTGTCAAAAATATCAACTGCAAATTCTCGCGTAGAGAATATGAAGGATAAGGCGATCTATAACGCGCTTTTTACAGAAACGAAAAAAAAAAAATTACTTCAGCTTTTAAAAAGGATGTGCATACACGTTGAACATGCTGCTACGCCGATTTGCTCGCTTGTCAATTCTCTTTTTTTTTCAATCCGTAAAAAGATCGAAACCTTTCGGGGACGTTATACGTCCGATATTTGTCCCGGGACAAATCCGTAAATGTATCATCGGGAAAACCAAAATATTCGAGTGCCCATTCCGTTTCCCATTCGCTTTAATCGCCTCACAGACGCGCCGCGTCTGCGGAAAGGAAGCTGCAAATCCGACACGGATGCCGCTATTACGCGCGCATGAAAACAGGAAGAGAAATACACGGGGTTTTGGGTTGGCGGGTGAGAGACGCGCGATATTCCCCGTGCTCGGAGATACTTTCTCGGTTCACCTGGCGCTCGGATTTACAATATTCCGTTCAAAATTCATGCTATCTTCAATAAAGCCCTCCGTTCCGCGTCTCGTAAGCGAACACGCACACCCTCTACCAGTTTATATTAGCGGTTATATCCGCGGTCTTGGAGAACGACAGGTTTCGTATGCGATACGGAGAGGGTTGTCGGAGATACGAGTTGTCGTCGTCGTCGTTGTCGTCGTCGGTTCCGGGGGTGATTCTATCTCTCCCCCGCGGTGTGTTCCGTCTCTCCCCGGACGCGTACATAACACATCTCCGAAGGCGCGGATACGCGTTCCTCGTGTCGCCGGTGTTGCACGCGTATGATAATTGAAAATCCCCGGGATGCGGACGCGACCTCCTGTGTACCTCCGCGTGATTTAATGCTACTTTCCGCAAGGCTACGCGCCGCGACGAGCCTCGGGGTGGTTTCCTCCTCCGCCCTCTCCCGGGTGTCGTTTCGATAAGTTACGCAAGTCGCTGCTAACTGTGAAATAAGAGTCCCGCGCCCAGACATAACGGCGTGCGATTGCGAAATATCAGTTCTTTGTAACAGTTCCGTATATCTTTAGACGTTTCTCGTTTTAGACGAGGTTCTGCGAACACTTCGCGAACACTCAGACTTCGAAATATTAATCAACGTCAACGCGTTTCCGCGATTTACGAGTTTGCCTATTGATATTACTTCAAGAGACGAGAGCGCACGCGTTGTAAATTACGACGCCTACCTGACTCGCTAATCAATGCTACAAACCGTCGTCGATTGTTTTTACAATCATCACGAATTCAATGTTACGTGCGTAACGTGCCGCGGGATTTGCAGGTATTGGCAAACACCTAACACGATCGAAAGTGGTGTACAAACGCGACATGCAATTCAAGCACCACGACAGATCGCGTCGGGGCGTCGTGTTATGTGACTGCAGTTTTCCCTGGCCTTTGGGTCCGTGCGATCTAGGGTGGAGAAAACACGTCGATAGAACGCGAAGAAAATGCGAGGAGACAGAAGAGGGTACGGTTTTCTCGTTTTTTTAAAACTGCGGTTGTACATGTGTCTCGATGTGTGACTTGCTAGACCGTGACAGTCGGGCGAAACCGAGTTACCTGAGGTTGTAACTGGCTAGGGAAACGTGTCCGGTGTCGTAAGTACGGCCACGCAGCACGAGCCTGCACGTTGTGGACTTGGGCTTCCCCCTGGTGTCGTGGTGACCCGCCCGGACCTTCTCACCGTTCACCTCGAGGTCGCAGCTGCTGGTCACGGCGCCCTGATCCTTGCGGTGGTCATGGAGGTCACGATTGTTATAACTGCCGGACTTCATCATTTCGACTGGAAGATCAGAGAGCTAGGTGAATTTCAATGATAATTTACTATCCTATGGTAAAAAGTTAAAACAGGAACGAAAAATACGAATTAAATATCCAATTAATATAAGTTAACCTTTCGTGATCATTGTAACATTAAAATTTAATTTTAATGTTAAAATTAAATATTTTACTAGAACATTATTGTTTTATTTTTTTTAAAGATTCGAATTATATACTGTAATTTTTTAAAATTAATTAATACTGTTGATTCGATAACACTTTAAAAACGGTAACGGCGTAAGTGTAAATTTTATAAAGTGACCATGAAGAGTTAAATATCTAATTAATATAAATTAAATAAAAATATAAATTAAATGAAATACAGCAAGAATGATTTACTTTTAATTTTACTTTTAAATCTCAACATTATTTTTTAATCGAGAAGAGATACATTAGAATTGTGTAAGCGTAATATCAAACTAATTGGAATGGTGATCAATACCAAGGATGTGCGGACGGACATTTTTTTTCTCATTACTTACCACTTTTATTCATGCTGTCGATAGCGATCGTCGTTGGAACTTCCGTCGTCATTTCTATAAAAGTCAGCGTTGCAACAAAGCCGTTATAATCGAAGGGCGGTACTTCCGGACCAGTTCTGTAAAATAATTCCAACTTTCTTCTAAGGGCACAAAGATAAGACATCTAAATCAACTGAAAACTTGAAATTTTATCTCGTCTTTTCTCTCGATAAAAAGATATATTCCTCACCTGAACTCGACGAGGAGCTCTTGGCCGTCGTATATCAGCGACGTTTTCTGTTTGTCACAGAGCATTTTTAACAACGGGCTTGACGTCGTCGGGCCTGAATAGACGGCAATGTAGTCGCTGGTGCAGTGACTGCAATGAAAACACAAGTATTTTCTTATAACGTGACTATGTGTTTGAGGCAATTCGAGAACTTCGGTGCTCGCTTCGTCTTTCGCACCAGGATAAACGCCGGTATAAGCGAGAGGTGGATGGGGAAAATGGAGCGGATAGGGTATGGGGTAGCAGACTATCGAAAACGGTCGAGAATCGTGTACCGATTTATCAGGGAGTTCACGAGGATGAACTCGATTCGAGGGGGGAGGCCATGGAAGTTTCGCCATTAAGAAAATATCCAATATTACCGGCAAGACAGAAGCGGCTGCGCCGAATTACCGCGATGGGATGGCGTGATTTATTTTACGAGGGAACTTCATCGCCCTACGCTTCGCAGGGACGATCCCTCACAGCTGGGATCACGAAAATGCGATTTTAATAATGTGGCCAATTAGGGGTCATCGCGTGGCTTTGCGGAGGAGATCGGTCGTGCCTCCGGATCACCCTGTAGACGAGAGATGATTAAAAGTAGACCCTTCGCAATTATCGCCGGCAGTATTACGCACTCTGTTATTGACAAATAATCAGATTAAAAGTAATTGCTGTCAGTCGTCGAAGCTTTGACTCAAGCATTACTTAATATCCGTGGTCGAAAAGTATTCTCAGAATTCTATAAACGAAAATTGCAAATCGTTGCGAATATTATTTTGTATCACAGCGTGAAAAGTTGAAACGATCGATAAGTTTTAATAAAATTAAATTTTTATTTTTATTGTAATTTTTATACTTAAGCTGCATTATTAGTCCGAAGATTGTAACGCCGGAGAATGAGTCCTTCTTAAAATTTAAATACGAATGCAAATGAATTTTATGCTGAATATTAATCAGAATATAGCTCTTGGTTCATCATCATTATTATTACAATCGAGTCGGTGCTGCGAGCGCGACGATGTAAAATATTCGATAGTAGTATTCGCCAAGATTCTGAAGGAGCCGTTCTAAACACGTAACAGGTGCTTCACGAACTTTTCTCATAATTCTAATTAATTACCTCGAAGTACGAGCGTGAAGAAATTAATGGGAAAACTTCGTTGCTCACAGTTCGATTTTGCCAGCTGAATTTTGCAGTTAAAATGAAATTCCATGTTTCAAAGTCTCGCTATCTCATCTCAGACACACTATCCTGGACTACCGTCATTGACCGTTCTTTTCCACCAAGATGCACGATACTTAACGTTAATCGCGTGCAGCATGGATTATCGTTGACCGTTCTTTTCCACCAAGATGCACGATACTTAACGTTAATCGCGTGCAGCATGGATCGTGATGGATCAATTACGATATATATTGCACGCGATTAGCTCATCAATCTCGATCTGACAATCTTTACATCGTGTATAATTTCTTCGTATTATATATCCCTATCCATCATCTTACCAGATATTGCTTGCTTTCTTGTTCAGATTTATTTCATCAAATTTATTTTTTATCGATATTTTTACAGTAAAATTTTTCTTTAGGATCGAAATATAGCTCTTATCTTAGCGTATTAAAACCCTCTCTCTCTCTCTCTCTCTCTCTCTCTCTTTCTCTCTCTCTCTCTTATACGCCCTCTCACACGCAAACTCTCGATAAATTAGATCCTACCCCTTGAGCCCCCGCCAACAATGAACAAGCTAATTATTTTCATTAGCAGAGAGTCGAGGAAAAGAGGGCATCGCTCGGGGTCGGATCGTTGCCGCGGAAATAGTTCTGTACGTCATTTTCTGCCCGAGTGGCTTGAACACCAGAAAATCGGATTCCTCCGGCTCCATTTCGCGCGAGGCTCGCCGCGTCGCCCAGCCGTCGGATGGGGCGTAAAAGAAGCGGAAAGGCTTCCGTCCATCCAGACGGCAGTATCCGCATTGTGCCGGTAATGCTCGTTACGAAATGCCCCGAGATAACGCGCCCTTCGACACAAAATCCCGTCGGAGTAAATTAAAAATCTTCTACTCGAGTCTCCGCCATCGAGCCTCTCGGTGCCCGCCGCGAATCTCGTCCGAGCATCTCACTCGCAACATTCAACACGGGAACAAAGAGAATGCGGGTTTTTATGCAAATTCTGAATGTCGGCGAGTATATCTCGTGTCGCGCGAATACTTTCATTTGCGAAATCAGTCCTCCTCGCGCTAAATAGTCGATACGTGACGATTCGGGCGAACACGCGAAATCCGAGGGAAAACGAGAAATGAAAAAAAAAAAAAAAAAAAAACAGTACGACGCGTCGGAAAATGCGTTGTCCCAAAACTTCGTCATTCTGAAACATCGTTTCTGCACGATATTCGAGCGAATACGTGTAGTTCCGACCAATCGCGGTATTGAAATCGAATGAATACGTTCTAGCTCCAAAAATGTGTGATCCCGAATTTTCATACTTTTTTTTCATCTTGTAAATAAAAAAGAGAAGTGTAATTTTCCTTCATATTCACTCATATGTTTTCCAGGCTTTCCCCGATTTTTTATTTCGCTATTGTAAAATTTTCGGGATTTCGCGTGACCTTCGATATTCCATGGAAAAATGACATTTTTTTGTGTTATTTCACACTTCCAATTTCGGAATTACGATTTTTGCAGTATTTTAAACGTGCGTTTATTAGAATTCACGTGAAATGTCCTGTTCGAGGAATTAAAACCGCAGGAATGCCCTTTCTGAGCGACGCGACTTATAAAGTTTCCGTGGAACATTTTATCCTCATTAATGGCGCCTTTGGAAACATAATAGCGGTTCGCTGAAAATCGCTCTCGCTGCTCGCCTTGGCCCTCCTCAACACGCTGATTATAAAGTGATTAAGAAATAAAATTCGAGTGCAGCGAGTAGCGCGAGACATTCGTATGGTCGCTGGCAAAAAGGGCCCCACGGGTGATTAGGACGATTTTATTAATTAAAGAGTAGCCACGGTCTCACGCGTTTATAAGGCGCTATCGTACCAATAACGCCATCCTTCACCGTGTGAGGCAATTAAAACTATCGTTATAAAGGATCGTAACACGTGTAATCTTATATCCAGTCCGCTTCTCGCTAATGAACAAAACATAATGTGCTTTTGATTATGATGATTAACGCCGGAGATGCATGTTACACGAGGAAAATCTAACCGGAGAAAAATTGATATGATTCCTCGTTATCTCACAAATTGAATACATAAATATTCATTAATTATATCACACAAGACAAATCAAAGCTGCATCGTATATTTCTTTATGTCTCAAATTTTTTCGAAAAATTTAACAGCAATTTTCTTTATTACGCGTAAAGGAAGAATGATATCATTATGCGAACATATCCAAGATGCAAGGACAACTCCATTGTCGAACGATCGAAAAACGAGGGGACACCGTTCATTGCGGTTCATTATACAACCCAGTTTGCCCTTTCGGCGAGCGATGACGTCGGAGAGAAAAACCTTGGCAATCGCGAGACTCGTTTCTTGCGGCCCGACCCTCCTCGGTTTTATTCATTTTACGACCTTGCTCTCCACAATCCATCGCCTCGGGTGCTTTCTTCGCGGAATCTAAGATGCGCAGACAGATTCACAGACGACCGGGGTATATGTTAATCCGGTTGAGATTACGTCGTCGTAAAGGCGTCGGGCCGTAATTCCCGTCTTTCCACCGAGAAGAAGTGCGACAGATCTGAAAGCGGCCTTTATACGGTGGTTCCCGCCTCGGCGTTCTCGACGATTCTTCAACAGCTTCTTCAACCGCCGTATTGAGTCGCAACGGAAGAAAAAAGGTGAACCTGGTTACGTTTCCGTCGCAAACCCGGATGCTGCCCGTGATATTTCCGTGATTTGCAGCTCCTCCGCTCGCGCGAGCGATAATTAAGGCGCCCAAGTAATGGACATTAATAAATTACCATGACGTTACAAAGGACAGGTGTGCGCGAAGTTAAATGTCAGAGCGGCCGTTGTTGCGCCGTTAATCATCGTCGAGAGAAGAAGAAAATGCAGTGCAAAGATTAACACGCCGGTTTAATTAAGATTCACGCGGTGAACGATTTATCGCTACAAATGTATTAGGAGAGAACTCGTACAGCATAATGCTTCTAGATTTTCCCGAAAACACTGTGAAAATGTTGATATTTATTCGATATGTATTTGTTATTATATTTTTATAATTATAATCATAATATTATATTGTAGATTTACCGTACTGTTTTATATTTTTCTACACAGCGCCGCGAAAGCAACACGTGTGGTTTACGTGTGAGTACGTTATTTGCATCGATTTTTTTTTTTATAAAAAATAGAAACGCGGCGGTGTTTTAAAGAATGCACCGTCGGGACGATCGCACGGTGGTTGTAATAAATGCAATTACGGTAATAATCCCGCGGTAGGCAATAATGCCGTACGCAGTCGCGCTAGATGTGGCAGTATGCGGGCGACTCCCACGTTTATATTACGCAATCAGAATAGTGCCAGCAGATATCGTATGTAACTGTGTGTAACTAATGCAGTATTATATGCGCTATGCGATATTAATGCACCGCCAGATCCAATTTACTGCTATTAATGCGGTATAGATACGTCGTCATTTCGGAGCAGCCATCTTGGACGCGATGAAATCTGAAATCAAGTATTTGTCATACTTCACCCGGCGCCGCCAGGTAATTACCATAAAACGTGGCCGTGAATCCATTAACTATGTTGATTGGAGACGATTGTGCATCGTCATCCTCTATGCGACGTGCGCTACACATATCGTGTCGCCCGGCCGAAGTCATATCTCCCTGAAAATGTCAGGCAACCGTATTAATGCGTTCTACTCTATTTCATTACCCGCCAGGAAAATATGGCTCGATAATTGAATTCATTCTGTAGCCGTTTAAATGTTTGTCACACTCAAGAAAATATTGACAATTAGGGGCGCGATCGTATAAATTGACAAGCAATTACGTCGGCGATAAAATAGGGAAGAGTGATGCTATCGAATTGCCATAAATGTTGCTTTTATTTCTCTCCGTTTCGAGTCGGTAAATCAATGGCAAACTTGTTGCTTGATTCATAAAGTATACAAAAATAGATTAAGGTATCAGAGATAGAGAGAAGAGAGAGAGAGAGAGAGAGAGAGAGAGAGAGAGAGAGAGAGAGAGAGAGAGAGAGAGAGAGAGAGAGAGAGAGAGAGAGAGAGATGACAATTATCGGAACATAAAGATATTTAATCCTCACGTATCGCCAAGATTTTGGGAGTGCAATTGACAGAAAAATAATATTTCGATAGATGAACCGATAATCCGAGTACTCGATATTCCTGTGACAAGCTGGTTTATCGCTTTAACGATCTTTCACCTTGTCCCGTTTGTTATAATTTTAATAAAATGTAGTTTGAAAGAATTGATTGTACGGTAATAATGTCCTCTTCTCGTAATGGCGTAAGAGAAAAGAAATGAATAGCAATTGTTCCAGAAAAAGGTGTCCGCTTGTTATCTAAATTAGCATTATTTCTCCTTTTTATCGTTACCATAAAATCGCCCTAAGTTCCTTTCGCTTTATTATCAAAGTCAATGTTGCGAAAAACTAGAGAGAACAGACTGGTCCACTTCGCTTATTTCGATTCAATTTCAGCAGAGACTTATTTACTACATGATAAATAAATTTGATCGTAGTACATTTCCGCGCGATCAAATATATGCAGATAGTCGAGATGAAGTTAGTATTGAATTTTTTTATAAGAGATGTGATGTCTATATAAAAAGAGGAAACAGGGATGGATTAATCTCGTACGGATATTAAAATTGTCGAATTTGCGCGCTTAAATCTCGATGGACGTAATATTCAATTTTCCGCGTTTCAGATAATAACTGTTGTATGGATGGAGCACATTACTTTTGTCGAACTGGGAAGCAACGTCCATTGTTCTAAGGGTCTCTAAGCCTCGGGGCGTGGTTATGACTAGCTTGGCATTTAATCCTGTCGTCATTGTCGCCGGCTCCGTCACGGTGGTGAAATAGAGCTGGCGCCTCGTTGTAAATTCACCCCTGATTGCGAGCGGCGGTCTTCGTCCGCGCCGTCGTTCATCCTCGTGCAAATGCATTGTTACATGAGACCGCTTTTGCGAAATCATAGAACGATAGCTTGGCGGTTGGGAGCAATGGTGGCGCCAGAAATACGCTCTTTGCATGTAAACGTGCTTTGTCTTCGTTCCTTGAAAATTTCAGAAATTTTACAAATATGCGACTTCTATTGTACTCTTTAATGAATTTTTAAAGTAAAAAATGAGATATCCAAATTAATTTTGTATTATTAAGAAGTGTTTTTTCAATTTCATTTTTAAAGAGGAATAAATATAAAATAAATGAAAGAGTACAAAATGTGTAAGACGTGATCCCGTTAAATATTTAGTGATCAAAATTTTAAATGAGTTCACAGTTGTCTGCTAATAGTTATTAAGCGTGATTTATATAAAATAATGTTTAAGAGTATTAAGTGATAACCGGATATTAACTTTTTACTTCAAGAACATTAAGTCCGGTACTTTGGAGTCTTATTATAGAATGAGGAACTCCTAAATAAGATGAGATAAATTAAACCATCCACCTCTTCTGTGTTTTTTCCTTCCCTTCTCTGTCTCGGCAGTCACTCATTAAATATTAGGAAGAAAAATATTTATGGAAACGTCTTAAGGCTATGCTAAAGGTTTACATCGCCGGGGTGCTGGGGGGAGGGGTAGTAGTGGTGGTGGTGGTGGTGGTGGTGGTGGTGGTGGTGGTGGTGGTGGTGAGTGTATCCTTGTAGTTTAAAATCTCATCCATGTTCCGGGAAACTTAAAGGCTTTCGCAATCCAATTAATTAAGTTCCTCGCCATTCCAATTAGAACATTCCTGGCTTTCTACGCATTGCTGTCAAAGTCCTTTTTTTCCCAAGCCGCGCTAAATAATTAAAAGATTTCTGTTCGTCCGAGTAGAGTTTATCACGTTGAATTAAATAATTTTAGCTCGAACGCCTTCTCATTCTAGCGTATATCGTAAAGGCATAAAATTTTAAAGGAATAATTTTACATTGTTCTAATCGACATAAATTGTAGATGTGATGGTTAAGCGTGAAAAAATTAATCTCGATATTTTAAAGAGTATAAACAGTTATTACATAAGCTATTCTATTCATAAGCACACTTTTGTATTCAGAAAACGAATTGAACAAAGTGTTATAATATTCAGTTTACTACAGTAATTATTAATATTATAATAGTAATAATCGTGAAGCAATATAAAATTTTATGAAGCAAGTATAGAAAATTTTTGGATTTCTTTTGAAAATAAATAAATATAATGGCTTGCAATTATCAAATAATCTTTATACTTTCTCTCTCTTTCTTTCTTCGGATATTCTATATTTTATAAACTAATATATTCTCGTGTTATTCAAGGATATTGAGGTGCCTTGAGAACATTAGATCAAGGGATTCTGCTTCACGCGTATCACAATGTTATCAAAATTCAAAGCTGTCTTGATAATAATAATGTTAGAGAATAATAGGAGTAGTGAAGAAATGCATTATATATACAAGAAGTTAACCAATCGAGTCTCTTAATAAGTGTAATTGCCTCAAGAAAAGAAAAAAAGATAGAGGTTAAAGCAAACGAGTTTCCATTTATCGAACATTAACGTTTATCGTGCAAAAGAGTCTAATCGGTTATTATGAACGGTAAACAGAGCGAATAGACTCTCTAATCAAATGCGCAATTTGGTAAATGTACGAGGTATGTAGTTGTTTCTGGAAACAATTCAGTGTTTCTAGAGGATTCACCGCGGATAGCCATTGCCACTGCGGCAGGATCTGCCTCGAAATGTTGTTACCGAGGTCTTGGTGGTAACAGGCGAGGCACGAAACCGGGGTATGGTTGATGTTGGGTCGAGGAACAGGTACAGGGATAGAGGTATGCTTTATCTCGGTGCTTTACACTCTATTACGTTTATTAAAAGCATCCGCGGAAGGCATCTTCGTGCTCCAAGATGTCGAATAGAAGTAAAAATGAAGGGAAACTTTTTTTCAATTTCTTACAAGAACGTCTTTCATCCATCAGGAAAATAATAATAATATCGTGATAGGATATTGTGTTTCATTTTGTTCAACATCATGCTAAAATTAAATATTTAAATCCCACATTTCCTCTCTCAACATTTTTTTCACATAACAAAAATGCATTATTTATATTTTTTAATTCAGTTATATGTTGACTATAGATAGATTAAAGAGATAGAATTGTTAGAGAAGACAAAAATATATAAGAGTGACTTCTTATTATCCAAAATATTGTATTTCAAAAAAAAAAAAAAAGATTAACGTGATCGCGATAGAATAAATTATAATATTAACGATTTTGTTGAAATGAATTACAATTGATCCGCGATTTCCTCCTACGCGCTTATGAAGTTACAGTGACAATTATCATGACACAATGGAATATCGTTCTGCAAACTCGATGAGTTGCTTCTTAATGAAGTTCAAGTTGTAACACTCTCTTTGTTATTTCCTCGCTTTGCATCCGCTCTGCTCTCGAAACAGAAACATTGCGTTACTCGTCGAGAATGCCTTCTGCCCCGTAGAGAACGTTTACAAATTTCGCGAATCGCAAGAAGTTAAACTCCCGCTAAGCGGCTGGCGAAATATACCATTTGCCGGCATTCCGAGACAGCGTCCTCCGTCTCTGTCCAGAGAGCCAGCAGAGTCGAGCCTTAACTGAAATTTCTCGCGAACTTTCATATTCGCTTGAATCCCACCTCGGCTCACTGCGCCTCGCCGAAGGAGGCGAAACTTATTTCGTTATTGTTTTCGGCGCGTTGTCGCCTCGCGGTTTAATCGCGGTCTTTCGCGTTAAACTATTCAACGATTCGTATTCCGCGAATTCGATCGTCACAGATGCAGGCGGTAAAGCGAATGTTGTAATAATCGCTGTATATAATCGCATCTTTCTCTCTCTCTCTCTCTCTCTCTCTCTCTCTCTCTCTCGCATTCGATTTACTTTGGTAATTAAATTCAACAATTCGACGATCGCCAGAAACTCAAGCCGAGGCCGAGGCTCATTGTGAGCGGAGTTCCTTGCGACATCGCCGGCTCCGGAAGTTTCGTCTGGACGCGCATTATGCGCTTGTCACAACATTTCATTAAAAAGTTTCCGCCACGACGCGGATAAGGCGCTCCGAGCGAGTTCCGCGTTGTAAGATGTGGCCGCGACGTCCGCGATGAAAAGATTTTTTGCACGGCATTTCACGGCTATCATCTTTTATCCTGCTTGGTAATATTCTCTGGGGCTCTTGTTCCTGTGACATATATCTTTTGGTCAATGGATTATTTAGCTATTATTTCCGTGCCGAGATTTTTAGGAGCTAATCGACATTACGCTTTTAGTAAAATATATCCCACGCACAAATTTTCATGTATAATCTCCAATAAATCATATAGCATGAATTTTAGTGTCAAAAATAAAATTAATCATTGACTGTACTAGAAAATATTAATTCGACTACAAAAAGATTAAAGAATAATATAGAATTAATATAGAATTTTTGCAGAAAGATACCAGTAAATTTATGTAGGGAATACCAAAAATTAAGAAGAATCAATTCTCGTTCAGATCGTTTACGAGATTACGTTGTCATGACCTGATTTCCTTCTCCAGGGTTGACTCATCGAGCGGCAAAGATCCTCTTGAAATTCTCGGAAAAATAATCGTCCGAGATAGTGCCTGTTCTCATCGTAAAGTCGGTCAAATTGGAATTAAAATAACTCCGGGAAAGTTTTTGGTCGACGGCGAGCTTGCCCGGTGACCGTATTTCGGGTTTTCGCCTCATCTGCATCGATATTGATTCGTTTATCGCGCGCGGATTTAAATTTATAAACATGACCCCGGAGGGAAGTGACAGTAGAGAGTCCTCCCCCGTTACTCAAATATGCTTTGCAAACATATAAAGGAAGTATATGAATAAAAATTAGAGTATAAATAAAAATAAAGCAGTGAAAGTGTGCGGAACTCTTGCAAATATTTCAACAATATATTCTTGACAATAACAAATAAAATTTTAATATTGATGGATATGTCGGGGATTTTTTTATTAAATACGTACAGTCATTTTCGTGTATTTTCACTCGTTACAGAATCAATTTCGCGAGAATCGCGCACTGGTTACAGACTCGGGATCGCAAAAATACGTCTTCATTTCCACTTTATATAAAAATTGTTCTTGATGGTGGAAATGCAATCTCCCGTTTTATTGCATCTATCGCGATAGCACCCACATACGCTTGCAAATGGAAACGTGGACTTTGATTGACAATTCCGGAATTTACGGTCTCCCGTCATTCGCCACCGCCACCGCGATCGCCAGAGCGAATTTCCGCGTTCGCGCATCTCGCACGCAACGCGCGTAACGTCTACGTCTTGATTTCTTTTTCTTTTTTTTTTCTCGAGAAAGACAAGAGGGAGAAAGCGAGAGAGATCGCCGTCGCCAAAGTAAATTTCGACCGATCGAACATAGCTGTTTCAGAGTGACAACGCGGCAGACTCCGGAACACAATATCCTGCCGCGTGTCATGTCACTCCTCCTTCTCCTCTCTGGGCTCCTTGTTGTGTCCTTTCATCCTTTCTCTCTCCTCTCGTTCCCAAGACTATTTCTTTCGGATGAAATTCAGAAAATTCGCGGCGCACCTCTCCGCTTTCTTCCATATCCTTTCACCTCCGCGGCGCCACGAAGGGAAGAGAAAAGGCTCAAGAACGGGTCTTGTACCTCCTCGACTAAGGTTGCGCCTGCGAAGCTTCAGTATAAGAAGGCGAATAAATTCCTGACAGTCTGCGCTCTTCGCGGGACATTCTATTTCTCGCAACGGTCATCCGACTGTTCGCTCGCAGGACCGCTGGCGAGATAAACGCGAGGACGTTCTTCCTGGAGCACGGGAGATAAGTTTCTAACATAGTTCCGTATTTCGCACAGCGAAGAGATAATAGATAACCGACAATATGTATATATATATACATATATATATATATATATATATATATAATGCAGCAGCGCATTTAATTTCGCGATTAATTAACTTCCTGATATAAGTAATCTAAACAGCACGAGTAAGAATAATTCTGCATATTTCTGACGATCAACACGGAATTTCCTCTCGAGAAGATTAACCACGTTGGAATAAAAATGCTCTATTTATATCTATTGTTGGACATCCCCGAGTCTATCGAGGGTACGCGTAGTATCCTCGTAAAATCGCAATTGCTACAATTTCGCAGCGAGATTCTCAACGACGCGGTGAAATTATCTCACGAGTCTAATAAATTTCCGACAGTTTGCACTTTCTCCATGTGACATTCCATTTCCCGCGACGGTCATCTTGTCTTCCGTCTACGGGACGACGGGGAGATAAACGTGAGACCTTTCCCCGGGTGCAGACGATGTGTCTTGAGAGCAATTCGATATTTCGCTCACCGGACGTCTAGGATCGGTTCGCTATCACCTGATTGTCTTGATCTCCGCGGATCGGGAATAATACAATGTTCGCGAACGTGACATACGGAAATCACTTTTATTCGAAAAACCGTGGAATTGCAATTGTGCGTCAATCCGCGTTTCTCGTTCAGTCGGTATAAATTTTTAAAGGCCAATACTATATTCATGTGAAACAACGATGACGGACAATGGAACGTTATTCTGATATTTATCCTAATTAACGTTTTTTTTTTCATATCGGAACATTTATGTTTATTTTTAATATAATCGCGCGTTGCAGCGAATATCGATACGCACATTTACGGCGGCGCAAATAATGGATTTAATATTTTCTTTCAAAATTATCAAATACGTCAATTTACGCTCGCCGAACTTGACTCGCGTTTTCGTTTAATTTCGCGCGGAAAGATGTTTTCGCAAATATTTAAAAGCGGCAATAACGCTCAATTTTTGCAGGTAGAAAATGTCTCTCTTGTTTATCTAACTATTAAAAACTATATTTTTTGTTGATACGTTCTGCAATCAAATTGAAATGATACTCGGGATATACCTATATATAAAAAAACCGATTTGAATATTAAAAAAAATATTACTTTTGTCAAGTGTGAATTTTATTAAAAATTTGAACAGCTGTAACAAAAATTGTAAATAAAACCGAGTTAACGTGATTGTAACATGATCTAAATGGCAAAGAAAATAATGGAAAAAAACCTACACTATATAAAACTAAATTTAGAATATGTAAAACAAGATTAATAAGTTTTCTTACTATGTTAATTAATTATATATAGCATTGATCGCGTCAGAGCTTTCGAGATGCAAAAATCTTGACGGAAGACAAGAACGAAGAATAACAGCGACGACAACTGCACCTTACTAACGATCGCGACAATAATGGAACTTTCCTGACACCCTAGAAGACACTTAAGATAGTCGGCACGACCAAGGAAATATTTCGGGAAACGCGCGAGTATTCACGGGAGGGAAATGAGATATATTCGTCACGATTTTACTTGCAGTAAAATTTTATTGCAACTGCGACGATTATTTTATACTACGGCGTTATACCGCGACATCAAATTGATGTTCTCAATGATAGCAAATTTTGCGGCGGATCCTACAAGCTTCTTCCGTTAATCGTTAATTACGGCGGTAATTAAATCTCGATGTTGAAATCCGTTAAATTTAATCTAGGTTGGCCGGAAGAAGAAACCTTTTTTTCTTCCTTAATGATAATCAATTGTGACTTGAATTAGAGACAAATACCAAGAAGAAACGATGATATTTTTTGTGCTTTTGAATAGCACGTCTTATGCGAAATTCTTGCCATCGTTCGCGATCGCACTCCTTTCAACGGGAACGGCGTTCCTACCAATGACAAATCAATGATAGAATCCTCTTCGCAAGGAATTGTGCTTGTGGTCTCTCGCGTCTGTCGTTACTTCCAATATCTCAGAGTAACGTAAGCTCATCTATTCCGCCGTCGGCTTTCCCAATTCCGGGAATTCCGCCCGTGAAATAAAGCGAGCGAAATGGGGAAAGAGGAAATCACAGGGTGAGTCGGGCCATACGATTCGTCGTTTCGTATAACTCGCGGATCGGGCGAGAAGGCGAACGTACGTTTTCGGCGGATAAGATCGATCGTGCCGCAATGGACGACTCTGTTCGAGACTTGCATTTCGAAAGAGGGCATTATGCGACCCTATGGTCAACGGGAACAAACGGGAAACGCCTGATGAACACTCTTGACCCTCCAGCTGGCGAAGGTAGAAAATGGGATGTTGAATCGCTTCGAGGGATGGCGAGAAAAATAAAATGAAAAAAAGAAAAATCGAAAAAATTATACGATAATAAATGAGTAGAATTTTTTCCGGTTGTAGCGTTTCAATTTTGTAAAGCATTTCTGATAGAAATATGCTTCGTGAAATATGCGAAGTATATATGGATAGTATATAAATTAATTAAATTTATATATATATATATATATATATATATATATATATATAGTTATAACGTGAGAATGATATTCGAATGACCCAGAATAAAAGGAAAATCATAAGGAATATATTCTTGTCCGAGTGTCTCATAATTGGAAAACGTAATAATTCTTTCTCAGGAGATAAGAATATGGAATGCGTCTATCCGATTTTACTCAATACGGGAAAATTGTGAGGTTACTGATTAATTTTAGTAGAGAATCATAACGAGCGAAATTGAATAATGAATAATGACTTTATTAAAAAAATAATTCCTTTCGTATTCACAGCTAGATATTCTCTTAATGCGAAGAAGCTATTATAACGTCTCTATATTCAGAAATAATTATCTTAAGAAAGAGAGGAAATAAGTATTCACTGGATAAATTCCGCATAGAATAAGAACACAAGGAAAATGCAATGTAAATCGCAAAGCTACAATTGTTAAATACAATTTGTTGGCACAGCAGCCAAGAAATTTCGATTCAATTCATGTCGCTTCTTATGAAGTATTACTTTACTCAGCAGAAACTCTGAACAATATTTCCACAGAATATTAGAGAAAACGTCATAGCAGGAGGAAATGTAATAGCTACTATGTTTATAATAGAAAATCTGAACCTGATCCTTTCAATCAGACATTAATATTATTTTAAGCATTTTTTCAAATGGGTATGCCAGTAGAATATATTATAAAACCATATTATTTAAGAAAACTTCAAAATGATTATTATTAACACAGATTATTGTCACCTTGTATTCATCATTGTATTCTTTTTTATTAATTGATTGATATGATGCAAATGAAATTTTCGCATTTCCACTATGTTAAATCTTGTATACGTTTTGTTCAAATCATCTTGCTCCATGTTGTCTTCCTATTGTTCCGTCGCGTCCATTAATCACGAATGCTCGAAATCGCACTTATATCTCCCTCTCTCCCTCTCTCTCTCTCTCTCTCTCTCTCTCTTTCTCTCTCTTTCTCTCTCTCTCTTTCTCTCTCGCCGTCGATAATCGCTCTCTTCACGCCGCTAGGAAACACCATCGTGGGATGTGCTTATTAGTTAATTACGAGCCACCTTCGAACAATCCAGCCGTTAATGCAGCATCTCACCTATAATGTCTGCGGATGCTCTTTCGGTGTTGTCGAGAGATAGAATCGAGAGGATGCTTCGAGGGAGTTGTCTGCATTCTCGACGCGGAAGACAAGACTACTACGTGGAATGTACATTACTCCACCGAGGTATACCGGCGAACTTGTGTATCGGTACAGATGTTGATGTATCTCGAGAGCGCTAAGTCTTGTAAATGAAACAGCGCGACAGAAAACAGACCACGTTGGCTGTGGAAGAGCGGCGTAAAGGGAGAACTTACGAGAATAATGCGAGTTGAGAAATGCAATAAGATCAAAGCGTGCAGTTTGTCGTTGAAATTAACTGATAACAAGTCGAAAGAAGCATTTAGCTATTGAAGAAGATTAGAAACTGTAGCACCTATAGCTTCCTTAGTAAAGCGGAATGATTAAGGATACCGATTTCATCTATACCGCATATATTAAACTTTAAGATATTTTGTTTCTCAAAGTTTCTTGTTATTAAACTTGCGTTTCCTTAGCGCAGCGTAAGCGTTAATATTTCCGGGAAGAAATCGCGAAGACTCGATTTATATGTGAAGCTTTTGCGAAACACCACCTTTTATGATCGTAATGCACTGCACAAATAAAGAGACCGTTATTGCGCATATAAATGGTCCTTGATATCCATACCTTTCCTCTTGCCTGAGACAGCACGCCAAGAGTCTTGACAGTAAAGTAGATTAAAGTCTCATCCCTCTTATGCTACGAGAAATACGTTCGTGCGAGATTCTCGATTACGGTTTGTCTTGGTTTAGCGACAAGCCTCGCTAACCGCGGGCGTTATTTTGATATAATTACTATAAAAGACACATGAGACACATTAATAATCTTCCGAACGACATATTTGTTGTACAGCTGCACACCACATTATGCTAATTCTCGCCCAGCCTTCCGTCCCTCATGAATAATGTATTCCGAAAATAATATAGATATAATATTTCTAAACGTTAATAAGTAGTATAGTATACTGATTTATTCATCAATCCCCCGCGCCAATAAATATGGTAATGCCAAAACGCGCGGGGCTTCCTTTCTTTCGCTCCCGCGATGACAATCGGAAGAGGGCTAAGATTCAATTTGTTCCTCGAATCCGATAGCGATTTCGCTAACCGTAGGAAATTGCATCATTGTTGTTGTTGTTGTTGTTGTTGTTATTGCAAGCAGAAATTTCACGCACAGCGCTTACGACGGAGCTAATTAAACTCCAAACACTGTTCGGGCGTTCATTTGTAACTTCCGCTTGACTATGACGTTAAGCAACAGATCTCACGAGTTTAACGGCAGGCATGGCGCATTAGGGAACCGAAGCATCGATGCGCGCGTTTGGAATATGCTCGCACAGAGATCCCCGATATGGGATTCGCGTAAAAGGGTTTCTCAGTCCCGGGACCAGTCGAACGAACTCGGCTATCCGGAATGGATTTTTATCTCCCGCCGGAATATTTCTCTCCGCCGAACTTTCTTGTGCGCACGAGGATTTCTATTCTCTTTGGAGACGGGAAACTCAAGGAGCGCGAGTTTCCCGCGGTACGTTTCATCGTTTCACCTTGATAAGATATAAAGATATGCTTTACCGGTCGAATGGAATTGCGGATGGATTTCTCGAATTTTTGAGTCGAACGGATCTCCCTTTCGCAACATCTCTCGTCCGTTTTCAATCCGTTAAATTTACTTCGCGACGTCTAAATTCCGAATAGATCGATAAAATAAGAAGTTCAAAATTGCAATTTCCCGTCAGTGTAAGTTCGCGTTTGTTAATTATAACGCGCCATCGCCGCATAAATCGAGCGAAATTGATGCAAAACGGTCTCGTACGTTGTTATGGCGAGACATGATTAATACGCGTATAACTAATCCGCAACGTAATGTCTTCGGTGCACTAATTGGGATTATGTTGGATTATATAACTTTCTCTTGTCGGATGCTACGCTGGCGCAATACCGCGCGTTTGGCATCCATAATCTAAGCCGATTTTCCAGATATCCGATATCTGTGCAGCGCGAGTGAATTCTTAAAATAATGACAAATGTCACTCGTTATTAATACTGAGATCGAATTATCTTGCTGTAAATCAAAATATATACAGATACATCTCATAAAAGCGTCCTGTCAAATACGCGCGCTACTTTGCCATTTATAATGATAAACACCGACCAAATTTCAAATTATTTAATAATTATTTAATAATTATTTAATAATTATTATTTACGAAGAATAATATTATCATTAATCATTATTATCTTTAATTATAATCATTTATCAATAATAACGGGCATGACAGCTATCGGCCGTTATTATTACTGACCACAGGGAAGTCGCAATCAATATCATTTATATGTTCGTAAAGCTGACTACGTCGGTGCAACGTAATCCCGATTGGGACGTATCGCGGGTCCAGATCACGCCCGTTGTCCAATCAGTGGCTTATAGACGTTATTACGGCCTATCACTAACTAACCGTAACTATATAGCCGTAATGTTACTCTGATTGGCGTTAGCCTTGTGCGGATGACTATGCGGTTTGCGCGATCAGGGGATCTCAAGGGCACACGCATGGCATTATTAAGCAAGGCGGCACTCTCTCTCTCTCTCTCTCTCTCTCTCTCTCTCTCTCTCTCTTTATACGTCAAACAGAATTACGGAAGGATTATTCTATATGTAATCCGTCACGTTCCAGCTGCTGACCCGAACGGCCGATCGCATGCAATCTTGTCGCGAATATCGATCGGTGATATCGCCGCCGTCGCTACCGCCGCCGCCGCCACCATCGCGGCCTCAAGATTGGTTCCAAAACCCCCGATTCAATCAATCTCGCGTTCTGACGAAATCAAATCCGTTGGGGATCCGATAAGACCGGAGCGAATGCGAATGTATTAAATTCGTATCTCTTGCCAGGCGAGACGGGTGCAAATGTATTAAGCACGGATTTTTCCTTATTTTCTTTTTTAAACGCAAATGCGTTCGGTTTGGTGAATTTGCTATTTCTTGGAGAGAAAAATTTCTCTAACGAGATAAATCTCGTATTATTAAAGAACGCACTCCGCTTCCTCTCGTGGATCTCTCGTTTGTCTTGAAGAAAAGTATTTAAGACAAGAAAAGTAGGAGTACACGTGGTTTACCGGTTTTCGAAAGTTTTAATGAGAAAAGTGAATGACCTCGAGAGTAATCGCGCCCCGTGCAAATTCAGTCGTTTCTGGCTCGCTTTATATTTCACTGCCAATTAAACTAATTAGGAAAGCCGATCGTTATCGCGATAATATGTATAATTGGATTATCTCTAGATATCAACTTAAACTTGATCCGCTTTATTGACATAAACCTTTTCAAAGACCTTTGTAAATTCTAATTTGTTCCAAGATCTCGGAGATTTCTCTCTCGGAGAAATCAGTTCTTCGGTAGACTATGCGGAAACACCGACGCACGTAATTGTTGAAGCTTCGTATTTGTCGTATTACGCCCGATCTCATTATCGCGAATTTCGCGCGGCGTCGACTTTGCTAGCGCAAGCTAGCACGATAATCCCAACAAGTGCGACGACTCTTAATTAAAACGTTGTGGCGATGACACGGATATTATCTCGATAATATCCGCGTACGAAGATAACGACAGCTCGTTTCGGCGCATAGCTAGCCAGTCGGGACGGGCGAAGATGTAGCGCTTAATTGGGGACGAATATAATCGTAATACGGTGCGAGGATGCCGCGATTTTGCCGCGCCGAGCCTGGGGCTCGCGCAAGCACAACGAGAGGATTTATTAAGAGAGCCGGCCTCCCCCGGTGTAAGGTCTGGTTTTAACGAGTAAGTCCCATCTCCGCCTAAATGGAGATATATATCTTCCGTTGGGCGCACTTATCCGTTCTTGGCTGACACCAACACGTACGAATTAATGGCCCTGCTCGAATTCTCTTCTTGCCGGTCCTCGTAGTGATGGCTATAAACCACTCGCGATAGGGATCATCATCGATCATGATTTCACGATAAGTATCTTGTATCGAATGTGATAGCGCGGATTCATTCCGTGCGATTAATTAAATTTTCCGAGAGTTATCGTGAAAATTTGTTCTCTCGATCGTCAATTGCTCATTTGATTGCTCGCGATGTTCCGACATCGGTCTTTTAGTTTCGAATAGTTTTGTCTTAAATCGTGTTGCGCATCGCCGATGTGACGAATTAATCTGAATGAATGTTCCCGCTGTTGCTTCTTGTATCGAAATGGTGCACAGACGTTTACTTAAATGTCGCGAGGACTCCGGAGTGGTTCGTTAGCGGAATCGGAAAAGTATACGCTGTTTGCTCTATTCGTTTGCGCGCACTTTATATTATCAGCATTCGGAGCCGTGTCTGGACTGGAGTTCAGCGTATAGATCATTAGCCGCACTCGAACTCGTTACGTCGGCCAGATCCTGCGAGAGTTGTGTTTAGAACTTCTATAGTGGAATTCCCCCCCACTGGTCGAGAAACTTCCCCTGCAGCGAAACTTAATTTACGTTCTGAGGTACTACACAATAGGAAATAATACATACAATAATTCATAGGGAGATAGGGAATTCTATGCAGTATTAAATTTGCAATGTTAAAAACTGGGAACATTCTGTTGCCATTTTATCGCTTCTTCATTAAGTATTAAACCGTACCATCGCTACGTCTGCTCGGGTCGAGGAGAAAAGGAGCCCGCTACGGCGGAAAAAACGGAGTTACGCGAGCAACAATTTTATCACTCTCGCCTGTATTTTCGACAAGAAGAAATCCTTTAATAGTTCACGTCGCGTTCTTTTCTATTATCCTGCAGTTTCCACGTCCGTTATCCCCCCCCCCCCCCTCCAGGAGGGAGAGGGACGCGATCCCTGAGGGTCGGCGGTGGATAGTCTCGCGGAATTAAAACCGTCGCGGTCGAGCGATGAGGTACAGCCAGCACGTGGCACGAGACAACTCGGGAACGAAGAATTTCAGCTGGGCTGTGCCGGGTCTCGGCGGGGTTTATTTTCCGACCAGGCGCGGCCGCCTGCCAGTCGGCGGAAGGGATTCGCTCGTCGACGGAGAACGGTCCTTTCGGAATTCAGTTATCAGAGCGCAATCCCGCAGATGCGCCACCGCCGTCGCCGGTTGATATTTCGCGTCGTCCGTGCGCATGGATTCCTCTTTTCTCCTTCTCCGGCCTGGCAGATCCGGTGGCAGGGCGCTATCTATTCCCCGGGTTACGTAACCCGGGGTTGCGCGAGTATTACACCGTCGTTGGAGGACCTTAATAAAATCTCTTGGTGAGTAAAGGCCACTGACATCGTATATCTCAATCTGTCGTCGTTTGTCAGGGAATTTGCGGCACGAACGTCCCGGGCTTAGGTGTTATTGCCTCCGTTTACACACGTGCCGATTATTTCTCGAGGGTGCATGTACTCGTTATGTCATTCCTGCACGTTTCTCGTATCACTATAATGAAACACATGAAACATAGTAATTTATATAAGGAAGACTATTCCCTTTGCACAAAATCTTCAACTTTAATGTTTCACTATAGATTCTTTCATCAATTGGCGTTATTTATGTTTATACGATTTTTATTGTAATAATTTATTATTCATGTATGTTCATTATGCATATTTTAATCATTTTAATCTTTTTCTATATTTTCAGTTAATTGTTATTATCTCCATTTTCTTTTCTAATCCTACGTCAATTAGTTTCATCCTGCATACCCGAAAACAACATTAAAATGCAATATCCCCAAACGCGATTAGATTGAAAGAATGTAGTAAAATCCGCGATGTCTCTCGTTCTTCGTTCGCTTTATCTTTTTCCCAGGAAACGCCAAGATATAAATCAATACGTTTATGGAAGAGCGGAAAGGATAGCGGAATGAGAGAACGGAGAGGAAGAAGACTGCTGCGAGGATATCCCAGCGAGTCTCCTTTCAACCCTCTTTTTCCTTCGCCGTGAGATCACCGTGGGTCCCGTAGCTGAGATTCGCATTAGAGAAATTGTTGCCGTGGGTGGTGTAGACTTCAGCCGGGGGAAAAAGATGGAAGAAGCATTTACATTGCTTTGACCAATCAAGCGTTGGGATTTAAATAACCGAACTACTGCTCCGGTCCCTCGGTTCTCTTCTCAGCCCGGCAGCAGCGACTTCTTGCAGCTGCCTCATTCGCGAAGCTGCTCTGTCTCTCTGCACTTTTTCCCCGCCCTGAACTTTCTCCCATTCGCCGTCCGAGGATTTTTCTTCGTCGTCCTTTCGCCGATCTGTCTCTCATTCGGTCGTTCATTCGTTTCATTCAGCTGATTTTCCGTCCCGCATCGAACGAGAGAGAAATATGCAAAGTACCTCGATTATCGGGCACAACGATTTCTCGACAGATATTTTTCTTCCATCCTAGATGGCTCGGGAAATAATTGGATCTAACGATAGATAGTTCGTCGTCGCGCGGAAATTCTCATTCTTATGGTAATGTTAGGCAGTAGAGCGAGTTCGACGTCGCTGCAAGGAAGTCGAGATTATTGTCAATACTCGGGAGATTTTTTCCAATTGGTTGGCGAGGTCCTCGATTGTAATTTTATTTCAAGTTCTCGGTAAAGAGCGAGTGCCACGGTGCAAAACGTGATTTTCTAGCCTACGACGATTACGTTTTTAATTAAACGTTTCCAAAGGAAACACGCATTAATTAATTAGAGCGTGCTATTGAATTATTTCGTATTTAGTCGTACTAATTCTTAATTAAGCATTTAATAAAAAATTAATTTTTAATTAAGAATTGTTAATTACTTTTGTGCAAATAAATCAAATAAAATAAAGACTTTATTCTTGAATACAAATTTGCAAAAGAGACGATACCATTATGTTTACTGAAGCAAGATAACGGTGGTGCGGCCCACATAAGAAATTTATGTTTTAAAATAACGAAAAGCAAAAATAAAAAGATTTGATGTTTAATTTAATTTTTTAAAATATTTGATAAGTTTTAATTATGACTGATACTATATTCGTCTTTTGTTGTAATCCACTTTCACGAGAGAAAAATATCGGGACTCGTCTGCCCAGTGAAACAAAATTTTGCTGCAAAGTCTAGTCGCAGAATTATCGCGAGAGCATATGTACATTATTTACCTCGGTACTTCGAAGTTGTGAAGTTTACGCAGGTTAATACGTTATACGGACCAGCGAGGCGATGTGTGCCTGTGAACTATCCAATGCAATATTGCGACGAGACCGGCTGTTGGTGAGTGGTGCGGCAACCGCTTTCTATTCCCAGCGTAATGCTATATACATATATGCGATGAACAAGTTCATACGTACGCGTGAAATGATGTACAACTTAATAAGTCTTGATCACAAACTATATTAGTTGCTTACGAGAACACGCCGGAAATGAGAGAAATAACGAAAGAGTGTTAAAGATGATTGTTAACTAAAATTTATATCCTTTTTCTTTCACTCAAAACGCTCGATATTTCTATCTTCAATCTTATCCAGATCGATATAGAAAAGTTTTTCCCGACAAGTCACAAACTACATTAGTTGCTCATGAGAGCACGCCGGAAATGAGAGAAATGACGAAAGAGTGTTAAAGATGATTATTAATTAAAATTATTATATCCTTTTTCTTTCACTCAACACACACGATATTTTTATCCTCAATTTTACCATCCAGATTGATATAAAAAAAAGTGTAGAAAATCTTTTTCCCGAGTTTTTTCCTCGAAATTTACGTAGAAGACTCGTAATAGTGACAAGTAATGTAATTCTTGCACTTTTATTAATAAATAAAAGTGTTCGTTGAATGCAGCGGAATGGTTAATAGCTGATTGGAATAACTGTCATAACGCTTGCCGTTATGAAAACGCGGTTAACCGACGCGCTCGATCGTATGCGGAATAAACGTTTCGGTTATATACCGCAGGAATTTTAGAGTTACACTTTGCAGGCACGTACGACAGGATATGCGAGGTACCTACAAATAACACGCGTGGCGATATTGCATTCGTCCCGGCTGCAGAGCGGGATAATATGTAACCACGGCTCTATCTACTTGCGGCGCAATACGCGACACGATCTTCTGTGGTCGTGACACAAATATACCCTCCGTTAATGCATCAAAGTGAAAACGGCGGCGGTAATTAAAAAGGGCCGCGCGATTAAATAATCTCTCTCTGGAAAACGTTCATCGATTTATGTCGGAATTAAATAACGGTCGGTAATTAAATATCGTTCTTTCCGCCGAGTCGGCGTTGAATATCGCGGAACATCGCGGTGGACAATTTTGCGTGCGCGGGTTCTATCCGTTCTCAGATTTCCCTCGTGTCGACGCAAATTGTCACGCGCGAATTTACGCGCGAGAAATAATCGCGAATAAATAATGCAATTGGACCCAATTCTAATTTAACGATACCACGGCGGAGAAATTCGCTGTGTTTCCGTAATTTGCTGCAGATCGCCATCGGATTTACGAGCCATCCCCCCTGGTTTCCGGACAAGGAGTCGTAACAACCTCATAAGAATTTTACATCCAGCGGACAGAATGCGATGGAATAGCGGGCTTGTTTGTCGATGTACGGGAACCACCGACTTCGCGGACATTCCGCGCGTTACCGTGTCTCGGTGCGGCCACTTCCGGCGCAACACCGTGCGGTCGCCGCGACCGCAGCTTGCGAGTGTTAAGCATAAACAACGCGGATGCAATGTGACGACACGCCGTGTATTGCCAGCGACGTAATTCGGCGTGCTTGAAGTAACGTTACGAGAACGATTAAATAACGAGTGAGAATTTAATTAACTGCAAAATTGGAAGGAAATATAATGTAATTGAAACAACGAAATATTTTAATTCTACAATTTTTTAATACAAATTTGCTATTTTGTAACAATACTGCGACGATTGTATCGTGCATTTGAAAGTTATTTGAAATGCCATGCATTTATTATGATTGAATTATAATATACATTGATGTTTATCATCGTAGGTCTAATTTAAGTATTGTTAATGTTTTAATTATATTTAATTATATATATTTCATGTAATTTCCGAATGTTACGAATAATATTATACAAATCTCGCAATTATTACGTTGTAGAGCTTAAATAATACCAACGTTTATTCAAAAGCATGTAATATAAAGTGAATGGCTTGATATAATTAATAACTAGCGATTCATTACGTAGAAATTATTTATAATCCGTCTGCGGAAAGTATGTCCGAATTGCTCATGGTGAGTTAATTATAACGATTATATAAAGAGTATAGGCTGGATTTTACAAATTTATTGCGACAAAATTTGTAGATTGTTATATACACTAGTATATACCTACTATAAGGGACTTAATTGGACAGCATTTCTACCTGCCTACATTTCTATTTACTTTTATGCATAAAAATAAAATTATATAGAAATAAAATAAAAAGAAAGAGAATAAGTATAAAAAAGTCTCGTTAAAATTACATCAACAATAAGATATTAAAAATATAATATTTCCCCTCTCTTTCTCTCCAAATGTGAGAAAAAAACTCAATTAATTTAAATCTATCAATTCTCTTTTAATTTATTATAAAACGGAATATGGCTTTTTTTCTCCGCTCATAATTTGCCGCATCAAAAATCCAAAATGTCGAGAACCGGAAGGGATGGCGATGTGTCGCATTTATAGAATTTACGAGGCATATCGATGTGTCCCGTAACACCGTCAAAATGTCGTTCAGCGTATTAAAGTCACTTACTCTCGAAAGCGGATGCAGCAACGTATAAGGAACGCCCGAGGCTGCAAACGGGGCGAGAGAGGACGCGGGGGTGACAAAGAAGAAGAAGAAGAAAAGAAAAATAAAATTCGCAGGATGAAATTAGCCGAGCGGTGAGCAAACCATCGGTCCACATATCCCAATTACGTGCAGCCGTCGAACATGGTTTCGCAGTATGCAGAACTTCGCGCGCACGGATACGTCCTGACGCATATATATATATATCCTACGCGAGTTTCACTGGACGACAAAAAACATGGGCGCATACGGACTTGGATAATTATCTCGCGTCGCGTTGTCGCGCAACTACACTCCGGGGTACCGATAATCACGACGAAGCATATATTTTCAGGATTATCAGGTGGATCGGTGAAAAAAAAAAGAGATAAATTATCAAGGGAAAATAAAATATTCAACGTTCAACATTTTTAAAAACATTTATTGTGAGTAAAACGATAAATTCGCGCACGGATATTTAAACATATATTAATAATAATAAATTTCTTTCATATATTAATAATAATAAATTTCTTTCTTTTACACTTTCGATATAACTTCACAAAGGAAAAAGGAATTATTAATTTATCATTTTATATGTATATATTTTATATATTGCACAAAGTTTTTAATGTTTGCACGAAGCTTTATTATGTTATTATGCTACGTGTATCAGGACGGTTCTATCAGTAAGTAGCGATAAAAATGAGATTTCGTTGCGTGTGGTTCCAGAATATACCCTTAGGACACGCCAAGCTGTCCTATGTGTGCGGCCGTGCTGACACGAATTTTCCTCACACGGGGAACATTCATGCGAGCCACAGATATTAACGAGCGTGAGTGCGCCCGCGGCGTGACGTGTGACACAATGTGCCGCGTGTGACAGAAGAGTTTCGTGCTGTACGACGCTAAGGGGCGGCAAGTAATATCGTGTCGTCACATGGCGTAATAATCTCACGTATCGACTTGGCTTGATGGAATTTCGTTACCGTAGCGTTGCCTCCTGTCGCGATTGAAAAAAAAAAAGAAAATTATGATTGCACGGGGGAATAACCTCGTTGCGGT
The DNA here is from genome assembly GCF_055798465.1 of Pogonomyrmex barbatus. Lineage (NCBI taxonomy): Eukaryota > Metazoa > Arthropoda > Insecta > Hymenoptera > Formicidae > Pogonomyrmex > Pogonomyrmex barbatus. The sequence goes on from NW_028297138.1 coordinate 7,936,019, forward strand.
GAAGATCATGATTTTTCTTTTTTTTTTTTAGACCCGATGTCATTCTCTTTCTTTATTGGGAGAATAAGTTATAATAATTCGTAGTTATTATTACGCGTTCGAAAATTGTTGTAAGTATTTTAAATTCTAAATTTTTAGCTTTCAAATTTTTAGATTTTTAGTTTTAGGTTTTTAGGTGTTAAGTATTATTTAGATAAGCTCTTATGTCTGAATTAGCGAATATTTTCGTCGAAGCTTTTTGTTTCTTGATGTTGTTATTCTTTTATTCGCACATCCGCTCTTTCTTCGCAAACTAGACTTTATAAGAGACACATTGTCACGCAGAGAGTTACAATTTTGATACAGGAGAATTTCACTAGAAAGTCAAAAATAATAGTCCACAATCGAGACATAAATAGCGCGGTACTTTATACGATTTGACGAATACGTGTTGCTTCAATTTGCCTGAATATATTACACTCCTCAAGAAATCAATACGATATATTACAAAAATATCAATTCTATTTTGTCCGACGACGGAATTTTCGATACAAACGCTGATTTCTTTCATTTTGCAAATTCAGCGACAATTCAGCGTAAACGCGTCTAATTACGCGCGGGTTTGCGAAAACGTAGATTCAGGGTAGAACACGTTACCTTCGTACATACACGCGTGCTCCGTGCAATATCACGCACATTGCGGACGCATAGATGGTAGCGGTAAGTGCGCCCGTAGATGCAGCGTAATCACGAAATTGCATGCCCGACGATGATAAGTAGAGAGAACGCAAGAGTCCGCTGGAATTTCCATGTTAAAACGAAATCGGCCACCTCTCGGTGATAATCTCGGCATAAACGATACGCCGATGAGTTATAACGTAATTTTGAAAACAAAGTGCAACGAAGGAAGGAGGGCTTTACGAAGGTGGAAAGTGAAGCAATTTTTTTTTTCCCTCTGAGATTACACTTGGAAATATGACGGATACAATTGATCCGTGAAACACGCGTTTCTCCGTGACGCGTAGTTTTAATCTCGTCGAAATTGCAGGCCGGACAAATTGATTGCCTAAACGAACGAGATCGCGTTTATGTCAATTGTCTACAAATTCGGTAACATTGTTTACAGGCACGTTGTGTAAGCGGCAAGCGTCGGCTTTAAAGTGATTTTCGATATCGTTAATACCTTCAATGCGCCCTGATGTAACTTGATTTCGTTACCCCGCGCAAATCCCGTGCAACGAGCCGGCCGGCGGTATCGGCCTGTAGTTCGATTTTCGTGACACTTCATTAATTACTGAAGCGCGTTTACCATGTAATTTAATTAATGTCCGCCAGTGTCACGCGGGCCAAACGGCGCGGCCGGTAGAACGAGGCTCGCAGTTAATACGCAAACTGTTCGCTGTCGCATTTTTTACAGGGAGACGCTGCATTACGTTAATTGAAACTCGCCAACGTCGCTTGTGTCGTTTGATCTTGCGAAGCTTGTAATTTTACAAGTGCGCGGTAACCACTTTTTTCTTCCCTCCCTTCCACAGTTACGTCATTAACTCTTTCTACCGATGTTACATCATCTGTCTTGCGCGCCTTTGCCGTAAACAGTGCGTGCCCCAAGCGCTATTCTTATTTTAAATAAACTCCAAGCTGGTTTTTTTTAAATTAGACGACGTTTCATTTGTATAATGTGAAAAATAAAAAAATTTCTCTCGGGGACATTTTGTTTAACAGAAATTTATGCCGCGAAGAGATACACGCTTTGCATTTCATGCCCGAAAGTTGCGGTAATCAAGAGTACGAGCACATTATTTTTCGTTCATTTCGTTTAGCTCCAAGCTTCCGGTTCAAGTTAAAGAATGTTTGAGCAAATTAAAGCGCATGCTGCCATGCTGCAATCTAATCCCTCAAAGAAGGATACGCAAACTCCGGTGATGGCTCGTCGACAAGAAAATCCCGCGGCCGGGATAACACACGGGGTAACAGCCAATAGCACGCGTGGAGAACAACGGCTTGCGGCCTGGCGCAGAAGGTTGCACCCCCGGGTAGGGTAGGGTAGATAGGTAACCGGGGATGAGAAGTACAAAAGCTTTCAACCTCCCACCGGTCCTCTGTTACCTCCTGTTTTACGTACACACATACATGTACATCCCGCATTCTGTGCGCGCGCGTGTAGTGCGGCAAACCGTCTCGAATAGGCGGGAATCCACCCTAACTTTATGTGGCTCTTATTAAATTCCAGCCGACGAGAATCGCTAAGGACGACACGCGAGGCACCATTATTTTGCGCCTGCACCTCCATCATTCACGCGAGGTTCGCACGAAAGATCCGATTCAACCGTCGCGCCTTTGCGACGTTAATTGGTACGAGGATAAGGGATAATTAGTTTTTGTTACGGCATGTCGGCTTAAGTCGGATTAATTTATGACGGAGGCGGTCGGTCTTTTCAAGTTGCAGCGCGGAGATCGTTATCGATTAAGAGGATAGCGATGAGAAAAAAATCGACCTGCAACGAACGTGAAAGAAGTCACATTTTGTTGCTGGATAACCTGTTGAATGCACTTAAAATGCACTGTTTTGTTTACGCATCCCTGTTTTCGCAAAGGCTTTTATGCAAGTTGCTTTGATAACAGTATGGAGATTGTATTAAGATAACTAACTTGATAATACTATCAGTATTGAGGATGTTTCAACTGTGGGAATAATGCATGTAGGCAGAATACATGAAATATAATGAAATTCTCGAGGAATTTTTTTCTGTAAACATTATGCGATATTATCCTATGTAATTAGACGTAGATGTAGAAAGAATTTGGAAAACCTACATATCCGGGATCGCTGACGAGGAGAAGTCTAGGTGTCGGCGAAAGCCGGTTATTTGCGAATCTCATAGACCAAAAAACGAAAAAAATGAAAAAGGAAGAGGAAGAGAGAGAAAGAGGAAGAGAGAGAAAGAGGAAGAGAGATGGAGAGAAAGGAAGAAAGTAGAAGCGGAAAAAGAGCGAGAAGCGAGGAGGGAAGGGAAAAAATCGCTGCCTCAGGATTCTCGCGATGTAGTTGGAATAATTTCGACGTTTGCATGGATGAGGGTGCTTTACCACCATTGCCTTCAACCCCTTCCCTCTCTCCAATCCTTTCCTCGTCTCGGGTTCCTTTTTCCGCGGTGTGAATTCGGCATACCACATGGCGGCTGCGACTGTCATCCCTTAACGCGAGCAAGTGCGCAAGTTAAGTCTGAATAATGAATCCGTACGACGGGGTGAGAGCGGTGAGCCTCATAGATTCCGCCGCCGCGAATCCTTTAGGGCTGATCCTCTACGAGACATTCCTGCAAGTTGCTTGGTCGTTACCTGAATACTGGTAAACTCTCTTCTATTGCGGAAAGGGGATTCGAATGAACATCCGGCGTGGAACATATGCATCGAGAAAAAGATCAAGAAAGAGAAGAGAGAGAGAGAGAGAGAGAGAGAGAGAGAGAGAGAGAGAGAGAGAGAGAGAAAGAATCAAAGAATATACATGAGAAGCATTTCACGGGAAAGATTTATGTAGATTTTTCCAGTGTGGAAAGATGATCCTTGTGTATTTAATATGACCTGTGCTTTTGCTCCGGAAATTGTAGATGCAAAAGTTTGGATTGCGTCTAGATTAAAAGATTTTTGGTATTTTTAAACGTCAATTATTTATTACAATTTTAGGTGTATAGCCGTATTTATCTTATTATATAGCATATAATATGTATGTATTATTTGTTATCGTTACAAGTAAATATCTAGCCAAAAAAAATAGCTTTATAAATTTGTATATTGTTTTAGGCAAATAATTATTTAAGCATACTCTTTTATAAAAGCAAAATGTTATAACAACAGAATTGTTTTATTGCTAGCGTGTTAAATAAAGTTCTCTTCTAACAAAAATTTTTAACGCATAGCTACTCCTGCAATAGATGATACTTTTGCTAGAGCGACTCAAGAAATAATCTAGCAAAAAAGAAGACGAAAGTTTATATATATATAGGTTATGTGTAGTGTATACATGTGTGTGTGTGTGTGTGTGTGTGTGTGTGTGTGTGTGTGTGTGTGTGTGTGTGTGTGTGTGTGTGTGTGTGTGTGTGTGTGTGTGTGTGTGTGTGTGTGTGTGTGTGTGTGTGTGTGTGTGTGTGTGTGTGTGTGTGTGAACCTGAATACGAATCCTTCTGATTTACACCGGAAAGAGGGTAATGTCATTGAAATAGCAACCACGTGAGATAATAGTTTCATACGATTAATTATAATGAGATTGAATAATGGATATGAATAGCGAGAGGAGGTAACCTGTGCATTTGGCAACCGCAAATCCTTTGAGGCTGATCCCTAGATGTTCCTGCAAGTTGGTCGTTATCTACACGGTGGTTTACCTTCTACAGCATACGGGGCGGCTTATTTAGACGTTAGTGGATTCTTGACTATAACTCATGGAATAATAAACCCGTAATGTCAGAAAATAACATATGCGATACGATATGAATAATCGTGGAATAACTGCATGATCAACTGTATAACGAGCAGTCGCGCGGGGGCGTTGTGTTGTATCGCGAACAGAAAATCGTCGCAATTTAATCTCGCTAATGTATGTGTATTGTTTTAATACGTATTCGCTAGACCGTCGCACGACACACGCGGTACGGTGAATCAAGAGTACGCGATTTAATGTGTCCGCCGTTTTCTCCAAAAGATCTCTCTGCAAAATTAATGCTTCCGCGTGTAGCGAATTAGAGCTCGCTATGTTCGCGATACGCGCGAATAAATACGGGAGGGAAAAACAGGCGGTTTGTAATTAACGTTAGTCGATATCCCGGCGCTTTTTTTCTCCCTCTTCCTTCTTTTATCGCGAAACATTCCGCCAGAGAAATTACACGCGATGAAAGAATTACGAAAAATGAAACTCGGTACGGAACAATTATAGAGTAGCGCGCATTTTCAGTTGCAAACACGCCGGCGATTCTTCCGCCGTGTCTCCTCGTCAGCCGCTCACGAATAAGCCTCTCTCGTGACGGCGCCCATGTAATTTTGCCTGCATGTAAAATCCAGAGAAAATACCTGGGAAACCGGCCCGGTAATTAAACTACTGTACCGTGTTTGCACAGAACGCACGCCACAAAGAATATACGACAGCCATAATAGTATCGTGTAAGCTGCGTAACGCGCGACTCTTTTCATCAGTCGATATATTTTCTCCGCAATAGTGGGCGGGTTGGATATTAAAAAAAAAAATATGATGTGACGTAAAATGATTTAACTTTGTTACTCGTTGAAAAACTAGCTCCATGAATATAATCCTTCCGTCATTTTTCCTAGTTACATCTCAATATCTCAATGTCTATAAAATTTATTATTATATTTTATTCACTTATTTTTCATTCATTTATAATTATTACTGTATTTTCTATTTTCTGTTTTTTTCTATTATATTTTCTATTTTTTATTATACTCTATTTTCATTTATAAAACTATTATAATAAAACAATAAAGGATAAAGATTAATATTATATAGAGTATTATATAGAGGATGTCAAGATATCGTCGAAAATTCGGTGTTCTATAAATATAATGAAAATATTTTCTGGGATAAATAATTTGATCAGCGGATAAATTTTGAATTAAATATCGCAGATTATTCTCGGTATAATAATAATAGATTAATCACTGCAAGAACTTATCTAACTATTTTTGCAATAACAGTCAACTATCGAGAAAATACAATTCAAAAGTAACGCAATTCTTTCTTTACAATTGTCAATTTTATGTCACGTGGTCTTGTAAGACCGTAATACATTTCGAATTGTGTCATCCAATAGAAATGATGCACTGCATTAAACTAGTGATTGGCAATCCGTGGTTCGTAAACTGCGCGAGTTTGTTTTCCGAAATGGGTTATACCGCAGCTTGTTGAAAAATACGGTGTATTATTGCCGCAAAAGCAAATGTAGTCGCCACAAAAAGCGATATATTTTTCACGGGAATTCAACAAAGTTTCTCGTTGTATGATTACAGGACGTGCGCATCGCTATTAAAATGTTTTGAGGGGGACGAAACGAGCGCTATCGCGAAGCACACTTATTTTTTCTCGTTTATATATTGATTTTTTCGCGCGCAAATTTTCTAGCCAATTTGTAAAATTTAAATCTGACTTTTAAAATAGAATATATAATAGATATGAAGTATTATATGAAAAATATGATGTACTTTCCGTCGCGGAAATTATATTTTTTCATATTTCCTCTTTCGAATACTCCACTATAAAAGCATTCAAGCGTTGAAAATGAAATTGACGTCCGAGAAAGAAAGTCTAGGCGCCCTTACGCGATCATCCGACCATCCATTTCAATATTACTGCCCGCCGTAGTATTCGCAAATAAAGCGAGCGAGAACGCCAGTAGTGGAGGTCTAAAATACGACCGTCTTTAGAGAACGGAAATGTTCGATGTAGTCGCGACTACGAGACTCCGTGTGAAATGGCTTTCCAGCAGCCACCGGTGTAAAAGCCCAGCCCAGCCCAGCTTTGGAGAACAACTGCAGCCGCCGCGAAAAAGCAAATGCAGCTGCAGCGTGCAGCTCTCCTCACTGCGAACGTGTCATGTCTACCTCTTCTCTCGTTCTCTTCCTCTCTTTTTCTCCCTTTCTCGCTTTTTTACGTCTCAAAAAATTTTTTCTGGTTAAATTTCATCGCTTTGTTCTCTAAAAACCGCTCATTAGTCAAACGACGTGTGCCTAATCGCAAGTAAAGCATTCAACTATATATGTCAAAGAAAACAAAGTTTAACAAAAGAAACAACACATTTATTGTTATATCTCGACGTTATATGATCGACGATGCGCAAATCCCGACGAATTACGATATAATACGTTTAGCAGAATTACGTTTGACATCGTAGGGGAGATAATTCGAGACGCACAATGGCGGTACGCTCCGCGCGTGGGTGTATTCTTATTGCTCGGAGGGATGAACGCGGAGGAAGAAACGCGAGAGGCGGTTGTTGACACAGTTGACGAAACGAGACGCGAGATGCATTATCAAGCTGAGATACGCATTCGTGCCCCTTCCGTGTACGCGGCTTCGTTTGAGAGCACGCACAAATGGGCTCTCACCCTCGACAAAGTGCGAAGCAAATGCATATTGACTCGCGACGTTTCTGCAGACCAGATTTCACTCACGTGTACGAGCTCCGATGAAACGCTCACGTGTACAAACGCGTGTATGCTGCGGAATCGAGAATCGCGTCGAGGAACCAGGTTTCTCTCATTCGTCGCTACGTCATCAAGATGTATACGTTAATCGACTTAGATTCTCACGAGCGTTTAGGCGAATCTCAGGAAACAGTAATCAATTCTAGCAGTTGTTGAGCGCGGAAAGTCTACAAATTTCTCACGACTTTGTTATTTAATTGTTATCTTTATCAATTAAAAGGCATTTATTCGCTGAGGATTAGCCGTATTTGATAATTACTATTTTGTATTTAATCTCTAATTAAATTTTTCTTACTTGTTGAATGTATAAAAGAAGCGTTTTACAAATTTGTATTTGATTTTTTATTTGTTATTTTAAGTCTTTGATCGAATTTTCTTTCTTCCGAGTAATTTTCAAGGAAGTTTCAAAACTCTTTTTCGATAGCATTTAATTTACAATTGAAATTGTTTTTCTGCTATTTGACTTTATAGAAAATTTTAGGAAGTCATCCAAGAGTTAAACAAGTGTTATTTCCTTAAAGTAAGATTATTATACTTGATTTCTGCTCGTGGAACGAAAAACGGAAGTATGTGATACACGCTCGAAAACGGCTGCGGATTCTTCGGTAAAGCGGAAAATGATTTATATGCATGCGAGGTTAACGCGGCGTGAAGAGAGTTCCGCGCTTGTTATGCAAGCTGAGCTACGTTTAAGAGCGGGTTTTATTAAAAATACCCGGGCTAAAGATAGCAAAGAGAGGTTGGGAATTTTTCTTTTTTCCTCTTCCTTTCTCCGGTTGCTCTTTCATTTCTGCTCGGAAACGTGCTAATTTGAACCGGTGATGATGGTAAACGAAAGAAGAAACACTCGGCAGAACTTTAAAATCAACGCAAAGACGTAATCGACATAGTACAGGTGTAACAGAATACAGAATGCAAAGCAATTCTCATTTAAATGTTTATAATAATTATCCAAATGCATACAAACAATGTTAAAACAATATTACTATTTTGTCCTAATAATTTAAAAATCCAATATTTCCAATTCCGCGATCAGACAAAAATTTTAATATGTTAGTTGAAAAAAAGAAAATTAGCTGATGCCAAATTTTAATTTACACATTTTCTTCAGTAGGAAAGAAAACACTTATATTTTCGATTATTGACCGAACAAATGATTTTTAAATCGACGACGTATCGACTTAAAACTAGCCAATCTGTAAATTTTATTCTTCTTTCTCATCTTTCTATTTTATCCGAAAATTTTATCTTGACTTCACTTTTTTTTTCGTCGTTTTTTTCGTCGTCGCTATTACGAAGCGTCTCAGCGGAAAGATGAGTCGCCAAAGAACCATACAACAGTTCTTCGCCTGCGGTTTTAATTTGTCGTGCAACAGCCTGTACAACTTCGGCCTGCGAAAGTAGTACTCGAGTAGTTTTTCGTGGCACGTAGGTTGCGAAAGAAATCTAGAAATGAGCGCTGTATCGCGCGTGTGTGCCGTGCACGAACGAAAATCATCGCTTCCCTTGAACGCTTGCTTAACGGATTTTCTTGGACTATTTTTCACGTGCGGTACCGTTTCTTTATGCGTACAATTAAACATCACATATGTATAGCGCTTTTATATCATGTATAATGACGTCATCAGGTGACGTCGCTGGAATTAAATAAAATGAAAGTACATGTTTTATACGTCGTCCCGAGTATATATATATATATATATATATATGTATATATATATATATGTGTGTGTGTGTGTGTGTGTGTGTGTGTGTGTGTGTGTGTGTGTGTGTGTGTGTGTGTGTGTGTGTGTGTGTGTGTGTGTGTATAGATATATATTCCTGGATGGCTCGTTGGAAGCAGGAAACTTGCTGACTATAGAAACATTTCCCCGTGGATTCGACAGTCTGACATTGTCGGATGGTCAGGCACTTACTTGTATGGAAGAAGCACCGCCGTGAAGTTGATGGCGATGGAGATTCGCGGGCCAGAAGTGATCAGGTATCGGCAGCGGATGTTCGACGGATATAGCCCGGGATATCCGGGACTGGCTAAAACGCATCCGTCGTGGCAATCCGTGTCTTCGTATACAGAGTCGCATTCTGTAGGACAAGAAGAGATATATATATATATATATAGCAGAAGCTTTCGTTTGCTCTCTCTTTCTCTCTCTCTCTCTCTCTCTCTCTCTCTCTCTTTCCCATACAATTTACAGATAAATGCACAGATATATGGTTCCTCTTTGTATCTTTCGAAAAGATTTTCATCAATTATCATATCATTATACTTTTTTAACAACTCAGAAAATATATGTAAAAAAGACCTCATCATATTTTCTTTCAATTATCGGAAACGTCCATGAATAAATGCATTTAAAGGACAATGTCAGGTTTAATAAAATTAGTTAAATTTTAATATTAATCTCTCATATATTATGAAGCATATTAATATATTTGTTGTGCTGCCCGGGAAATTTTTTCTGTAAGCTCATTAAGGCAGGCAATTGACGACAGACTAGTTAAAGCGACGGTCCACCTCAATTTCCGGCTGTCCGACGAGTGAGCTCCGCTGAACGCGAACGATTTGCTGAAAGAGCGAAAATAATTGATACGTCTGGCAGCTTCGTGAAAAATTCGAAAAGTGGAAAATGGGCGGACGCGTCAACGACAATACGCGCTAGCCAATTAGAACGGACTAACGAGATACCCGGCATCCGGTTCGCATGATTTTCAATTAATATTTTCGAAACTCAGCCTGAAATATTGCCAACTGAGCCAAAACACTGCCAACGTGTTATAGATTATTATTCGATATACGACAATACCAAATACAATACTAATTCACGGTCTATGAATTTGTAGCGTGTGAATAACTTGCATTTCCGTTTCGATGATAATTACTATGTATGCGACATAATACAAATTAAATTAATGCTTACATAATGAATGTAATAATAATAATTCTAAGATACAAAACACAAAACATTAGTGGTTTAAATAAATTTTAATCATTTTTAATTATTTTAGTGTAAATTTTAAAAGAGATATAAAATATGCATATTTATCATTCTACTTTTCCCTTTGACTCTTTTAATAGCTCAAACATTACATATATACATTACATTACAAACAATATACCAATAAATTGAAAGTGGCCTCGATATTTGATATCGGCGATTTATACAATTTATCACAATTCGGGATATCCGTTATTAGTCAATAGTCCGCATTATGCAAAAGTATTAAAGTTCAAAGCTGTTTTCATAAGCAAGTCAATGCGTTTGTGTCGTTTGTGTTGTTGTAATATTCAAACGGTGATTGACAAACCGTTACGCGTCCAATTATTCCACTTTCATAACATATGCAAATACGTGATTTCCATAAACGCATAATGGACTCGTATTCATTACTGCCAGCTGCATGCGAATACGAAAAAGGAATACGCATTAATATCATTTTAACATATCATAGCGACACATGAGGTTTGTTTAATGACACAGATACACTTTTATCGTTACCGTTAAACAAGATCACAAAGGTTTTGACGTGTCGCGGCGATTCTATTTGCGTCTCTGTATCGTCTGCATGTGTTAAAGTAGTTTCATTGTCATTTCTGTTTTCTTTTTTTTTTTTTGCAAAAAACCACGCGACTTGATTTTCCACTGTCGTCCCTTTCTTCATTGTCTGGCTTTATAATTCTGGTGTATGCAGTTGTCATAATGGGCGGATCCATTAGACATGGGACTTGTCTACCTTCGAGCATACGGGTTTTTTCAATTTATATAGCACTCTTTGCATCTCCTTCCGGTTCCGATTTTCTCAGCGCAAACCATTCCTTCGATCATTTTTATCGTAAACGGCTCCGCCCTTTTCGCCTTTCCTTTCTTAAAACACAAGAATTTTCTTTCCGTCCCGCATTTTCCGTACTCCCGAGGCGTTTCCCTGTTTCTAAGACGCGGACCTTTTTTGCAGCATCGATTGAACTCCGCTCACAATCGATTAAGCCGACCAAAAGGGCGCAACGATGGCGCGCCGAGTCGCTAATTATTTGATAACAAGCACAGCGGGGCTGGTACTAATTTCTTAAGTACGGCGTGATCAATCGGATGATAATTGAACCGTGTAGTTGATGGACGTCAATTGTTTAGCCTTTAAAAAGCTCGCGAGTTCGTTAATTGTACGTGTAATTGAAAGAGTATCGAGTTTATTATCCATGCGTTAGTTTGCTCGGAAAGTTGCCTCGTTAGCGCGAACATGGCTCAAACGAATACTGGTAAGCGTGCTAATGACATCAAAGGAAAAGTTTCACGACACTCATTGCCGCGCGATATAAATATAACTGCGATAAATATTATTCAATCTTGTAATTCTCATGCAACGGATATTAACGGAAAAATGTTTTGCGTGATTTTTAATGGAAACAGTAACCTCTAATGAAAAGTTAAACTTCAAAAATGACATTCTCTAGTTGTTTTACAATAGCATTGTGGATAGCTAGGTAAAGGAGCATAAAGGAAAAAAAAATTACGTAACTACATATTTTTACGCGATTATGCGTTAATGCAAACGCCGTCAGCCAATTTTTCGTAAAGCGGACGCAATTACCGTTGGGGATGCGCCTGTCGAGAAACTCACTTCCCGCTTGTGCCTTTAAGTACGCAAAGGTGAAATGCTTTAATACAGCGACAGAAGAGAGGCGAGAAAGTGAGGACTCTATGTAAATGCCCGCAGAAGACGCGCGAAGACTTTTCTTCGTGGCGCGCCGTAACGAACCTAAGGTGGAAATGCCGCGAAAAAAAGGTAAAAGAAAAGGAAATGTTCATTCCTCCCGCGCAGTTTCCGCGGAGTTTTTTTGCGAGTCGACGAAATTTTTCCACGGGGAACTACCCTTATTTTTTTTCTCTCCTCGCCCTATTCACTCGCCGAAGAAACTTGTGGCGCGATGAAGCAGCGAACTCTTTCGCTCCGCGACCCGAAACATCGCGCGTTGCGTTTCAGGCGGAAAAGCTGCAAAAATTGCAATAGGCGTTTCTAGGTTGAAGGCGAAGAGAAAAAAAAAAGAGAAATAAGCAATGGAGCGAACTTGCAATAGGGGCAATTAACCTTTCGGCAAGCGCCATTCTCTGAAAAAACGTGAATTTTTCTCTTTACATGTGTAGATTTTTCACAAGTTACAGACTTTGTAATATTCTATTTACATTTTAATTAGATGGAACTTATATTCGCATTTTGAGAAATTCATCAAATTAATTAACTGTAATTTAATAAGCGTAATTTTTATCAAAATTTGCGAGCAGTCGTTGACCGCTTGACGATTGGCTTTTAAACGAGCAGCAACATAGGAAATCACGGGAAAAAACGTCATGAAATGGTGCGTGAATATCGCCACGTTATTTCGGTGCAAATGTTTGTCGACACGTTTCATCTCCCGGATAGATGTTTGTGAATTGGAAAATTAGGAACTGCTTGCCTATATGTTATACATTATTGAAATAATATATATAAAAGATATATATTTTGCTAACCCAATTATAAGTTCATGAAAAACATATTTGCGAAAAATATAAAAAAATGCGATATACCGAATTTATAAAAATATATTTTAACCAAATGGAATTATTTATTTAAAAACATCTTTCTTTAGTTCTCGTTTTCTCTCTTTCTCTCTCTCTCTCTCTCTCTCTCTCTCTCTTTCTATTAATCTTTTCATAATTTTCTAACGCTTAATTAATAACTTAATTAATAACTTTATTTAAAGTCCTCTTAATATAAAAATAAAATGAAATCTACTGAAATTTCAGTAGATTTATGTTACGTAAAGTAACGCACAGATTTACGGCGGAATTTCAATGGAATAATCTATCTTAACCGCGCCAGCTAAGAGCACTTCTCTCGTAAGTGCAGTTTACGTGATCGTGCGATTGTACGAAGAGAAAAGAGAGAAGTGGAGTCGAGCGATAGCATAGACTTGTAGATTGGCTGGATTTCTTACTAGCTATTAATCACTTCATCAATTAAGCAACAATATTATCTTTCAATACATTAAAATTTTTTATCTAAACATTACATGCTTATCTATCGATCCAATTTTTTATGTCTTAAATGTATTGTGCGCTAATAGCTCATAAATAAATTCAGACTAATTGCAGACGAACTGTATAAGTCATAAATCTTGTCCAGATGAATTAAAGACGAAGTCCCATGTAAATGTTCTTTGTACTTCTTCTTTCGTAATATTGCGCCCGCGTGCATAAGAGACACACATCAGCGCGTTCTAAAAATAATATTCTCTTTTGGATAGTGGCCTTTCTTCGTTGTATAATAGCTTCCTCTTCTTATAAATCACCCAGGAAGACGTCGGCCAGTTTCTTCCGAACGGGAGATAAATTTGAGAACGGAAGGGCCGACTCTCTTTTTCCTCGTCCAGTAAGCGGAGCGCGCGGGTTGCGTAAATGCACATGTGAGAAACTAAGAAAGAGAGAGAGAGAGACAGAGAGAGAAAGAGAGAAAGCAAGAGAGACCGGAGACAGGTCGAGTGGTAAGACTGCGGATCGTCTTTCCACCCACGATTGATCTGTTTGTCAATCGGGCGGCGCCTCCGCCTGATGTTACCCTTCTTTCTTTCTCTCTGCGTGCTGCCCTTCGCTTCCACCCTCGAGAATACCCTTTCTCAGCGCTTTTCGTTCTGTCTTACGTTCGTTGCCTCTCACACGTTTCCCAATAGGAAACGTGGACCGACGTCAAAAAAAAGATTTGTCTCTCTCTCTCTTTCTCTCTCTCTCTCTCTCTCTCTCTCTCTCTCTCGTCTGGACGGCGGAGTGACAGTCACGTCTTTCGATCGTACGTCCCGCGAATATGGATCGTCGAGTACAATCTCCTCTTGGGGATAATCGAGAATCATTGTCATCTCGTTACAACTCGTCGTGCACAGGAAAACTCTCACCGAAACTTCATTTCATCATCGTCTATGGCCATCTCTCGCCGCTTTTCTGTTTGTCGTATTTGTCGATCATTGCGCAATGCCTATAAAAAATTGCTGATTGCCTTTTCTTTGTAGTACAATCGTTCAAATCAATTCGTTTATAAGGATGTCCACCAACGTAAGATGTTTTTGTAATATCATCAATTGGGATTGAACTTACGCGATATGAGTGTACGAATCTGGTTGGAAAGAACATGTGTTGATAAAAAAATAATATGTTTTAAAAATATTCTTTTTATGAAATATGATTACTTGAAACATCATTTTTAGAGTTAAAAATGCTTGTAATGAAATTTAACTGACAATTGCAGAAAAGACTTTTTCTTAATAAAAATATAACAAGAAATAAAATGACAGCAGCAAATTTTTTATTCTTCCCAGGTTCGGTGCACCGGCTGTTCGCGAAATGCGGCGTATGTTTCTCGGGGTGACGGTAAGTCAAAGAACTCTGGTACGTCATTACACAATATTACTAGACGCGAAAGTCCAAAGACACATATATATGAAACTTTTCTCATAAGAGTATCGTGCAATTTTTTTAAAAGGGCTTTTCAATTTTCTCGCTACCTATGGCGGCCTTTCCAAGTTGCACAATACAACTATTAAAGCGATACGAGAGATCGCTATACAATTAAATAGTAGTTCATTGATCGATTGTAAACAAAAAAGGGTTTGTGAGATTTTTTTTTATTTACAAATAGTATTTATAATTAAACGAACGAGAGAAAAAACTTTTTAATGGTGCAAACAAAATAAATTTAATTTAATTCCCAAACCTGTTCACTTTGTACTTTTTACTACGAAAATAACATCTATTCAATTATTTTTATTTATTATATTCTATTTATTATATTTATTATATTCGATTATTTTAAAAGATTCCTAAGTGAAACTCATGTTTATCTTAAGACAATCTAAATGAGTATAGAAAAGTATCGATTACATTGGAGATAAGAAATCTTATTTTTTAATCGTATTTAAAGATCAGTCATCTTGGGGAGAACTGATGTTCAAAGTTTAGTCTTTTAACACTTTCACAGCTACATGCTTTCAGAGAGAAAGAGAGACGAGATTCATCGTTCCTTTTTTCGCTTAGAGCGCGAACTGGTTCGCACTTAAGTTTGTATAATTTTAGAGGAAGAAATTATCTCTCCACGTTGCTCGTGCAAATAAATTCACACGTTTCTGGCAACTCCTTCTTTTTTTCTTTAGCGGTCGCTGTTCACATTTTCCACCTTCGGGTATCAGCGGATTCCGAAAATGTCATCATGGGCGAAAATGCTCAAAAGCTTGCAATTCCAGCGATTCACTCGGATTTCTCATCGCAGGAAAAGAATACGCGCACGTACAAAAACCGATGATATAAACTTCTCTTTCCTTTCCCATTTACCTTTTTCGTTTTGCGGTTCTGATTTTTCGTTGTGAATTTTACAGGAGACGCGTTGGAGAACCTGACGAACGTTCGCCAACGTATGTTTTAATCGAGTGGGGAGCAACGAGGTTAACGCGTAACTCGATTCTACATGCAAAACGCGCATCGATAATTTGCGAACATTCTAGCGAGGTTTACGCTTTAGCGAGTTAGTTAAATAGTTTGTTTCCGTTCCGACGTGGCTTTCAGAGAGAAAGATTCGAATAAAATTGCTCTCCCCCAATTCACGGGGGGATACCCGGCCTCTATTTGATTCGCAAAAATATTGCGGAGAACGTTTTATTTACTCCAAAAATCTCCGCAAACATCGCCCTTCGTTCCCTCGTGAAAAGGGGAAACGCGCGCGCGTGCGCAAGTAGTCGCGTATCCGGAAACGGTATCTGAAAACTCTACTTTTGTTGGCTCGCGTAAATTTGTCACAAGGGTGTTAAGAAGAGCGCTATCTACGTAGATTGCCCGCGCGGTTGAACATTTCGCGTGATAAACCACACCACGGGGGTGTAATTTACAGGAAGATGAAGTTACCGTCATGGGGGAACCGATAGTGAACTGGGTTGTTGGCGTGTAGTTTGAGCAATAGTCTACGATAGGAGCGGTCCGAAACAGGACGTGTAGCGAGCGCGATCAGGCGATCAAGTTTACGTAGCACCATAATCTTACTTGTCCAACAGATCACTGCTTTCATGATTGCCTCGTGACTTTAAGCACGTTATAGATTTCGCGATAATGCGAGACCCGAAACAATTACATCGATACAAGATATCGATGTGGAACGTAATATGCAGCCGAAGCAAACGCTAATTTCTCATCATCTGGCGGATTATTAAATTCAAAACGGCTTTAAGGGGAAGCTGAACAGACGAGCGAACTCCAACAAGAGCGTTCACACATATGCATATCTAAACATATATAAATACATTTATGTATACATACGTACACTCATACATCTCTGCACACATGTGAACAAATTTTCGTGTCGACTTTTGTACATTACTATCTAGCCTAATTTTAAGAACTCAATGTTGTTTCTTCATGTAATCTTCCAACAATATCAGTTGTGTAGGTACAGACTGCTAAAATTTTTATATAAAGCAAATATTGACGCGACCTGACAACTCTGGACGCCATTTATTAAAATACTAAATGATAAAAAAATCTATATTATAAAAATTTTTCTTGTTCTTGATACGAAATTCATATGCTAGATACGTATTAATGCATAAATTTTAAATTTTTGTGGAAAAGGATTTTCAAATCTACGAAATTAATACAAAATTAAACCGATACAAAAATTATATTATTATAAAATAAATAAATAAAATATAAATAATATATATGTAATTATTATATTACATAATTTTCTACAAAAAAATTAATTTTCAGACAGGAATTTTTTGTTTTTGTTCGTTGCTAGTCGCTGAGTTGTGTAACGCGCGTTACGAAATGCAAATGGAAAATGTACGTGCGGAAGTTGGGCGTTAGGACGTAACATAATTTTCATTTTTCAGAAAAGCGAGCTAAACATCTTACCCGTATTGTTAACCGGATGTCCGCCCCTCACTGGCCAGCCGACGGACGTGCTCGCTTTGGACGAGAAGCTGAAGTAGGCCAGGAACTGGGACCGTGTTGTGTTCTCGTTTATCCTGAAACACGCGTGTTTCGCATGTTAGTGTACATACGCGTATTTCGTATGCGTGCGTAACCGGCGCCGGCTTTTATGCGTTGCGACAATAAAAGAAAACGTTAGCGCGATAAATTACCTACGTCGCGAGCCGACCTATGCCACCATGGTATCATGGTATTTACGATGGGATCTTGGCGCGCGGCAGGCAAATTTACGGATTCTTTCAAAGTGATATACAGCAAATAATCCGCGCGGTCGATGTACTCGCGCGATTTATTGCGATCTGTTTTTGTCGTCATTCCGCATGCGGTTCGTAAATCATCGATGCGCTTTTATTGACGGGCCGCCCTTATCGGATGTGGCGCGGTTGCGCCGATAGTCCGTCAATAAAAAGGGCCTTTCAGGCGGGCTTCAAGAAATTCGGCGGACATAAAACGAACAATCCACGATGAATACCGCGCGGTGACGTAGCCATTTGCCATGATAAATCAGTGATCGCTTATCTGGCGTCATCTGCAATTTGCAAACGATAAATCTCTTAATATATCGTGACAGCTCGATCGTTATTACTTGTCATTATTATTATTATTATTATTATTATTTTCTTGGAGCTTTCTTATATAAGGAAAACGTTACGAATCTCTCTTGCCTTGTTCCTAATTAATCTTGATTGCACGGGAAATTGCGTTGTCATTCAAATTAATCTCCGAGATAATTGGAGCCGTGATCAAGAGGCGTATGAGCTTAGAATTGGAGTGTATTTGGAAATGCGTGTCAATATGTCAATTGCACATAGCGCGAACTTCTCGCCGGGAACTCGGACACGCGAAAGTTTCGTTGTCGCAAACTGCCGTAAGTCCGGAAACTTTCCGGGACGAAGGAGAAAAGTTGCGTATATTCTCAATGCGAGAAGTCGCCATCTCGAAGAAGGCGCATCGGCGCCGATGTTTCGTCGAGATTGATCAGATGTCGATCGAGAACCGAGGGGATCGTTTGTCGCGCTCGAAAGCTGTTTAGAAAGCAGGCAGGGCGTAGTGTTTCGTCGAATCGTTGAGTATCGATATCCCAACTTCGTCGCGAAGGAACTTTGCACTTTGTGAGGAACGTGGTGCATGCGAATTTGCCTACAAGTAGAGCGGTGCCTATCGTAGTCGAGAAGGATTATGGGAAAGCTATGCTCTTTTTATTCCTTTACGGAACAGAAAATCTAGGATATACATTGGAGAAACTTGATATAAAATTATACGAGAACTGAATTATCAAATATAAAGCCGAAAATAATTCTTATTTACAAAAATAATCTTTTTTCTTTGTTTAAATATGTTCAGCGGCATATAAATTTATGTTAGCAAAGTAGAGCGGTGCCTGTTGTAATCGAGAAGAATTATGGGAAAGCTATATTTTTTTTTATTCCTTTATAAAACAGAAACTCTAGGATAGATTAAAAAAAAAATCTGATACAAAATTATAGGGGAACTGAATAATTAAATATAATTATATATAATATAAATAATTATATATAAAATAGAAAATAATTGTTAATTGAGAAAATAATCACTATTCTTTTTCTTTGTTTAAATATCTTCAGTGGCAGATAAATTTAGGTTAGCAAAATAGAGCGATGCCTATTGTAATCGAGAAGGATTATGGAAAAGCTATGCTCTTTTTATTCCTTTACGGAGGATAAAAAATCTAGGATACATTGGAAAAACGTGACAAAACTATATGGGAACTGAATTGTCAAATATAAAACAGAAAATAATTCTTAATCAAGAAAATCTTTTTTCTTAATCAAGAAAATCTTTTTTCTTCATCTAAATATGTTCAGCGACAGATAAATTTATGTTAGCAATTTGCAATTACATTGCCAATACTGTTAATGATTTCTTACGTTTATCGACACTTCCTAATTTCCCATTCAGATGTTGCCTCTACGAAGATCTATCTACGAAGATCATGTCGACGAACAATCGCAACACCTGAGAAAGCGTGTCCGTCGCCAAGCCACAGTCAATTTACCGTTCCGGGACCAATTCCGCGGTTCGAGTACGGTTCGGGGAATCGTGTCGAATGTAAGTTAGAAGTGGATGAGAAGACGAGAAATGGACTTCGTAACAGGGGGGAGGGGGAAGGGCGTCATCGTGGGTAGAAGGTGACTCTAATTCGATTATTTAGTTAGGTCAGGTTCGCTGTAGTTGAGTTAGCGTCAGCTGGGACCAAAGGTTACTCGAAGGCACTCGTAACTCCTAATTGTATTTACTTACAATAAATCTTCTCTACCTTCAACCCCCTCGTCCATACTGTATTTGATTAGCTGCCAATCCGGTGGCCATCCCTAGCACGATGTCTTCCGAAACTTGCGACGTTTCTCAGTGCCGATAATGTCACCGGCATTTACGATGATTTTCTGATTAATTGGCGCTCGAACTCACATTGAGTTTCGCCCACTCTCCAGACATCGGGTGGCTTACATCCGGTGCGACGTACGATTTACGACGAACTTCCGCAGTCACGAAATACCGTTATGTAATATTGCGTCCTATTATTGTGTATATTAGCATTATTAATCTTGTCCAGAACATAATGTTGCGCAAAGTATATAATATTTGTTAATAATGTAATCGAGCACTCGTACACTCTAAATATGCATTTCAAATGTTAATTTACATACTCTACATATTTTTAATATATTTTTTCGTGTTACGAGGCGCGCACTTTACCGGAGGTTCTGTAAAATGTTATATCGATCGCGGTAGGACGAGAGTCGCCTCTCAAAGAAAGCCGAGGTTAAGCAAATCCTTGAGACGATGAAAGAAGACGGCGGCGGTAATCCCTGCGGGGTTTACAAAGATTAGGATGCAAATTTTGGAAGGCATTAGACGAAAGCGTCGGCGGCGTTTCCCTGCGAGGGCGAAATCCTTTTCGGCATCTATCGAGACGTTAAACCGATTCAGTATGCCATTAAAGCTAGGTTTATTCCCGTGGACGGGACGAGTCGATAGCCACGTTATGGCGAAATCGCGCGTAAATTTCTACGCAGATGCCAGCGAGAACCGTTGATGGGACTTATAAAGTTCCATGAAGCGAAATGCGAAGCGAGCCTTCGACGGTTTCACGAGCGTAGAATCACAATTTGTTCGCGACTCGAAGAAAATTTCCGTCCTGCCGGAATACAGAGGAATTTTATCGTCCGCAGAGATTTTAATCGCGGACGATAAACTTTACTACGCGTACATTATGAAATGGCTATTTTTAAAGGAACGTCATATGTCTTACAACGAAGATTCCAATCTGCTTTTGGATAACGTTCTAGTCAAAACTATAAGATTACATCGTAGGTTTTTACGGCGTAACGATTTAGCAGTTAAAAAAATTTAATTTAAACGATTATTTATAATTTTTAAATGCATCGTAATTTTATTCATAATTTTATTATTACACATTAAATTTATTTAAGCGCTAAAACGCATTTACTAAGAATCTTCCCTCTGTTATTGCAAAGATTTCGCATTTCAAAATGTCTCGCGAAATACAAGAACTTCTCAATGTTGATATGAAGATTAAAATGCAAATTTCTGCAGCGCTCGGCGTTGATTTCCGCGAAAGCCGAGAAACATCCTGCACACTCTCTACACGATCATCCAAATATTAATTTTAATGAATGAAAGTAAAATTAATAAAATAAAATCCGTTTTACTTAAAATTTATTAAGGTATTGGACTATTGCGATATTTACTTTTGCAGAAAGTTTGCAGAAACGCGTGCATTTACTAGGCAATGTTTAATGAAGTTTAGATGTACTTTTTTCGCAATAAAAAGTTTACAATATGGAGCCACTGAATCCTTAACCACATATAGAGGGAAAATAAACAACTTTTTATTTCCAAGAGAAAGGGAATAAAAAACCTGTAAATATAGCATGGATAAGATGTAAATATATGACATGGATTTTATCTTTTGCAATATTAATCTATTATCTCCAATGTGCAATATCAACAAAAAAGAGAGAGACAAAGGATTATATACATCTACATATATATCAAAACTCGTTTTTTTATGATTTAAAGAATAGCGTAAACTGATCTTTCTATAAAAAAACCATATGATATATGATAATATCATTCTATTCTTTAACAATATGAATGAGATTGCAAACAATGTGTTCCTCTTTACGTTACTCTTTACGCTCTCTTTCGCGTTAAATAGAGATATCTTGATTTACGATCCGAGATATCTATTTTTATGCTTCGGAAGTTTGGAGCTACGCCGTTGCGAAAACTTTTGCGAGGGATTATCAATTTTTTTTGAAACCAATATTTAAAAGTTTTCATGTAAAATCAACCGAAAAGAGCTATTTCCTAGCTAATAGCGAAGTTCGGTACTTATAAAGTATATTTTTCACGCTCATATAGTCGCCCGTTTTAGGAAGTTTGTACCCGTTCGTTGTGAATGTGTGTGTCGTGTGTATATGTATGTGTGTGTGCGTGTGGATTTGCCCAATAACAGATCCGACGCTTCTCTACTTGGAGAACAAAATTAAGGAGTCGGGCGGGCACGGGGTCCGGTAAAAGGTTTGCTGGTTCGTTACTGTAACGAACTTCTTCCCACGATCTGATCCGAATTCCGATCGTGTTGGAAACCTTCGAAAATAAACTTTTCGCGGGAGTAGCGTATTTGCACTGTTCTTGAAGTCTTATATCGGTCTCCCTCCCGCCAACGGAAGAAAAAGATATCGCAAACAGGAAATTCGCTCAAATTCTGCACGCATGTAGAAAACGACCGGTCACCGTCGGTGACAATGAGAAAACGCTTTTAACGACATTAAATTTAGTTCTCGCCTGTAAAATGCGGTTGCGCGAGCGAGTGGCGCGGAATAATGACTAAGCGAGAATGTAATGCAGAAAAATGGGATAGAAGTGACAAAGCGAAAATGCGAACACGGCGGGGTAAAAGACAATAACATAATGCGGGGAAAATGAATTGCGGATATATGTGACGCGTAGCAATTAGCGGACAAATATTAAGTATCATGGACAAGTATCATGATTAAATTCTCTCGCAACGCGGCATACAGCTCGGTGAACCGTACGCAATTCGGCCAACCTTTCGTTCATCCGCTTATTGATTTCATTTGCGATTAATAATCCTTTCGCGCGCCAAACCAGCCAGTTATTATGCTTAATTTTCAAAGCTTATTATCTTGATAATTGGCCAACTAAATTTCATTTTGTTTCGAATATATGCGCTGTATATATGTTCTATATGGACGCGCCGGGACTTTTGTCTATATAATCACGATTTAAATGGCTTTTGCGCGAAAACACTTAATTCGCCTGAAGTGTGCGATTCCGTAATTTTCAATCGTATGGACCGCCATACAGGGATGCGGCGACGTGATGTTTATCACGAATTTCGGTCGACGCGGTATACGCCATATCAAGTTTTGAGAAGTATGCTGCGCAATTAAAGCATAGTTTCATAACCGTAATTAAAAGACGTTTGATAGTCACACTTTGAATTTTGCGAAATATGCGATTTCCTGTGCAATTCAAGGTTTATACTTACCGGTATATACCGGTACATACTTACATAATTAAGTTAATGTAATTAATTTATATTCATATCATGAATTAAATATTGAATCGTGAAATCGTACATAAAATATTTTATGACTTATATTGAAAATATACGTGAAAAGATTTTGATGTTTTCCAGCTAGTAATATATTGTATTTCGCCAGCCGTGTGTGTATAATCCTTCTAATATTTCTTTCCTCGAAATTTTTGCAAATTTTAATACATTTAAATACACTCTGATTCGTGAATACTCTGCAATATCGCAACCACGTGAAATTTACTGGTAATTGAGAGTAACGGTTGAACGGTTCAAACAGCATGAGGCGAATAATAAATATTGCATATATGCCCTGTGGTCTCGTTCTTCATTAGCGATACATTAATAGATTTTATGTGGCAATAATCGTGCGATTAAAAAGATTCAACTTCATAAATGCTTATAAAGCGGATATTAATTTATCCAAAAAGTTATCCAAAGAAAATTTAAAAACGGACTCTTTCTATCTCTTTCATTTTGTTTTTAGTAATTCTGCGAAACACGTATCTCCTTTGAACTTTTAATCTCTAACTTATATCGGATATTTAATATTTTTTAACTGAAATTGGATTGTTTTTTTTTAATTTAATCAGCTTACGCCTACGTGATTAAATTGTATCCTTTTCTGTGTGCATTTGCATACTTATAAACTTCTCGTCAATTTTATATCAATTCAAATTCGCTTAATATTTTGTTGAATTGCGAGTCCTTGTTGCCATCAATATATTATGATTCAAACTCGAAATACGACAGGCGTGAAAAGGATCACTACCTGCCATCTTCGGAGATGCGTTTTAGAACATGACAGAGAGAACGCGCGTCCGGGTGTAAAATCAATTTTCTCGCGGGGCACGTCTTTTCCGGGATTACAAAACACTTCGACAGCCGCTTGGCATGGCAAAGTAAAAGTCGCGGATCGAAAGCCGCGTCGGATGTAAAGGAAATAAACGAAGCGAGGAAGCGTGCGAGACATTCTAAAGCCAATGGAAAAAGAAGAAAACGGAGGGAGGGAGAGGGAGAGGGGGAGAGAGAGAGAGAGAGAGAGAGAGAGAGAGAGAGGAGGGGGAGAGGAGGAGAAAGATTGGGATCTGGCAGCTTTGTCGAAACATTTCTTCATCTTTCCTCGAATCGTAGCAAATGCATGTGCATAGCTTGAACGCGAGAAAGCATAGGCACTCGTTGGTTTGACGTCGCAAAAGACGTGTAAGACGACGAGAATGATGACGAGACCGAGGGCGGAAGGCGAGCGCGCGAATACGAGGTCGGTCGATCGGTCGGTCGGTCGGTCGGTGAACTAGTTCTTATGTGAATGACGTATAGCTTCGATACTTTGGACGATTGCTTTTTCTAAACTCGCATTGTCGAATGCACGCTGCGCCCTATCGGCGAGATCTGTTTTCCATATATGGTTACGATTGCACGGAGGGTGAATCAATAACTTTCCCGGAAAGAACGTATTTCACGTCAAGAAGAATCCTTTGATACGAAGGGCATGAAGATTATATTCTGTATGCTTCTTTGCGGATGCTTCAAGGCATGATATATTGCTGCACGATATATCGATCTTTGTTTTTAATCGTGTTGCTATGAGATCTGCCATACCTCGCTGCAGTCAAGGGTTCTCCGAATGGGATTTGTCAGATAAATGACTGGATAACCAGTTTGTTGCAAATGTTAATTTATTTACCTTCAAATAAATAAACCTACAGCAATAGCCGACTGTTAACTCATTAATAATAAATATTAAAAATGTGAAGAAAATTATTTCGCGTGTTATTATTTTGCACGAAGAATTTATGCTTGACGTTTCCGTTATTTTCAGCCTTGTAGGATCGATAAACCTCTCTGCGGCAACTTGAAAAAAGAAAGCATGAGAGGGAAGGAAAGAAAAAAAAAGCACACACCAAAGGCGATCGAAAAGCGTTCTGTAAAGCAAACGAAAGAGGAAACGAGAAATGTGTGTTGGGGATTCGCGTAGACGGAGCAGCAAGGTTAAAAAGGGGGCCCTGTCAGAAAGCTTCTTCACGCTCATGCGATATAGCACTTGCAAATCCATGTTTCCAGCGAGAATCTCACATTGCGTGTGGATAAACGTTTCCTTTGCCGTAACTGTATATTTCCAGACGAATGTAAGCATCGAAACGAGTGCGCGCGATCGAAAGAGAGATGCTTATGCGCCGTAACCTCCTTCTTAGTACGTTGCTCCTTCGCCTCCTTTCCACCCTTCGCGCGGGGAAACGC
The DNA here is from genome assembly GCF_055798465.1 of Pogonomyrmex barbatus. Lineage (NCBI taxonomy): Eukaryota > Metazoa > Arthropoda > Insecta > Hymenoptera > Formicidae > Pogonomyrmex > Pogonomyrmex barbatus. The sequence continues at coordinate 7,961,084 of NW_028297138.1, forward strand.
AAATATTAGATATATTTTCCTAAAGTACTGGAAACGCTCCTCAAGTATAAATGTGACGTAACTGTCTTTGCGCGTAACTGTCTTTACGCAAATTTAAATATAAACGTAAATTTGAGCCTTTTTGCGCGACACGAACCGACGCCGATTTTTCGTTTCGTCTCGATATCATTGATATTAAATATACAAAATATTTTATTAATTTATGTGAATTTATAAAAAAATATATTCATAAAATATCTTTGCTTTCTTATTAATCAGCATTAAATAATTCAATTATTTTTGATTCTACTTTTAGAAAAAGTATATTTTTAGAAAAGATTTATTTTAAGTTTATTTTATTTTCTTCTTTTAAAAATCTGATTTAGTCACAATGTAACTCATTAACGGCATTTAGCATTATAAGATATTTTTATTTCAGTGCAGTAAGGGAAACTAAAGGAGCGTAATGTGAAAAGTTGTTTCGAATGGACGCAAAGGAGTGGATTGGGACGCGTGGAGGCACGCGAAAAATTCCGGGATAAAAAAGCAAGGAACTGCGGCATCGGGCACGTCGTTTGAATGCTCCTTCATTCCTTCTCGATGTTACTGTAAATCCATATCACGGGGAAGAATCTCGTATGCATGTGCATAACGCGTCTCGCTGAGCGAGCCGGAAGTACCGACGCGATGCCAGAAACGGCGACGAGAGTTTGCATTTCGATCGCGTCGAACAACGGGAAATAAAATTTCTCGACAAACGAAATTCCCCGCGCGAATATAGGTAGCGGACGTGTTATCGCCGATGCTAAAGGAGAGAAAGAGAGAAAGAGAAGGAAGAAGGGAGTAGGAGAAAGAAGGTAGGATAGATTGCACAAAGTCCAAGAAAATCGCAGGATCGATTTTCTGCGTCGAGTAAATCAGACTATCGCTTATCTCCCGATTTTATATTTGCAATGTAAAATGATGCCAATCTATTCGAGGTTCCAATATGCCATGATGAAATTTAAGTAAAACACGCTTTCACGCCGCTTGCGGGAGATACACGGATAACATCCGTGTGAAATATAAGTACAATATGTTTATCCGTTTAAAATTGAAAAGATACATCTCAATTATAGACAAAATGTGAATATATTCGAACATGCAAAGAAGATAGAGAATCTAGTCGATAACTGAATTTCTTACAATGCTGATACAATTTGTAGAGTTAGCGAGAAACCGGAGCTCTGAGATATACGATAAAAATTTTGCCGCTTCTCACATATAAGCCGTACTGAGCGAGTAGAAAAGTATTTGTCATCGCCAATATCAAATGAGGAAAAATATCGCTGGGAAAAGATACTACGAGATGTACCATAAAGCGTTTTTTCTCGTTTTATAGCCCGTCCTATTTCATTTTTCTGTCCACCGTACAGTAGCGTGAAAAAAGTTAAATCTCTCCAGAGAGATCTTATTTTTCATCACTGTAAAAGTATTGATCTAAACTTCCACTCGGCACGTTTCAAAAATTGTCAGCTTAAAATGTGAAAGTTGCGAAGCGCATTAACTTCACGCGACGAAAGGAGAAAAAAACCACGTAGAAGTAGATTCTGAAAAGGAGACTCGTCGATTTTTCGTCAAATAACGATACAAGCTAAAAGAAGTATACCGTCAATTATACCGAAAAACGAGATATAAACGTGTGTGTTATTCGAGTTCAAAAAATCTGTGGGTTATTAAAATCCTTTTTTTTTTTTCGCTGAATCACATAAACTCTATTATGCACCGCGTTCACGTACGCGCCATCGGCACGTATATGTGCTATAAGTATTAAGAGGGTGTAAACGATTCTAGCACGTAGACGAACTCGTGCTACTTATGGTATTAAGGCGAAGGAACAACGTCCGTGGAAATTGATACTCTCCGCAGATTCAAATATATTCGAACGCCATCAAAGTTCAATTGACAATAATTTATACTTTTAATGTGTACATTGGTGGCTCTCGAAAAATTGAGAAAAACACTTTTATCTTTTATTTAAATTTTATCGCAATAATGTTTTGTCTAAATGTAAATTTCTAAAAATCGATGTATCTTCTCAGAATCTAGTACCGGCAATCCACCCGGTTGGAAGTTCCTATTTTATTCCATAAATCGAAAATCTGTATCTTCTCTATCTCCGCAGGATACAATGTAACGTAAAATAGTTCGCGCAAAGAAACAATAAAATGTTGCGACGATGCTTGTTTGAGTGCGGAAGTTAGTGCTTATGCACAGTGCAATTCGCAGTCTACGAGCTACGGTCGCATTGCCAACAGAAGCGAAAGATTTTATATTTCGATTCTGTCGAATAGGAGAAATAAAATTTGTTGAAATTTGTTGAATGGCGTAATTCTACGTAGACACGTCGGATGGGTGTTACGGTTGCTATAAAGTCTCGTGCAAAAAAAAAATTGCAAAGTAATGGAAACACGAGGAGAATAAAGATAATTGCATTTCACGAATGTAACTCATATGTTTAGAGCAATATAGATAAAAATGGAAAATATATATTATCTTTTTAGATTATATGTAATATTTTTTCTCGCGGTTTGATTGATGAAGACATCGCGAGATATCTTGAAAGGTATTCTAGCGCTTTACAGTTGAGATGCATCGAAGAGAAGGAAATGAAATTTTGCGTCGGGTGAAATTTCACGTAGATACAAATAAGCCACGTATTACTCGTGACGTAACGTGGATGATTGCGCTAGGAAGGTTGTAGAAAGACTTCCAAAAGAGGAAATTTAATTTCGACATCATTTTGCCATTTGGCTTCTTGTAAAATCAAGCGTCGTTGTAAGACAATGTAAAGATAAAATCTAATTTGTAATCGGATTTAAAAGTCGGATTTAAAGTCGTGCGGAGAAAAAATAAAACTAATGATAATATAAAACTAAAAATAATGATAATTGGATAACCCGAGAATTAAAAACAGGGAAGAAATGATATATTCTAATTTCCGACAGTGCTGGTGCGCGAAACGAAAGCGTAATTTAGATTTAATATTTTAACAAATTTACGTTATATCGGCATGAAACGCGAGCCTTTTGCAACGTGATATTTAATATTTTTAATTCTCACGCGTACGTTTCTTTCCATTTTCATACAGCGCTTCAGTCGTTTATTAAATAAATGAATGAATTAATCCCTTTATTCTTGAGCCACAATCTTTTTCATTATCATTCCGTGCGATGAAAAAAATTTTTTGCTTGTTAACGTTTGCCAGCTTGGCTAAGTACGGTTGTTTGTTTTTGACGTGCGCACGCGCGCGCATACGCACAAAAGGAAATACCAAAAGAATAATTCATTGTATGAGAATATTGTATGGTCTTGCGAGTATACATACGAAAACTCAACAATAGGATTCATAGATTCATATAAAATCGCCTCGGGCTGCATTTCGCAAAATACGTATTCGCAACGTTCGTCTATATACAAATCACGCAGTAATATTTTTCCGTTTACTTCAAATAATGGAGTAAACGTAATCAACAATATTCATTAACATAACGTAATACATGTAATGATATTAAACTCTTGAGATACACATTTAGCATCAGCGAGAATAAAAGATATTTTCGACACGCTACATATTCATTCCTTTGTAATTTATAATAATCTCTCATCTTTTATACTTGCAATTTTTTTAAAAATAAAAAATTATTAGAACTCCAATATTCGTTTTTCTTGGCTCACTTTTGTACGTGTAATTTACCATGAAATTATATTGCTGAATACAGACGTGCTCTTTCTATTTCAAAACTATGATCAAACGAAAAGCCGCGGTCTGCAACAAACAAAGTGAAATATCTGTCTAATACAAATAGAGAAGTCGGAAACTCGTCAAGTACATTTTTACTTGGTCTGCCACGCGAATTAAAAATTTCGTTTGTGCGTTAACGAACGAGTTGGCCCGCAGTGCACAATGTTGTTCACGTTTCATGATAACGCGGTGAAATAATTGCGAAGAATAACGTTGTGAGCAACAACGTGTACGATAACCCTGCAAATATTTATTCTCGTTGTACCTTATACTCTGTAAAACTCCAAATAATACGAGTCTCGCTTTTGTCAATTTGCAAATTTAAATGTAAAACTTAATTGCAGAAATCTGTTCTATAATACAGAGAATTCTCGGGGGGGGGGGGAGGGGGGCGCGAGGGGAGGGGGAAGAATAAAATAAAACAAATCTGCGTTTCATTTTCGTCGCGCATTTCGTCCCAATTACCCTTAACTATATTAATTAATACGACGACCGTGTATAGTAGCCTCGTGAATGAATCCACAACCGCCGAAGGCATCCGCCGATAAGCGGCAAATCCGCCGAATTTCCGATGCACTTGCCGAAAGGCTCTTCGCCCCGTGCCTTCGCACATGCACAACGTAATTACTCGCGAAACCGCAGCCGCGATAGCGCCTGGGTATCGCCCGTTGGCGTCTTTCCCGCACCTCCATTAAAGGTCGGTGTTATTGTCCATCGGGAAACGACTTCGTAAGTGGGCCATCCCGCACGGCGAGGACGCGAAGCGGTTGACAGGATGTCGATAACCCCCCGTGGTGAAGGAAATGGAAAGGGGCCGACAATCGGACTCGTAGAATCTCGATAATATCGGCCCTTTCGGCGGCGGCCGAACCGGTGATCGAAGACGAGAGATGGGTTTCGGGGTCGCAGGAGGGAGCTAAGTTGGATGCACTCTCCCAGGGACATCCCAGTTTTCCCATCGTAACACCAATCCTCCTCGTTCCTCATCCGCGAGTCTCGACTATTGGCATCTCGATTCTCCGGAGCGTCACTCGTGATATTAAGCCGGCATGGCGGGACCTCCTTAAATTCCAGCAAGCCGCCACAATCCTCTTCCGCGATTTATCTCCCGAGATTTTACGCCGGGAATTCGCGTATTACGAGAAAAAAACGCGGATTAATTAAGCTCGTTGGGAGCAGGCGTGCTCACGCCTGCCATCCCGCTCGTATCATGATATACATAGGACAACCATAATTTTTGATGGCTCGCGTCATCGGGGGATGAAATTCGCTACCAAGAATAATGCCGCCGTTCCATCGCGAGAATAAAATGACCCACATACCTTCGTTCTATAGCTTTTAAATGACAAGAATTTTTCATTTGGTGATAATCAATACGAATATTAAAAATGGACTTTGTAAATCAGCCTCTGAATTAAAATGTTAATTTAATTAAAAAAATTCTTTCGTTGCTTAGATTATTTTTCTATACAGTGATTTATTATATATTTTTTCAGTAATTTTTATTCATTTAAATATGGATAGCGCAAAGGGATGAAATTTTTTAATAAAGATTTAATCAGTTCTATATGCATCTGTGTGTGTAGCGTTCATGTAACACGCGATCATATTTCAGTTTTTATTACATCTGTATTATGTATCACTGTATTTGCTATTGTATAAAAATCTAACATTTTAAAAATGCATTTTCCCAATTTAATTAAATACGTAGATTCGGTCTGTATTTAATCTACAAATAAATTACTAAAAAATATGTATTAATAACAATGAAAATAAATAGCTACCTTTAAAATATTTAAATCCCGTGAATATGTTTTCCGAATTTTATTAAAAATATGGTTAATATATAATAACATTAAATTTAAATAAATGTTTAAATAATACTAATTAATTTACTAATTTATTTATTTATTAATTTTATAATACTACGAAAAAAATTGCATTCTTAGACGATTTATAAATGTTTTCTATAATATTAACTCGGAAAATTGAGTTGTATTTACAAATAGGATAAACCTATATTTGATATACGCAAATAGGATACCTATATTTGCGTTAATGCGCAAGGTAAATTGAATTTATTGAAATAATTTAATATCCGCTAATGCGTATTTATCGTGTCACAGATAAAAACGTTTGATCATATGATCGTCTAAATCGTAATAATCTCTTCATGTTATCAAATATATATATACAATAAATTAACATAGAAACATATAGGAACAGGATATGTATATCTCTTTCTTTTCCTGTCTTTTCCTCATTTACATTAATAGCATTTAATTATAATTACGATCTGTTTTGTATTCAGTGACGATTAATCAATTAACTAGCGTCCAGATTACAGTTTTTATAAAAACAAAATCGATATAATTTTAATGTAATTAATGTCTAGTATAATGTTAACATATTAAATTAAAGTATATTTACATATATCTATTCTTATACAATATGTATTTTATTAGAATTTATTCTGATAAAACTGATATAGAGAAAAATTTCGAAAAATGAAACTCTTGCAGATGAAACAAATTGGAATCGAGTGGCTCTACAATAAATGAGTACGAACGCGTATATGAATGTTACCTCAGGTAAAACATGTCTAAGATAAAAAAACACTGATTACCATCTTTGGAATTATAATTCACCGTCCACTTAAGCTACCTGCTTACGCAACCGCTTGGCAACCGCCAAGCTAATTTCTTGTAAACCCAAAGGCCTGCAACTCTCGAATTTCAAGAGTGGAACATCAAAGGTCGTCTCGGGGAGAAAAAGCTAAATCCCTTTCGTTTCGAGGATCTCGCTTTGCTCGTTTGCCGTTCCGAATATTTACCATCGCAAAGCCTTTCGACGTTTGATTATGAGCAGCGACATATTTATCACCCAGAAAAGTTCAAAGCTACCGTAGTGAAAATCCCGAGACTTCGCAAAGGTAAGTTCCCGATGCGGGTCGCGGAAGTCGACGTCGCGTTCACGATACGTCGCCTAATGCAAATGAACTTTTTTTTTACACGAGGGATCGTTATAATAATATTACATCAGTCTACCTCGATTCATCTCGGGAAGACTATGCTAATGTTCACCGATTAAATCACGCCACAGGACATGGGAATCCCTAAGTGCGTAACTTCTAAAAGGTAAATCTTCCAAGCTAGACGTGCGAAGTAAATCTCAAAGGACCGCGGTCGGGGGATACCGTGCCTTAAGTAGGACTTTGTATTCCACTCTTCTTTCATCCGCACTTTGTCCTCGCGTACCAGAGACGCGAGTCTTCCCCAACAGCGTCTTATACTCCCAGCATCCGGGTCGCGCGCTATCCTCCCTTCGGGTCGCGTCCCGAAAATGCATCTCTTCCCCGCGTGTGTTTTGTTAAAGTGAAATACGCGCGTACTCCGCGCGCGCAGATATACGCTTTTACGAGTGGTCTCCGTCATTGTCGGATATTTTCCACTGACTGCGAATTTCGGCTGCCCCGCTCGCGTTTCATGTTTAACCGGCCGCACATACGCGACACCGAGCATGCTGTTGGACATTTGTATCGTATCGATCATGCGTCGCATTTATTCAACAACCCAAATTGCGCAAGTGATATATATATATATATATATATATATATATATATATATATACAGATGGATATATCCCATTGCCGCATTACTTTGTTAAATTACTAAATAAATTCACAGATATTTTTTTCTCGGTAGCGGGAAATATCAATGAGAGGATCACCGGACGTACATTTCCCTCTCTCGACGTTGCACGTTAAGGAATAATAATGCAATAGCTGAGGGATATCCTGTGTATACGTAGCTGTTTAAATATGTACTTTATCGACACCGATGAATATTTACGTTTCGTATGTGTTTGCGCATTTTTATATTTTATATGCAGTTGCTATCATGCGTCCGGAGATGACTTTTTTCTATCTGATATTTATTTGTACAGCTGTACATTCGTGTTTTGTATTTACCCTCGCACTTTACATTTCCGTGTGCAAGCGCTGCCAGTAATCATAAATCTCAAGCAAATCCTCGGCGTTTTCGCCGTCTACACGTTGTCCTCTTACGAGGAACATCGCTTCCTTCTGCGTCGCGTCTTATATTTCCCCTGCGTTATGTATTCCCGTATGTACACGCCGCACGGCATTTCCACGACGTTTGCTTTTTCGCGCGGCGCCGACGTAAGATTGTCCGAGGGAAAACGCGTATTCTTCTGCGATATCCAAGTTCCAAAAGCTCTACCTTCGCAATTCGTCATTTCGCCCACACCAGACCTCCCTTTCATCTTTCTTATTCATCTCATCATTTTCGACGAGACATAAATGTGGCTTTTTCTATCTATGAAACGTCATTGGTAAAGAATACACTTGAGCCCCTTATACATTTCGTTCTTCGCATTTTATTTAACTGTGAATGGTCGCCAAGCGCTATAATTATTTTCTAACCGTATTATATTTTTATTATATAAATATAATTCTGTTATTTCTGCTATGAGCAAAGTATCATGATTATGCCATTTTGTATCTCTCTTTTGTTTGATTCATATATAAATACTATTAGTACACTGATAACACACCCCACGCCGTGATACGATAAGTGTAATTTTTCTTGAGGGAGAATAGCCTAAACTCGACCTCACCCTTATTACTTTTTGGTGTGACAACACACGATAACGTTATTTTTAAAATATTTGATCATAAGCGTCATGGCGGACAGGATGCAATATTATTATTTTTACAACAGTAAGAAGACAGACTCTTCTAATATCTCCCAGTATTAAACATGATAACAATTGATTTATTAAGCATAAAATAATTTTATTTTACTTTAATTAAATTAGTTCGATAGCGAACAGGGAATATATGTTAATAAAAACATAAAAAGCTTTTCTAATTTGTCTTCAATAGAGTTACGAGTTTTTTTTTAGAAAAACGATGATATAACTACGTTAAGGAATGTCTGGAGATAAGAGGAAACTCGGTGAAAAAGCGCCGCGATCGCAGCCACGCATAAAAAGCTTGCGATAATTGATGCGAACGTCAATGAAACGAATTCCACTTTGTTGCCCGTTGTTTCTATCCTCGATAATATAACGGCCCGTTTTTCTCCCTCGCCGCTCGTTCTACGCGCAGGCTTTATCACTCGCGTTTTACTCGCGCTTTATTATAGAGACTATCGCGCCCGCGATCATAACGTCCGAGCGTCGGTTCGCACCCGGTGACGAGTGTGTGCGATCGATTCGCCGATTTGAAAGCAACCGATTTATTGTCCTCTGCACTGACCCGTGCATTAGAGCCAGTTCCATTGGTCGAATCGAACCTTTTCGCGCCCGCTCGGCGTCAAAGCCATTCGCGACTCTGTTCAGCCGCATTGTTAACTAACGATGTGCGCTTTATGCGCACTGGAAACAATGTAAACACGTTATACCACTCGTCGGAGCGGACAAATGGACGCGTCCCCTTTCTGTCCGGCGATCGGTTCCATCGTCCCAGTGTCCACTTGCGTAAAACACGTCGCGTTGGATTTGAATCGCGATTTTATGTTTCGCATTCGCATTGGTTTAAGATCGATTTGTATCTGATGCTGACAATTTACTGATCCCGACTGGTGATCGACATACTCGTCGCGATACCATCGTATTTTATACTTACTTAAAACGATATCATTCGGTTTAGGATTATGAATAATTTTATTTAAACATTTTCTTACGCATCCCATGAATTTTCCTGACTTTAGAAAGACGATTGTATAACGATTTCATAATGATTTTATCTTCATCCGGTAAACGTCAGGACTCAAGCGACCTATTACGATAATTTCAAACCGGGAGCACATATATCGGCCTTATCGAAGCGGGATAATTTCGCCGAGAGAATCGTCGCTCTTCAACGTTCCCTCCGTACGTCTGCGAGGTTTCCGTCTTCAAGATTCGAGGTTATCAGCCCCTTCGTCGCAGACGTTGATAGACGTCGGGCCGGAGTACGCCGTTATCGTTATCGCGACAAATCACTAGTCGTCCGATCACTCTGTCGCTGCCTACCCCGTCGGCAGCGCGCCAACGTCATTTTTCTCGGTGGCGGATATTTTCCTCCATTTTTTCGCTAAAGACGACCCGATGTCATCGTTCGCGGCAACGGGGGTGGCTGACGTTGCCCGGAGGAGTTTAATCCTACGACTTGAAAATGGCTCTCAAGAGAAAGGGAGCGGAGGAGAGAAAAAGAGAGTAAGCGAGCCCCGCGCGATTCTCGCAAAAGCACTAGACGTAAGTTGCGTGGTACACTTTCCTCTTTCTCTATCTACTTCCCTTCTAGCCGAGCGTCTTATCTTACTTCGCTTGAGCGAAGCAAAACACGAAGAAGAGGATATGCCCTCGGTGCACACGAGCACCTACGCGTCTTGCCAACGCCGTCTCCGGTGTAACAAAGACTGCGAAGGGAAGCAAGAGAAATATAAAAAAAGAGGAGGGAAGAGAAGCGAGAGAACGAGGGAGGAAGCGGAGGAAAGCTCTTCTGGAAGAGACGACAAAGTGCGGATAGACGAGAGTACATACAAGATGTAAGGAGACCACTTAAAAATCGATATCTGCGCGCTGCACCTCACCGCCTCGACTTGACATTTATAGCAATGCGGTTTACGGTAAATACTTTATCCGAGGCAATATCTCTACGATCGCACGGCGCAGCGAAGCTACATTGTTAGTCTGATCTCGCAATAAGTAATGTGTTTAAAGGGCGGAATGACCCGTGGGAATAGATGTAGTATAGATGAAATTAATTTTTAACTACGAGATAATGATAACTCTAGACGTGACTCTGTTAAATATTCTTTTTTTATTTTTATATATTTATGCTGAAGTACGGTTAGAATCATATGTGTATATGGCTAAGTCATATCATAATTAAAATCATAATTATTATATTACTGCTTTAAAAATGATTATTTTATTTATACATATAATTTTTGATTATATCAGTATAGAAGTTTTTTCTTGTAAAATGCGAATAAATAATCACTTGAAAAATATCGGTACGGTAAACTCACGCACAGATAAAATATACAACATTGGATATACACATGTGAATCCCGGTGCTTCGTTGTTAGATAAATAAAAAACTGATTTTTATATTAAAAAACATTGACGGCTTACTCCCATTGAATCCACACGCGTTATTTATCCACACAGTGATAACAAATCTTCTTTAGGCGGATATTTATCATAGCCATACAAAAATATGATCGATCGAAATTCACAGTAAATATATCTCATTATGAGATATATCTCTTCTGCAATTCTATCAATAATATTTTAAAATTATTCTGTATTTTCCTTATTTAATTTTATTTACTGCAAGTAATTAAATTTTAATTACGTTTAATTTTATTATATCGTATGTATTATATATATTTTTACAGAAAAAATATTTTCTAAAAAATTTATTTTATTTACGACATCGAGCTGCTTATTTTACTTTGCTTTGAGCTAAACAATGACAATATCTTCCATACATTTTTAAAGCAATATTCGAAGAAGAAGATAAAATAATAAATACTTTTTTAATTATTCATTTAATTAAAATTGAAATTACACATATATAGGGAACGTAAGACACAGTCATATTTATTCAAGATGCAAGTTTGCGGCTGGTGGCTGTAGCGAGAAGCTTAAGTGTTTACAGGGTGCTAGGAACTCGCGTAAAGTCGTGATCACCAGACCGTATCCCGGCTCGCCCGACGGTAGCGTCTTGGAGAACAGTGCGGTTTCGCTCCGGGACTGAAAACGGATTTCCGCGGTTTCGGACCGCCTAAGTCCAAGTTACCGGGAGCGGATCCGGCGCGCTTCTTAACGCGACAACGCGACGATGATACCAATTAATGTCTGTTTGCTGCGTGTTGAGTGTCGGGAATCTCCGTCGTCGGAGAATGCGCCATTTCTAAGACGAAAATATTCATCTTAGAAAATAGTATTCATTTTTGTTTTAATAGTGTTTAAGAAACGTACCTTTTCATATTAAATTATATAGAGTAATTTCGGTATATATACTGCTACCGAAGATTTAATTTATCAATCTATCTATCTATATCTATCTATATTTAAGGTAAATAAAATATACAAAGGAACGAAATATTTATTTTTTACATTTAAAAAAACTTTTAAAAAATCCTTGTATTTTTACCGTATATTCTATAAGGATAGGACAAGTGATTATTTATGGATGAGATATAAAAAATTCTTATAAATAAAATGTAAAATGATATAGTGACTTATAAAACGTGTTTACAAAATTTTATTATAAAATATATAAAATTCTATATTAAAATATACGAAATAATAATAATCTTGCATTTATTTATTAATTAATACAAAATAATATAAATTTATTCATTAACATAGATCATTTGTGTATGCGGCAGTACAAATTTTGTGTTAAAAATACCGTATATTTCAAATAGATGGGATATATATATATACAAGATATTAAACTGAACAAAGAATATAAGAATTAAACATTTATATCTTGTTATGCTCCATTTTTTATATTATATTAGAATAGCACAAAACGCGCACTTCGCGCTTTATTTTTTACTATTATATATTTTTATATAAAATATTTATATCACATATTATATATATAATATATATATTATATATATAATCTTGCTAAAATCTCATATAATTATTAATGTTAACTAACGTTACTCCGAATTTTCATTTCCAAAATTTAATATTTATTCCTGTTCCTTATATTTTCTTCGTGTGCAAAGTTCAATGAAAAGATATAGTATACCTTATATATAATTATAAATGTTCCAACAAAATTTATGTTTGAGATAGCGATACAATAGTGCGCGGCCTTGATACTTTGTTTACAATTGACGGGTATTGTATACGCGCATGTAACGCGTTATCATTCAACCACCGACGCTCGTGCGGACAGGGGATGTTACGTATCGCTCCGTGTTTTCACATTTTCTTTTCGAAACGAAGTTGCGACGAATTCTAAATGATATTCAGAACATTGATGCTAAATGACGTTCAAAACATTGATGTATCTTACGATACATATTATAATAAACGTTGATAGCTCGCGCAATTATGAGTTTGTCGGATTTATACATATCAAAAGACGACTTGTTTCATTTGAATATTCCGGGCGATAAAACTGACTGATATTCATTAATCAACACTCATTTTTTGAAGCATAGTGGTAATTTATTTTTGTAAACGATACGGGTATTGTCTTAACATAACGGAAGGGCTGCGTATTTCGAGGAGCTTTTTTTAATTTAATTCGAGTATCTTTAACGTTCAATATAAATTATCCTGGAATGAAGTTTCTTTGCTTTCAAATTCTCACCGATTTAAATGTAGTTTGCATTTTGCAATATATATATAGTTAATCTATTATAGTATATCAATCGTTTATTATATCGTAAGTATATGTGTGTGTGTGTGTGTGTGCGCGCGCGCGCGTGTGTGCGTGTGTGTGTGCGTGTGTGCGTGTGTATACATGTATCTTAAATAAATTGTAACGAGTCTATTAAGAGTGTGTTCGATAATATATATTATAAGCATCATTTTACTTTTATTATTCATATTCACGTCAAAGGAAAATAAAACAATACTTCCGGCGCACGAGCGCACTCCAACAAACGCACTCTAAATGAAAGAGCAAATATATGATAATAGAAATTTAGAAAGTAAAATATAACAATTATATTATTTAATGTTTCATCAAAGATGCTATGATGCTTCGTAGAAATTAAATTTGATTTGTAATATGTGTTGAATTTCGTTTAGCCAAACTGTTGTTGTTTTAGTTAAGAGTTTACGTGCCGCGGCTAATATGTTACGTATTTACGAGCGCTCCGCGTGCTACCAATGTCTCACCGGTGTTCGTAGGGGTAGGTCACGGTACGCATCGTTCCGCATTTCTTCAATGCTAAATGATACTAAATCATATTATATCTTATGAATATAATAGTAAATATTTCTTAACGCGCGTAATTAATGACTCGCAAGCATATCGAAATGACGAATCTCTAACAAAATATATATATATATATATATATATATATATATATATATATATATATATTAATGTGATTTATTCCTTTGATATTCATAAATTTTTATAAATGATAACCCCTTCAATGGGTACGGCCTTGGCAGAGGGGCTCAATATTCCGAGGGATTCTTTTGGATTCTTTGGATTTCTCCAACGGAATCCCAAAGACGAAGAAGCTAACAGCACCCGTTGCACCGTTATTAGTAATATTAATATTAATATTAGGTAATATTATTATTATTAATAATGTACTAACACAGCATAGCCACGAGTCGTTCAATGGCTCTTATGTGGCAAATTAATCGGTCAATTTTTTTAATCGACCGTCGATTTTTCTGCCGCCGATTTTCAAGTGAACGAATAAACTGCAGCCAGTTCGTCGCGCCACATGTCTGCTTCGGGAGTGCCGTACAAGACCAGGCTAAAGAACTTTTATTTAAAATTTTTTAAACTTTTATTTAAAATTAGTCCGCGCGTGATTATAATAATCGCGAGTGTTTTTCGCGAATGTCCTGTGCTGCGAGGACATCCGACGACCCGACATCTGGAGAGGAGGAGGAGGCCTAGGAGAGGCATCAAACACCGGCGGAGCAACCTTGTGGTAAATATACACTTTCTCTCTTAAAATAAATAAAATAAAATTAATTAGTTTTACATTTATTTGGATTAATAAATTTCAATAATTTAAAATTTATAGTTTTTTTTCGGGAAAGAAAAATAGTTTAAAATATTATATGCCTTTATTTTTATAAAGATTTTTGAAAATTAAATTATATTGAAAATTATTTTATTATTTTAATGAATATTTAATGAATATTGAAAAACAAATATGTAAATTCAATATACGTAAAAACTACGAAAATATCTATCATTTAGAATACTGTTATAATTTGAATGTTTTGTTTCTGTGTTACAGAATCATCGTAGCTACGTGGCAGATTCACTCCGCTGTTGCGCATCGGATCGGTAAGTGACACAATTTTTTTAATGGGGTTACAAATCTGTGAAACTTGTCTTAGATTATTTTATTATAAGGGCACGACAGGAGAGATTGCATCAAGCATGGCTCGAGCTCCCGAATAAGAAGGGAGGGTATGTATTTATATTTATAAAAGTATTGCAGTTGAATCTTCACAGATTCGTTGCCCTAAAAGGAATAGACTTAAACAGTTTGGAATATATATATATATTTAATCCTGGTTTCTCGCAAGAAAATAAAAATAAAATAATTTAAACGTTTTAAAAAATTAGATATATATAATACATAAAATAATATAGATAATGTAAAAATAATAATTAATTTATTAAATTTTCTTTGGAAACACATTAATATATGGAGTTGATTAAATTCATTCAATTTTCGATTTTTTAAAATAAATATTTAACGATAATAGAAATGACACAAAACCGCGTAAAAATTTATATTAGTAGTTTTCAAAAATATTAAGTTTTTATTCAAATCTTTTTGATATATCTTTTTCAATAAAAATAGAAGCAAAGATTACAAAAAATGCTCATATCTTATATTTATGTAATAAGAATATACATTTCTTATGTGTATTTTTTATTTATCTATCTCTCCTCTTCCTAAATTTCCTTTCCTAAATTTTACCAGGATTAAATATCTAAATCAGTACATGAAAGTCATTATATATATATATATATATATATATATATATATATATATACTATGTGTATGTATATTCAGAAACTTTTTAATAATATAATCATAATATATCACAAGTATAACATATTACAACACAATTGAAAACGATCTTCGCAATAAATGAGCAGTCGCTCATGAAGTGAGTGCAACGAGAGAATTAATCGGCACAATGGAAAACCGACAACAATAATTTCGATATATTCGAGTATCAACTTAACATGCCTTTTTTAGAAATGGATTCTATATTATATATAGAATATATCATGAAATAACTCTTAAGTCTTTTACAATCTCACTTGTCATTTTGATTTTTAAATTCATACAATATGGATTATAATACATGATTGCCTTATCTACATTGACAAATTGATTCAATTCATAATGGTTACGTTAATAATAATAATACAAGACTAAAGTCACAACACAATACTAATTTAATATAGAGACATACAATAGAATAGTTGAGTGCAAATTATCTTCATTATTAATTATCTTTCTTATTTTCTCTGACTTCTGCGGCGTGTATATCGAAATTATTTTACCTAAAAGCGTAGTTATGAAACGAATTTGAGAGTCAAAAGGCTCATCCCGAATATTATCAAATTTGTAAAATTACTGACATACTATTCGTTTTTCTCGCATATATGTCTTTCGACCCTCCGCCAAACATATATTGGTCTCACATTACGATAACTTTTGCAAATATATCTCGAGGCTTTCTACACGTCAGCGAATATAGCCGAAAATATCAGAAAGATCATATCTACCGACAGAAGCAGAAAATTACAAATTCTACGTATACCGATAATCCCCCGGGGGTTTCTACGAAGTATCCCTCGTCGACTGTGCGATCGTGACTGTGGGGCAGTGCGAATACTGGAAATTTCAATAATCTCGACTTTTCGATCGTAGTCTCGGATACAATTATGTCGCGAGCGCATTCAGAGCTCACACATTCGTTTCGTATAGACGAGTGTCATCGTGATATTATCGGGAAAGACCGAATCGCTCCGGGGGGAAGTTTCACGAGTTTGCTCATTTGTGCGTGGCAACGCGCGTATGTAGGTAAGATACATACATGTCCCGATGTGTATCGACGTCGCGTTTATTAGTTCGCTATTCAGTATATCGAGAGAGACGAATCACGGCTCGCAACGGTCACCGGGGGAGCGAGCGGACTCTCGAGCCCCGTGCGGAGATCAAATATCTGCCGAGCAAACGCGCCGGCCGGAACTCATCGCGAGGGTAACGCGGGTGACGCTGATGAAGTTTACCACGGAGCACGTTAATCCGAATACCGACGTTGGCGTTGCCTCGAAAACCGCAACGATTAACAAGTAGGCTAGGCCGGGCCTTATGGGTCGTTAACGCCGATAACTCGGCACGTGAGACGTGATTATGTGTCAAGCACGGACATCGAGGCGGGGCACGGCGGGAGGAAGGGGGGAAGAGGGGAGCACGGAAATGCAGTCTGCCGATGAAACGCGGCCGACAGGTGGATGTCGAAAATCATTACCGCGACTCGCTAATCCAATTCGCCGATGCGATTAATGTCGAAAATGCGTGACTGTAACGCGTTAATTATGGGCTTTACTTTTCGGGCCGTTTTCGATTTCGGAGATTTGATTCGAAGTTTTCGCGTGCGTCTCTTTCGCAGCGAACGCACAAAGAGGATTAATTCCGGATACAGCCGTACAGCTGTATAATTTGCGATATGATATCCGATCGTTAAGGATTAGTAATCGCAATTGCAAAGCTCTTGCTGATGCGCTATAATACTCTTTCGCATTTTACACCAACGGTACGCAAGCGCGTATACTTGCGTATATCCTTTAATATTGCATCATAACGTTACGTCATCACTGCTAATTAGCATCTCTTAATTAAGAGAGTATCGGAAATTAACGTAATTCATGATTCTTAAGTGACACACAATTAATTGCATACCGTAATAATAAAACATATATATGTAGTAATAGCTGACTGAATTAAATTCTTTTATAAATTAATATTGATAATAATATTGCATTTTTTATTTACGTGAAAATCTTGCTAAGTTTTTATGAGCTCTCACGTAATTATTTATCGACAAATTTTTCGACAAATACCTCAATACCTCAATAAAACTATATGATGTGTAAATTCGTACTTGTTTCCAATAAAATTGATTGCTAATATATTTATTAAGATACATGTCTTAATTAATTTCTTTTTTCTGTACGGGCATCGTTTTTATCTTTTATTTATCTTATACTGCGTGAAACTGTAATAGGTGAAATGGAGCTCCCTGTCAGTTTTTGCAGTGCCACACGAGGCAGGCGCAAGTTCCCAGCTAAAATGAGTAACAAATGGGAACTTTTTACTGCTTAATGTCCGTAGCTTAATTAAAGAGAAGGAGAAAAGAAAAGGCAAAGAAACTCGTCAAAGTGAAATTGGGTCGGTGGACGAGGGAGAGCGAAAGCGACTAAACGTTTGAAAATGGTAATCGTCGCAGTCTATGTGTTATACAGAATTGGAACATCGTGAAAAGGGGAGACCGAAAGGCGAAAGGTCAAAGGCGAAACGTGTTTAGGCAACGCCGCGTGTCAAAGGGGAAATTAGTTTCCGGATAAGAGGATCAAAAGAGACGAACGTGTTGCTGTTAAAGTTAATATCGCACTCGTTTATAGTGCGAGTATTAGATTTCGGCTGATGCAAAAGCTACAATTACATCAATGGATACACACTCAAATTACTCCTTACGGACATGCAGCACGACACTTACGTGACGTGACGGGGATTCGGGGGAATTCCGTCCGAGTTAATTACGAAGCACGAAAAGTGGTGACGTTCTGCGGATTAATATTTGCTGAAATTACAATGTTGCGTCGCGCGCGCGCGCGCGCGGCATGTCATTTTCGAGACTATTTTTCGCGCTCTGTTTTTAGCCCCGGGTTCGTTCGTTAGTTTAACTGACATTCCGCTTTCGGAAATTTCAACTTTCACGTTGTATCTACGAGGAGCGAGGGAACGACGTGGCCCGCGTATCGCGATGCAATTTTCTACCTTGCATTCACCGCTCGTCGATTGCCATCGTGGAAATTCGCCCAGTTTCGTCAGAAACACAAGCCTCCCGATCGAACATTTTACACCTTCTCGACTCGTCGCCCTGTATTCGGCACCGCGATCGTTATTCGACCGGGCGTTATTCGGGCTTTATCTTGCCTCCAGGCGAAATCGACCGATTTGCATTCGGCGGGGCGGCGAGAGGCGACGGGGGTTGATTCGCTTTTAATTCGTAGGGTGGAAGATTACACGTGACAAATGATCGTTGCGCCTCCTCGTGAAAAATCTCGTTTTCGGAAAGAAAAATCTCTCGCGTGTCTTTCCACCCTAAATCTACACCCTACGTTCCGGCTGGTGCGGACAATCGAACGGCTAATTCCTTAAATAAATGAATAAATTATACAGCATTATTATACAGCATTATACAGCATTTCATTTTGAGTTTCATATTCTCGCAGAGATAAAATATACACATATGTATGTGTCAATGCGTGTAGATACCGAAGGCAAACTGCGATAATAATAAAGATCATCGTTTTGTGAACACGCGGCGGGGAAAACAGTGACATCGAGCCAAACCACGTGCGAATGAGATACCGCCGTTTACGGTAAGTCTCGTATTTAACAAACAATTAGCCATTTAGCCGTAATGATCGATAAGCGGGAGGGCACACGACACCGAGGATTTGTTCACGCGGAAATCGAGTCTTATCGATGCACCGGTGCACGGGTCGGCCATTTGAGAGTGGCGTGTGTACACGAAATTCGATTCTTATCGCCGGGATTATCTGCACGGTGGACCGGCGCAGGACCGGCTAATTCGATGATGCGCAATTACGTAGGGCGTTACACCGTGAGCGACGGTCCGCGCGAAAGGGCTGCGTTACCTTCGGAAATATGGTGGCGGCGCAATTAATCACTTTCCGAAGCGAAGTGTCACTGACGGTAATAATATGCGTGATGCATTAATTGCTCAACGGTCGGGAAAATAATATCGCCGTATCGTGTTTTACGCATTACGCTTCTTCACAACTAACCAATTAGACAACGCGTAATTAATTTATTGCGCGCCCCGTAACGATACATCAAACTTGATATAACATGATGAAATCTCATTATAGAAGGGCAAAAAACGTATGAGAAGTTTTTGTTAATTTTTCCATTATTTACGATTTTAGTAAAACGATATTTAACTTTTAATCTCAACGAGAGAACTCTATATACGATATTTTCTTATGCAATCGTTATTATAAATCGATTTATTTGTAGAAAGATTTATTTGCATCGAAAAAATTATGTATAAATGTGGAAGATCATTTACAATTTATTTAACAGCCACATGTGATGATGAATATCGTAACGTATCGTATTGTATTTATCACTTTGATATAAAAGCGAGTACCTATAATACGAATAAATTGGGGCATTCGTGGCATTATTTACGAAGTGTAGCATGATATTCTTTCCAGAAGCGGTTATTCAATTGAATTGACATTTTCGGTACGGCATTTCAAATATGTTCATAGTAAATCGAGAATATTTTGCGCGCGACAGGTTTGACATATAAAGGACACTCAACAATTTCGCACGATTAAGGTCAGCGGATTATTCTCGATAAAAGCGAGTGCCTCGGATTCCGTAACAAAACTGCTAATGCGTATCGTTAACATTAATCGCTACAATCCTGTAATTTGCGTACTCCACATTCATTTCATTCCCATCTGCGCAATTCTCTTTCGCTTTTCCTTCTTCTACCTTACCTGAGACTGAAAGAGCAACGACTGTTACGAAATAGCATGAGTTTTCATAATGAGATGTTGACTAACACCTTCTACCTTTCTAATGCATGTATGTATGCTTTATTAATATTCTCCTCGGGGAACATTAATACTTACATATATTCTTAATCTAAACCTTAACTTAACTTAATCTACAGCTAACTTAACTTAAACGCAACCACGATTCGTTCGTCTTCCCCCCCCCACACGCATCCGCCATGGACTTCCGCTTCCGTCGCAAGCGCCCGACTATTCATCATTCTTATGTCTCTTTGATCTTCTACTTTTCTAATGTACATTTCAACGTGATATCTTCACGCAAAGAGTCGCATTTATACAAAATTTCAATTTCTTGTCGTCACAGTGAGTTTTGTCCATTAAAATGTACGAGAAAAGCGTTTTTTATTTTTCTGAAAAATATATTACTTATTTTGCGCGCGCGCGAATGAGTTAGTAATATAAAATATATTAAACTTTTAAAAAGAAAGAACTTTTTACATCTGATATTTACATTATCGATATAAATATAAATAACGGTAGAAAGATTAAAAAAATTCGTTATTAGTTTTATAAAAGCTTATAAGCTTACAATATTATATTATACTATATTATAAGCTTACGATATTACGTGGGATATTTTTTTACATCTGCTGACAAAGAACTTTATCAATGAACGATGCCTAAAATATTAGCGAGCTTCTTCACCTCGGCGCGTCCTCGCCTTAAGTCCTTTTTTATCGCGTGAGATCCGTTCGACATAAATTGTCGTCTTATCCTAATGGGTTAATAAAATATTCATTTTACGCGGGCGAATAAATCGCGTACGTGTGGATCGCGCGGGGTACGCCGCCATCGCGTTGTACTCGGCTACCAGAAAGTACCCCAGGGTGCTCTCATCCCACGTCTTGTACGTAGGATTCGAATCCGATATTGCGCGAGCTTATCTTCGGCCCCATCCCACGGGGCTCGATGAGCGCGCATAGCTATCCCGAGGGAGTTCTGACGGGAAATTATCTCGAAAAATGTATCTCCGGCCTCGCGAAGAAGCGAGAGGGCGGCGGAGTCCAGACTCGGGCAGACAGATTGCCGGAATCAGACTCGAGGCTCTTTCTTTCCGTCTTCCTACACGACTACGAGGAATCCGGCCCGTGGCACTCGATAAGACTAATCTGCTAATCGATACCCACCAGGAAAGGATAACGAACCTAATTTTTCTTCATGATTAAGCCGGATCGGATATGTCAGTCCGATTCTTCGCGCGGTAACTCACTTTCGTCGAAAATAGAATCTTGCGTTCTCGGAACGACGATCGGCGAGACGATCCGCGGAAGCGTTTTTTCTTTACGAAGGCGCACATTTCCGACGCGGAGACGTAAAATAAAATATCGTATGTCCATGAAATTGGAACTAGCGCGGTCTGTGTTCGGTAAGCCAGATTTTATGGTAGCCGCAAATTGTTACAATAGCGTCTCTCTTTTCTTTACCTCTATTATCTGCAGGACTGTTTCACAGCTTTCCTCACGACAGTTTCAGCAATGCCGGAGATGCAGACGTGACACGGGCCCGCATCCATTCAATCAGGGCTGCAGTCTGACAAGGGTATAAAGAGGAAAAGTGGGCTTACGCGCAAAATCGAAAGCACAGTTCGACGGATATGGAAGACGTCTCTTTCTTCCTATCTTTTTTATTTCACCCGCAGCTAAGATAGGCTTTCTCTCACAGTCGGGAGCTCTACACGCGATCTGTCTTTTATTTCTTAGGCTAACAGAAAAGTGCTACTCCAATTTCCTGTATTGACTGTGACGATTTTTTGTGACAGCCCACATTATTTAGACATCCGTTGCCGTTAGGCAATTATATTCAGAAGAAAAGATTCAATTCTATCAATTTTTATCTGTATTAAGTAACATCAAAGAAGAAATTATGTTCTTTAGTCTAATTGATATTGAATCTTCGTGTAATTAATAATAGGAATAAAAAAATAAAAAGAAATATTTGTAAAGATAAAAAGTTCCAAGCTATCCATATATATATATATATATATATATATATATGGATAGCTTGAAACTTTTTATCTTTACAAATATTTCTTTTTATTTTTAATATTGCGATTCTATTATTGTGAAAAAAATAAAAAGTAAAATAATAACCAATTTTACTAGAAGCAAAAAAGTAAAATAATAGCCAATTTTACTAGAAGATTCCGATTATATATTAATTTAATTAAATAAAAAATTTGCATATATATTTAAACAGAAAATAATACACAGTTTTGTGTATTTTTATAAAAATAAGAAAATTTCTTGTTTTTGGTCCGTACGTTTTCCTAAATAACATTTTTAAATGAATACTTCGATGTTCTCCGCTGAAACTTTCATAGTTTGACAATAACATTTTTTTCTGTTATAAGACAGTCCTATTATTGTTCACATAGATACTCAATATTTGATAATATAATTCAATAATAAAAACAATTTTCAATAATAAAATTTTCAGAAACAATCTCCGGAAAACAAAGAAATATTTTTCACAGGGCATATAATCGTGATTTATTGTTTGAAAGAAATTGAAGATCTCCTGCCGTCTGACATTCTTGCTCCATTCGTAGTATTCCAAAAGCAATTCGGTCGATAGTACCTAAAAGAAAAGCGCTTTTCCCGACGGATAAAGCTCCAATCTATCGGATATTATTCTTTTCGTGAAAATGATATTTCGATAGGACCGTATTGTTCTCCTTCGTGAAACTGCACACTAAGGAAGCTACTTTGAAATAAACACACCAACTCCATTTCTTCACCCGGGGACATTTTTCTACGAAGTCGTCTCTTCTATATATATAGCAAGAGAGAGAGGGGAGAGAAAAAGAAAAAAAGATTGGCGAATAATGGCGGGCTATAAAAAAAAGGTGGGCGCAAAGCCTTTCCTGTCTTTTCATTCGCCTAATGGATCGCATAAGGCATGCCGTTGCCAGAGGTCGTTCTCTTTTGTCGAGATATCGATTTTATTGCGAACGAGTAAGTTTCGCGGAAGTCGAGGCGGCTGCCGTGGCGGCGTGAAACGAACCGAAAATTAGGATGGCAGGACTTAAAGTCGCCGGAAATGCCGCCAGTTCGGAGCAAAAGAGTGCTGATCTTTTGGCGCCCGATAGTCGTCCAACTAAATTAACTTGCGGTTACGTGATTGAACATCAAATACGATTTGACGCGGTTGCGGGGATGTCGCGAACGGTGACAACTCCGAAACGGATAATGGCAAAAATTAAAGCTACTAATTCAATAGACTAATTTCGTCACGAGGCAAAGGCATCTCTGCATTACTCCGCCAAAAGTGAATTAATTTGCATGTAAATTGGAAGCTATGAAAGTAGAGATTGGTGCTCCAGCATAAACGAAGAACGAAAAACATTCAAAACATTTAATTATGCAGATTTTGTCGGAGTACACCACGTCGGAATTTCCAACGCGCGTTGATCGCAAAGGATAAATCGCAAATCTTTTTAATTACGAAAGCATCGTTACTCTCGTCAACACGTAATTCGTTTCATTATGTGATGTACATTAAGTTCACAGTACAGAAAGCCTTTCCAAATTGCAGCTTTATGACAAGTCGAAACTCGACTAAAGCCGAAACGGGTATCCGATTAACGGTCGTCAAACTAAACGGGGACGCGACTTTGTAGTTTAACATCTTCGCGGTGGCAAGCAGCGATTGTAAACTTTCAGAGATGGTTTCAAAAGATGAGAAAGGGGAAAGAGAAAGAGAGAAAGGGGGGAAGGGGGGGGAGAGAGAGAGAGAGAGAGAGAGAGAGAGAGAGAGAGAGAGAGAGAGAGAGAGAGAGAGAGAGAGAGAGAGAGAGAGAGAGAGAGAGACAGAGAGACAGAGAGAAAGCATGCGCTCTCGAAATGTACTACGCTAGACTTGGTGGTGTAAACTTGCCACGTTATGGAGACAAGAATCATCCAAAATTCAGCTGGGAATCTCGCCGTCGGCTACGCTTAATTTATTTCGACTCTCTCGCGACCGCGCAGCATCATATCTCTTGTAAGCATTGTTTTGCGAAATTGTCAAATTCTCAATGGCAAGTTCTGCATTCATTACATACAGTATGCATAAAATAGAAAATAATACCGCGAAAATTTCACTTCTCTATTTTAATCTTCATCTCTTGTGTTCTTTCAAATAATAATACAAATTGGATCATATCTATATTAATGAATTTATCGATTCTGTGCGAAGGTTGAGGTATTATATAAAATATATAAAGTAGTATATGTTATTCAATTATAATAAGATACGACGAGAAAATTAACAATATTGATTAATTATATTTACATAATATATAGCTTCAATATAGCTTTGTTAAATGTATATATAGTAGTTGTTTTTCATCAAAATGACAGACCTAAATAATGCCTGCATGAAATTTTAAGATATGTATGATATAATCTTTTAATTAGCAAATACAAGCGTAATCAAGTATGTATAATCCATTAAATAGGTGAAGTATCTTGTCACGAAAATTCGGAATTTAATTCATCAAGTTCGAAAAATGAAAATTAATTATAATTGTACATCAAAGTTTAATCAAGATAAAACATATAATATCTAATTCGCGAAAGAAGATATCATTAATCGGAATTGTATTATTATAAAAATAACAAATTTTTACTTTATATATTAAAACTTTTATTGAATAAGTTTTCAAGTAAGATACTTTTTAAGACGATACTTTTTAATGTGTGGATATAGTTTTATATAACTTTGAAAAAGATTTTTAAAGAAATTCTTGAACCATTCATAATGATGTATAAACAATACATTCATAACAGCTCAGTGATATCGATTTCAAAAGTTCAAATCAATGATAAAAACCAGAAAAGATGAGCAGCGATCTGTAAATTTGCGTCGATTTCCTAAATAAAAACGTGTTAGTGACATGATAAATTTTACCAACTAACCAAACAGTAAACGTTGAAACATAGTCGCTTTATTCAATATTTTTGTTGCCTATTTTGCTATTTGTGTTTAATATTCCATTCTAGAAAAAAAAAGAGATGTTCGAATAAATTTGACATGTTGGTGAAGGAAATATAATCGAAGCAAATCAAGCATCTGTTGTACTTTCCTCACGAAAGCGAATACTTTCATTGTGCGAGATAAACCGAGATCGTATATTGACCTTATTACGGTTTATATCCTGCGTGGACAATTGGCTGTAGTTTAAAGTGCATTATGCAATATGTTGAAACATAACAGACAAAGTTTCCGTCCGTATTCCACGTATGAGTCGCGTATTATCGGTTGAATAATTCAGTCCATTTCAATGTTTCACGGTGACATAAAAGGACGTAGTTATGGAAATGAGCGCGTTGAAATTTCATGGGAATCCGATTATTGCCTCGAATTCGGTTGGATACGTGTCGTTACTTTATGGGCGATGCTGAAAAATATTATGCGACGTTTCGCGTGCATTGTGTACTTTCGAGATTCCATCCGACGGAATTTTCATCGCAGCTCGTTAATTTAACCAATTAAGCGGCACTAGAAATTTCTCAGCCAGAAATTCATGAAAAATTTATCGCGCTTACTCGCCCATGCGAATTTCATTTTACCTCATTTCTTTTTCATTTCATTTTCACCAGCAAAATAATTTTGAATTTCCGACTGTTATAATTATTTCATGTTTTCTTTAAAAGTCTGCAACAATAAAATTAATGACAAAGTATTGAATATATTTTTACATTTTTCTCCCTTCTCAGCCAAGGCACAGGCATTTAATGGTTTCTCACTGGAACAAATATGCGTCACAGATCATAGATTGTCGTTTGTTGTTAATCTTCTTAAATATTTTCATATAAGAAGTTGTCAAAGGTAGGAATGGAAGCAAACGCTATAAATCATTTCTTGACACATTTATGCCAGTCGTGTGCGACGGGTTTGCCACATTACACTTAACTTCCCAACTTATATAAATTTCATACCGACTAAGCCGCGTTTTGGAATCTTCGCTGAGAAAGTGCCGAGTAATAACGCGAGAGACATTTCCAGGTCAGAAGATGCCGTAGTCTCAATACGGCGATTCCTTCCGAATTCTTTTATCTATTACTATGTAGCATCCAATCAAATTTTTTCATGTTCAATTTTAACAATTAAAAACTATCTTTTACAATTAAAATCACTACCATCTGTATAGCAAATATAAGATTAATGAATTGTATATTAATATGAACATGAAAAAAAGATTTTTTTAACTCTCCTAATTAAAAAAAAATGGAGTCTCTTTACAAAATTCAAACAAATAATGTTTTACTATGAATTATGTCAGTGTACATATTCCGTTAATTTTACGCTCATTGAGTTTTACTTTGATGTTATTTGATACAATTATTATCTTATCTATGGTTGCTGAATTCACAATTTATGGAAACGTAAAACAATTTGCGATAGAAATCAAATGCGATTTCCTCACAAATTCATTGAACATCATGTTGGATAATAAAATTACTTTCAGGAGCGACTAGCAGAATTAAATTTTGCGCCGTGTTACTCTCGCGAGTCGCTCGATTTTTAGTTTATGCAGGGCAGATTGTAGAAATATATATATATAAAAAATTAACCGTGGATTTCCAAGCAAAACTATAAGCAAACTATAAGCTGCTTTATATTACTCGTTAATTACTGCTGCCACGTGAAATCCGCAAATTTTCCAGTGTTTATCCAGACTTGTCTCGAATTTTGAGCGAATCATAAAACCGTCGTCGAAACATACGTCAGAAAAATCTTGCGCCGAAGTCAAAGAAACGAGTTGCGAGAATTGAGCAAACTGCTGATGTTTTATGTATACTCAGTTTTATGTATACTCCTTAGTCGACGACGCGCGGATATCGCAGACGCTGATTTCGCCATAAATATTTAATGAGCAGTTCGTAACGAAGCTTCTCGTTGTCCGGCAAAATTCACTTTTTCTGGATGCGTCAATTAAGAAACATAAATAATGGAGGCACCCATAGAGCCATGGGGATTTATCTGCGGACAAATTTGTAAACTTTTCCACCATTTACCGACTCCCGCGAGGCCCAACAATATGTACCAATCAATTATTCAGATTTTTCAGCGCTCTCAGACGCCCGCCATAATAATTCACCCCGAATGAGGAGCAAATGAAAATTTTACGAATCGTTCACATTAATTGCCTGTTGCTTTGATTTCAATTACATTTGATTATCAACGCGATAAATATGAGAAAACGTAATAATTGATTGAAAAAATGAATCCCGGGCTCATGATGTGTTGCGAGCGCACATATGTAAAATGTTGACATCTTTCGCAAGATTAAATTTATTAAATAAATAAATCGATGTAACACATTTCATCAAACGTAATAATTAATTTGCATTCCATTTCCATTGATGCTCGTAACGTTTCAGAGCATATCGACCATGAATAACTATTAATTTCACGTTATTACTTCTCTACGGTAGTTGCAGCGTAATTAAATACGGTTACGTGGTGAGCGCGCCGCTCAAGAAAGTTCATTTAAAAAATAATTCTCGCCTTCGCAGTAAACAGAGGAAACCCCATTTCACTTTATCAAAGGTAAATCAATTTGCATTTAAATTAAAGTCTTCTCAGGAGCTGATGTTCAAGTACAAATGGCGGATAAAGCGAGAGAGAGAGCTACTTGATAATGGAAATCGCTTCTTATAAGGCGCGAATCGTGTAAATACTCCGCGCCGCTTCGGTTCCGAGCTTTGCCCTTTCTTCGAGCTATCGAAATCAGACTTATTACGATACCGATAGATCGGGGAAAACTTTCGCGAGGATATGGCGCGGGTTCGCAAATTCAATCTCTTGGATATCACTGCCTAATGATATTTAAGAGTAAAATTTGATGTACGAATGTTACTGGCGCAGCGGTAACACGAATTGCAACGGCTTGAGGTAGTAAGAAGCACTTAGCTCAGGACGTGTTCCTATTTCGTAATGCTGTTGGAATTCTATCTATCCTTTTGCCGTTCGTCCTCGTCTTCCTCTCTCGATAGCGCTTCGCGCTATTAACGGTAATTCGCACGGTGACATTAAATCGGCTTTACACACTCGCTGTTCATTTGAAATACAACCGTACAAAACCGTGAAAAAAAAAAGAGAAGTCTTTGTAAAATCTCTCTGTGAACGTATAAATAGATCTACCGACTTGATCGTTTTTTCTTTTATTCAAATCCTTGGAACTGTATTTAACTAAAAAAAAAATTTTTCTCGTCTACAAAAATATCTCTACTGTCAAAATGAAAAGTAATATCCATGGTGCAAATTTTTATTTCGAAACAGATCATTTACGTAGGATGGCTTCTATCTGCGTTGAAAAGTTAAAGTATTGTTATAAAGCATTCAAATGCTTCGCATCTTACATGCGTAAAGTAAAATGTTCTGTCGTTAAGGTATTCGTAACGCGAGATTGTAATTAACAGTAATTGGGGTGGTTTGCTCGAACGGAGAACCTATCACTTTTAACTTAACGAGGTAGTAACGCAAAAATCACTCGCTGACTGAAATGAAGCGACGAAGGTGCCTGTACTCACTGCATATGTAGAGTCGCGACTGGTTTGTCCGAGAAGAGCACCACCGGTCGGTCGAAGCGTTGGTTACGACCGCAAACGCGAGCGCTGCCCTCGAGCTGAAGCCACCCGCCCTCGCATCTGCAACAAAAAGACGATATCCCTCAGTAGCTGCCCATTAGTCCTGAGCGAGCAAACTGATGCTCCCATTCCTGTCGCTCGCTAATTAGTTTCGACAATTTTCGATCCAACTGCCCCATCGCACTACGGTAGGGTTGTTAACTCGCTCCCAGTGAGAACGTCGTGGGGAATTTCCCCCGCCGAACATAGCGAAGTTTAATTTTATCTCGTAGAGTTTTAGGAAAGCATATTTTACTGTGAGATCGAGTAAGAATTTTCCGCTGTTATCCCCCTCAAGTCCGGAATATTCAAATTACTTTTGAGGGTAGCGCCTTCGTCAAGGTGGAGTTCCTTCTTTTTTTTCTGCATCCATTGTTGGCTTTCTTTGCATCTATTACAACTAGGTATAATTTTGTTTTGTTTATCTCGGAAATCCGCGAAATTCTCTTACGATAGAAAAGAGAAAGCTTTTCATTTTGAGGTCGTTTACTTTACAAAGTGGCATCTACGCTCAACTTCGATATACGTGCTCTGAATTTGATTTTATTCTCCGTGATGTTAAGACCTGTACTTGCTATTCCAGATTGAATTTGCTAGAAATCGTATTTTGAATCCAATATGTGCGAAGTTTAATGTTAACTAAGTTTCACCACGTACAGCACGAGTTTCACTTTGCTTAAATTAGATTGTGTAAAGTAAAATTGAATTTAGATTCCGCGTCCGAGGAAAATGTCGGTGATAATCTTAACTGAAAGCTCGCGCCATGAGGAAAGACAGAGAAGAACAGAAAAGGAAAAGCTATTGACGAGAATATATTCGGCTTTATTCGAGCGTAGGATTGACGTTATGTCTACTTCGATGTTAGGTTTTTATTAAGGGATGTTTTATATGAAGGCAAAAAATAGATAAAGCTTCCTTGCATTGCATTATCTCTGAACACAGACTCGGAATCGCTGCATGTATCTACATTAAAATAAAAATATTAAAATTTGATTCGAGACTAGATTCTATTATAATTTCCTGCTTTATACATTCCTTTCTCCACGATTTTTCTCTTACCCATGAATGCTCTACTGTATTCATAGATTTCAGAAGTTCTCATAAATGATATAATCAGGGAAGCATGTATTTTTTTCGCGTCACAATCTTTTTTAAAAAATATTTTTTACTTATAATCAAATTTTTTTATCGAATTGCTTTAAAATATAAATATAATGTGATGCATAAATAGGTATATATATATATATATATATATATGCAAGTCCTTTTTTCAATCCATTTATTTCACTTACAGAATTGTTGTGAATTACACCGCTAATTGTCTTTATCAAGGATGGGGGTGCTTCCGATAATAACGTTTCGTAGGGCAGACGCGCGACCCCTGCATGATTGGGGAAAAACGATTGCCGGCGAGGGTCGCATTGAAATTACTTCTTCGATTACAGAGGACTTCAAAGGATTCGTTTTCCCGAGGCGTCGTCGACCAGGATTCTCGAAGCAGGAGCGAAATGAGAGAACCCGAAGCGAGGTGGGGGAGTAGGATGGAATCGGGTGGTTACGCAACGGGTAATACGCAACGAGGGAATTATGCTGATTCAATCAGACTTGCCGTCTCGTCTCACCTTCGTAAGAGAGAAAATGGGCGAAATACGTCATATTACGCTCAGTTGATTATTATCTATCGAGATTTCAGGGAATTTTATGACGCTGCTAAGCCTCCTAAGCAAAGAGAAAACCCGGAATAGACTTTTCACACGCATGTAATATAGTATTGTTATATAATATTGTTACAATATTTACTGCATTATATAATATTGTTACAATATTTACTGCAAGCAGGCTATTAATAGAAAATTAAAAATCATCGTTACATTTTAAAAATACGATAATTATAAAAAGATTGACAGGTTGACATTTTATAATTTGCGATGTCATTTAAAAAAAATCTGTGATAATTAAAAATTTAATCAATTATCCAGCCATTTTAGTATAATATCTGATATGTCAATCGTGAAAATTCTGGTGGCAATGCGCGTTTATTTATTTCGTTCGGCTATTCGAATACCGAGAATTGATTAATACAACCTCAATTCCGTATTGTGATTCGACAGAATTAATAGATACTCATATTGAGTATTCGGTATGGCCTTAACATCAATAACGTTAATTAACATATCAACGAGACAATCGCGGAGACGTGTATTCTCTGCGGTAATACCTTTGGCCTCCTAGGGATCGGGTCCTTTATCTCTGTATTGGCTCATTCAAATCTTGATACCATTCCTGCAACATGCGGATGCTGGTGTGCCATTGTTGCGTGAAGAGACGGATATGTGCTACCATAGTTTACCATTGTGTCGAACGTACGCTTATGAATTAATTGCTTGCGGATTCGACGGGTCGCGGACCCGATCGTCGCGCGATCCTCTTCGATCTGTATTAGTGCTCGAAAGGGCATATATCTCCCTGTAATCCGTCCGGCTCTAACTTCTGATCCGAGTTACGATGCCGTTAACGTTCCGTAGAGGATACGAACTTAGTCGCTTAACATCTTCTGTAAAGAACGATGCTCTTGTCGGATGAAAAACTTTAAATAAATCTGGCTGCGGTTCACGGGTAAAACTCTATCATTCATATTTTTAAAGAATATTATAAATATGTTAATAATATTATATAATATTTAATAATAAGTAATATAAATTTAATTTTTATTGCGACACACGTGATTTAAATAATCCGGTTTACGAATAGAACTTTGTCGTTTATATTTTTAAAATATTCTATATTACATGTTAATAATATTAATAATATAATTAATTTTTATAATTAATTTTTAAATTATTGCGACGCACGTGATTATTTAAATAATCGGCTCACGGATAAAACTTTATCGTTTACATTTTTAAGATATTATAAATTATATGTTAATAATATTAATTTAACTTTTACTACGATGCATGTGATTATTTTATATATAAGATCGCATTTTAATATACTTTATGTTTGTTTGATGCAAAAGTTGGAGAAGCGTCTAGGCACGACGATTTAATGTTTCAAAAACAAGGCTGAGAATCTGTAAGTCGATAAGTAGTGTAGAGAGCAGTGGAGAGAACAATGAAAAGCGTAACTGACTAGTGTAGGATGGTATCAACAAGATGTTATAAATAATTGAAGCGCCACGTGGCCTGGAAAGATGGGCGTCGTTACTTTCAGCCCGTCTTTTTCCGGTTCCAGGAAGAAAGATATTCATTTTTGATGGCGGCTTACGCGAGTCTACTTCGGCTCTTTTTCCACGCTGGCTCAAAACTTTAAATCGCGCCAGAGACACGTATTCGCTATGCGATTCGATAAGAAGGTCCTCGGTCATTAGGCATGCAACGTGGAGAGACGGGCGAGCGCGAGGTACATAGCTGAAGGATAAAGGATATTGGGGATCGTTACAACCGCGAAAGACGCGATGCGGAGTGGATTTCCAACGAGGAAGAGCAAAGGAGCGGAGAATATCTGACGAATAGCGATATTGTCAATTATGCGATGCAAATAAGCGAACGTCACACCGCATCAGTAATCCAGCGGAGAGTTTGCGGTTCTTGTATTCAGGTCCGCAGCTGTTGTCTTTATTATTTGATCTACAATGCTTTGCCGGTGTTGTACAGAGAAACCTGCCTTGGTATTACAGAAAGAGAGAGAGAGAGAGAGAGAGAGAGAGAGACTTAAAGAAGACGTGAACATAGTTAGAAGATTGCCTTTATCGTCAATGCAATCCTCGATAAATCAATTATAATTTTTTTTTTTAGAAAAGATAAAAGATATTTACAATTTTCTTAAAAAAAATAAGCGATATTTAAATGCCGAGTTTATTTATATATCTATTTTACTCCTACGCCATTGTACATGAAAGCTCCCGTTGATCGGGAGTATAGACGAAGAGGATAGAAACAAATAACGGGGAACGTTCGTAAGAAGCCGGAGGACAAAGGCAGAAACGAGAGAGAGACGTATCGCGGAGATTTTATTGTGCCGCTGGTAGTGCGATATAAATAATTGAAATGCCAGGTTGCGTCTGAATAAAGACAGAAGTCGCCGTTCTTCAGCGTTGCCGTGCTTTTCGCGCCGTTCAGCGCGACTCATCCTATCCCCTCGGCTCACGATCCTCGGGCGTTTCACGTTTCGCCGACTGCATTTGGCATCTCGTGTCCGGCCGAATGAAAAGCATGAACCGGCTCTCTTCGTGCTCTTTCTTCTTGCCTCACACCTCGGACACGGCGGCGAGAGGAAGAGCAAGAAGGAAGTCCGCCGAGGGATCTGAACGATTCGCAGGAAATTGGATGCTTTTATTTCGCGCGATTTTCTCTCATGCAGCGGAACAATCTTCCTCTCTCACTCTCTCACTCTCTCTCTCTCTCTCTCTCTCTCTCTCTCTCTCTCCCTCCTCTCTCTATTCGTTCATCTCTGCCCTAGCGCGAACTGTGCCCGTGACCGAGAGATCGAAACGATTTCTCGAGGGCCGGCATTCGACCGTCCTGGTTTTTCGGTTTTGCGAAGCGACTGCCACTGTTTCACGGAATGTAGAAGAGGATCAGATTTCTTTTCGCCAAAACAATCTTTTTTCAAGATAAAGAGATGAATCCTCTCCTAACGATTAAAATTAATCTAAAGAGACGAATTACGATCCGTTAAAAGCAAAGAATTTATTCTTAAGATTAACATAAAGAAACGATAATTCGACAATCAAATAATTAGTTTTATACTTTCTCTCTCTCTGTCTCTCTCTCACACACACACACACACACACACACACACACACACACACACAGTTCCATTATACTTTATATTTCTTTTTGCGATAGCCGAGCGATGATAGTACCGCAAATTTCATCGCGTGCACGTTTCTTCGATATATCGCTTGAGAGCACGCGATACGGAAATTCTCAGCCCTCGTCTTTCTTCTCGTTAATAAGAATTATCTTACGAACGTATATACGGAAGTAGTGTCTCGTTGGATTATACAAGAGCGGCGAGATTTCTCTCGGAGCGCAAAGGATTTTGTGGACTACATCTGGAGGGAATATCGTCACAACGTCGAGGGGAGTTACGAAACACTCGAGTGCAATTTAGGACGACCCTGTCTCCCGGAGTCCCTTATAATCGCGCTGGCTCACCGGGGTATAAAACGGAAACTCGTGGACTGTGCTTCTTGGCAGTGTAATACGAAACAGACAGACCTCGCGCTACACAGAAACTTCGAAGTCACGATTGCAACTATAATAGTGACATACAGTACTTCCGATGTGTTCCATAAGATATGCGTATATTTGATAAACCAAAATTGGGAAATTTCAGGAGAATTTAATTCGATGGCGAATTAACATCTGAATTAATAATGAGCAATTAATAATTAGCGATATTAACAACCGGCTTTTCGTTCTTTCCACGATTTATGAAATTATGAAAGATAAACCGTGCAAATAATTTGCACGTAATAATAGAAATATCAAACGATATAAATAAAAAGAAATTTGCAATTGTTTAAATTTGACATCACGGAGAGACAGGAATTGCCGTCGTGGCTGGTATAATAATTGAGAAGAAATCTCTGAATGTTGGTAACATCATTGGGCCGCCGTTGACATAAAGTACAAAAGAAATCTCGGCAAGCACACGCCACTTCGTCGGAAGGACGCGTTCTTGTCGAAATCGCTGTCAGGCATTGTGGATGGCGAGTCCTCGGCACCGCCTCCTCGAAATACCGTGCAATTTGGCGCGCCTTGTCGCGGAGTACCTTAATCGCGGTCGAGCCTCCGAGTGGAAAACGGAGTAGCACGAGTCCCCGGCACGAGTCTGCGTACGCACGTACACGTTGTCGGCACACAACAAACACACGCGCGTATACCTATATACACGTCCGTTCGTGGATCGTAGCTCGGGAGGACGCGGAGAGTAAAGGAAAACCGACTAGACGGTGAGAAGGTTGCCCGGAGGCAGCGCCAAGCTTACCGATGTCAGTCAGTCAACCGGAAATCGCTTACCGCGCCCAGACCATCTCGTATTTTACATTTCCTCCCTCCTCGAACCCGTCATCCGCCGTTCCCTCAATCCCCCCCCCCCCGGCCTTTCGTCATTCGCCATTCCGCTTGCACAGCTTTTCATGTCTTTTTCATGCTGTATCCTCTTTTCACCGACGAGGCGCGAACCGCCACGCCGCGCCACGCCGCGCCGCGCCGCGCCGCGCCGTCGGACAGCGACGGCGAGGAAACGGAGTTATACTGCAAATCAATTTACTGCGGGCATTCGGATGGAGACCCCTCGTTTCCAAGGAGCAGATTATAAATTTAAATGTAAACCGGCGCGGTCCCGAGGGGCAAAAGTGAAGAACGCCCCCTCGCAGATGCGGCACCGAGAACGATGCGGCCCAGGCTGGCGGTTCGCCCGTCGCGTTAGCAAACACCCATAATGCCTCGGACAATAGCGATCGAAATCGCATTATCATCGTCACGCGCGGAAAGCTCCGAGAAAGTTATTGATTTATAATGTATTGCGTTATGTACTTTTCTTCCCCTCTGCATAGAATTTAAATAAGTCGCAGTAGTCAAAAGACTTTGACTACCGCGATCGCCTTGTTATAAAATTTATGAAAGAAATTACAATATTGACACGATAAGTAACGCAAATAAATCAGAAAATCCAATTATCCTTTTGATTCAGATAGCAGGTCGCCTACGTTTTACGTGTTTAAGTAAAACAAATCGGCTTAACCCGGAATAATGTTTGCTGACGATGCGTCAATAGCAAAGCCAACTGAGAGATAAATCCATTTACTGCAATACGCGCAAGCGTGCTGTAATTCGTTTTCGAACGGCTGAGTTCGTACGACAGGGAACACTTTAATCTCGACTCTCCAGCGATGCATTCAAAAATGTCAATTGATTTCTGACTGCGTGGGTTGTGTTTCAGTTGATTTCGTCAGATTGTACTTGTACAGTCGTCAGCTGAAACAAATCTGACTTATCTGACAGAATGTGGTAGAGACTGGAAGATTCCTGCTTTCAAACATTATAAATCAAACAGTATAACTTATTACAAATAATTTTTTATCAAAGAATCTTTCCTCACTTTTACTGATCAAAATAATGTCTTATTCTCATCAATGCATCACTTGTATGTATCTACGTAATAAATATTTTTTTTTTATACTTATTACTTTATTATTTTATTCATTTATGATATTTTTGATAAAGTTTATGTAACAAAAATATTAATGGAGGTATACTTTTTGTATTTTCCTGTGTTTCACTTTCGCTTCGAAAGCATGAGAAATTATTCATCCTCAACATTTCGTAGAATCATTGTTGGAATGGAAATGTTAGTTTCACTGAAAGTGGAATAAATTACTGGTAGGTAGCTCTATCCGCAGCCAAGAACCACACTCTCCGCCGCCGTGCTTTACATTATCTTTACCTGGCACATGTTAGGAATGTCGGTATAGTTTATTCTTGTGTTGAATGATTTTCTCCTGAAAACGATAAAATGGCGGTATAAGTAGCCGATAAAGTTTTAAAGGTACACTGACCTCTCTCTGCAAGATGGAAAATCGATAAAGGGCACAGTCTGTGCTTTCGCAACTGCCGTAGCAAAACCATAACAAAGTCGCGTTTCTTTAATCAATGTTGTAATGTTGTTAATATGATATACTTAATTATTAAGAAAAATTTATAATATTGAAATTAAAAACTTAGTAAATGAAAAGATCTATATCTAACAATAATCATATGATGTAACTTATATAATATGATGTAACTTATATTGTAAAAAAGTCATAATTTAAAACAGTTTCATATTTTCAATATTTCGTGTATTACATATGTTTAAATATAAGTATAACACAAAAAATATTATGATATTTAAAAATTTAATTTTACATTACGAAGAGATAAGCTTATTTTAAGTAGCATATCTCAACAAGAGGTCAGACGGCAAATCATATTTTAGTAACGAGTGGTATTACGAGGAATTAATCAGACAGCGAAGGATCGTCTGGTTTAAATAGCAGCGAAATAGACATTACAGTAATTTTGTTGAAATTGTGAAGTCAGGAGCGATTGTTCGTCGACGCGTCGTTAAGTTGATCACTTCGGCTTTTAAATCACGAACTTCGATTCACTGAACCGTGACAATTGGCTAGTCGAGACTCTTATTTACTTCAGCTTCAAATACATTTACGCAATAGACGAGCACTCTGTCCGTTCTTAAAATGTAAATTACGCAAATATATATTCGACAATTAGCTTTCGTTAAGAAATAAGTAATTCGCAATCTTTTTATTCTCCGATAATCAAGAATTACTCGGCGCTATCCTGTCTCTCATTTCCTCCGCGATTTTCTTGACGACCTCGAGATGCTTGAGAAAAAAATATAACGCAATAAAATTGCACCTCTCAAACGAGGAAATATTTCATTGGAGATTTGACTTGGGACAGTCAATGAGGAAAAAAAGATACAATTGACCGGACTATGTGAAGACACATAATGTCCTTTTAATTTTTTCGTCGAATAAATCAACAGGGAGGATTCTCTCGCGGAAACGATCCGCTGTACGGGTATCTTAAAAAAATATAACAAGCCTGGGGTAGCGAAAAGAGCAAAGGGAACTGAAAAGGGAGGGCGATGAAAAACTTTTTTCACTTTACCTCCCACCGGGCGTCCTGACTTCTGATCTTTCCGTTTCATAACGACGAAACGTGGATTCCAGATCCTCGCATGAGTTTCGTGACCGGAAGCTGTCAAGGTTTGTATCAAAGTTTCATGTGTGTTTTTGACATCCGTCTCGCGAGGCAGTGCTTGAAAATAGTACGCGCGGTGTTTGTCAACGTCGAGTCGCTGTTCTCAAATCCATTTTTCCGTCTTCCTCTCCGCTTGATGTCGGTGGCTTGTGTGATTTCAGATTACCGCGCGGATAACGAGACACGCGGCAGCGAGGGTGAAAGGGGCGAAACGGAAAACTTTGAGTAGATGCTATTTTTAACGCCTAACAGTTGTCCAAACAGCCGTAATCCGCGACTTCGACGTCGACTGCGAAAAGGAATGACGGCCTATTTGTCACAAATGCTTGCCAATAGTTTTTATCGGAAATCCACAAATATTTTCGCAAAGTACACATGATAGAAATAAAAGTGATAAATGGTCTAATACAGTTCCCCCTTCCCCCTTTTGAAATAAAATACAGAATAGCGAAATGATTATTTAATTAAATAACGGATTTTAGTATACACGTATCACATGTATACACGTACGCGTATACATTTGAGTCATTCGAGGATGCAGACTGAGGTCACCGAGTTGAATAATTGGGCCTCGTTGGATTTTATTAAAACATTGCCGCCGGTGGAATCGCATGAAATGTATCTATGTAACCATCGGTGATTTATGCGAGTTATTTCGTGCTGGGACTACGCCCGTTACATCAGGTAAACGCGAGAGTAACGGAAAATGAGAGTACGAGGAAAAGGGTACATGCACGTACACATACTAGGTGTTACGTAAAAAAGAATCTATTGTCTTTTTTACGTGGATATAAATTATTTACGTGTACCTCTTATCTTCTTACGATGTCGATGTTTAAGTAGACAAAGAAAAGGGCATTTTATACTTTCTTTCCCTTCAGAAAAAATTAAATTGTTAATTTTTCCATTAAAAAATTGTTAATAACTGTCAATTTTTTTATTACATATCGCAATGCAACTTAATTATTAATTATTAATTATTAATTATTAATTAAAATAAACAATATACATGGAAAAACTTAAAATTTACTCGTTATTATCATTTATTTAAATTTCATCACGATCATCCAATTTCTACTTTTTTGATTAAAATTATATGTGACGATAATCTCGATCAAATTTCGCGTTCCACCCAATGCAGAACGAAAGCCTATTTTCCATATACCATTACTACCGTTGGCGTTGTTCGCGTTCGTGCAGGGAGGATGTTATGGATGCGGCGAGCGTGAAATCAAATTTCTAACGATCAGAACGATTTCCGGGCGCGGCAACGTGCGATGGTTAGAGGGCTGCAGTGCGCAGATCCACCCTCACCGAGCTTCCGAAAATCGAACGGCGCGATGGCCAAGCCGACGGGAGCGAATGCGTTTCCATCGATCGGTAGCCGATTAATCCGGCGAGGATCTACGAGGCACAAATCGCTCTGATGGCGCAAACGAGCACGGATAAGCGAGAAGTTTGCCATTTGTGACTTCAAATGTGACCCGATGCGATCCGCGAATCTGTATTTTTACGTGTGAAACTTCGGTAGCACGCCAAATACAAAGAAAGTAATTTCATTTCTCGTTAATAGGATATAAATTCCGGTACGTAATGAATTGTTATAAAACTTTAACACATTTCTTTAACAAGTTATAATTTTAAGCGTTTTAATTATTTTAGTTAGTAAGCGTATTAAGTTTATTACATAAATAAGAAATATTTATAGAGCTTTGTGCATT
This sequence comes from Pogonomyrmex barbatus, assembly GCF_055798465.1. Classification (NCBI taxonomy): domain Eukaryota; kingdom Metazoa; phylum Arthropoda; class Insecta; order Hymenoptera; family Formicidae; genus Pogonomyrmex; species Pogonomyrmex barbatus. Next base: position 8,000,578 of record NW_028297138.1, read on the forward strand.
CAACTCGCGAGTACGAATGAGTGCATATATGCGTTCATTATATTTTTTTGCTAATTTTGCTAATTTATAAATGATTAATGTTTATGAATAAATAACATAAGTTTATAAAAAATTGAAATAATTTAATAAAAATTGTATCTATATTGCTAGATCCACTCGATATTTGAAACGTGAAAAAAGCTAAAATATAGCAACGTTATACTATGTATTTTATATTGAAAGGAATATTTATTTTAAAATTGTAAAATCGAATAATAATTACTGCATAATAAAAAAAATTAAATTATTCTTTTTCTTAGAGAAATAAATTATATTTACTATATATACTTAAGAATTTATTTTTCGCTTCGAAATCTTCGTTTCTAAAAAGATCTTTTTTCGTTTTTTAAACGTGTTATTTAAACTTTCATAAATAGTGTATATGACTGGAGCCATTATGCCGTATTAATGAGTATTGACTTTTGATTCCCTCTGGAATTGTGTTAGGAAAATTGCGAAATAATTCAAAAGTAATTTACTAGCGATTTTAATTATCTCGTCTGCCATGAGCATAGGTTTCCTTTGCTCTTGCTGTAGACGCAAAAAATTACTGTCGCGCGGCTTCTGCGGTGCACCGGAACAGTGCACCAGAGAAGATCCATTAACTAATTTATTTCTGGCGAGACGAATTTCTACTCAGTAACAGAACGTGTAATCAGCGGTAAAGTTGAGGAGAGAGGGTGGCTCGCATTCTCCTCTCTCTGTCTCGCGCGAACGTCTTTCTGGCTCTTACTTCTCTCCGCGGCAGTTTCATTTACCCTCGGATGGATGAAAGACTACTCCACGCGTCCTCGAACGGCATTGTCGTAATGTGGAAAGTTGGCGAATTGGATCTGAAGTTTTCTGAAAACAAGACTATTCCTGCCTTTCCCTTCCCCCTCCTTCCTTCTGTTCTGGTCCGCGAAAGACGAATGATGGAATGAGCGGTAAAACCGGCGGCCAGTCGATTCGAAACGAGAGTCGGGAACAATGATGTGGTCGGACGCTCTTCAAGCTTCGCTAATTGTCGTCCAATTTCACCGAACGAATCGGAGACACGAATGTGTCACAATTTAACGATCCTCATTGAACTTTTGAAGATCAGTCATCCCGTAATGGGAATTAGAAATATCAATATTAGGAGTACTAAATATATTTGACAGGGCACGAAAACTGGGTTATGGCACGTAAATGTAAATTCCTCGAACGAATTAGAAAGCTGAGGAAAAGGCGGACGTGTTAAGCGTGTTAAGCGTTTCCTAATCTTAATACGAAATAAGAATGATATAATTCTTTTCTGTTCTCCAGATATTGCTCTTTCGGACGTTGCTACAATGTGACCGCGCGAACGTTCTCAAATTTATTCCGTTTTATCGCAATAATCTTCCTTTTCTTGCCAAATCCTTAGCGAAGAATTTTCGAAAAAGGGGAAAAAGGATGGAGGGGAGAGGAGAGGGGAAGAATGTACGATTAATACATCAATCGGAATTAGATAATACGGTTTTTAGGATTACGTCGCGCGCCATCAGTTACAATAATTCGATTATTTAACCATAATAGCCGGCTGCGGATTCGCGCATGCTAATGATTTATTTCAGCGGGATTTCGTATTGAAAGGCCGCCTAAGCCGTGCATAAACCGTGAGCCAATCACGCACGCCGCGATCCAGACAGATTCGATCCGCGCATAATGCGCGGAGATTCGAGCTAATAAATAACGGAAAGGCCATTGTCTCGTCCGCGCCAGTCGATCGTAAAATCACGCCGGCGATAACCGCACGGCCGCATTATTTCCAGAAGCGCACAGATCAATTGGCTCGGCGCCTGATAAAAACCGTCCGCAGTTTCCCATGTAGGAAAGAAGCTTAGGCGCATCGTCCATTGTTCGTTCAGGAGCAAAGCTGCGGCAATTCTCAGCTGTTTTTCTCCCGATACGATCGAGTTGAGCAGCGTCGCAAGTCCACGATCAACACGAAAAAGCCAGAGAAAAAGGCGAAGAAGATATCAAATACTGACTGGATATGTAAAAAAAATAAAAACTTTTTATCAAGAGCTTATCAAGCGCAATTTTTCCAAATGTACTTGCATGTTAATGTCAGCGGCATACAGCTTGATAAGCTTTTGTATTATTCTCGAAAGTTAATTCATGAATTAATGGCCACATCTATAACATCATAACATATAATAAATCACGGTAGGCAACACGGTTATTAATAACAATTATTAATTAAGCCGACGACTTTAAAGCGTCACGAATGTTACGCACTAGGTTCGTTTACCTTTCTCCTCGGGCGAAATTAAATTTCGGGATGTTCTTATCATGGGCGGAGATGGCTCGTTTGAGGTGCACGTTAAACGCGCAAGCTCAGCATTGTTCGCTGCGTTTACCGTGCGTGTATCATTTATGCCACGCGTAACGAACGTCGCGCGGCAACCGAACGCTCGTGTTGGATTTATCAGCGAAGCGAGTGTCTAATTTGATAAGTGTACATAGCGCAGGCAAACAATTCACGAAGTGTGCTCGGCATACATTATTGCAGCTCGCGTGGTAAGCAAGCGACGTTAGAAGCGTACCTACTGGCGAGGCGAAATGTCGAATTTCGGAAGGAATTGTACTGTCTGATATTCTAGTCGCGAACGTGATGTACATATGTAATCGCGTTATCTTCGTGGCGCCGTGATACGACGCGTGAGTTATGACAATCTTACGTGCGTACGTGGCATCTTCTCGCGTGAGCGGGGAAAATCGTGACAAATGTACGTTTGATCTCGGAAAATTGTCTCGTACGAGGCAACGATTTGTATACACACGCGAAGAACGGTTTCGTTAAAATATCTAAAAGCTCTTTATTAGACACAGATCTGAAAATAATTTTTTTCAAACATCGAAATAATTATGTAGGATGTTTTACACTACCGCAAATTTTAATACTCTAACAATTTCTAACTTGAGCGCCCTACTAAATTACTTTCAGTTCTGTATTTGATCGAATTTTTACTTAGCAAAAATAAAAATTCTTTTTACTTATAATTAAAAATATTATAATTTAATTATGGAAAGTGTTGATTATGATACGGCACGATTATGTGAAAATATTCAACATACAACTATGAGAAAAGTACGAGAGAGTTTCTCGTTCGCTTATCTCTTGTAATTTTGTGACGAAGCGCACCTTCCTAAAACGAGCTTAGTTTAGATAAATTGCTCTAATACTTTTTCATGACGTGAAACTTACTTCGTCTAACGCGCAGCGTCACTTTGCGTTCGAGATGTCAAGAGATATAAATTCCCGGGCCTGGATGGCGAAGTTCGCTTTTCGAGAGCCGCGCCGAAACCGCTCCTGGCGCGGATTAGGTGATTCTATCGTAAAAGTAGTGTAATTTATGAAGCTACTTAAACCTTAGCCCTCGAGTATAATATCTTCGCTCGTCGAGCTACATCTTCCGCGAAAGGAGATGAACTCTTCAAATGGGAATAATCGTTATATGACGTAACAGCCCATGGGAGGCGTACTCCTTTTTAAGAGCATATATGAAACAGGTTACATAAGTTAGGATGAAATTGATACCGCCACTTGATATATTTATATTTATTTGAAAGCATCTTCCATTATTAAGTGCAAATTTTAATGTTAAAAATCTTTCAATAGCGCATGGAAAATATACATAAATACTTTTAATGGTTAATATTTTAATGCACAATGTTTTTTTCACGCATGGTGTCCCGAATAGATACACGTAATTTTTTAAACTACGTCCTTAATGCGCGTAAATTGTTCCACAAACTCGCACACATTCATATTCGTTTTAAACAAATGCTCGTAGCGTAGGCCGAAAGAGAGAAAATACACATTTTAACGAATGAAAGTTGCAAGTGCAACGTTTCCCGCGTAAAAGTTTTGCGAGAAAATTAAAACGCTTCAACATTGTTTTTCGAAAGTCGGAAAGAAAATTTATCTTCGTTACACGTTATGTAACTATGCTAAAAACTTAAACTATATATAATGCACAAGTTTGCAATAGCAAAGAATCGACTAAAATTATTTTATCGCCACTCGAATATTTTTGTGTTCATAGTGTCATAATATTAGATATGTAATACAAATATAATAACAATAATAATCTGCAATTAGAAGATATTTTGTATTTTTCGTATGCTTACAGCTTGTAAATATCTCTTTACATATTTTATATAATATAAAACTCATGCAATAAAGAGTACTAACGAATCAAATAAAAAAAAAAAAAAAAAAAACATAGGAATAGAAACATCATTTGGAAGGCAGAATCTTTGGTGCTTAATTTTTTTATTTTTTATATAAAATTAAAAAAGTTCTTATGTTACTTTTCATATTAAAACCATTGACTATCGTATACAAAAATATATTAATCACTAACTGCTTGATTAAAGTGTTGGTTTTATAGATAACTGTTGGTTTTATAGATAAACTTCAGAAGCTTATCCCATTTTCCTCCCCTGATATTTCCCCGATGGAGAGATATTCTTCTTTCTTCTTTTCTTCATTCTTAATCTTTCGATCGCTGTCACGCTTTAACAAGCTGCTAACAGAACTGTTAATCTACGTTATTAAATATCGATGTAATTTCTCATTTCTGAAAGGCGCGTACGATTCTATGGAAGATGTCTACACGAAATTAGAACGAAGGGGTATTAATCTGACGGCAGTTGCGGGAGAAAGAAAGAACGGAAGAACGAGAGACGCGGGAAACGGGAGGGGGAGGGGGAGGATACGGCGAGAAGAAGTCGAGGAGAGTGATCGAAGGCGCTAAAGAGGATCGTGTGAAAGAAGCGACCCCGAGCGATTTTCATACAAATTCCCGAGCCGCCGGTAATCATAGCGAAATTAAGGTCATCCATCACCCGCGGGACTCATTCTATTCCGCTACCCCCACTTAATAGTATTTCGCTGAGCGACGTAATTTTGTCGCTCACACCCTCGTCGTTGGGACCGCATGTACGCGGACGGACCGACAAGACGGGAGACTGAAGTGTAAGGATGAGAGGAGGGAGAGGGGTGGGGAGGAGGGGAGAGATATGTGCACAGCGAGAGAGAGGGTGGAAGCGGCGTTTCCTCGGCGCTTTCCAAACTGACGAACGAAATCCACGCTCTTCTTCCTGGGCTGTGTCGCATGCGCATCCGTCAACAAGCCGGTTAGAATATTCGCGAGGTACCTCATGGGTAATGCGAGAGTTCTCTCCTCTCCTCGCGCGATATCGCGATGAATTAATTACGGGACGGTGTGTACACCGGCGCGCCGCGGCGAAGGCAATTTTTCAGCATTCTGCAGGTTAACGTCTCTCATGAGAGAGAGAGACGTGCGCGGATAATGAGTTACTTTATGCGAGATAATTCGTGCGTTATTCATGAGATATTTTTTAATTAACTTCGCATATTTTTCATCGTCCATCAGATTGGTGGGAACGGGATTTTCGACGAAACGCGAGTTCCTCATACATTGGACCTTCATTAGCCGGCTTATTACTTTATAGTCCGCCTATGCGCGGCTACCTATGTGCGTCTCGTGCGGATTGAATAAATATATCCGCGTCTATCTAAATTAATCCATCCTCTATCTGCCCTGTTTGGTCATTCAATCATTCAATTTCACAAATTAATGTTCAATTTATTTGGTTTCTCTCAAATAGCATTATTTCCTTTACGGACATTCGCCCGTTCATTATTGTTAATTAACTTTATGAATGGATAGGTAGATGTATATGGAGACACGTTTATACATATTATTGAAACGAGGAAAATATAAAGACGACATAAGCATTCAGCGGGTAAATAATTTCTGGAACATTGATGATGTATTCCGTGGTTAATTTGCGCGATCCCTTGGACAACGCGAATGTATGCATCCATATGCCGGTTGTATTGCACAAACTAATTTTCGAGAATACGTACAGTCGAAAGTTTATGAGTGGGAAAGTATGAAATTTGTATAGCGTTCAATAAAGCCCGTAAATTAATTCCGCACGGTTAATTTGAGTGCGTCCGGAGCGATATCTCTGCGGATTTAGTGTACGCGCTCTATTTTCGCGCAAATCAATTTTCGAGGACTGGAGAGAATTATGTCTGCGGCATTAAGCTCGCTAGGTTTCATGCAATTTAATGTTCTAGTGAATCCATTATTCTAATGTTTTGATAAAAAAAGAAATAATATATTCCAAATATTTTATCCGTCTATTAAATAACATATGCGATATTAGTGAGCGATATCAAACTATATTTTATCAACAGAGTTTCCTTGCTACATTTTAAAATATCTCGCTAACAAACTAGTATTTCGCAGAGCGGAATATTTTAATTGGTACAGTGCACAGCTCTGCGGGGAACGAGCGATCTTACTCGTCGTTTCCGATTTTCGTTCGAGAATACCTCTGACCGACTATAGCGGGTATATCACTTAATCGGGCCTGAAATCACGCCGTACGGGTCATTCGAGGGACGTTCGTGGAATGAAGTGCATGTCCAGCCAAGGACCTGACCCAATTGCGTCTCATCGAGAACGTGCACGTACATCGCGGCTGACCGTGGCTCGGCATTCGGGATTAGGAGGACCTACATCTTTCGGTTTTCGGTCTGGAACACGGGACACTCGAGTGGCCCGCGCTTTGTTCTATTCCTCGAAATTCGGGTTCTATTATCAAGCTTCTATGCTCGGGGAAGGTCGGGACTGTATGGGACAGCGGTAAGATAGATTTGCGCGTACGTGAAACAGCATCTGTCCGAGAAGAGGACGGGACAATATAAACGAACAACAGTTTGTGCAAAGCATAAATATATATGTAAAATGCGACGACTGCTTTAGACAGATACTTAATGAAAAGCTTTAATTCAGCTTAAGATAATGGAAAAGGAAGGAAATTCTCCGTTGGTCTCCTAAAGAGGAACCCCGGTGAATTTAATACAGAAAATAATCTGTATGTGTAATAGCATAATCGGTAATCAGCCATTTGCTCTTTGAAGGATGTGATAAACGTGATGCGGAACAACGCAAGGAACCTGTTATGATGGCGTCCTACATAGAGAGGCTCGGAAAGTTACATTAATTATAACTTAACGAGCATGAACTACACACGTATTACACGACCGCGCATGTAACATGTGTCGTTTGTCATATTTCCACCAACTCCGTCCTACGGTCCGGTGTGATATTAATTCAGCGTCATGCGTTACGTAAACTACGAAAGCCGGCTATTTCAATCTCATTCGCAAACGTGAATACTCACGTTGAATACTCACGAAGAGTGTGCGCGCGATTTAACAAACAAAATGTTTATTAAATTTGCGGCAAAATACTCATTTAAATATTATTATCATGTTATATAGTTCTACAAATTATACGTATCTCAAATATACATTTTTTAAAATAAATTTAACACGTATATACGTAAATATACTTTTGTCGCGCGTCGCTCGTCAATTTCAACTACAATTTTATTTTGGAATATATGTACAAAGACAATTCGGCGCGATATGAAATTTGAAACTATCGGATGCTTATTTGAATGTCTTCAGTTCACTATTTCGTATATTTTCACGTGATGTTTCTCACATTGATTTTTAAGGAACATCGCAAATGACCCGCAAAATTCCCCGAGGATTCCACTTGGGAATAATACTAAAATTTCGCAGGATTTTTCACGATAAAGCCGATCAAGCGCCAATATTTTTCCGTGTAGGAGGATTTGCGCGATACGGTTCGTGTGGGCGGTGCTGCTTCTTCCGGTCGTTGCAGTTTCTCAGAGCTCAGGAGAATGAAAGAAACGCGAACGGTCTGGGCCACCCAGGCAAGAGTAACGATATTTTTCGCCCTCAGCTTACCGGCCGTTTCCTCGCTAACAAGTGGACTTAAAGTGTGGGCTTCTGCATTTTTTATGTGCATTTAACGCAGCGCTCTTAGCTTCTAGCGGATGATGTCGTTTAGAGTCTGGCTGTTTGAAAGTACGTAGTGTAAGAATTGTGCAGATTTATATTTTATTGAATAATTAAGTATCGAGAAATATTTAAAATTGTTGTTGTAATCGTGCACACTCAAACATTTCCAAAAGTATGAAAAATTTCAAAATGTTTCATGATTATTAAAAATTAATTTCAAATATTTTAAATCCTTTAATTTATAAAATATATTAATGTTATGAAGCGTAAGGATTAAATTAATAACATTTTTATTTCTGCAAGTTAAATATTTATTAGCTGTATATTAATCTATATTGTAAAAAATATTTATATGAATATTAATTACAGGTGATTTATGAAGATTAATCGACACAAGTTATTTTTAAAATGTGACGAGAGGATTGTCTAAAAATTTTTTCGGAAAATATATTTTCTCTCAAGGAAGATAACAATAACGAAAATACGGGCGTATATTTTTCATCCGTGCCACCACTCGTGCACCATAAGTATACATCCGCCCCCGTGGATATGTATGGTCGCGCGTTTTGCGTATTCCGGAACAAAAGCCACTAGACTAAGCTTGTATGATGCTCGGCGCATCGTAAGCTTCCCGGACTTTGCTAGTCGTGGCACATTGAGGGAAAGAAGAACGCGGGGGTTGAGATGAAGAGCCTTGTCGAAAAATTGTAAGAACTTTTCCAGAGCTTGTCGAAGGCCTTTTCTGCCCACCACGAAGTTTGTCCATGAACGTGGTCGGAGTGGACGAGCTAGTGTGTGGCGGGGTTAGGGATGCCGGAGGGCTTTCTGAAAACAGTAATTTTTCTCCCCAACCCTCTGGTTCTCTCGTAGTTCCGCCGGCATTACTCCTGACTTCTCAGCTCCTCCTTCTCTCCATAGTCGAGAGGGGCTTGAGAGCCCAGCTATCGTCTCGTAAGACCGGAAGTATGATAAATTGAAACGACCATCGACGAGAGCGATTTTCAATCATATCGGTCTACGTTGTCCGCTCTTCTACTACTTATACGAACGAGAAAAGTGAGGACGAGGGTTTCATGAATGGTGGTTATTTTGTGGAAAGATTATAAGTTCGCCGATAAACGCATTTAAAATATTTTGAGAGTTTTCATATTCTTCATCTTTACCTAGATATTCACAATTTATCATAAAAAGAAAATCGTAAAATTATCAGAAAGTATCTCTTGGACAATACAAAATATTCACATGGACCCCCCCCCCATAGGCCATTTTCTTAATATTCTCCACTCGCTTTATTACGTATTCAAAATTACTTGAGCTCGTGAAGAGTTGTAAGTTTACAAGCGTATGTGTCGGGTAAGCACTATATATATATATATAGGTACTATATAGGTGTCGGAAATACTTTCCCGTAAAGTTTACGATCGCGGCTATAAAGGGGCGCAAGGGCGCAAAAGGGCGCTATTAAGCGATACGACCGGATAGAAAGAAAGGCGTCACCGAAAAGCTACTTACGCGGTGCCATTGTGTCGACCGATGGACACCAGTCGATATATCTGCAGCTCAACTCGCTGCCCAGTATCCGGCACGAATCTGTATGTACACCTCGAGGGCCCTTGAAGATACGGCGACTTTATTTGCCCGAAGCCACGATCCGATTTGCTGAACAGCTGCCTGCTGTCCAACGTTATGTTGCACACTGAAACGGAACAAAACGTGTTTGTGTAAAAGTACGGAAAATCGAATGGCGATATGCTCGCAAATTCGCCAGCTTGTATTCCATGTGATTTTAATATTGCATTACTGTCAATAAATATTTCTTTCTCAATTTTTAGCTTTATACAAAATACAAATATTACGTACAATATAATTATAATATAATCGCTGAAAATATTTTTACTTTATTTTAATTGGGTTTTTATTTCACGTTCTCGTCTGGCGAAATCTGAATCGTAAAAATGTGCGGCGATGAAACGGCACAAAGAAAAATGAAGTGTGCGGCTAATAACGATTTTTCTTACTCATACAGTTTCATTGGAGTGTCCCGTGTTGTTCGCCATGTTGTTCGGGCGACGACGAGTCGCGACAGCTCGGCGCAATATTATGAGGCAATCTGCCATAGTGTGTAATTTGATTCTTAATTGCTTCCCGCGGGACATTGCGCAAGATGTTTAGTGATTGTGATGCGAATACTGTCTTGTAAACCGTGATATTATATTTCTCAGAAATTATATTTTCTTTTAATATGAAGCTAATATTATTTTTCATTATCGATAATATCTGATATGAAGCTTAACATTATTTTTCGTTATCAATAATATTTACGATTCTCTTGCATAAAAGTCTAAAATTTATTAAAAATATATAAATCTTAATAACAGTTTTAAATTTGTTGATTTCTATTTTATCGTGCGTTTTTTATTTTTTTTTTTAAATAAAAAGTTCTTATTGTACAAGATTTACATTGTTTTTCTAAATTATATAAAAAATATCAGTTTTCAATATTGCCTTTGTCTAAAAGGATTTCATTTACATTTTACACAATCCTTCAAACTTGTGCACGATAAAGTAACTTGAAACCTTTCTAGCCAGAATACGATTAGCTGTACATATATGCGCTGATATATATATATATATATATATATATATATATATATATATATATACACACATCCTGCGATGCTAAAAGAAATCCGAGAAGAGAAGAATTTGATGGATGAAACACGAAGGCAATATCGCTCCAAGTAATTAGCGCAAAGAAAGGTTAGATGGATGGAGTATAAGAACTTCGTCAAGAGTGATTAGTTACAAGAAAGAAAGGCCGAATGGACGGCACGCGGGAGTAATTTCTTCGATACAATTTATTCCGTCGTGTAAAGCGAGCCGCGAACGTCGTTCGAGGTCGGAATCACGCCTTCTTTTTCCTCAGATATCTCGATGTCTTTTGAGCGCTCATCCTCTTATAAACGTTCCCTTTCTCCTCCCTTCTTCGTCTCTCTTTGAATCACGCCTCTCCGCGTTTCTTCCGCACCATCCCACGTGCTCGCTTCCAAAGGGACTTGCTCGCCGCGGCGCTTTAATTTCCACTTGTTCGCGCGACACGAGCGGCTGCAAACGAGAGGCGGTGCACAGCAAGTGGCTTAATGGCTCGAATCTTGTTTCTAGCGCCAGCATATCAGACTCAAAGAGCGAGATCGTCTTTTGGACGCGATGTAATTATATTTCCTCGCAGAACCGAGGGAGCAAATATGTCAGTTAGTCGATCGTCGGCGGACGGAAAGAGAACGCGAAGGAGACAATGAGGAAAGAACTTTCCGCTCACCGAGATTAATAAGCTTTACGTTTACATGCCGTTATTCCATGCGCATTCGGATTAAAACGCGCGGGAGAGACGTACCTCTACCGCTAAAGCGTACGATGCGCCGTTTGGTTGTGATAGTTTTAATTAAAGTCTGCATCGAGTATAGTTACACGAAGAAATTTTCATTTGCAGTAAAAGATTACGTTCCGGCGAATGTTATAATTTCAAGGAAGCCAATCTCGTAAGTTAGGATTAACCTAGTGATACTTACTATTTGCGCAATGCTGCTCCAGGCCGCACTGAGCGCATCTATCGGGCGAAGCTGCGCCGCAACTGCAGCCTCCCGATGGTACGCAACAAGCGCAATCGTTGCTGGATGAGTTGAAGCTGCAGGCGCAGCCGGTGGTGCTTTGTGTCCAGAGGTCAACTTGACCTAAAAAAAAATACGTGCACTTATGAAGCAGATGGTTCGTGAAGTCATTTTGACCTTTACATATTTTATGTTCTATGAGTACACGTTGATTAATAAAATTATTTAAATATATTTTAAAGACAATGTTAGATGTTGTGCAATAAAAATGTATGTTTATGTTCTATGAGTACATGTTAATTAATAAAGTTATTTAAATATGGAAGATAATAATTAGATTGTGCAATGAAAACGCAAATAATATGTCACGCTGAGGTACATGTTTGAAAAAATTATATGTATATTTTTTAAGTGAAAATATTATATATCTGGAAAAATATCTTGATAGATAAAACAGGCAAAGGGTAGAATTTTTACGTATAAAACCAATTTAAAGCAAATGTTTTAATATTCTCGATAACTTTCGAGATATTTATAATGGCCTGGAAAATTTTATGAGCTATTGATCCCAAGCTTTTAATCACTGCGCTGGAATTTTAATTATCGGTGATATGAATTTTTCGTTAATATTATTTCGCGTAAAAATTGGAGTTCTTTTATTATTTTTACATTATTAGATCAAAACTATATTCAAACTCCTATATTAAATTTAAGTCTTGATCGACATCGCGAATATCGTATGAAGATAATGGCATTGTACTGTCAATAATGTTCCCAATACCCCTCGATTGCATCGGGATTAACCTGCACGCGGGCTCTTTATTGATCCTAGGATTGTGTATATCGAAGTTACATACTCGATATGTAAATAGCGAGGATATGAGAATGGCCAAATACATCGCGCGTCAATGAATCATTTAACTGACGTAAACGTATATTCATCGATATCAAATAAAGTTGACCTATAATCGACCACGGCTAGCTAGCTGCGATCCTTGTAACCGAATGCCCGTAACGAGGTGCAGTCGCGTGCTTTTCAGCAATCGAAGCTACATACTGGAAGACTCTCAATCCTGGGTGAACGGTCTGCGAGCTTTGTCGGACGATTTTGAACGTCCACTCGATCTGCTTTCATTCTGCTTGACATTCCCGGCACGATATTGCGTTTTTCGCCGCCGTGTTCGTGGCTTTTTCGCGCTTCCCTCGTTCTCTCTCACCCTTCGCATTCCCCTCGTGGCGCACTATCATACGCTTTTTTCACGACAAACCCTTACGCAGCCATATGTCCCATGGTACCAATAAATAGAAATGCAATAAAAAACGAGAGAGAGAGAGAGAGAGAGAGAGAGAGAGAGAGGGGAGGACAAAGAGAGGATACAACCTCCTTAATAAGGGGTTGTTCATTATTTTTCACGTCTGCGGACCGGATTGCGTCCTTCGTTTTATCATCGTCGTTTTTCCCATCCGACGATTTTTCGAACGTGCTCAATGAACCGATAAAAACACGGTTATTAATATAGTATAAAGGTTCCCTCTGCCCACCAAACTGCATGCAGCATGGAGAGAGGAAAAGGGGGAGAGAAGTTCTCGCCCGATTGCGCAAAAAGTTAGTGAACGTCGCGTCATGTTAGCTGACTCTGCGGAATTCGACCTTGGTAAAAGTCTTTAACATCTCGAGATTGAATAGATGTCACTGCATGTTTTACCTGACCAATTTTTCATCGTGACGTTATAGAATAATCTCTATTTGTATTTTAAAAATTAATTTAAAAACTGCGGATTTAAGGACTTTTTTTTTGTCAAATAAAATACAATAAAGTAAGGCTCAGTCTTTCATTTTTTTGATTAATTTATGGTTAAGTCTAAGCTTAATCTGATGATAATGTAAAAAAATTGTGTTTTTCTATTTATAATTAATTACCAAACTGATAGTTTTTTAATAACTTTAAAAAGTAATCAGCAGTTTAATGATTAATCATAGATAGAAAATTATCTTTAGATCAATCTTTAGATTATCTCTAGGTTAAATGATTTAAACTACAAGTTAACTAGGAAATGAAAAACCGGGCCTAGAGAATAACAATCAGAATTTCAAGCAAGCAAATAACTAAGCACCATGAGTTTTTTATTTCATGTCTGAGATTATATATTTTTACCCCTCTTTAATTTGACTGGCATGAAAAAAATTTGAATCATCCGTATCTTAGAATTCCTAATCCGTGATTTTCCATCCAAATGGCGTTCCCGTTCGAAGGAAGTGCTCGACGAATGAATCTTTGCTAATAACGACTACGTCTACATCATTTTACGATCGGCAGGATCGATCGAGGACACCGTGAAAAGAGGCCGCTGCGATTCAGCTTCTAATAGAGATTTCCGGTTGATTCTGTAAACGTGGAGATACGCGTGCGTGATTGATTGTCCGAGAAACGCGAGGGGAGAACGAGAGAATTGGGGGGATGCGTGGGAGAAAAGGAATCGTCACCGTCAACGAAGAGTAAGACGAGGAAGAAAGAGGGGAGTGCGGGACGGGGGAGGGGGGGGGGAGGGAGAGTGAGACGGAGAGGCGGAGAAGATGAGGATGCTGGGCAAAGAGAGTGGAGGGCGGAACGAGAGTAGAGAAGGAAGAAGACATAAATTCCGAGCCAGTGTAAAAAGGGCGTTAAGAGGAGAAGCCCCGGCACCCCCGATATGTCAATATCCCGAGGAAATACGGGGCGGTACTTGGCCGGAGGGATAGTAAAAATAAAGCAAGCTTTATTGCTGCTGCTACTGCTGCTGCCGCTGCCATTGCTACTGCTGCTGTTGCTGCTTTTACTTTTATCGCTATAGATATCCCATCGCGAGCATCGATGTTGCATTGGTGAAAACGTATTTCGGAAAAAAAAATCCGTCCTACGCGATTTTTCCCAGATGCGGATACCGGGATCTTTTCCAGACGGCGGTACACGTCTCGTTGCAAGGACTACGGAGGTTCGAAGGGATTTTACGGTGCGTGGAGTGAAATATAAGAGAGAGAGACAGATGTTAGATAAGAGCGGGAAGAAAGAGAAAAAGAGTCCCAATTGGATTCTTAATCCATCGATTCAGTCTCGATTACAGGGGAGTTTGTTTAAACGATGGAACGTGGAGGGGGAGGGGGAGGGGCGAACGCGATATTGTATTGGGATAAAAGAAGTCCTGCCGGGGATCGCAAGGCGATTCGAAGGAGATAAGGACTGGCGATACTCGGGAAAAACGAAGGAGCAGAGACACGTCGTGAAGAGGAATCGAAAGTGAGCGAGGAGAATCGAAGAAAAGACGAAAACGGAGAGATAGCTTGGGGTAAACAAAGACGTACTTGGGCGGCTTTTGGGCGCTCTCTCAGTTTTCCTCTCTCCAGATCCTTTGGGATTCTACTGTTGCCACAGCATTCACTCACGAATGCTGCGCTTTTTGTTCGATTATTCAGAGGTTGACGGCTATTCAACGGCTATTATTACAGATAGCCATTGGATAACCACTCTCATCTCAATATTATTTTAGGAATTTTTTTCGTAAGTTGTCCTGGGCAAAAAGCAAATATATTTCTTATGTTATAATTGGTATATTTCTCTTCACTTGGTTTTATATACTGGCTGTATTTTTGTCGAATTATTTTTCATCAAATTTTAATTTCTAAAGATTTTATATTTTCGTTAGAACAAGAATTGCATTCTTACTATAATATAAATGTGAAATAAAACGGAATATTTTATTCTGTATCAATGATATGAAAAAATACGCACGAGTAAAGTGATACTATTTCATGTTAAACTTGCATATATTCGCTCCAGGCATGTAAATAATATTATATATGTACATATAAATCATTATATCTGATAAAGTTATCGTATAACCGATGTGAATTAACGAGTAATTGTATGACACAGTATATTTATTAAATACAAATGTTGATCATAAACTTAAAATGATTAATAAAAAATAGATTAATAGATCGGCGAGTAATATCTATCATCGATGATATATAATTATATGCATATCATATATTTAACTATATTTAATTGCATTTCAATTATATATTAAATTAACTTGCACTTGCGCTGTTGTTTAATAAAGTGCTCTTCATCTTAAAAATTTTTCTAAGCTAAATATGCGAGAGAAATTATCGAGCCGCAGATAGAACGAAAACACATAAGATAAATCTACGTTAGAAGCCTGAGACATTTATATTTGTTCTGATGCTAAATTTAACGTCTCTCGTTTTTTCAACAATTTAGATCTTTATTCGTGGAAAGCCAAAATTTCAGAATATAATATATAATTTTTTGCTTGAAGGACACGTGATATCGCCGGGATCCGGGACACGCCAAAAATGTGAGGTGTCGCGAGCGGCTGAAGTTATGGTAACCCACGGAAAATCGTGGTTGCAGGTGCAGCGGACGACAGCCGAACGAAGAGATCCACTTAGCGCACACTTTACACGACGTTAAATTTTAATGAAGTCGGCGCCGCTCGATTTCATCGATCCGATCAGCCGGCCACGTAGATCGGGGCTATATTTTGCATCCAACACACGCGGACCGGCTCGCTATAAACGGTCGTCTCCGCAGTCTATGGTATGTGGTCGGCTATCGCAGATATCTAATAATTTTCGTTTAAACCGTGCGTCGTCGTGTCCGAAGAGCCCTTTCGCCCAGCTGCTCACGGCAGACGAAGGCCGACGGTATTACCATGGTAATAGACGGAACAGCGGGTATGGTCCCTCAAAGGTCGTTCATTATCCTTGTCACTTGACAGAAACTGCTTGGGCAAAACTGGGTGATAACTATATAATTTCTAAGCCGGCAATTCAAAACGTAAATCCCATCTCTCCCGAGGTTTACAAACTCACGATTGCGTGTTTAATCGGTAAATTTATTCCAACGGAGTACGATTTGAATTATAGAAACGTTTTGCGAAGTGGGAATTGTTATGACTCATATTTTATTATCATTAATTTTATTGATCTCGAAGAGTACGTGTATTGCGCACGTAGTCTTGTGAAAAATTTAATTTTGATATCAATTTCTGTTGCAGTCTGCCACAATAATGCATTAGATTCCCAATGACTGTGAACTATGCGATCTCGATAACACTTACGATAGCCGAGTGCTCTCGTTATTCCGCGATATCGAACAGGTTTCCGCGAGAGTACACTATAACTGTAATCCTATACCACAGTTTCGAGCTTTAAAGGAATGGGCTATCGTATTCTTTCCTTTGGTCACGTTCGGCGCGGTGCGATTCTACTTCGCTCGACTAAGGTGGAAGAATGAGCTTTAGCATTCCATTCCAGATTTATTGCATACGTTGATTTATGAGAACTAGATATTTATCCTACATGTCCTTTTCACACGTAACATTTAATCAATCAAAGCAGGATATTGTAAACTGAATTGCTGATCATTAAACTTAGCTAATTTGATTATGAATTAATCAAGAACTTTCGTGTTGGAATTCTCTAATATTGATTAATCCCTATCTTTGAAATTTTTATCAGAGAAGTGAAATTTTTATCAGAGTTCGAGATAGTTTCTAAAGTATAAAAATACGAGAGAATCTAAAGGATTTAAGATGTATTAAAATGACTACAATGTAAGACGTTTCTGTTATCGATCGCCCTTTATGTAATTTTATATAATCCTTAGCAAATCTATTTTTGATTTATTAAGAAAAATATTTCACAAGTTTATTCTACATTTTTATGCTATTTATCTTTTCATTTGAAAATCAAATAAAGCAAAATCTGTTAAATAATTTAAATCATATCTCAGAGTGCAGTTTGTATTAAAAATGTATGTTTGCATATTGCATGAAAGCAATATATCCAGCCGGAATATTGGGTGTAAAAGGATAACACGTTATAATAAATCGCAATTGTAAATTATAAACCCGATAGTCGATCGGAATTTATCGCTGATATCGAGGGGAATATGTCTTTGAGCAGTTTTGCAGTGTAACGAATCAGATTCTACTCGGTAGATATTGAATCGACAATGGTAAGTGTCATACACAATAATTTGTTACTTTGTAGTCGGTGCCACGTGATAAGCTGATTTCCAATAATACGGACTTCTAGCAGTTTCAGTAGTAGTTTACGAAACGACTTTGCGCTGATCGATTCTCAACTAGCGGAGAATGCTTGAATTTTCTGCCAAACAAAAGCAATGCTGGCTGCGCTGCAACTTCCGCCATGTGCAACTGGCGTGTGGAAATCCTGTTATGTTTCATTTATTAACCTTAATATCTGGCTGAAACACACAGACCGGTACCAGCCGTGCCAGTCGTTGCTGCATAATTTCCAAACTACGTTCTTTTCACCGTCCGTATGCGCCGATTGACTTTTTAATAAACGCTATTTCCCATCGTCGGAAATCAAGTGCGCGTTAATTTGTATTCTCTACAGAGTATTTATTTAATACACGATTTAATACATTTTCGCATTCGGAAATAGCACGCTAAATTAAGAGTTCAAAATATTTTGTATCAACAGCTTTTCGAATGCGGAATCCTAAAAATATCGAAATCATAATAGGAATAATCCAATGCAACCGTTATAACTTTATTTACAGAGTTACATTTTGATTATTGTGTTTCGATTTTTACGATAATTTTCAATTTCAATTGCAATTTTTCTGCTTTCGATTCTACCTATTCAAATGTATTACGGGAATGTGTACAATGTTTAAATCGTTTGTATAGATGTACATAATATTTTTAATATTTATTTTATTCATCCCGCCATTTATTTTGGCATATTTGTTATTTGTCTCTTTTTTTGTAATCTGATCTTTTATTTTCATTTTTCTATTCTCTTTTGACAAATTCAACATGTGTTGATATGGTATGATGGATGTTGATTAGTCGGGTTGAATTTCGGTTTTATAGTTTCCTGGTCAATGTGCTGCTTGGCATTCTACCTGCATCTCCATGCATTTGCACTTTAATTGGCTTCGCACTTGCCACCCTTTCCCCTTTCGCCCCGCGTTTATATCGCTTTGTCCTCTATAAATATGTATAATGCGTATACAAACAGAGGAACATGCATATGCGTTCATGTCTACGTGCATGGCTATGTACGCGTTATATTGAATTCCACAAAAACCATTTCCCGACAATCGTAACGTTTTTACGGTTGATCTAATTTTGACAAAGGTAGTGAATAAATTGAGTAAAAATTGAGTGTGTGCCGGCCGCTGTTTACACTACTATTAACGCTAAACTAAACGGGGATAGTTTAACACTAAATTTTTACAGCTAATTAGAAAGCAATTATTTATAGTTATATATAATTATTTACTTCGGACTGTATCCCGGCGTTTTAAAAATCTACAAGCTAAAAGACTTTTGACTGACAACATAGAATACCATTTGGTTTTAGAACTATGTAATATCGTTGGAGATAAATCATTGGAGAAATTACGAAGCTCGCTAGCACCACTATTAACGTCGGTCTATTTTACAATCTATTTTACGTCGGTCTATTTTACAGCAGTTGAAGTAGTCGTTCTGTTATATGTATACCTGACCCCGGCATCTAACAGACTAATCGAGTGATTAATGTTGTAATCACTTAAGCGCATTATGAGATCGATAGAAGACTAATATTCCTTTCGAAGAGAATCTTTCCCAATTAATTGGAATATCTATAATTTCAGAAATATTCATTCTCGTATATTATATTTTATAGTCATTTTATTTCCGCTTTTTATTTCCTATTTCTTAATATTTATCAAATAAAAAAATTACTCTGTTATAGCATACAGAAGTGAATTTCTTATAACATAATATCTTTTAATATAAAAACATTCCTTTATCCAATGTAATATACGATTATACCTATTTCCATTCCTATTATTTATTTAAAGCCTTTGTACACCGATTATCAAAGGTTATAGCGATCACATTAAGCCGTCGTATCAGCTCTTAGCGTTAACGATTTGCGACTGCTTGTTAATCGGCTGCGGTCAACGGAGTTACCAAGCACAGACCAATTTGCACTACAGTCGAGGTGAAGCAGAGCTTCCTTTAGCACGAACAGTCAACCCCTTATAGCTATCACGAATGGGATAGGCGAGTTATCATAATCGGCTTTGGCTTAATGCCGAACATCCGTAGAAACGCAAAGCCGATTTCAATTCGAGCGTGCCACTTACAATCTAAAGATCCGTGCATTTATTTGCGGATATCTCGTTGTGTCGCCGCATGAATTTAGTGTTCGGTAGAACTATCAAAGATCTAATATTATAAGCTTGTGAGAGCTCCCTGTGAGGATATTTCCCATATTGTGTCGCAGCAATTAACTTAATAAATTGATTAAAATGTAAATGAAAGAAATGTGTGTGTGCGTGCGTGCGTGCGTGTGTGTGTGTGTGTATGTGTGTGTGTGTGTGTGTGTGTGTGTGTGTGTGTGTGTGTGTGTGTGTGTGTGTGTGTGTGTGTGTGTGTGTATATTTCTCTGAAATGTCTTAATATCGATCACAAGTATTTTCTCTAAGACATTTCAGGATGCGAAAGATTTGGCATGCGGCGTATTTGCATGAATCCGATATGCAAAAACGATAGAACTTTGATAGTCTGAGGCTTGGTTAACCCGAGGCTTGTTGTTCGCCACAAGCGCGATTCGTTTAATCCGAAGTTGCACCCCGCGAGAAGTTTTCATTCAACTTTACCATTCACTAGACGACGAGTTTTGTTGACAAATTCGTCCGCCTCGGGTTGTTTCAATTCATTTATGCTGCCTCCCAGCAGCTCAATTCGCATAGTACAAATAAACGTGAAGCTCCATATTTTCGTAATCTAGTTTTTCTTTCGTAAAAAAAAAAAAAGAAAGAAACGATAATAGACAATAGTTGCGCGCGTATCTGGAGCGTCGCGTCTGGCGCACGTTGGTGGCCGAAAATAAAAATACGAAGCCACGTATGAGCGGTGTACTTATGCCGAATCGCAAAAAAAGGGCCGACCAAGCAGAAATTAAATCTGCATCGGTGCAGACGCTGCCATTGTGCCTCTGCGAGGTGGAATGATACTTCTCTCTGCACTTAAAAACTCGTCATTTCCGCATCGCTAATTCGCGCATTTCCAGCAACTTTCGAAACGCGTGCGAGCATCGGACGCGCTCGAGTGGACTTTCATATAAGTACGGCGATAATCCTAAGCTCCGCGTTCGCAATACCGCGTTATAGTTTTCGCCGGACGGGCTTTCAACTGTGATCGCGTGCGCGTTGCGGGCGAAAGGAGCAAAAAAAAATGGGATGCACCGCGACGGCGACGTATCGGCGGAATTCCTGCTGCTTAGCCGTGGTATTAAGCGTTTTTGGGGATTGTTCGCTTTGTCGGTGTGCTTGGCGCCGGTTATAAATACGAATACGCGGCTTTAATGCCGGAACGAAGAGCCGACCGTATAGCTTCGTCTATAAATTCGCTCGTAAATGTTAAACACCGTATATCGGCAGCTCCCTATTACGAGACGGCCCTTCAAGTGAGAGTTAAATGTTTAGAAATGTCGCCCTAGTTTGTCGTCGTTGAAAATGAGCTCAATTGATGATTATAGTTATTGCCGCAAATGTATTTAGTTACGACAATTAAATTGAGATTTACAACAGACTTGTGTTACATTGCTAATATACGTGTAGCACGTAATTGTATTTGTGTATTATATTGTGATTCAAAGTAGAATCCTGCGACTTAAGACATGTCGTAATGATCTAAAATTTTAATTACAAATATAATATTCTAATTATTTAACGGAATTAATAATGACTTGTAAATATTATTTTTATAAGATAATTAGCGTATATCGATGTCATGAAATATGCCAGGAAATTCGACAGACCGCAACCGTTCATAAGCTTGCGTGTTTGCGGATATCGATACATCATCCGAGGCCGGAAGGAGCGGCGATAAATACTTGCGAAAATGGTCGCGACTATGGTGCAGAAATCCGGTCGATAGAATGTGGTCGGTACCCTCGAAAACTTTCCAGTCAACATAGTCCGTAGTGATAGATCTTTTCTCGAGGAATAAAAGCGATTGATTTGTTCAATTAGGCGAAGATTAAACTCGAAGTTTTTGTAACATCTTAAATTTCTATGTGATTTCTATCAAGAACCCTCATTACTTCTAACGAAATCTTTATCACTTTTAATTTTTCTTTTCGAAAAAGATATTCAACACAGAGGAAAGTTAAATTTCAATCCTAAAATCATAGATTTTTTTTTTGATAACGATCACATTATACGCAGAAAACGTAAAAATATCTTGATTTTTTTTCTGGAAGATAAAAACAATTTGTTCAATTAGGCAAAGATAAATTGAATCTTTGTAACATTTTAAATTTCTATATGATTTCTATAAGACACTCTCTTTCTTTCTTATTTCTAATGAATTATTTCTAATGAAGTTATTTCTAATGAAGTCTTTATCACTTTTAATTTTTCTTCTCGGAATATGTGGAAATATATACAACACAGAGGAAATTTCAGGAGAAATAAAATTCCAATTTTAAAATTATGTTATGTATAATTCTTTTGATAATAATTACATTATTACGCCCAATATACACAGAAAACATGAAAATATATTGTATTTTACATAATGATTATCACATGTCACGGACTGGTTAAAAATAAATTTTATATGCAAAAAGAGATAATATTATAACTGAAATTATGTGAAATAAATACAAATATATTGCTGTCAATGATCTTTATATTTTCATTGATATGCATATGAAAAAAGATTTTTATATGCCTTTTATGCCTTTTACAGCTTCTTATAAAAAGACTATGCAAAATTTATCTATTCGCAAAGGCACTGCTAATTTCTTTAAAAATCTAGCGGTCGAGTGGAATGTGAGGAAAGATATCGTTGTGAGAAAAAAAATATCGCGAGCAATAACGTCGGTCGAATTCAGCCGACCTTTTTCAATGTAACAACACGATAATCGGAATAACGAGCGGGTCTCCGTACTGCGAAACGCCATTAAATGCGAAATCTCGGAAAGCTCGGGTCGGCTCAAGTCGACGAAAAGTTCTTCCGCCACTCGGCGGGTCAGCGTTCGGCGTCGTTTCGCCCGGTAAAACCGCCCGGGGATCGCGGTTATAGCGATTGTTTTTAAACCAGAGCCAACCAGACAGAACCGCCCGCGGTGGTTTTACGGTGGGGACCAGGGAAAAGGATAGCATACGTGTGCAAGTTCGTGTGTCGAGCACGCGGGCGGGGAAACGGCCAATGTTGGGTCCGCAGCTTGAAATATCGCGTTCCTAATGCACCGAGGCAAAAACTACGGACTATGCCCTCGGGGGGGTAGAGAATGTACCGGTAGAAGAGCTGCAAACTGGAGGTCATTCGTGCAACAATGCACGCCGTATTTTAACCCTTTGCGCGTATCCGCAAGTATGAACCAAACCGACATTCCGGATGTTGGTTATCAGTGCGGAAGTGAGCTTTGACAATACATCGAATTTCTTCCATCGCAAAGAACTTTGTAAATTTCCATCCTATTTCATGCGATACGTAGACTAGTTTGGAAATTTAGCAAATGTTCTAATTAACACGTTAACCTTAATTAAAATTATCAACACATTTAATTAGAGTGGTAGTGTTAAAATCACATGTAGATAATGATGAAATAACATTCAATTAGATAAAGCAGCGTTGCGTTTACGGGCAGGAATATTTCGATGTTTGACAGAGTTAGAGGGTGTACACGCAAAACCGGGGATAAACTCGACAATCGACAAAAGCTGAATTTACGTTATAGTTATGAATCCATGAAGAGTCCAAACTTTCAGTCATTGATAGATCCATAAAATTGGAACAACGCTAACTAGATACGCGATTGAATTTTATTTGCATGCATTGATTTGTTAAACGTGAACGCCACGTCATGAATACAAATATAGTTTGTTTGAAAAGTATATCCGATCTGTGTCGCGACGCAGTAATTATTTTATTATGAGAGAGTAATTATTTTATTATAAACGTTGCATTAAACTATCACAGCGCGAACATTATTGTTAGCAACTCCGTGGCGTCTCGCACGACGGAATTTCCGCAGCTATTAACGAGCTTATTAAAAAATGTGGAAGGTAAAAGCTCGCTTTTATATCCGAGGCTGTAAGTATATACGATCGTCACGAGCGTCACGGCGCGAAAAGCTACACGCGATTCCGCGGGGACAAGAGATAACGCGGTTGAAAAAACTTTCGTAAAGCGTAAAGTTGTTTGCGCTACTTTCTTCCGAGGCAGCAATTCCCATTACGTCGCATCGCTTTTACCGGCATTTTAACTTACGCTACGCAAATGTTTCCCGTCTTCAGATTCAAGGATGTTATTTGCGTAACGTGAAAGCACGCCTCACGAGGAAGGAGGAAGGAATCTTTGAGGAGAAACGTTAAAGGAGATGGAGTCGCTGTGATCTCGAAACTTTTAATTCGTCGCGACGAACCTCGATTTTCGCGGTAATGCTTCTCTGAAAGGCGGCATTAATTTACCCCCCCTCGCCCTCGCTCCCCCTCCTCCCACATAAACGCAACCGCGCTAAAGTAAAAAGGGATCACCGTGATCGGTGCGCGAAAGTTCTCTCCTCCGCTTCGGAATTCGATTTAAACTGAAATTGCCAGAGATAGATTAGTTGCGTGTCAGGTCCAATTTCTGAGGTTGCATCGGGGAGGGCGAGTCATGAGACCGGGATTAGTTAGCCTTGAATATTTCCAAGGACTTCCGATCGCTTTTGGCAGTCGAAATCAACATCGCACGAAGTAACTCACAGGGGATTCGGAATGCTTCCTACGCTATCGGGAGTACCGAGTCGTACTCTCTGCATTACGTTACTGCCGATCGATAGTCTCGGATTCCGCTCGTTAAGGGAACGTCTCCGTGTCACTGGATGCAGCGACAAGACTGGATGGGTGAAAGGATGCGAAGGATGACAAAAACGAGGGAGTGAGAGAGAGAGAGAGAGAGAGAGAGAGAGAGAGAGTGTGTGTGTGTGTGTGTGTGTGTGTGTGTGTACGTGAGAGAGTAACAAGGTTGAAAGCGGGATGGGCCTTCGGGATCGAAGCCAACTATTACCATTATATGCGGACCGAACCTGCATTATGCCCGTTGCCTACGACGCATACCAGATATCTTTGAAACGAACTGTAAACGCGGCAGCGAGCTTGTTCCGACGCCTCCCGGAGCATTCTTCCCGCCCCGGTGCTGTATTTGCTCGACAAAATCGCGAGGGCGCAGTCAGTCAGAGATGCGAGCGGAATTCAAATTTCCTGTTATAGTGTTATGACGAAGCAAAATCATTCTGCTTCGTCAGCTTTCTTTTCTCCTCTTCGCTTCGAAAGCGTAATCCTTCCTATGCATTCGAAGGGAAGTGAAGGGACAATAATAAAACGGCTTTACTATCACCGCAATTTCGGACGTTGATGATTAGTCTTCGTTTGCGTTTGATGAAGTTCCAGATGGAAACGAAGAGTACATGTATATGGACGATAGTTACGAAGTACGTATCCAGACATGTGTGACTTTGATCGATGTGGGACCGAAGTCGATATTGCATGTCCGCAAGGACCATTCGTGACGACCCAGCGAAGACGTAAATACGTACCCGGAGCTTTAATCAATTCAGTCCTGTTGGGGATGGGACATCGTGACATATTAAATTTCAGTCTTCGCTAACGGACATGATTTTGGCACTGCTCTGACCAACAATTTCTGTATTCATAACGTAAAATTGATCTTACACCATGAAAAAGCTGTCGTTCGCACATAAAGCATAAATAAGTTTTCAAGATAGTGATATTTATAATACATCAAACCTCTCTCTCTTTCTCTTTCCTACACTGACATATCGGAACATTAATACTCGCACAAACGAAATATTGTAGATTTTCTGTACTCCCCTCAATTTATGGATCCTTCGATCGTATCTTCCTGCGAAATGTGAATTTCGTCGGCGCTTTTATCATTTAATTACTTTCCAGACTGCAGAGTTACGGTTTGGGTGTGAACGAAGGCGAGCAATAAGTAGAATGCGATTCGGCTTCCGAACGGAAGGCGATGTCTTCAAAGTTCGCGTCAATTGCCAGCCAATATCGCGATGGATTTCGTTTTTCTTCTCCCGTCGTTTCCTGTTCCTTAACGTCGCGCCCTACCCCTCCCGTCGCGCCCCCCTCGTCGCCCCATTGGCCCATCGCGACGGAACCTTTTCTGTCTCCGAGAGACTCGAAGGAATTCGATTTTAATAATTCACCCAGACCCCAGTCGCCTCTCTGATGCGATTCGTTCGAGTCGATTCGGCCCACCATACCGAATCAATGAGAAAAAATCCGACGGTATTCTCACGGAAGCAGTTTCTCGGTTCCTTTGCTCGGTGCCCTAGCTGCAGGCACGACTTCTTTAATAATAGAAGTTTCCTCAAACGTTTGTTCGCGGCCATCCGGGAAAGATAAGATCTCTCTAATGCAATGATTGCCAATTTAATCCGCCCTTCGGTTTTTTCGTAAAAATGACGCAGTCAGTTGGAGTATCATTCGGTAAATCTTTAAGCGTTTGAAGAAATATCCAATACGGAGATAGAGATATCTTTGCTAGCGTAATACAGCAAACTTAATCCGTCGAATTGAATCGCCGTAAATGCGAAAAGTGTTCGCTACGGAAATGGTCGTTACACACGGTAGTAAACGAACCAATCTCAGGAACGCGCTTTCACCTCTAGAGAAGCTCACTCTCTCTAAATAGATTTCGCCGGGTATTAAAATTAATGGTCGCAATTAATTTCTTTCCATCTTATCCACCGGTTTCTAGAGACGCTTTCACCCAGTTCATGAAGATTAGTACAAAGTTTATCCTGCTCGGTAATATTTCGTGAAACGCCACTTATGCCTTTCAGCCCGAGATCCTCCCGGTAAAGAAAATTCCGTGTTCCGGAAATCGTTCAATTGGAAACGTTCACGCCGTAATGCTTGTTGCATAAGCAACCCCTCATCCTGGCTTACGTGAAGAGCGAAGCATGACGAACGAGAACGTACGATAAAAATTCTTTTGACAATCGAAAGAAATTTCCGAGGAGCGTTGAAAAATAATGTGACAAAGGGCAAATAACTAGAGTACGACAAACGAAGGAGAGAGAAAGACCGTAAGGAAAAAGAGCAAGGTGTGGTTATGGAGGCGTAAAACGAAAATGCAAGGCGCTTTCGGAAAAACGTGTCGACTATGTGGCATCGTAAATAAACACGGAAACAGGGTGGGCCCGAGGCGTTTCGCGCATCCGGCCATGCAGTTTCGGCCTGTCAGCCTGGTGGAAAAGCATTCGAGTGCAGCTGTAACTCCTTAGCTACGTGAAACTTTCCGCGTACCGTCATTCTTATCAGAAGTCGGCTGCATGGCATTGCGTCTTCTTTGCCATTCTTTTGACATAAATTATTAAAAAGTATACGACGACTCGAATGAGTTACGTGTGCAAACGCGGATGTTAGCTTTACGGTTACGATCGAGAATTTTTATGCCGAGTGTATTGCTTTTAAAGCAGCAAATAATTTTTCGGAGGGAAATGAAAAATGTGCAATTCTATTTAGAATAGCATTATATAATCGCTACGATTAAAAAAATTATAATTGAAGTCATATAAGATTTTTTTAATCTTGAGATTATGAATTTTAAATAATAAGTTTGATTTATTTATAATATTAATAATTTTTTAAAAAATAATTTCTTTATGGAAGTATAGCAAAATATTATATTTAAATCCTTTTATGTATGCCGTATATATACACAAATGATGAAATCAAAAGTATCTTTTTATTTCTATAATATTTAATCAAATTTTGTTAATATTTAAAGTATGATTGATATTAAATAAATTGCAAAAATAATGCGTAATAGCTATCATATAATTTACAGTATATATCATTACAGTGAAAAATTCTTTTTTCTGATATTGCGTATAGTTTGAAATATCTCAGAATATTTTTTGCGTGCTAAAGTGATTTACATTTTTCGGCACATTTTTCAAAATAGTGCTCTGTAGCATATTTAAACGAGAAAAACTCGATTTATTTCATATATTCAATTGCGCCATCAGTCTTTTTGATAGCTCATAAAATTGATAAATCGGCTACACTTACAATTTCTTAAGTTCTTGTAAATGTGTTGAAGATTGTTCTATATAAATCTCCAAAATATATTTTTGAAAATCTTTATTTATTTATTTCCTAAATCCTTTTGATGACAATATATGCTAAAATAAAATTTGCATAAATGTAGGTAAAGAAAACGTAGAACTGACACGTAAAATATTATGATAATACAAGCGAAATTTTATTTAGTATGAAATTGTTCCGTCTTTATCTTTTACGATACATTGGAATTCTTAATATCACGCATGAAAATTATACAAACTTATAATCATATTTTATATCCATCATGAATTGAAAGCCGCGGTCATAACTCATGGCGGAAGTTTTTATATGGCGTTTTTCGTCGACTTTGAGGATTTAATATTCTGCTTCGTTAAAAACAAGCGCGATGCATCTACCGGCAACTTTTACGAGAATTTGCGCTCAACTCCCTCTACGAGATGTAATTTTATACAAGGATCTTCCCGCGATCTGCGCGCAGGTGGAAGGAGATTGCGCGGAAGCACGAAGCCTTGTTTACTGACGAGGTGAACGCAGTTAAATCTAACGAGTATCTTGTCAAGCGACATCGCAAACAGCCTTTCGTAAGATTTTCCACGATTAGATCCTGCCGCGATAGCGAGGATCTTCCGTACACGTGCCTTCCGCACTGTATTTCTATCGCATTTAGGACCATCTTATCCGAGTTCACGCTTAACATGAAAAATCCTTGTGCAGAGTTTCCGCATGGCTTGAGATAGATGTAATTTCAACGGGATTCTTCTACTCCCATTTAAATTTTTGCCACGTTCTCTCTTTGTCCGCTCGGGAAAAAGAATGGAAAGCTGAATTCACTAACGGGGATGAACGATAAAGCCGCGGGACATCTCTTCTCTGTCTAAAGAAGAAGTGAAATGAACAGTTTCGTCTGCCTGCCCGTTATTATGAAAGCAGATGAAAGACATTACTGCGGAAATATGCGAATTTTTCGTGATATCTCGCGTTTGCAGAATTTTAACTAAATAATAATGTAATAGCAATGTGCGCGTAATGTGTATTTCCGTTCTATTTACTTTAATATTTAGAGATTCATTTTCAACGTAATAAATATTATATTACAATGTTTACATGTAAAATTTGCAAGCATAATATTATAATTAACCAGAAATTACATTTAATTAGTTTATACGATTAATTACTGTATGAAGTAAAATTTTATTTAATAAAAACTCAATTTATTTGTGCTTTATGTCATTATTATAATGCTGATACTTTTGTTATTATTCCATATTCAAAGAACTGTTTTGAAATGAAAATTTCATGAAGGATAATCATCTGTATAATATTTTAACAGTATTCTAACATACGTCCATTATTTAATATTACGTTCAAAGAAACATTATCGTAAATTGCATCTTTGATCTGATTAAATGCAAATCATGATGTCGCACGTATACGACTGTTCCATTTAATTATAACGTTACGTATTTGGAGAGTAGCGGCTTGCAACATTACTATCGATATTCTCGTCCCCATCGCGGATCGTCTCAGAAATTCCTCAGGTGAGGAAGCGGCAGCCGGGATCTTCAGGGAGGATCTCAACCCCTGAAAATAATATGTGGCAGACGGCGCTTAATAATCCTACTATCACTCCTTATTATCTCAGCCACGGGGCCAGAAACAGAGCCCATTACGTTTTCGCGCAGCAGCCAGGCCAACAAGCTTACACCCTTTCCCCGTCGACCCTCTTTCGACTCCTCCCCAGCGCATTCCATCGCAATATCACGTTTGCTCAGCAGCGTGCGTGGGGGGATGCTACGGGGGCAGCTTATGCATAAACGATGCAAGGGACGATGCCTTCGCAAGAGCGAGCGAGCGAGCGAGCGAGCGTCGATCGCGAAAACGGCCCCTTTCAAGAAGCGGGCGAGATCATTCCACTCGCGATTGCTTCGATAAAAGTTGCCTGAAAGCCATCCCGCGTCTCGCTAACTCCGATCTTTCCTCCGCCACGTTCAATTCATTGCTCCTTTGATCTTTCCCTTTAAATAGCACTACGGCATATAGTAAATTATAGTAGTGCATACTAATTAGCCTCCCAAATAAATCACATACATCCACACAATTGGTTTAGAACATCAACCAAAAAATAATTTTATTTATTGCAGTTTCGTGAATAATATTGATTTATAATATATTATCATATTATGTAAATAATATTATATTTCACAAAAACTCGATATTATTGCATTAAAATCCGAGCTCATCTTACCGTAATAATTCTTTTAGAATTTTATCAAAGAAAATATTATTTAAACATCCAAATAAATAATGTGTTATGTACTTATTCATAATAAATGTTAACTGATAAAAATTCCATCAACCATCATCAGTCCAGTCCCTGTTGCAGAGAGGAATTCGTTCTCGTCGTGCACCTCCGCTCTTAACCGCATCTATGCACGGGATACACTGCACGCTCGCCTCAAAACTGCGTCGAAATTCGAATGGGAGTTAGGTGAGGAGACACTACAGTTAATGTTAACCGTTGATAGAGATGCCCGCGAATTCCTATACGTGAGCGTCGAGGCGCGTCCGGTCCGGGTGTGAATACATACTTCGACTTCGGTTGGGCTCGTACGAAATTCCAGTTTACCAGTCGCGAACTACGGAAACGACCATTCTAGACAAGTTCTTCCGTATCGGTCTTCAACGGTGCGGCGGGGTATATCGCATTGTTACTCGCGCGCATGCATTCACATACATTGCACGAGAATATCGGCACCGGCACTAAGTGCACGTTTACGACAGCGGAGGCTGCTTTAATCGTCGTGCGATTCCGAGGAGAGATCGTTATCGCCATTGTGCATATGCATCTTGATGGATTTGTGCATCTCGTCGCATCGTTCGTACACGACAATCCGTACCGGTAGGGACAATCTGCTGCGAATATACGTCACGGATTAGAATGCGTCAAGATCCGAAAATTAACAGCACTGGTCTAACGAGTTTCGGGATGCTGAGCTGACGCGTACCGGATGTCCGCGAATGAGATTAATCGTTCTGTAATCTTGCAAGACAAATTGGTAACGTCGTTGGATCGTCGAACATCTTCCCATTTAGATATCTCCCATTTACTGTGAGAATTAATAAACAAATTGACTAACGTGGAAGACATTTTTTACTCGTTATAAAATTTTATTAAAAAAATCTATCTTTAATATTATATATATTTCTATAAAATCTTCTATATATATTCTATTATATAATTTCTATATATATTTCTATAAAATACATATTTATAGCTACATCAATCCCAAAAAAGATAACTCCGCAGTAGGATCAAATATTGATGCGTAGAGAAGCTCGACAAAAAAAGGTCTTACACCCTTATGAATTAACCGTCTCGTTTTCGCAGACCGCAAGTGTGTTTCATCGGAGGGTTGTGGCAAAAGTACAGCAGTAGACCCTTTTTTTTCGCGATCCTTACGCTTCCCTAGAACTTTACGGTTTTCTCAGAAGAGGCTAACACTATTCCTAACACGTTTAATTAATTGAATCCGTGGATGGACAAAGGTCCATGGGAAAAAATGATCTTTCATCAACCACATAACGGAGAAAAGATCAATGTACTTTGTTTCTTTTTATCAAACTTGTACCGTCCATTTTGCAATATTCTATTCCACATTATCTTAGAGTTTAACTTCTCATTTACGCTTATTTATTAATGTGTCTTATATTATTTTATTATTTTAATAATTAAATATACGAGAGAATAATTAATAATTAATTTGTATAATTGAATCTTAAATTGAATCATAAATAATTCTATTTTACAATCGATAGATTACATTCTAAATATCAAGTTCTATTCACCTAGGTCAATTGTCTATGAATAATGCACAAATCTTAAGTTACTAGCTAACTAATTAATAACTTGAATGTTTTCACCAAGTGCGTCTAAGAGTCTACAACTTGTCACTTTTACTCAAAGCAACAAGATTGTGATAAGAGAAAGAGTGATCTCGATAGGCTGACTAGAGTAAAAGGATTCATCCCATTCAACAACGGGAGTTAAAGTGGAGTTTAGCGGGGTGGAAGTTTTAATCTTCCCTATAGAGATGATCGCCGAACCGCTTAGATGCACCGAGCTAACTTCTTTCTTCGAGCTTTTTCTGTCTCTATTCTGTTGCTTAAGATAGAGTCATTTTCTAGACCGGCCCGCTTCGGCCTCGCTTCTTCTCATATAATTTGTTTTTTTTTATCCATCTTCTCTCTCATCATTAAAGTCTTGAGATTACGTACTACGTTGTTCTAGTCGTCTATAAAACGAGATTAATAGACTTTCTATGTGGTCTCTTAGATTCCATGTAAGAGACAGAGACAGAGAGAGAGAGAGAGAGAGAGAGAGAGAGAGAGAGAGAGAGAGAGAGAGAGAGAGAGAGAGAGACACATATTTCTCAAAATTATCTTCGGCATATTAATAACAAGTATTTTTGACCATAATACTTAATAATAATAATAATATTTACAATTATGATGAATGAAACAAAGATAAACCATAATAATCGCTGCTAACATAAAAAATATAAAATAGAATATTTTTACAGTTTGATATTAAACAGTCTAAAAGGAGTAGCAATGTATATGCATGTATTTACTTTGCATATTGCAGAGTAGATGCATAAATGATAAACGTACCTGACTTTGTATTTGATAATACGTGTTTGATAATAAAATGCGCACATAAATGAGGAATACACAGTGTCTGTTTTGAATTAAAATAGGTATTCCGGGAAAATGCGCGACGTTCCCTGCTTTTATATATCCGGTAATTTAAGAGGAGCTAAATGTATGGAAATGAACAGTTGGGGATGATACGGCTGATAAATGCGCTGGTTTAATTCGATTCGACACGGTTATTAATCGCGTCAACATCGTCGAATTAGATTAAAGTATAGCGGCAAATTTATCGGGGGCAAAAGTTCACGCGGTTTAAAATAGAAAGCAGATTTGTATAGCTGAAACGAGCATTCTATTTCTGCTTAAAATTTATATGTGTGTAAAATCATTATTGGTGAACTCATTTCTCCAAATAAATTAAAATTTTTTTATTTCGTGATAAATAAAGCTGGATTAAGAATAAACTTAATTAATAATCGAAATTATGCCACTTTTACGCCATTATTTTATATCAGAAAAGTCAATATGGAAAAAGCTTAAACGAATATTTTACAAATTTTGTCTCTTCTAATATACATTTTTATCTACTTTCTATATATATTTTTCATTTTTTATGTATATATTCAAACATTTCTATTAAATATTATTTAAACATTTTTTTTACATATTCTTGTTAATAATGAGTCATTAAATCTTTTTTTAAATATATTTAATTATTAATGAATAAGATTAAAATCGTTCGGTATTAATTATTACCGCGGATAAAAAAGTTAAATATTTAGAAAAAAATACTAAAAATCTATAATTATTTTATTCAATATATATATATATAAATCTTGAGTATGAAAAAAATACTCCTTTAAATTATAGAATTTTATTGATTGACATTGATTATTGCATTGATTATTGCATCATTATTGTATTACATGGAAAAAAAATTAATATCGATTGACAAAATTTATTGCGAAGTTTTTTATTTAAAAAAATCTGTCATCTGGAAAGTTTTTCAAATTTTCTTTATGGATATCAAAGGCCTAGAATCATTCAAGATTTCCGCATTACTTTCTGTATTCCTGATAAAAGGGAAGATTAAGAGCTAAGTGTACTCTTTTGCGAGGGAAATAAAAAGTTGAGGCGAGAGCAGCCACGAATGAATCGCGGAGAGCCAACTCAAACGACCCTACATCTGTGAACTTTTGCCGTGAGAAGGGACGAGAATACGATTTCCACGCTTCCAGTATTTCCCATTTCCACTGATGCATCCGGTGACTTCATTGGATTTCTCTCATCCTTTTATCGTCGAAACATACGTAAGTGCCGATCTCCTGACGGAAACAGAGGCAATTCTGAATGCATTACCTGCGCTCGAAATATATTCCCTCTCCCTTTCCTTTGAGAGAAAATCATTATTCTTTCGAAATAGTAAAGAGAAGTATGTACTTAGCGCAAGTAGCAGAATGAATTTAGATAATTAAGACAGTTGGGTATATGCCTTTTATCTTTTTACTTTCGGTCGCGATTTTTTATAAGAGATTTTATAACGTGATTCAAAAACTTAACATAATGATATATACTTCCGTACGCCAGGGCAATCGGCACTGGGTGAATCGATTTTTCGACGATTGTGTGGATTTGTGTTTAAGGTGATTAGTATGCACCGGCGATCTTAAAGCCGGAATCACTAGACGACCGGCATAAATTAGTCTCGCCAAATCTCGACGTTTCCGGACGCCCGATAATTGGCTTAGTTCGGGACTGCCGGCTAGACAATAGGGAGATTCCCTTCGTTGTGAAACTTCTACGTTCTCGCAACCTCATTCACATTCATTGGTTTCCAATTAATTCCTACAAAGTGGCGAAGTTATTAAGCCGCTAATTGCAAGTCTGCGCCGTCGGCTTGGCTGCGAATGGCATTCGTGTGTGCGCGCGGAAGTGTGTGTGTGTGTATATGTGTGTGTGTGTGTGTGTGTGTGTGTGTGTGTGAGTGTGTGTGTGTGTGTGTTGTGTTACCAAGAAATCTGCATTTTCGTGTGCAGTTGAAAAAGTGGGTATTCGTTATTAATAAAGACGCTCGCTGGTATGGAGGCGCGTTGTCGCAGCTGCGCCGTTAATTATTGGATCATATCTGATGAAAACTTTCCGGCTTGACTCGATTTTGTGCCGCGTGCAACCGTTCGCGAAAGTGGAAGGGTAAAACGCATCTATCGCAGAATGTTGTCTTCCGTCCCAATGAGGAATGGCGTGATATTATATTTACTCATATATAAAAAAATAATTAACCGTTATTCTTTAAAGAAATATTTCTTGCGTTTAGTATAATCTGTATTCATTCGATATCGGCTGGTTATCCCTCTAATGCCTCCTAGACATTGTACCATTCCGCATAGATTATCGAACTTGTTTCTGTCTATGCGCAAACAAGATAGAGAACTTCCGGTTACGTTTCCAGTTCCGTTGGACTTCGTCTCCCGTTTCATCTCATCTCGAAGGATTAATGGGCATTATACCCTGATCCTCCAAGTTGATCGAATATCTCGCGAAGGTTCCCGTATGCCGTAGGATGATGTTTCCATATTGACCAGCTGAAATTGCTCACTGTCTGTTTGGTCAGATGTTATGTGCATAATAGCCATTTTGGCTTTGACCGATCTGCAAAGGTAGAGCCGTATACACAAAGGTCCCGGATATTGATTTGCGAATGCAACTACATCAAATTGAAGAGCGGAACGCGTGAGACTTGAAGGGAGGCGGGAGGGCTTCTTTTGATACCATAAGGCGTACATTATTCTAATGTAATCGTCTGCGTGTCTCCGATACTTCTCGTAGGAAGCGGCAGTCGAGCCGAGGAACAAAAAAGTGGCAACGCCCGATACTCGAGAAGCTTATAAAGCTCGTAGAGACTCCTCGCATAGGCGGTCGGCGGTTCACGATACGAGTCATTTTCCAGCTGAGATTAGTGCACGCTCGGACACGCGCGTGCATGTGTGTGGATGCACGGGGGCAAGAACCCGTTCGCTCCTCAAGGGGGTTTCAAAGCTCCAACAAAACATACAAAAGCCCGGCCCGGGTATTTTTCGTCGCCAGACGCGCCACATGGGGAGCGGATGAGATATAGATGAGGAGAAGAGGGTAGGCGAGGGGAGGCGAGGGGGAGGAAAGGAGGGGAGGGGAGGGGATGGAGAACCTCGTGGCAAAATTCCATTTCGGAGTTTCTGCCAAGAACGGTGCTTCGGTCGGGGAGGTATACCGACGACGACACGTTCCGCCGCAGGACCTCTTGAAACCTAGTCGACGATTCGCGGCGATCGAGGGAAATGGCATTCGAAATCGTCTTATTTCGCGAGGCGCCGTGCCGCTATTCCGCCGTACATCGATCCGATATTGCCGGCAATAGCGGTAAAACCTGCACTCTGCCGAATCCAGCGTGATGCTTTAAATCGACGTAACTCGTGTGTATGTGGCGCGGCAACGTGTCCGAAATAACTTGCGCGTAAACAAATGCAGGACATTGTACGCGGCTTGCTCTAAAATATTTTGAATATATCGCCATACATCGCCGTGGTGTGTAAAAAAAGGTTTTCGTTTAAAGGTTTATTTACAACGGCAGTTTATTCATGGATCTCGGCGAGAGTAACAGAAATCCTGACGGAGATGTTACTTTATCCCGGTTTTATTTGTTGTAAAATTAATTGATCATGCAGAAATATATATACGTTAGTAGAAAGGTCACTCTTTGTGTCTTTCTCTATTTAATATATTGCATAAAAGGGTACGAAGTAAAAATCACAAGATGTATTATAGGAATTACAGCAATGCTCTGCAATCTGAGCAGTTTATTTCGCTCGGGAAAAATTTTTTAATCAACTCATTTTTCCTCTTCTTTTGTACAACGAATACGATAATTAAATATCGACAACTCTTCGCTACGCTATTGTTGCAATTAATATAATGCGATAAATAACATTTAATCAAATCGAACGTTCCCAATTCGCGTATTATCTATCTGGCAAAGTTAAGCGAAGTATAATCAAACGAACGGTGAACGACCTTCGTAAAAATAACACGTGATGGATTAAAATATCCACTATTCGGATGAATATTGCAATTTGGTTGATACTGACAGGAATATTTCTGGCATTGGAATATCGGACTTTTTCCACTCGATGGTACTTCATTCATTACACATAACGAACGTATTGATATATAAAATATGACATTTCGCCGGGTAAATTAATCTTTTTTCTACCAATAATTTAATTTAAAAAAATCCAACAAAAGGCATATAATATCTCACGAATCATTAATATGAGAAATAATGTTCTCAATTATTGATATAATTTATAATAGAAAAAAATCCAACGTATTTTCATATTAATGTTAATTAATTCTAAATTATCATTATTTATGTATTTGTTTCTCGTATGTTTAATCATCCATCTAAAAGATCACAAAACAAAGTGCGAAATTTTATCATGAATATATTGACGAATAATCATTGATATATATATCATTTAAAATTTCCAGATTTTAAAAAACGCGAGGTTTCCTTTCATTGGAGCAACAAGCAAAATGTTGTTTGAGTAAAAAGGATTCCGAAAGTGGACGCTGTTTTCATGATATTGATTTATAGCAAGAGATTTGTTAAAATCTCAGGCAATCTGGTACTAGGATTGTAATTCAATATTAAAAAAAAAAAAAGAAAGATTCGGAAAAGTTTCGGCAATTGAAGAAATCATAGAAATCATAGAAATTACATAGCACACAGTTATATATTCTCTCTGCATTATATATATTTCCACATTTCACATTTAAGATACGTTATTGTAGATCCTGCTTTCATAATTATATACTCTTTGCAGTGAATTCATTTTTAATCAATTATGGCGATTCAATATTCCGTCTATTTATCTATCTTTCCTATGTATGATTGCAATTAGTAAATATATAACATATGATATATAATTACATGAACAGACAGAAAACAGAAAGTATTCTATCAATGTGTATTTTGCAAAAAATAACATATAATGGTTTATATTTAAATTATTTTTAACATGAAAATTTAAACTTGATTTAATTAATTTAATTTCACATCAAATATATTCATAAGTTTTGTATCGAGATCTTTTTACGCGCAGTAGAGAGTAGAAACAACAGCCATTCTCATCGGATATGGGCGCGACACACACAATTTAAGTTTTGCAGTACATCTTACATCTGTAACTGCGTCCACGGAAATCGTATGCCATTTA
This sequence comes from Pogonomyrmex barbatus, assembly GCF_055798465.1. Taxonomy (NCBI): domain Eukaryota; kingdom Metazoa; phylum Arthropoda; class Insecta; order Hymenoptera; family Formicidae; genus Pogonomyrmex; species Pogonomyrmex barbatus. The sequence goes on from NW_028297138.1 coordinate 8,038,175, forward strand.
TTGTGGCTGAAACTAAACTACGGCCACGCAATGTCTCAGACAGATTATTGTACATCCGGGTATCATTAAAGCAACACAGCGGTAGAGGTATAGCGTGTGTATTCACCAGGCCAGATTGGCTCGGATTGCGCATTCGCGCAAGGAAAACTTCTTTGTTTAATTCGGCAATTTTCCAGCTTTTGCATCCTGAATTAAATTCATCGTGTTTGAAAATGTGGAAATAAAATCGGAGGGAATCCGGTTTATACGTATCTAATACGTAGAACAATCGTACTAACGTAGAACAATGAATAATCAAAAGGGAATTACTCTTATTCACGTATATCGCGTTTAGCCGCGTAACAGATGGAGGATTTAAAATACCCAAGAATTCCCAATTCCACGTTGCGTTTATATTCACGGCGCGCGACGCATACGTATCAGGGGGTGCGCACCGTCCACGGGCGATGAGGAATGTTTCGGGGATGTGTTACTTTGATTTACGCCACTCTTAAATCGCGGCTATTTTATGCGATGGCGCCATTACGACCGCGTGGCTTTTATCCCCGTCCTATATACGGGGCAAAATAAAACACCCCCCCTCCCCCCACCGCCTGAAGGAATTTCTCTTTCCGCATCGCTGATTAGAATTCTCGACAGCGCGATTACGGCGTCAGCATGTAAATTAGGCGGGATAAAATATGCGCTTTTATAAAAATTATAATTACGACGATCTTTCCTTTTTGACGCAGTGCGGGAGAACCGTATTGTTCGATATTCGGTTATATTATCTTCGAAGACTACGATTGGTATCGCATATACATGATAGCTAATTTGATATTATACAAATTAATTTCTAAGCATTACCCTATGTTACACGCTTATCACGATACACTGTATTTGCATTTATACGATCTCAGTAAATTAATGCGTTGAATAATAAATTGCGGGATTCGATGGGATTCCCACGCGAAAGAAATTATACATGCAAATATAGTCCGCGCCACCTTGGCCGGACTGCAGACCCCGAGGAAGATTAAAAATCTCTGATGATCGGGGTGGCAAGAGGGGTAGGGGAAGGGACCGATTGAATCGCCTCAATTAAAGGAAACTCCTAATTATCAGTTGGGGGCTTCGGCAATATCGGAAAACGATTTGACTTAGCGACGGGTGCGGCTAACTCCGTGGTACTTTCCGTTCATTCCGCCACGACAAATTTACTTCTTCGTTCAATGGCGAGTGATCTACATTGCGGCAACCGCCTTGCATTTCCTAATTTAACCGTCCTATAATCGAATTATTTCGTCACAGTATTGCCCCCGAGCGCCCTGTTTGCGATTCAATCTCGGCGGACTTTTAAGTGCTCGCGACGGAAAGACATAATGGAAAATATTGATTAGGAAATTAATTAGAGCGAGGCATCTATCTATTAATTACGTCATCGTGCAAAAATTATTCTCTCCGACCACTCCAACAAAAACTTAACGCTCCGCGCCCGTGTTATTTCGCTCGTGAAGTACTTCTACATTTTCATTCTCCGATAATTTCTCATTTTCGCTTTTAGTTTCATATATCAGTTGGGATATTCATTGGACCGAGAGATACACAATTGTGCTTTTTTACACCTATATCTTAATTCATTCAGTTTTTGATTTAAGCGAGTTTTTAACATAAGTATTCCGTTACGTTCATCATTTTACCGATATTAACTATACTATATATATATATATATATATATATATATATATATTTGTCGCGTTTTGCAGTTTCCTTCAATAACTTTTCTCCCTGTGCCTCGGAAAATCTTTCGAGGGCCAACTACCGTCAACGGAGCTTTCAAAGCTTTCACGGAGATACACAATGAGGTCATATGGCGGTCCCACACCAAACTGTCCGCCGCAATTCCTTCTGGCGCATCTTCCTTTTCTTGTCCCTTCGAGTACCAGACGCCTTTCATCACTCTTTTGTACACGATCCGATACCCGAATAGTTTGTTGAATGATCAAGAACTACATTATGGTTGCTTTCGTATTTTCACAAGTGAAGATAGCTGGATGGCAAATGGACAGAAAGGACCGCGGGGGTTGATGAAGAGAAAGGATGGCGCTCTTCCACGTGGAAGGACTCGACGAATCTCTTCGCTTTGAGTGCTACTGCGAGACTTAAAGGCAGCTCTTCGAGGAGTCTTGTGAAGAGCGCTACTTATCCAATGATTCTCTCGAGTGTCGAAATAATCCATGATAGAGAAAGCCGAACAAAATACAATTTCTCGGTAACGCATTCAGTATGAATACTTTCCCGTGAATTCGTGAATTAATCAATATGCGATATTAAATAAACAATTTTTTTTATTAAATTAATAATTGTCCAGTTTGTCACAACTTCATTTATATTGATATCGAATATGCATATATTAATATGCATATAAGTAATTTTCAGTTTTATCACCCATCCCATTGTATTCATAAACCTTTGCCTAAGGTCCATATTAATATTTTTGTGATCCTTATAAAGATTCATAATTTGTTCAAAATGAAGAAAGATACACGAACGATGAGCAAAAGCGACGTTTATGATGTTAATAATGTTAACAACGAGGCAGAGAGACATGTTATAATAAAGTAATGAATTTTTATAATATAAAAGATATAGAATAGAAGATTATAAATATTAATGGGATTTGCAGCGTGTATAATTCTTTGTATCAGTAGCCGGGAAAAGCAGATAATTTGAAGCGTTTTTCTCAGCCGCGCATTTAATTTCGTGCGATTAAAACGGACTAGTTTTTGCGCAATTATGACGCCGTCGGCGCCGCGGTGGTATCTGAATGAACGTTTAAGTAGCGAGGATTTCAGACAATGAGTTTTGTTGAGAATGCGTTAGAAGGAAGAAACTGGAACAGTAAGAGAAAATGCTCGCAATGCGTTTGCAGAACGTGCCAAGACCAATCTACCATTTTTTCGTTCTCTTGTACCACCCCTTCTATGCTTTCAACTATTCACCCTCTGGCGTATGACTATTTTTGAGATAGAATCTGCATAATTATACGTCGCTGCTTAAAAATGCATTTTTTTCATGCAATTAATCACTACTCAACACTCCAATATTAAGTGCAATTTGTTGAATTGTTAATGATCAAGAAATAATTTTCGTAAAGTATTAAGTTGTAATATTATATAATAACAGCGAGTGAATTCTTCAGCATTTTAATATAAACGTCATTGACAAATAATTTGAATTCTCTCAGCGGAAATGCAGCAGAAATGTAAAAACTTATGCTGGTTAATGTTTTCTGACAATTTTCATTTTATATCGAAAAAATCTTAAAAATATTAAATTTATTTGAAACTTTAAAACATTAATAAGTGAACAGTCTACGGAGATTATTAGCAAGGCAAAAATCTATTTCAATTGATATAACTAATAAGAAAACGTTATGTTCTACAATGGCGCAAAATTTATTACAGTTTTATGGCTCCGTAATGTTCAAAGCAATATCCGTAACGTTATCATAAACCCGTAATATCGATAAAAATCGAAAATCTTTGATTTGCGTGGATTTCGAGAAGTTTAATCCGCGACATTCTCGAATAAATTTTTCGCTCCAATTATTCGAAAGAAACTGTGAGACAGTAAGAAAATTAATTCAATAATTTACTTGGCCTTCTGTTTTTGTTTTTTTTTTAATTCGGTTGATAACACGATGATACTATTTGGTACATCTATGTTAAATACATGTGTTACCGGAGAGATCGTATATATGCAGAAACTGTGTTGTAACTCTGTTTAAAATATAATGACAAACAATTTTATTTTGTTACTCGGCAATATTTTTTTTTCCTATTGTAATGTTGGTACTCGCGTTTTGTGATCCAATGTTTGATAGAGGCGTGATCGACGTCTGTGTTCGATGTGAAATAACCGCCCAATGGAATTTTCGCCGCGATGTTTTGCAGTGAGTTCCGCGTAACAGTTATTCCAATAAAAAGGGAAAAGGAATTGCGCGATATCGTTTCCGATGGTGCCCTTTGTGAAAATCGCTCGCGCGCGCGTTCCATTTGTATTCCATTTTCACCGCAAATTTCGCGCGCACAAAAATTCCGTTAATGCTGCGCAGACACAAAAATCTATCAGTTGTACACGCGGAGTTGGTACATGCAAGAAATTGTTAACCCGGAAGAGGAAAAAAAACTAACAGAGAGAGAGAGAGAGAGAGAGAGAGAGAGAGAGAGAGAGAGAGAGAGAGAGAGAGAGAGAGAGAGAGAGAGAGAGAGCTCGGAAGTGTGTATTTAGGTTCGCGATTGCGGAAAGGTTGAATCTCCACGGCAGGTTGCAGCACACTATCCATAAATATCGATTTCCGATGAATTCCATCACATCGCGCTTCTCGCAGTTGTCATGCGGCATTTCTTAAGACCTTTAAGTCCACAAAGCTTGTTATGTCGATCTACGACCGACGTCGGAGTGGCAAGAAGTAGAAAATGTCGGACGCGGACGTGGAATCTGCTTGGAGGCAGAGAGTCGAGGGCCGGTAGGACGGAAAATTATGATCCACTCAGGGCAAATCCCTACCCTATTTCTGACGGACAAAATCCTTGAAGTTTCTGGCAACGTTTATCATGAAACTCGGAAAAAAAGGGAAATACACGAGGGAAGCGTGGTGTTGAGCGCATGCGCTATACCGGAAAAAGTTTAGTGGCTGCTTACACGCCCGTGTAAAATTCGATGAAAGTAATTTAGAGTGGTGAAGTTACAAGTAAACTTTTAAAGACGGATTTTCGAAATGTTCAATTAACGCAATTTTGACAAGCTGTAAGTGTCTCCCGCGACGATCATTAGATAGAGACCGTTTATATTTCCATCACCGATGTTATGACGATTTTCTCTGGCCAATACGCGATTTGCAAGAATTCATTAAACGGAAATGCGTGACAGCATTGTATTAAGTTAATAAATGCATTGTCGTATATATGCAATTGATTCAAAAATATTATAAACTTGCGAATTATGCAGTATCGATAATCTCTAACAACCAATTTCTGGGACACAATGGCAGGTGGGAATACAATGAAGTAAATGATATCAAGGGATATTTACGACAAACAATTTCTATTCATTTCATCAAGTACAAAGGTTTGCAACTGATCTAAAGTCTTGTAATTAATTGCACAATAACTATTCGCGAATGAAATATAATCTATAATAGGATGTAGTATTTATTAACATATTTATAATTATTCCGATAGATTAAAAAGAAATTCAATACACATATAAATTTAACTGGATTAATTAAAATATCAAAATTAGATAATTTTTTATATTTGTTCAGGCAAATAAGATTGAAACTCATCCTTTCAGCTACAACGGCGAAATGAAGCACGCAGTACCATCACGTGGAACTTTCTCATAGAACTTGAGAATCGAGAGAAGAAGCTTGTTCATGACACTGACATCAATAACTGTCGAGCAAATAGACGTGAGTGCTTATCCGTGAAAGGAAAATTGCTGTTCTTCGAAGGCGGACAGCCTACTTCTCGCATCGCGCGGGACTCATACTTTTCAATTTATCTCACACTTCAACATGGACTCAAATATTGTACAATCTTTTGTGTTGAAATAGATAACATAAAATATATGTTGACGCAGTCAACCTCTAAAATAAAATGCGCCACATTGAGAACTGTTATACTTTATTTTCAGTATATTAAATGAATTTTCAGAAACTAATGATACATCGTAAAAATATGATCTTCTTAGCATCTCGATTTTTTTTCGTTCATCTTGATTTCGCAATTTCAATACTTTTTTTCCTAGGGAACCATCTTTTTCGCGGTAGAGATTAAAGTTCACGATCTCACGATTCCATCCCGCGAGGATGTGCGACGGGGTATAGATTCGACAAAAATCGTTTACCGCAGATCGCATAGCCGGTTAGCAGCGCGAATAAACACGAGCCGCGAGTATATTTGCGAGACCGTAAAAAGCGTAAGCAATTTTCCCTCGCCACTGTGGAGCGAATTACTAACTTTTCGAATATCGCGAGCTGAGAGAGGGTCTGGGAGTTACCTAGTGGAAAGAAGTAATCTCGCCCGCGTTGCAGCATCTCTCGTTTTCTTATTGGACCATCGTTTAATGTGGGACGGGACGGTACTCGTTTTCGCGAGGTCAGATTAAAAACTAAACTTGTATCAGGCTCGTGCAGTTGAATCCTGTTGAACCGTGATTGATACACACTTTTTTGTTTTTCATTTAGTATCAACAAACTTGATTAGTTATATATTAATTACATAATACGCTATAAAAATTTATTTTATATATATTTAATATATTATTGTATTAAAAATCTAAAAATAAAATTTATAAAGTTTAATAGAGTGAAATTTTTAACTGCTTATTTATAGTCCCAGCTTTAAATAAGAAATTTTCGATTATTATTAGAAAAATTAACACAAAGTAGCACAATCAATTTTTAAATTAACAAAAACATTATTTATAGGTGAAAATTGTGTTTTTCAAACTATGTGTAGAGAAGTCTTATCTTAACCAATCAATCAATCAATTCACAAAGAATTGGAATTGTAGTAAGTGATGTTTTTAACAAAGTTTTTAACAAAGTTAATATTGTTTTATATACAAATTTTCTATTCCATTCTTCATAATTCGATCTCTACCCATCTTCTTTATATATGTGTAAGAAAATTTAAATAAAAGTTTTATAAATAATATATTTATTTAAAAAATATCATTTTAATTATTGCAATTTTATTACCTGTAATATATTTTATATTTTCGTTTTCCATTTTATATCGTTTATCTAAATAATGAATTCATAAATTAATTATTTTAATATCAGAGTTTTTCAGACAATATTATTAACATTATAATATATTAAAAATACATCTCTCTTAATGTTCACAATTATATTTCTTAAAGATTTTAAAACATGTATAAAAAATATTTTATATAGACAACTTTTAGCAAAAAGTATAAGAAATAGTAATATCTCTTTACTATTTAAGATTCTTTATACAAATTTCTTTATACAAAAATTATTTTTATCATTTCTTTTCAAACTTGCTCTGCCTGAAATATTGTTTTACAATGAGTTTTATTGAACTTTGTATTTCTGTGCATACGCTTCACTATATGCACAATAAATCGACAGATAGTATTAAATGTTTTAGAATTACGTCAGTATTTATTAGTTTTAATCAAGTTATCTCAAAACAATGGATTTATGAAACATTAAATATATCTGCGATATCGTTTTATGTTCGTAACTTAATATACATATATATTCTATATATTTAATATTTAATATTTAATATGATTTTCAAAAAGATTCATTATTTCATTAAAATAAAATATTTGCCACTTAGTGACACACGATGTGCAGCAGCGGAATTGCGGTACGTTAAAATCATGTTGCCCCGTAAAATACAAATTCAAATTATAGTATAGTGTCTAAAATAATTAATATTTCAAAAAATAATAATTGCGCACACATTATAATTATAAATAATTAATTTCGGACAAGAACAAAAAATAACAAATAAAATGATAACATTAGATTATTGATCTTGTAATGACTTTGTTGTGAATGCAGACTTCCTTCTTCACTCAAATTCCTTTGTTGTATTCATGTAACTCACTCGCGAAAATACAATTTTGTAATTAATTATGATTGCACGATATTTTACACGTCAGTTTCGAAATCATACATAATATGCGCGCATACTGCGTTGATAACAGAAGAAAAAAATACAAAGCTATCCGTCTGCGTCATTTCGATATGTAATATCGCTTCATACGTTGCAATTAAGGAAAGCGAGTCAATGTTTAATCGTCAATTAACACGCGACTGATTGTCCGGAAAATTGTTCGAAAATAATCATTGCCTCAAAATGCATAACGATCTGTTAACGGTGGAAATTAATAATTATTGATAATGACTAATAATAAGGCAACATGTTTTATTCCAATATTTGTCACGTTAAATAATGTTAATGAGATATGAAGTAGATCAGGTTATCGCCTCTCGGCTTGAGACTCGGGAAGCGAATGATAGTGATCTTGTGTAACAATAATGTGCTCGGCATTACAATAACAAATGCCGAGAGTCTGTTGAATTAATTCGTTACCGCTACAAAATATGTGTAACGCGCAATATAGATTAAACAAATATATCGAATATCCTATTCTTTGTATCTCAAATTAATTGTTAACAAAGCGGGATATCACTTTCCGTTCATTTCATTCTATTCGACGATTCAGATGCTACTTGACTTGATACAAAAATGATACGTGTGTATTATATTTAGATCCGCAAAGTGAAATTCAAATCGCGATACGAAATACGCTTGAATCTAAACAGTAAAAAGATACTACTGGCCATAAATGTCACGGAAAAACCATATGTACGCACATTGCACATTGTAAAAAGCGAATGTCGAGCTTTGTGTGCCGGTCTGGTTGGCGCATAAAAGTATTTAACATGTTAAAATAAATCGCAGAAATGTATTTACTGTGCAGCCTGATAATCTATTCATGTGTAATGATAACGTTTGCTGCGAACATGTTTCGAGAGAAAATAACGTTTCAAAGATATGCGAAGTGACTCGCGCTACTTGCCGACGAGTATTATTGCAAAAAAGATAGCGTGATGCTTTTGTGTCAGGCAACATTACATGCCAGGTCGTAAAATATAAAAACACGCTGCACAGCGATCAATTTGCGCTTTCTTTATATAAAATATTTAAATTACTTATTATTTTGTTATAAGACGAATATATCAAATATTTAATCCTTATTTATTTTGATAATAAATTAATTCTGATATATGAAGTATCATCGTGCATTGATATTTAAAGAATAGAATTTATTTTTGTTTCAAAAAAGCATTTATATAAATTAAATTATTGATATTATTTTTCATCAAATTTTTACGTTTCATATATGAATATTTTTCATTGGTTATATATATATCTTGGTTATATATATCTGTAGTGTAAACTTATTTTAATTTTTAAGCTCTTTAACGGAAATCAATATATGTAGCATGAAAAAAAGAATATCATAGTGATGATAAACAATTAATACTGTTATATTTTATATCTATACTGATGACAGTCCTCTTATTGCAAATGCGGTTTTTTCCCGGATTGATTGACGCAACACTGGAATAAACGAACGAATGTTTCTGCATCCCGCGTGAAACTCAAAAAATGCGGTTTTTACAACAAGATTTAAACAGTTTCGTTGATTGCAATAAAACAATCGCATTTCTTTTATCTCAATTTTTTTATTGAGAATTCCTCGTTCCGAAAGCTTGGACTGTAACTATGCGCATTAAATCCCACTCCATAAACTGAAAATTCGATGTTCTAAATGCACTTTTAATTAACTGAAAATATCGGATCGATCCGCGACAATTCGTTAATGGACAGTCAGTAGACAGACACGTTTTCCTCTAAAATTGATTAAATACTGCGAGCGACGAATTTCTCTTTAACTACGGTAAGTTTGAAAGCACATTATATCTCTACATAGTTTCGCACCGTATAACCCCCGTGTTAATTTAACGCAGTAGTTTAGTAATTACATGCATTCGTGAAATTTCATTTCCGCGGTCGGATTTAAGTAATTAATATGAGCAAAGGTAATTAAGAAAATAACATTAAAAGTAACCGAAGCACACTTACTTCCGGCGTATTTATATCATTAAGTGATACAAAACAGGATTAAATTAAGTCAACATCACGTAATTCCACGACAAAATGAAGAAATAGTTTAGACAATCGTTCAGTGACGAGGAAATTGCATTAACGTGGTGATTTCGTAAGAGAATAGCAGCTAATAAATTATTCTCCGATTAAATTATTACTCCCTATTTGTTCCATTGTATTTCCAAGTTATCTGCGCAGTTACGATCTAACCCCAATATAACGGTATTACAGGTACCTTGTACGTACGCTTCGAGAGATAAGTCGTTTTTACGACCATAATTCACAGCACACGCAATATCTCAGAAACCGGCCGATATCGAAAAGTGCTCAGATAAAAGCGGATCACTCCTAGTCGCTCCAAGTTGCGCGCCAACAGCGCGCAACGTATCGCATCCCTCGCATCCCAGATCACGCCCTCGTCTAAGATAGATTTTGCATTTTATGGCGGATAGATACTGCGGGATTGCTTTATCGCCTGGCGAGGTGGCACGCCACGCGTTTTGCCTTATCATCCGCGTGTTTCTACCGAAGTCAAAATTGAAATATAATCCACAGTATTCTGTGCCCTATTCTCCACCCCCTATTTGTCCTTATCTCATCTTACTGTCCCAAAGTTCCATCATTCCGTCACCTTTCCTATTTCCGTTAGCCGCAGCTGTTAGTTAATTTTCTACTAAATAGACTAGCTTCCTCTCTTTCTCGCTCTCTCTCCCGTTTTCGTTTTTCCTTCGGCTCCGTACGCGCTCGAATCAGAACGATACGCGATGTAAACTAATTAACATAGTTTTAATTGTATTGCTTAGTTACAATCGCACACGTAGAAGCATCATAATGCGAATAAATAATGGCCGGGATTGTAATTATATTCAACTCTCGACTCGTTTACATTCATCATCGTCGCCCACTGTTTAGCTACTTATCTCGACATTTTCGGTGTCGAGAATTCTTAGAATCGTAAGGAATGATAAGACTGCTCATTAAATGTGCTTATTAAGTGTATTCGTAGACTGCGCGAAATTATCTTAGAAATCGCGTTTTCTCTCTGCTTTTCAAACGGAATACATGGAGCATCAGGCGTGGCATCATCGCGAGCCACATGCATTTCATAATGATCTAATTAACCGTAATGCATTTGAGGCTTACTTGATGAATCGTCTACGTTCTTGGAACTTGCACCGCGACATTATTTATCTGCGAGAACAGATTCGCTTTCCGCGCGACGCCGGTCGGACGGAACGAAATCGAAGCACGAAGCGTTCTTGTTCGAGAGCAAACAGAGGCGTCGCGAGAGTTAGCTCCGGATATTTTGAACAATATTACGGCAATACTGGCAGATTATAGCAGCCGCTACCGCCGCCGCCACCGCCGCCGCCGCCGCTGCCGCCGCCGACGCCGACGCCGCCGACGCCGCCGCCGACGCCATGGAAACTTGGCGGAGGGTTGTAACTCACGTCGGGGTTGCTTTAGTGCGACAAGAATCGGTAGTGACGGTAGAGGGAGGCGACGAGCCCGGGGGGATGGTACAAAAGGGTTTGCGCGGAGAGCACTCGTGACGAGTGCGAGAGCAACCAGCCGGCTGCACCGCCCATGGCAATTCCGGCAGGCCCGCTGGCTAATTGTTCTTGCTGCAAGTTACGAGCCGGTTCTCTCTATACCGGAGCGATGACGAGCGGCTGCGAATTGCCGCTCTCTCGAATTTCGGCAATTCGCGCACGACACGCTCTTCCGGCTCGCGTTGCCGTGAGCAATGACCACGGTCGATTTCCGGACGATGATTCGACGTTACGTTAAAACATCATCGAGTGTACGTAGCGACAGTACCGACGATGCTCGAAGACTAATTACTCAAGTATATTTGCGGTATTGATATTTCTTTATTGCTAATTATAATACAAAAGTCAATTTTGTCCGTTGCTCGTTGTAAAAAATTAACATTTTTGCAAAATTAGCATTTTTGATAATGTTACATAAAACGTATCATATATATATATATATATATATATATATATGTATACATGATAAAAATAATGGGAACAAATGCAATTAAAAATGTTATAAAATAAAAGTTAAATATGTTATATGTTATAAAATTATAAGTTTATGATAATTATTAATAATATAGCAATTTTTTTATGTCAGAGATATTTTATCGATAGTATCGCGATATATATTAAGTGACATCTCATTAAATCGAAGATATCGTATAAGAAAATAAAAAGAAAAAGAGAGAAAGAGCACCATCGTGAAAATGCTGAATTCAATAATATTGTATACGAGTCTGCTATTATCAGCATCGAATTTCAACGGGACTCGTATCCGGCGGCATGAGAGGAAAGAAGATCGATTTTCCCACCGCCGCTTACTCGTGAATTTGCGAACAAAGGTCCGTATAAAACATTCCGGTGCAACGAGATCGATGATTGTGTGCGCTGCGCGGAATGGATTAACAGGAATCGATTGTCAGATACGAGTCGGATGAAGGGACGGTATGCGAGATCTGACGACGGTTGAATTAGACTGGTATTGCTAAATACCATCAGCCTGAGGTTAATTGTTCTTGCCAAACTGCTATGTTACGAGCTTCGTTGGGCGATGACGAGTGACTCGAATGGAGAAATTTGAATTTCGATGGTACGTTCATCGTCCGTCGAGCAAACTCGATTCTACGTGCATGGTTTAATAAATCCGACGATTTAATTTAGCGATTTTTCTCAGGAAGAAAGTGGTAAACGCACATAAATATTCTCAAATTAAAGTCAATCATGAATAATTTGCAAGAATAATCTCAGCGAGAGATCTGAAAGAAATAATAAACTATTGGAACGATATAATCTATTAATCCATTGAAAGAGTATCATGTGGCAAATTGTTGCATTGTATTGTACCTGAATATATTTGCAAGTGAAGCGTGTCATTACCAAATGGTGTATCTCTATTATTATATTACAGAAAATATTCTGATATTATTACATCCCTCAGTAAATAAATTGATACTTTATATTCGAGATTTCTAATGACTTTTATATTATCATAAAATAATAGAAAAGATAACAATAATAATTTATTATTACTTAAAAAATAGATTGATTAAAATATAAATTAAAAAATAAAATCTACTGAAATCGATATTGTCCATTGCAAGGAAGGTTTAGTATGCTTTTCAAGAGAAACAATTTTCTATTCAAAGAGAGCAAGTGCAATTCAAATATAGTACAATTAATATCTGTGGTTAAGGTTTATCGTAGTTCGATAATCTTTGGCGCAAATTTCGAAGAGCAACGCCGAGTGAATTTCTCGCGGAAGTTACGTCGGAGACCAAACGAAGCGTTAAACTACATACAAAAACCTGAATGTACAATCGACACATGCGCATTCGCAGTCGCGTGATGTATACAGACAATCGTCCTACGTATCCTCTATATCTCACATTGTACCTATGTGTGCACGAGCGTCACATGTACACATGCAGATGAACTGACACATGCGCGCACGTTTCCTACTATCTCAGCGCGTGCGTTTACATACGCACATGCACAAGTATCGAAGGAAATGTAGTTTCGCATAGGGGGGTTTTCACCCCCTGGGGAAGATACCGAACGCAGGAAGGAAAATGCGGTGAGGAGACGGAGAGAGTGGTCGGGAGAAGAGAGTACCAAAGAGACAGAGAGAGAGAGAGAGAGAGAGAGGGGGGGGAAGGCGAGGGGGGAGTATGGCGAAGCGTCGGGCGCGGAGACAAATTGTCGAACAGTGCTTGCGGTCGGACATACACATGTTCGCCAAAGTTGGGTTACATTTAGAAAACAGGATTACAGTTTGCCCGACGGTCCCCGGTCCGCCAACCGGGTAGGAAATAGCGCGGGGAAAGGAAGATAGAAGGAGAAGGACTCGAAGACTATGAAACTGCAATGCACCTGCACACCGCGCGCGCAGGTGGCTTTTCAAGTTCGCTCACTCGTGGTGGTCCCGACGTGTTGTAACAATGTGCCGTCACGATTGCGAAATCGACGGAACCCGGGACCCCTCTTCTCATTACGCAGTACCTTTTTACAGCTGCTCCCCTGATGAACGATTCAGTAGTGCCGCATCGATCGACGTTGCTCGCAATGATTTCGCAGATGTTAAGTACTACGCTCTGCGAGATAGGAAATTCGCGGTAAATCGATACTCGAAATAGTACTTGTTAAATATAGCCGCAAATGAAATATTATAATCGGACACTATTAGATCAACATTAGACAATTATAGTATTATATTCTAGATATTACAAATAATATTAGGTTATAGTTTATAGATTGTAGAATATGGATTAGAGATTATAGATTATGGATTATAGATTATAGATACAATAAGATAAAACTTTATGGTATTCCTTTCTATAATTTAATTATTCACTTTAACAATGAGAGAGAAGCTGAAATAGTACTTTTAATAGCAGTGCTGTTTGCCGGAGGAAACAAATTTTCAAGCAAGATCAGGTTAATAAATAAAAGAGCTCGGATACACAATCTTAGCGAGGAATATCAACTGAGCATCCATCCACCGAGAGAACAAAGTTGTTCGGGCGAAGTTTACAATTCATTTTGGAAGAGCACTTTCTGAGTTTAGAGGCAAGTTTTATTGTTGTAAACACACAAATTGGTGGACAGCAGTTGCTTATGAAAGCAAGCGGTTAGCATCAATATTGAGTTGTCATCCGCGTAGAGACGTGCATGCAGGGGAGGGTGCAGAGAGAGAGAGAGCATCGTTTCATGCATTCGCCGAGACGTGTTCTTCCTCTTCGAAAAAGTAAACAGAGCCACCCCTGTTTACTCGTCCAAGCAAACGTTTTCGCCTTCGTGCACTCGACACACCCGTTGCCGCCCGCTTCGTGCCTCCTCAAACGTACGGCGCGAGATTGTCATGTTCTCCCTCAGCACGCTACATTTTGACTTATAAATCAATACGGATACGTATTTACAGCTCGTACAGTGCCATATTTTCGCAGCAATGTTATTTGAGATCGACTTGGATATACATACAAAAAAATCCCTATATTTTTTAAAATAATCGGATTTCTTATAATCCGGTTATTTTTTTTTTTTAAATATTGGAATATTTAAAATAGCAGATAGTATCAATTTTTATCATTTATCACGAAAGAAGTAGCTGGTAGCTAACGCATACAATCATAAAAAATATGTTTTCAAAGCAACACTTTTTCAATGAAATAATTTATCACTGTCACCTGAATAATTGCTTTTAATTATACATTTTGTATACGATTGACTCGTCGTAAAAATTATTGCATTGTTATTGTTCTGTTGAAACAAAATAAGTTTGATATAAAATAAAGTAATTAATTCGCATCGCGTAGCTATCAGATCTTATTAATAACGCGATACAATAAAAATGAGAGAATCAAAGTTTGGCTCGTGAACAAAGTTGTTATTCGGGACAACAAGTAGTAATGATCGAGTTTGAACCGAGCTCATAAGGCGCGTGATAAGATTAAACAGAACGGAACGAGTAAAGGGAAAAAAAAATAACAAAGGATTGCCATATGCTTTCTCGAGAATCCGTGATCTTCGAAAACTGATCGCGATATTCGACTTGCGTGCGTCCAACTTGAATCTCGCCGCAGCTTTACGAGTGTAAGTTTTACACCTTTGACTTTATTCGCCAACTTGGAACATGCGCGTGTAAAAGAAGTTCTATAGCTTTCTGTCCTTTATCAAGAAATATAGCTAACTCAAAGAAGCAGAACGATTCATCTTTGGCAACTGTATCATATATTAAATCAGATCCACATTTTATGTTTCATCGCGGTAAATCACTTTCCTCGTTTTCATGAGGCGGCGCTATGGGATAATTTATTGATTCACGATATTGGCTTAGACGACATCAATCACCTATTGTTATAAAGACCAGTTCGTCATAAATGACGAACGTAACATAATAACGGTGCCTGAAAGGAATATAATTATTATAATGCTACAATGGAAGTATGATCCTTTTGAAGTTCGAATAATGAGACAAGGTGCGCGTAACCGGTTTCTAGCATGTTGCGTGTATTCATAGCTTGTGTGCGAGTAATATGTGAATTAAGTACGCATGTCTGACTCACAATGCAGTCTTTGTGCTGTCTATGCGCGCTGTAATACGCAAAATATCGCGCCATCGATCCGTTTTTCCGTAGGACGCCACCAAAATTCAAACAATATAAAGCGCATCGATTTACGCTTTATTTCTCATTTTCCGTAATAAACTCAAAAAATAAAGGAGAGTAAATGTTATACCGATTGATGTGCTAAAACTCTTCTTATATTCTTTTTATTCTTTATATTATATATTAATATTATGATGTAAATGTGTCTATAACGTTCGAATTAAAAAATTTATCACGCGCGAGAAGAAATGCGGGAAAAAATGCGGGAACAAATTGGATGAAGCTTTATTCCTTTCATCAAGCGTTTACTATTGGTAACTCATATAAACCGGCGCGGCGTATAGAGTCGCATGACAAATGACTTTTGGCCCCATTTATGTCGACTTAACGCGACGCGAGAGACTATCCATCTCCGATTTTTGCTTACAGTAGTTAGTCTTCTCGGTATCGTGCAATATTCAGCCGGAGGCATCAACCGGGTTTCAACCTTTTCACGTCACGAAAGTTGGAAATTTCCGCGCCGAGAAACAGCAAGCGCCCGATATTCGGGTGTTAATTAATCGACAACGTTTTAAGACGGGCGTACTTGAGATACCGATTCGAGAATCACTCCTCTCTCACGCTGTTCATATACATCACCGCCCTCCAACGCCGTTCTCTTTTGTATGCAATTCCTTCTTCTTCTCCTTCTCCTTCTCTTCTTCCTTCGCTTCATAGCGAGTTATTACAACAACCCTCCATCTCTCCCAACCCTTGTTACCCGCCGTTAATTAGAGTACAGTCTGCTACCGACGACAACCAACTGCAAAGGAGAGTCTTCAAGGGCGAGAGTCTCCTATGCCGCAGTATTCCACCACTTCGTTTCCCCCCTTCGCCTAAACTCACCCCAGCAGCGTTCTCTCTCCCGCCCGATCCACTATCACCGGAGCACGATGTTTGCGGCTTGAATTATTCCGGCGGATCTACACGCGACCCTGGATCACGCTTTAAAGGATCTGCTTGTCTAGCCCAGTCGTTACCGCGACGACATCGCTTACGACGGAGCCAGGATCTAACTGGAGGGACCTTACTAAATGGACGGAGGACGCGTAACGATCTAGAAGATTGATGCGCCACAATGGCGCGCGATAGTATGTTCTCAGTTTCCCAGAGTATATATATTGTGCGTTGCTCGACTTCGGACTTTGGAATACGGCGACATTCCGCTTGGCGAATGTACGTATATCACATTTGCATCGTCATGCTTATGCCGCCGACTATATTTCTGCAAGTCGCTTTTGCCGTACTTGTGTTTGTTAAACAGAAACTCGACATGATATAACGGATTACTTCTGGGTGGAAGTTTAGTTATCCGAGTAATATATCTAAGAATTAATTATTACGTTGCGAAATTAGGATATTAAAGCAAGTACACTCACGAAGTAGAGCACGACCCCAATTTTCAAAATGTAATTTTTAATCTTGAGAAATATATCACTTGACCTATGTTTCTTATTACAAATGTTGGCGAGTAAATCTTGTAAAAGCAAGGAAGGTGCAACTTCGAGACCTGTTCATTAAGACAAACAAGGTAAGATATGTCGGAGTTGTAGAACGGTAGTGCTTAATTTCTCACGATGAAGTTCTAGTGATTAAGACTGCGATCAGACTTCGTGGAAGTTGCAAACTCAAGGACGCTCACTTTCTCATATCAGCTTATACCGCGGCCTGTAACGGTAACCTTAGACATAAATGGAGAAAATTGAGTTACTTCAGGCACGTTTCAGATTGATTTCTAGGTAGAGGGGCCCTATATCTTTCTACGGAGCGAAGCGTGATTGGTTTTCAATCCGTTCTACGTGGATCGAATGATCATTCGGTAAAACTCTCTACTTCGGTTAAACCCGCTTGCAATATCGTTTTTCTGTGTATGCGATAATTTGATCCTGCTGTAGATACATTGTTACCGATTCTAGATCTTCCGCGTTTTCTCTTGGGAATACGTAGGATAAAATACTATCGACAACTATACTTTCCTACAACCAAGTACGATTAGTCGACTATTTTTAAGTTACACTTTATAATTTAATATTATGATATTCGTAATGATATTTCCAATGTAAAATTCTTCAAATACAAAATATAAATATTTTTATAAATTATATATAAATTATTTATATAAATGTAAATAAATACTAGATTTTGCATCGAGTTTTAATCGTTTAGGAAAATATAATACGCAATGCCATATTTTGACGACACTCTCGTATTATATCGCATTATATGAGTTTATGGACCGCACAATCCACTTATCAACGTATCGTGTATATAATACAATTTCATTATTATACGCAAAAGTTATGAGATCATAAAGTGAGATAGTTATGGATGGTAATAACTATCGATTTGAACTTTCGATGGTGATAATTAACAATAAAATATATTAAAACCGTCCAGTCTAATCAATTATGGGACGGACTATTCCTGTAATTCGATTATTGCGACGTCCATCAGGCGGAGTGACGGCATTAACGGATAAATGTCGCGGGTTATAAAAATTTAATGTCCGTCGAGATCTGAATACTCGTGAGATTGCTTTTCTCTTAAGCGAGTATTTTATGCATTTATCATCATTCCCGGTTTGACGCTCCTCGTTACGCAGGCAATAGATTAAATTCTGAACTCATTTTTCCAGAGGAATATCATTAAAATAATTTATGATTGCATTAATGGAACATTTTCTCACAGCAACGTCTAATTTGTTCCAATGTCATTATATCTGGATTAAAATTTTCTCTTAAAACGTTTTAAAGTAATGTTGTATTAAGAACTTTGAACAGTACTTAACGTATAATTTTTATTTTATTGCATTATCGATCTTCTTTTGCAGAAAGTTTTCAAATCAATATTAATTAATTCAAACAGATATCATTGTCTATTATTTTATATTACTTTAAAAGGAATGTATTAATGACTTTTAACATTTTATCTTTAATTAATATTATAAAAACATATGGTCGAAGAGTTCTATTCAACTTTAGATTGGTTCATTTTACTTTGACGTCTCTCTTCTCAATTGCCGTGCAGAAAGCTGATGCGCCATTAATTGTACTCGTTTGCGAACTTTCAACCAATCGCGGCCCGTTAATTGACACTATCAATCCTTCGTATAGGTTATCGTGAAGTACGCTTTCAACGTTCGTCGTTGGCGCTATAACCTTGATTGCCAAAGTTCGAGTCGTTAAAAAAGATTCTGAGAAACGCGAAAAAAATAACGCTGCGCGATATTTCATCGTTTACCGCGCTACTTCTTTCCTTCCTTTTTCGCTTTCCCGTCGGACGAATGAAAATATGTCGCATAAAAAAAAGGGAAAACGCATATGAGCTCGTTTTGACATGTTTTTTCAGTTCGTAACGAAGCGACGCGCGATGCGGTCCGAAGAATAATTTATCATAATGTATTATCATACAAAAATGAAGATTAGTGTGCGTGACAACTGCAAATATCGCATGTTCCAAATCATGCGGAATGATAAATGATGATAATAACTCACATGTATAAAGAATTAGCTGCACATTACGTTTTAATTTTAACTAATTTAACATCAACATTATATTTTATTATAACATTCATATTTTGCAGTTAAATTATCCTGAGCACAGCATTTCATCGAAAATATTTATGTCTTTTAAAAGAAAAATAAAAAAATATTATATTATTATTAAATTAAATTCTTTTCTATTCCATTATCGTAATTTTATTTGTCTCTATGGCAAAGAATAACAAGTATTGTACTCACTGTATCCTCCCACGTAGATCGGCGTCCATGTTACTTGAGTGTAGGCCAAGGGAGTCGCTGCGAACAACACGGCGCTAAACCATACCGCCCGACGTACCGCACTCATTTCACTAACGGCCTCAATAGTTGTCATTTTTTTTTTCGCTTCAATCAGTTCTCCGCCTCAATATCATCTTCTCCGACATACCTCCGCTACTCTTCTTCGTTTTTATCTGCCACGCTCGATCCTCTTACTCGTTCCCGTTTTTTCCCCTTTTTTTCGTCCGAGCGCGGGCGCACAACAATACGTCACAGCCGTTGAATATCTATGCAATGGAAACGAAACTCTCGATATTGCTGTCGTTTTATCCTGTCGCGTTTGATAACTGGTATTTTCATATCATTGCGACCTGACGTCGCCTAACGGATGATAACTCGAAGGAAATTATAAGAATACGCTGCCGCGTGATTTCCATGCATAATATTTATGTGCGCGAGTCAATCAAAGAGTTCTTAGAAGAGGAATTTCATTAAGTGATTTTATCTGCGCGTTGGTAGGAACGAAGGATCGACACGCAAATGGGATGTCGAGGGATGAAAATTCAATAACAATATTATTTTAAAAATCAGAACAAAGAAAGATGTCAAGAGGTGCCAATGATTAAACAGAAAGAGTGAAGCATTCTTATTCGGTTCGTTGGTAATTAATCTTGGATTTTGGGTCATGGTCGAGTATCATGATACATAATCGACTCCGCGAGGCAACGAAATTAATTAAGCGCGATCACGTCTCTGCTCTAATTGGTGCTTGATACAAAATTAAAACACGCGCATTGTCGCCGGCGACAAATATGGAAATTTGATACAAAGAGAGGATAGCAGTCCACCGTTATTTTTCAAACGCACTTTTTCCGTGTCATCAAGCAAAAGAGCTTTATGTCACGTAAAATTTTGCACTCTCGTCGCCGTTATTTCTCTTCCTAGACAGAATCTTCATTTCTGCACGAGTCCTGATTTATGCACCCTATACTTCACGTTCCTTCTTCTCAGAACGTATTACTCCGTTCCTTCGGGTATAACATGAAGACACAATCATCACTTCCACCGACGGCGATCGCTAGAGTAACGGCCTTCCTTCTCTCTCGCCCCTCTCTATCTTTTCTTTTTTACGTTCGTAACATGTGCCAGACCGCTTTTTTTCTTTCTTTCGGCTCTTCACCGGACCCCGATCTTCCTCGCTCTCTGGCAGAATTAGACTTTTGCTCATGTAGACTTTTACTCGTTTTCCTAAATCCTTCAGTGACTTTGCCCGGATCAAAAAGCTTTTTTCTGGCGATACGAGATCCCGTCTGCAACAAAATAGCAAAACATTTCATTAGAAGGATCCCTTTGACGTCATCATCATTAAGAGATGAAGCACGGACAGGGTTCAAAGAATTTTCTTGGAAAATTCCAAGACTAAGGGAGACTATTGGAACCTATTTTCTGCAAATTTGTACCGTTATATCCTAGTGACTTTTTTAAATTTCGTAGTATTTGTCATTTATTTATAAAATTTTTCATATAAAATTTTTGTCTTTATAACAACAAAATGAAAAAAGATGAAATTGTAAAATTCATAACTGCAATATCGTGTGCTATGCAGAATATAAATATGTAATAATATTATGTATAATTAAATGAAAAATTGTTTCAATTTTATTGGTAAATTTTATGTTGGAGTATAAAATATATATATAAATATATGTATATATATATATATATATATATATATATATAGTGTATGTGTGTGTGTGTGTGTGTGTGTGTGTGTGTGTGTGTGTTTACACATGGTACTGGCTGTTCAAAATTATGACTTTTAAAATAATTTTTTAAATTTATTTAAATTTATTTTTTAAATTTTTAATTCACTTATTTTTTATTAACTACTTTTTGTATTTTAGTAAATAATACTATTAATAAATAATACTATTTGTATTATTATTTTAGTAAATATAATATTAATCTAATTTTCAAAATTAGACCAATCCGAGAGAGAGAGAGAGAGAGAGAGAAAGAGAGAGAGAGAGAGAGAGAGAGAGAGAGAGAGAGAGAGAGAGAGAGAGAATATACATCTATTTAAAAATTTACAAAATTATGTTAAATAAATATTTTCTCTCCGTTTTTTCACTTTCATCAACTATTATCCAACGTTTTCATCAACTATTATCCAACTTATATAATAAAACGTGAAAATATGACAGATGTAATAATTGTCTTGCGTAGTTACTTTAATTTTCGTCATGTCTCAATAGGAATGAAATTCATATCGTGCCAGAGCGAGAAGAGACCGTATAGTTTCTAGGACTCAGCTGCGCTGGCATTTGCATTTTCATCTGCTTGGAAATGTCGTCGATGTCTCGTTAGCGTATCTCCATCGAGGCGACGAGCGGTGCATAAGTCGGAGGTCATGGTTCCCCATAATGTTTCACGATGTCGCTGGCGAGGACTGGAGGCCGAAGGGGATGGCGACCCCATTACGGTGACGGCGGCAGACGAAGGAAGGTCGATGATTCAGTCGTTCATAATGTGACAAGCCGAAGTTATCCCGTCGTTTTGCTACCGAGTGTTATTCACTCGTCGTTATCTACCGTCATTGATTTTACCACGAACTTGTCCAGAGGTTATGAAAGCTACTTGATGTTCTGCAAGGACGACCATTATGCACTTTCTCTGGCATCAGTGGACGATCGGGCGCTTAGCTGCAAGGACTACATAATCTTCTTCCTCTTCCCCTCTATGCCCTTTACTATGCACTTATCGCTCGTCCGCCTTATTAGCTCGCGCTATCTTCTTAACTGCTCTTAACACTGCTTTAACCGAGATTCCTGAACACTTTCCTACACCGTAGCATTTTCCGGTCTACGATCATGCTCAAAGTAGAGAGCAACTTGCAACTTTCGCCATCGTATCATTCCAGAGTAAAGAAAGTAACTCCGTTAAGGACGTTTCTCTCAAGTGTATAAACTCAACTCGCGTAAATAACAGGATTTCATGCTCTTTTCTTTTTCTTCATTCAACATTCATTCGTTGGACAAATTTTTTTCTCCTTTTCTTGTCGCTTATCCCTCTTTTCACACCACATAGAAATAAAACAAAAATGCCGCACCGGAGAATAAATATATTTTATCATTTTAAATAGACGACAGTAATGATTATACTCGGGTCTGACTAGATGTTGACTTTATCCACTGGAATATTTTTTTGATGCAATTGTGATATAATATTTATTACAGAATGTAAAATTTTGGTTACACCTTAATTATTTTTCACCGCTGCCGCAAACGCAAATGAGAATTTTATTTGATAATTTAAATTAATAAATTTATATTTAATTAAATATTATATATAATTAAAATATTTAAATTTACATCTGGCTTGAATTGCATCCTAACTGAAGTGACGGTCTATAGATATTTCATTATACCACCAACCTCGCTTTTAGCACCCACTGTACTTTGGCTGATCACCTCCTTTTGCATACGAGACTCTAATTATAATTCGCCACTTTCATCAGACGTTTCCGTCGTAACCGAGTCAAGTGTTTCCCCTCCGAGACATCCCTCCTTTTATTCTTCTACTTTTTTGAGCAATTTCCATTGAGCCGCTGAACGGTTTCATCCAAAAGGTGCCGATGCAGTTAACTTAATTCAAGTGCTGATTGGGCGCGCAGCCGAAGAGATATCGAAATAGAAGAAGAGACATGTAACTGGAATCGACATGAAAGAGCGAGAGAGAAAGCCGCAAGTGGCTTGTGATTGTGTCATGCAATTATGGCTAGTCCCATTTGATAAAACCGACCTAACGGTAAAAGGGGGTTTCAATGGTAGAAGAATCAGCGGTTATCAGAGTGTCAACGACACAAAGACCAGGTCAGCCCTGTTCTATCTCTTTCTTTCTCTCCCTCTACCTTTTCACATTTCTTCCTGGGTCTTGCAATCTGCAATTTACTCTCCGCTTGGAAATGTTTTCTATCCAAATTGTCTTCGTTTTCAGTTATTACGCTTCTCTCTGTATGTACGTTTATGTGAGTAGAAATAATACCTCGATAGTTGTAATCATGTATCCTTCGCGCTAAGACAAGCAGTAAAATTTAATGTTTATGCCGAAACTAAATGGCCAAGTTTCCCATAGGGAAGATCAAATGTCCGAAGAGGCAAATAGGTACGAGTAAATAACATTTCCCGTTGCAAAGATAATTACTCAGGCCGCAGTTCGTGCGAGTTCACGCCATGTGTCTGAAGTTTGCCTCGCTTCCTCTCCCCTCTTTCCTCACCCCTTTGTCTAGCCTTGTTTCTTGATGCCCCGGCAACTTCTCGTTTAGCACCGCCGCAAATTAGCTTGCAACCGCGTTTTCCGCGTCCAGCTACAAGCGCCGCAATGCGCGCGCGCATCGTTTTCGTTTTCAAGGTGAGACACATGTTCTTCGGTCGAGACTTAATTAGAGGAACGCCATCTCTTGTGGAGATATTAGCCCGTACCTGTTTAATTTAATGTTCATTAAATATTCATTTGATGAGGTGAAAAGAGTTACGCAGGGCTCAATCATCCCCGAACTTGAAAGGGTTGCCGAAGTAATAAATATATAAGGTGTACCAGGTATTCCTTTGATGGAATAAAAAATTCCTCGCCTTGCGAAAATTTGAATTAAATCGAAGGTGCAAATAATGAATTTATAAAGAAATGATATACACGTGCAGGAGGAAGATGATGCATAAATTAATAATTGTAAGGAGTGCCCTTCACCCGCCGGTATCCCGGGGACAATAAAGCGGTGATAACGATGATGATAATTTGCTAATTCGTATCGTAAATGTGTACGGTTATTGAATCCGTGACGAACTGTCATAATTATTAATCGAGTTAGGCATCAATTAGTTAGAATATCGATTAATTGCGCATCAGAATGTATCTTAATCCGTCCGACAATCACGGCTTCCGATTGTCTGTGGCTTTAGATGACTGTGCGTTTCATAGTATAATTAATCATCTGACCACCCCCACCGATCAAACAACTCAAAGTGACGTTTCTTGCGGGGATCTAGCTGTAAATTTCGAACTAACGAGCAAAGTCATTCGGGCGTCGCTAAGATTAACGCATATATAATGATATCGGATTATACGGACGGACTCGTTATTACCTAAATTTATTGCAGGTCGCAAAAGTAAGCAAACTATTTGAACATCGCATCCCCTACAGATATTATGTGTGCTTATAAACTGTATACGCTTGTAATTCGATACTTTATGTTCTGAATCTCGCATAGTAAATGTATGTACGCATAGCATGATGGTAAATTCGTTCGTGAATATTTGTAAACTTATCGAGAAAACATATTCCACTAGTACTTGTTGAAATATGTAAAGTAGAAGCGGTCATGTTTCTGCGGCCGTGGTTTGGCTATTATAGTTGGAAGATATATTCTTGGATAAGACTGTATGCATCGAGCATTAATATTCAGGTCAGACTGAGCGTGAATTCTGTAGCGAATGTCGCGCTATATACCGTAGTACCACAAGCGCTTCTCAGGATGTACTCAAGTTATACTCGATGTTTCGTGGAAACACACATTAAACGTCGTTGATGCCTTCTATTTACGGTTGTAATCGCGTCGTATTCAAACGTCAGTATTTGTTAGAATCATTATTATCCTCAGATGAACCGCACTCCATTCCTAAATTTAAAAGGACTTCATTTCTGAAACTCTATCGAAATACGATATTTAAAATCGTATTTTTAATTTTAACGTTATTATAAATATATCTGTTTTATCGATTATTAAAAATAGCAGTTGACAAATGAATTGTCCTCATATTTTGTTTGCCTGATTATTTGTTCCTTCTCTAAAGTACACATCATCGACTACACAATTACCACGTCGCCATAATCAGTCAGGTTCCTCGCAGTGGTCCGATGTTTGCCAGCCGGAACGCGGTGCATTTAGTTTCTAATGGAGCTTAGCGACTAAGGATAATGACACGTTCGTTCTGCAGCAGCGAGCAACCTTCGTCCGAAACGTCGCAATACTGCCTCGTGCTAGTCCAAGTACCAGACAATATTTGTTTTTCACTCCAACAACTACGGCAAACGTAACGCCGCGTTGTTTGCAGGAGTAGGAACTTCGAACTGCCGAAAGGACAGAGAACGTCTCGTACGTGTTTACCAGAGCGATGTTTATTCGCGAACGAGGTGTGTTATAATCGAATCTCTAAATTAAATTTCGAAAAAGTGCTGCGCTATTAAATTCTCAAATAACACAACGCTATTATGTTTGATCAATGAGATAAAGTTATTCCGATGGATATTTTTAAACGTAGCATAAAGATATTTTTTGAAACAATTCCATTACAAAGAAAAATACAGACTCTTAAAGATTTTCTTTAAAAGTTTGCTACAGAAGAGAGATTTTTAATGCTACTTTATATTCCATGCCGTTTCTTATTTCATGCGGATCTCTCTTTTCGGTATGATAATACCTTTTGAAGTGTTGATAATTATTATCTCCGTTACAACTACGTTGCCAAGAACACGATGTTTTATATCATAGGTAAGGAGAGAAAAATATAAGGATTGCCATTATGACGATACAAAAGAAGAATGTCGCGCGTTTTTTTTTTCATCGCTCTAATCTTTTGAATTCTGAACAGAGTTAAAATAAATAAAATATATTTCTGCGTCATTACTTTTTGACATATTTTTTCTAGCCTGAGTTTTTATTACTATTTCAATTAAAAAAATTATTTGTTATCATCCATGTAAAGGTATAATATGGATATTTTTTAATTTATGACAATTTAGCGCACTTTTTCATATTATCATTTCATCATATTTACAGTATAAATCGTGTATGAGCGAAGATAATTTCTTACACTTGAGAAAACATTAATAAAATAGATGTATTATAACAACATATTATAATTTACGAAAGATATACCATTTCCTGTAAATAATATTGTTTTTGTAAATAGTAATATTGACATTTATATAACGCCATCAATTTCGCCTTTAAATAAACTCTGGTCTCTTTAATCGCGCTGTAAGGATAACAAATTTCACAATGTAAATCTTAATCTCGGTAAAAAAAAATGCTTTGTACTCCCGGACGAAGATATTTCAACATTCGCTTTCGAGTTTGCTCTCGAATACTTGATCGTGGATCCGTGTTTTTTCTCGCGGTGCAAGCACCGGGTATTGTTCCCCGAGCATGACAAAGTTGCGGCATGCGTTCTCTCGATGAGTACGCGTTGAAATCTACAAATGCACACATGCATCTATGGCTCGTAACCATGTGCCCCCCTCCCTCTCTCGTCCCTCACCCCTCCACCCTCCCTCCATCCCGGGTCCTCGCGCTCTACTTCCCGCGTGTAGCACTCGCGTTTTCGCGCATCCGTATCCGGGAAAAATATAGTTTCGGCCGTGTGCAAGTGCTTGGAGACGCGCCACCAAGATATACGATACCGACGCGATTTATCATCGTGACAATTTCGAACGGAGCACCCGTTTCGCAGCCACCGTTTTCCACCCCGTCCCCTTTGACCCCTCGGCGTTCTCCTCTCCTCTTGTTGTGTGCGCGCGGCAGCTTTCGCCATCGCATCGCACACGCCGCCCTCTTGAACACGCCGCCGTCTCTCGTTCGAGAACTGCGGCAAAAGTTGCTTATATGATTAATCGAGTCTTTCCCGCCGGCTGCTGTTTATCGCGTGTGTGTGTGTGTGTGTGTGTGTGTGTGTGTGTGTGTGTGTGTGTGTGTGTGTGTATGTGTGTACGCGTGGAAACTCCTCGCCGAAGGATTAAACTTACGTTTCCTTCGCGCCTTCGCGGCAGATGCGCGGAAGGCGATCGTTCGTATGCGGTTTGACACGGACACGTATCGATAACGGCGCAATTTCAGAGAGATGCGTAATAATGAAGCCCGATCTAAATCATTCAATGCAGACAGCTATTGATCAGTTCAACTCCGGAGGAGATCTACTGGAACATGACAAGGTGAATAATGATTGTCGGCCAGGAGGAAACATAATACATCATACATGCGAAATCCTTGTAATTTTAATCGAGGAAGTTTCGTCGTAATGAAAAGATAATTATATAAATTTCACAATTGCTTGTTCGCTTTCAATTTACACGATCGAATTATTATAAAAATGTTTTATATTTATGATAAATAAATTATATAGACGTTAATTAAATTTGTTTTATCTTTCAATATATTAAATTACAAATTAATACGCAAACGTAATTATTCATATTAAAAACTTTTCATTAAGGAAATGTAAAATAAATAATTTCAATTAAATTCCCGATTTAAAACGTAGTGAATATATCTCTTTTGCAAGATAATTTTGCAATCTGTATTGATAGCACGAATGGGCAGAAGCTATATATCAACGATATGAAACCAAAGGATATTCGCTGTTTTTAATAAATGTCACATGGTCGCGCAGATATCATAGATTTCAGGATAGCTTGCATCACGGGATTGGTACACGTA
Source organism: Pogonomyrmex barbatus (assembly GCF_055798465.1). Lineage (NCBI taxonomy): Eukaryota > Metazoa > Arthropoda > Insecta > Hymenoptera > Formicidae > Pogonomyrmex > Pogonomyrmex barbatus. The sequence continues at coordinate 8,066,313 of NW_028297138.1, forward strand.
AGCCTTATTCTCTTCGTCGCGAGTAATTTTTCAATTTAATTAAAGACGATCGCGCTATAAATATACTCAGAGAAAGAGTGGATTTCTATCGTATCGCCGATGCCGCCACGATATTCACTGTGCAAAACGCACCTGAAAAAGAAAAAAAAAAATCTGGCCAGTCGTGAGAATAGGCGTAAATCTTCGCCACGAATTTCGCATTCGTTTTCCTTTTGCCCGGTATGGCAGTATAAAACGCTGGCATCAGATCATTACCCCACCTTTTGTTCCATCGCGTATATCAAATAAATGGGCAAGGATCGCGGGCGCGAAAGACTGGTGGCACAATGCGCCGGGTATTTACTATATTTTAGCCACTCCACTATCCTGGCATAACGTAGACGGTATATACGCGACGGTCGCGGAATTTCAGCTGCCGTAAACCTTTTTTATAGCTAGCCGTGGCTTTGCATGCGATTTCGACCGCGTTTCCTCGTACGTTTCGATGTTTCAATGAACCGCGTCCGCATTCACGAGCCTGTTTGGAGAATTCGGGTCGCTGCCCGTAATCTGATATACAGATCTATAAAATATGCACCATTTTTCTTAGAATATGAAAGATAATCGCGGCGATTTCGTTCGGAAAAATACGAAAGAAACAAAAATGCACTGTGAAATGGTTATCGGTGGATATCAGATCTATGATCTGACTTGGAAAAATGTGACTTACTGGTATTCGCGAATTCAGGAACAGACTTCGAGAACAATCGTTTTTAAGTGCTGATAGCGCGCGAGTGACGTTACGTATCTTCTAAAATCTAGGTAAAGTTTATAATGCGCGATGCCGGAAGGTAACACAATCGTGTCGTCGGCCGAAGTTCTCGGGATCAAAGTAATCCTGATTCCGGTCAAAGTTTTTTCTAATTGGCCAACGAGTTAGCCGCCTAAGAACCCGGAGAGGTCATGGAACGCTGCGGCGATAGCGAAAGAACGAACGAGCGTTTTCCACGAGTTTCCCGCGACACTTTGTCGTCCGAAGAGCTCGTGGAATCTTCCAATTCGACTAAGAAACTCGAACGCCTCTGCAGCCAGTTTAATCGAATTCCACTGCGGAGCCAAGGACTCCAGTCCTCGTTCCCGATCTATATCCCACTCGTGGACCTATACACGTGCACGTACACGCGTCGGTGTGTACGTACGCGCGGTGTGACAACCCGGAAAAAGGATCGGATTCTCCTCCATTTGTTATCAGATCGGTATCGCAAAGAGGATAACGACCAACGGATAAAAATCCCTTTCCGAAATTTCTCGTGGGACAGCCCTTCGGTAAATACCGCCGTGCGGTTTCTCGTTAAAACAGTCGATATGAGAGAAATTGTCTCGTATCCTAAGTGCTTTAGCCATTAAAGTACTTGGAGTCTCACTCACGGCAAGAAACCATTGTGAACTTTTGCCAGAGCGAATAAAGTAATTACGCGGAAGTATAAGTTACGAGTATTACTGTCTTTTACAAAGTTATTAAATTACATAAACTTAGCAGAACATACGCGTGCATTGTCATCATTTTTGTTAGCTGAACTAAATTATTACAAATAAAATGGTTTTTTTATGTACAGCTATTTGGAAGCAAAAATAAAGAGAAAGACAGTATATCGATAATGCCATGAAATAAGCATTTTAACGTCCGAACGAATATATGTTCCAAGTATTGAATCTATTTCGAAGGAAAATATTACGTGTGCGGTCTGGTTACAGATCTCCGGTACGACGATCGCCATATCGGATATCGATTGACGGGAGAAAATGTACAGGTTGTACGGCGAGTTTTGCTGAAGCGTATCTACAGTTGTGGAAGGTACAGTTTGAAAGTTGCAAGAGCGCGGTAAATGTGTACGCTAACTTTTGTTAATCCTATGGAAGTAGACGAACGCGTGTTCAGTTATGCGATCAGATTGAAGAACCGCCCTGCACTTAAGAGGAATATTGCCATTGCCGAGCAAACTAAAACAATGAGGAATCATCGATTCTCTAATTTTCTCTAATAAAACTTACTTTCGTTCCGACTCCACAAACGACGACTCGCAATTCATTTTTAACCAGATCTGCTTTAACTACTTCTTCAACGTCCTCACGTACTTTGATTTTTATTTAAGCGCTCGAAAATGCAGTTCTATTATTTCTTCAATCCCGAAATCTTTTATCTTTAAAACAAAACTCGGTTCGAAGTAAGAAAAGAGAAATCTTTCTCTCCCGCGGTGAGATTTATAGATTTATATGCGCGTTCTTTGAAATTTGAAGACTTGCCAAGGATGTGTGATATAGCGAGTGGAATATTCTCTCGATATATCCTACATCATGTCATCGCAGAAACTTATCGCGCCATAAAATTAAGAGCTGAATCTGTAAGAAACATTCAAGAAACAACATATATTTCAACTGAAAATCTCATGTTCCAATTTTCCTACAAATTCTTGCGTTAGAAATTTCCATTTCGCGATTTCGCGTGATTTATACGCCAGCGAGGTCGATATATCGCTATCCATATTTGATCTGATTGTAAATTATAGCTCACGGCGTTAACGAGAAAATTTTTTTCCCGCTCGACTAATGACTTAGTTAATCACAGTATTTTCGAGACGGTGTGTTCTTCTTCGTTAAGGATCTTCGTTACGGCTCGTATTCTGAAAGTTACCGCGTTTACTTTTGAAAACGTCGTTATTCGCGACCAATTACCAAGTTTCACGGTCTGCAAATGATTGTTATAATTCGTATTTATCGTCACTATTTATACTTGTCAAAAGTTCACGTCAGAAACTGGCGCGAATGCGTGAAGGATACTAATTAGTTACAGAAGACTCGCCTTAACGTGATCGTTAATCATTTTCCGCGGCGTCTCGCTGCGGCCAAGATGGTACTGTTCCTTTATCTCGCTCTTTTCTTACATTTCCGTCCGCGTCAATTCCCTCTCAGTGCACCGGGGCTAATCTACTAACATAGCAATAACCGAGATCGCATGCAGGCATCGCTCTCCGTTCCTTCGATCACCCCTTTCAGTTAGTCGGCTGATTGTCGAGTTACATTAATAATATTCAACTTTTACGTACGTTTAAACGTGAATGCTGTCACTTGTGTCTAACCTTCCTCAGCCAACTTTTTCTAACTTGGACACGCCAGCGTCCTTGGGTAAAAAACAGTTCTTACAAATGGCAAATTATACAAACCCTACTTTCGTTGTTGTCACAAGCTGCCATTTTCCTACGCCTTTCTTTACTATTTATTTTATTTAATGTATGACAATTTAAGAATTAAAGATATTGTTGAATTAAAGATGTCAAGAAAACTTAAAGATATCGCAGCAAGAAATCAAAGCTGTTATATCTAAAATAAATATTTTTTAAATAAATATTTTTAAATATAAAAAAATTAGTTTTCGCGAGACTGGAAAATTATTGTTCGTGCTTGATTCTGCTTTTACGCGCGTGTGCTGTACTATGCAAATGTGGCGTAGAGACTTTCACGTTCATGCATCCTGCCTCTAATGAAATTGACTAGAAGGTCGGGTCAGAGTTATGAGAGGCAGTGCCAATAAAGTTAGGCTAGAAAGCGGAAAAGTTAAGTAGATATGCATCAAGCACTAACATGGAGAATTCAGAAGCATTGAAGCTCTAAAATGTTGATTTATATACATACACAAATAACTTCAATCTAATATTTGATTTATTTAAGTTCAATTTACCTATTATTTCAATTACATAGTCTTGCTAATTTGCAATTAAAACGATGCCTTTAGAAATGTAAAAGGTACAACTTAAAAAACCGTAAAAATAAAACTAATGCTTGCAGGGTTGCAAATCCTCTTATTAAAACTTTTGCATTATCTCGCGAGAATGAGCTTTTTTTGCATCGAGCGGATTTAAAACGGTAAAATGGAATTATTCTTAGAAGAATCGCATACACGCTAATTCCAAACATTAAACTCACGAAAAATTTACCATATATTCTAATACTTGGCGTGAGTTTTATATATCTTGTTTAAAAATAGCTCAACGTTATAAAAAAAAAAATAGAAGCGTTATCGCGAGTGCGTTAAAGATACTTTCTAACTAAAAATCGATTCGCTTAAGAACGAGAAGTTGTATTAGTTAGACGCGAAGATGCGAGCTATCGTTTTCCGCAATATGATATAACGTCGCTCTCGAAAACGGTACATTTTCAGAAGCGACCTTTAATTTCCCGTGTCGCGAACGAGCGCCGGGAACAATCTCTCTATGCGAGGCAAAAAGGTGATATATCGCCCGCGCGCCTTCAGCGTTAGGGCGCACTCGTGGATAAACTAATATCCTACTGACCGTTATCTGTTAATTACGGGTGCTTCTTGCGCTCGGCGGAGGATATCTCCGTTAAATTCCCACTGCACGTAGACGACATACCGTGAGTATCGGCGAACATGTGTGGGTGGTGACTTGCAGGCTGGCTCGTTCGCCAGCTCGTATAGGACGATCCACGTATGTTAATATCTCTCTCTTGGTGCGGTCCAGCGTCGCTCCACTTCCTCCCTACTACTCGCGCGATCCGCCGGGGATTTCGGGATTCGTGCCGAGTTTCGTGCAGCGTTTCGCTTATCCGCGACAGCTAAGACTTAAATTATGCGATACGATGCGCGCGCGCGCGCGCGCGCGTTACGCCAGGCCGAGGAAAGCAATTAAACAATCGCCACGAATTTGCAGGCGGCAACGATAGCTCGCGAATGCTCATCGTTTCTGGATCGGGAGAGCGGCGGATCGGAATGACTTCGTTTTGTATTCCAGATATAGCATTACATATGCATTAATTCGTCTCGTAATGGGCGGGCCTTTGCGATTGTATTTCGCGTAAAAGCTTTCGCTCACTACTGTAAAATTGATTGTGTTGATGTATCTTCATATATCTACAAGGATATATGCTTGGCCGCTTATAACTTTCTTCTTTCAGAATTTTTCAGATATATTATCGTAATGTAACAAAAACAGAATCCTATTTCTCCTATGCTAAAATTAATCCTGTTAACATTCGACGTAATGAGAAATATAAATGTACGATAAACATATTCTTGATACATTTCGCATTATTAAGTCTGTGTCTTTCTAAAATAATTTAATTATTTTAAATAATTTAATTATTTAAATTGTCATTAAAATATTTCTTTTTGTATGTTTATAATTTCATGCTTAATAACAAATATTATATAGGCTCTCTGTTGTTGTTCTCACTTTTATGTTAAACAGAGATGTGTTCATATCCGAGGATAAAACGTTGCGTCGTGCGCGATGTTACGTACATACAAAAGTTTCCGAAAGCATGCTGTTACCTACGTGAATGGCTATTGTTTCCCAATAATATAGCCGCGATTCGATTCTCATAATCGGCACTCCTCGAAAGTGGAACGATCGTGCGCTTTTGCCGCAAAGTCGTTCCCGCGCATTTAGGACTGCGTAAAATCGAAACGCGGCGCTCGTTTACGAATTATCGACGCTCTTTTTTCCATCGTCGCCCCTGTATGGCGTTTGCTTTGCAATCATCTTATTTTACTTGATGCGCACTTACCAAATTTGATTACGACACGTGAACGTTGGAAAATTCTTATCGCTCATAATAAATAAGATTTTTGTGTATATAATTTTGAAACAAAGTTTCACAGTAATTTACCACTGTTTTGCGGGTATTGCGAGGCTTATCGTGACATTTATAAATACTTACAGTGACTGTATGTCATTTACATCCAAATCCAACTATAAGTCCGTAAATCCACGACAAACGAGGCTCAACGCTAATAACGGAGAGTTAACGTTGCAAGCACAGCGTGAAATTGCAATCGGAATATATACAAGCAATGAGGCAAACAAAAAAAAAAAAGAATCATTTCCATTAGCCGCCGTCTCGTGAAAAAGGATATCCACGGATTATCAGTAAATATTCGCGTTTGTTACGAACAGCTTTTATCGATCTCCGTATTTCATTTTATGACGAGCACCGTGAAACGTTAATCCAACTTTTCGTTATTATGTTTTCACTATTCTCGCTCATCATCAGATGGATGCATACTTCTCCATTAGAAGTTGCGTCCTGGAATACACGGCGATAGTCGAATACGCGATGCTCCAGTATAATACGAGCGCGCGTACGAACATCATAAATGGACAGTCGAGGAGTCTTCGGCATACAGGAAATTGAGTGGTACCTCGAAGGATCGTAGGAAACACTGGCAGTCAATCTGAACGAAATGGCCGAAAGATATGTCTCGTCTGTGGCGAGTTACGAGCTCTTCGATTATCCGGCACGGGATTACGGAGAAACGGCCAAGCGAAATTGATATATGGTTATTGCATTGTTTTCCAGATATAGTTGCGTATTTATTATCGTAATTTTTACGAAATAACATTTAAAGCGCAAATTACATGTAAAAGATAAAAAAATAAAACATTTTATAAATATGGGTTTAGAGAAAGGTAACATGCGTATAAATTAGTTTTATTAGTTTTTGCTATTTGTTGTTTTATACATAAATTCAAAGTTTATTAAATGAACTTCCATAAAAGACTCTATTGCTTCTATTCTACTTTCGTAAACGTTTTACACGATACTATTATGATTTTTACATATTTTGTATACTGTATTAGAGCTGGCATTGTGCACCACGTATTTCCTGGTATGTGTTTTTTATATTTTTCCGTTATATGGTTCCATGTGATGGAGCATCTGAACTCGTGACATAAAATCTCCGAGGAGATGGGTAACTTTATCCTGTCTTCCACGTAACTCGTATAACCTCGAATATTACATCTGACAAGGGCAAAATGGAAAAGACGAATATTTCTTTTGCTTCTTACTTTTGTCACATGTCGCTCTTTTGGAACCTTTTCAATGCTGTCCTCTTCTGCATTTCTTCGAGTCACTAATACTTGGCCGGTATATGCACAGTATCAGCATTCTTTGTGTATTATTCAAATCTTTCAAATCTGATATGCATAGGAAGTATGTAAGAATATCTCTTTTTTCTTTCCAAAATCCGTCCCAGTTCATTTTGTTTGAGGTTCAATCTCCTTCTTTTGCAACAACGAGTCGATTTATTATAATATTCTTTTTTTTCAAAATTACTTATTATTTCTTTCTTTAAACGTCATCAGAATTGTGAATATGATAACTGTTTATTGAACACTTGTGTTGAAATATCATACAAATAAAATCTGTACAAGAAATCTGTACAAGAAATCAGTTTCTTCATTATTAAATAAAACAGATTCTCCTTCTTGGGGATCTATTTAATATTTTATTTATATTTATCAAAAATATTATTTTTATATGTAACTAATACAGTTTCTCTTATGTAATTATTTAAATGCATGATTTTGTTTTTAGATTTCACGACAACAGCTTTTTTTATATAAAATAAAATTATCTGAAAATATATATAATATTTTCAACGAAAAATTACCTAAAGATTTATCATAAACTTTAGATATCCCTAAATTTCGAGGATCCCACCTCTATATGAATCCTCTATATGAATTGTTGATATCGAAATAACTTTCCCCGTACTTTCCAGTCAGTTTCCGCTAAAAATAAAGTCGGCAGCGAGATCCCTTAAGCTCCAAAACCGACGAGCCAATATCCCCCCATCGATCTGCAAGCGGACGAAACACGAATAACTCACGGCGCTCTTATTTACTGAATCACAGATTCGCACGATCGTTCTTCTGAGTTGTCAGGTGGATCGAAAGTTTCAAAAGAAATATTTCTTCCCTCCCCACGTACAGCCGCTGCCGCGGAGGAATTTATCCGGAAAACATTTCCTTCCACTTGAGGTGCTCCGCGCCGCGCCGCGCCTCGCGGCGAAAGTCCTATCTCGCGAATAGGAAGTTCCAGCACGTCGAGTAAATTATGGATCCTGAGTAGCGACACGCGTGATTCCCAGTTCGACATGACGTGCACGCGCACGCGAGAATACAGGGGGCGCCGAGGCCGAAGGAAACTGACCTGCGATGATAAACGAGCGGCCAGATCGACCGATCGTAACTTCTTGCGCGGCGCTTTCCTTCCTACAAAACGTTGCACCCTGCATCTATGCTACACCGAATCGAGAAGTGGTTCACGTCACTTGGTAATTTATTATTCGCGTGGGCGCAACGAGTTTTTAGTTTTCCTGCCGATAGGGATACGGTCGTTCACGCCGCTTGCTTTACATTTGTAAATTTACGGCACTGATTCTCGTAGAAATTCACCAAGGTACAAACAATTTCTCTATACGCGATTAGAGAAGCTAATTAGTATTCTTGTTTAGTGATTATATAAATATAATTATATAGAATCTAATGTAGATATACAACACATTGTATATACAATACATTGTGTATTTATTCTATAAAATTTATTGATTTTTTGTGATATATGCATTCTAGTAATCCTAGAAAACAGAGTTGATATATTATTTTTTTTTCTCACAATTGTTATTATTCTTTACACAATGCACTCTGAAAATGAAAAATGGCATAAAAAGCAACAATAAAAATAAACATAAATTATTTTTATCTTAAAATCAGAGACGGGAAATTCAAAAGAAAAGTTGCATTTACGTTAAAAAAAGCATAAAGATTTTTCTTTCGTGTTTTTTAAGTCTTCTTTCAAAGTATCACGGAATGAAGAAAAACACGATTATTGAAAAACGAAGAAAAAAATGTATTTTTATTTTCTAAGGCAACCTTCGATCTTTCAAAAGTTAAAAAGTCTCTTATACGATTCGATCTTTTTCGATCTCATTCCATCACCTCCATTAGTTCTATCTATAGTGTTATTTACCACCACTTCTCCACGTTCCTTTTTGTTCCACGATAGAGAATCCGGAGTAAGACCGGCCGTAATGAAAGAAGGCGCCTTTCGAGAGAGCGAGAATACGGAAGTCTCTACAACGGAAACGCAATATTTTCCTCTTGAGAGATGTACCGAGTCGCGTCAATTCAACTGCGAGAAACCTGCCGTGTATCTTCATTCGCCTCTTACGACAGACAACGATCGTGATACATTTCGCAAGCTCGCTCGAGACTTTACGATACGAAAGGGAGGAAATTAAATAGGACATGTAACAGACTCCACAATATTCCGTACGCCGCAACCCTCGGGCAATGCGGCGCGAGGAGATTATGCCGAACCAGCCCCGCGAGTTTATTTCGAACGCCCGAATGTAGTTTCAGTACCAAAAGCTATAGCGCAACTCGCTTTTTTCGCAAGCAGCGCATTGTACTCGAGAATGCATTTCATAGGGCATACAAAACTCATGGTCACGCGAGTACGGAGGGATAAAGCTTTCGTTTATCCCTGCATTCAAACGAGATTTTGAGGTTTTGAAAAATAGACAGTTCGCGCATTCAATTTTATTTTCTATTATATCTAAAAATCATTTTAATTCTTCTGCTATATTTGTGACAAAGGAGATGCTTTCTGTTCAGTGTATATTCGTAAAGATGATATTTTTTTTGTACAAAGAACTACATTTGAAACTATTATGCACGATGAATAAATTCAGATAATTTTCATATGATTATTATGGCAAAAAGTGATCTGTGCGGCAAAAATTGGTTACATCAAATATTTGCATAAATTAATAGTATTTGCATAATTAAATATATTTAAATAGAAAATACTATTTAATATCTTCAATGGATTGGTACACAAAAAATTTAATTCAGCTATCTTAATAAAAATATTCATTTAGTGATACAAACGCAGTATGATACAAATACATCATCACGTAATTTTTTTTTTCGCTCGTTTAAAGTTAGAGACGAATATTTATAAATCTATGTTAAATTTAATTACTGTGGAATCGCTTATGGCATTTTACTTTATACCATGTTATTCAATATACGCACGAACGGCAAATTAATCAATTGCAGTTTCCGTTTACAATTGTTATTCAAGGAGCGCCGTTACGGCGAAATTATTTTCACTGATTTACAGCAGAAATTGTCCGAGATTTGGAGATGCAATTTGGATGATACCAGCCGTTCTGGATAGGCAATCATGAAACGGGCGTTGTAATTGTCGAAATGCAATTCGAAACAGTGAAGGAGTATATCCGGCTAGGCAATCACGCTTATGTCGTCGTTATGGCGTCGTACATAAATACGTCAATGTTAATTATCAATTGTTAGACCCATTGTATTATTGTTAATAAATACAGTAATATCTATAGCATATTATAAAACCGGCGTTAAAACAGCCGGTCGTGAATATCAAATTTAATACTGATAATGAATCGCCGAGAGCGTCGTTTAAGCAAACTTCAAGAAAATAGTTTCCAACGTCCAGCTAGTTTGCTATCAAGTTTGCGCATTCTAAAAGATTGCAAAAAAGCCTCGCGCGTTCATGGATTTATAATAATCCTTCGTTAAAACAATCCTCTCACCGGACGCGGTTTATGCTCGGCAATATCGAATAAAAAACGTTAAAAAAAAAAACAAAAACGATGTGTGGCGATTGTTTTATTTCATTCAAATTTCATTTATAGCGGTGTATAAACGTTAACTATTAATATCTTTTTCAACCTTTCGCTCATTTATCAATACATATTCTAAAATTTAAATAAAAACATTTCTACAAATATTCGGTTATCGCACGTTACTTTTTCGATTAAATACACATCTCGGCGGTTAGTAACCAATTATCCAGATTACATAGTGTCGAGAGCATCGTGAAAATCGGGTCGTCCATAGGGCAGGCATGGGAAGATCGAGTTTATATTGATTTCGTGTTCTACCGCGCGATAAATAAACGAGTACAGGTATCGCATGTGCGTTTGTGTACACGCGTGTGCGTGCGAACCGGTGATTATTCTTGCAGTGTTCGTAGTAGCGAATTGTACATAAATATTCTCATGAGTGCAATAGAATCGACCCCGATCTATAGGGGAATACATGCGATCGTACGTGCCGTCGCGTCCAATTGTGGCGAACGTTTAGCGAGTGATACCGGCGAGGGGGTTAATTTTAATTTCGACGTTAACAGTGCCGAGTGTGTATGCACATCCCTCGTGCTATAAACGGGGTTATCGGATGTAATTTAATCGCAACGCTTAGACCGATTCTTCCACGTTTGTATAGATTGATCCCGTATAATTTTTTAATTTTTTTTTCTTTTTTTTTCAATGGAATTCCGTATTACGCTTATACACGTTCGCACATCTGCTACGCTTTGCGATTAAAGTAGAATGGAGTTTCACCGTTTATTTTGCACCGCGCTGAAGCTTCATTTGCAGAGAGCCCCTCGTTTATCGCGTGTAAAGTATCGTTTACACGTCACGCATCGTGAAATCGCCATCTATCCGCGACGAATGCTACGCGATTGAATGTAATGGCACTTGCAACGGGAAGAAGAGAACCGTGGTCTTTTATGACCGACGACGATTATCGCCGACACAGAGACCGCCGATTGTCAACTGCGATTCAAATTCCCATTGATCCCACCGCGCACTTACCAGCCCCCTACCGGGGTAAACGAGTGCGAAAAGTATCGGGCGCCGGCGATAAACGAGTTTTATTGGAAATAAAACGTCGCGACGGTCAACTATAAACTTCCGTTGTCTGTCCCGCGAATAATACTATTGGCGGATGCGATCGATCGTCGCACCCGCGATACCTGTGCACCGCCGACCACGCGGGCGTTAAAATTAAATTACGCTCGCTCCGGGAGACACCGTCAAGAAGTATGGGCTGGCTTTTTCAAATGGCGCAGAAAATCAATGTCAGGCTTTCTCTCCGTTCGCCGGCCACGGACATTTCGCTCGCGTTCGACCGGCGATCGATGCAAATCGAATCTTCGTCAGGCGTTATCGAGCAACACAGTCAGCGCGATTCCGCGTGGTCGTTAATTCTCCTCCGAGAATTTTTCGGCGAATTCAGATGAAAGTCACCGAGTCCAGATGAAACAACGCGTCGAAAGGATCGACCGTAACCGATTCGCGAATTTTCCAAGGAAGGATCGTAAAAAAAGGTTTATATAATGTTTTTCTGGACATTAATTCTGGATACTGATGACTCACTGGTGGTCGCCGATAATTTAATGGATAGCGTATCCAAAGCACCGAAGCAACTGCGGGCGATCGTGCGTGTCCCGCCTGATTTTTGAGTGGCAAAAATAATTTTACCGCGCGCAATTCATCTCCGGTGACTAAAACGAATTCCGATGTTCGTGATTCGGTGTGCCGTGTTCCGCGGAAATTTACGGGCCGGGCATAAAACACTCCTTGTAAACGGGTACGTAATCGCGCGCGCGCGCGCGCTCGTCGACCACTGCAATAATGATTACAGACGACGACGGCCACCGTTTTGCGGTAAACGAGCTTTGCGACTGACGTACCCCGGTTACAAACACCGTACATTCTCGGCCCACGGGGGAGACGTGCGAAATCGTAGATCATTATTTAGCATGGAGCATTTTCGCAAGGCGAAAAATGAAGTCGACGAAACCCCGGCGCGATAATTTCGCTTTGGGAAAGCGCAGCGCAAGAACGGCAATGGCGAAAATCGGTTAATCGCCGTTCTCGTCACGAGCGAGCAGCCATGTCACAGTTTCTGGACTTGACCCGAAGACTGCTGCCACGACAAGGATTTATTATCATCGACGCGCGGCAACATAAAACGTGATGAATCGTATTCTCTTCCGCGGCACATGATGCCCCCGCGAGACGCGCGGCGCGGCTTTCTAATACGCTTTAATTAATCGTCGCTCGATTAATTTATCATTACGCCGCAGGTCGCTCGACTGGCGGGATTTAATGGCCGGTAGCTTTATTATTTTTGGAAGGTCGGGTCTGCGGAAGAGGGAAAGATCAGATAGCCGTACCCATATTTAAGACGTTATATGAGAGCACGACGGAATTTTCCGTGCAAACATTTACTTTGGCGCCTAATTACTGAGGTTATTTGAGATCGGGGCTATATTGAAGCTGCGCGCACATGAAGACATAGTGAATAGATTATAGCCGGTTAATGGCAGAACTCTTCTTCATTTTCAAGTAGACTTACTCAGATTCGAAAATCTTCTTGAATAATGTAAAAATAGAGACGATGGAGAAAAACGATTAAAATCATGTGAGAATATTATTAATATTATTACACGTGAAAACGTGTTAGAATATTGAAAAAAATTTTCTCGATCCAACAGGATTCAATAAAAAAATGGACACCTGAGTAAAGTTGAGATACGGCACGTTTTCACTTGTGACTCACGCAATGAGTAACCGCTATGAATAAGCGATTACGTGTTCGGCTATTGTTCCAAGTAATAGTTGCGCTTTAATACGATGTAGCAAGGAAACAGCCAGCGAGATTTGAATGTTAGTTGTTTAGATGTAGATCGCAATCAGTCAAATGGATTAAACAGATAAGATTATTAATTAGAGGAATTAACATGAACCCGTGCGAGCACGCGCATTCGTATACATATAATCTATACACACACACACGCACATACATGGTAGGATGCATTTAATATGTCTGTATGTATCTTGCTCGAAATAGATAGGCGAATACATGCGTGTATCTCGATAATTCAACTTCCGTTTATTCGAGCCGAAAAGTAAGGATATTACACGTGCGTGTTGATTTTCTATAATATTATGATATAATATGAAAACTAATTATACGTCGTTCTTATAATGCTTCGAGAAGCCCGCTATCTATTATATTCCGAAAAGTTTAATTTAGTTCCAAAACGCATATATATATATATATACATGACGTATATATTATATATATCGTATACATCCTCGCCGCATTGTCTGATTACACTATACTATGATAAAAATAATACTGGCTGCGACACGGATTAAGAAGCACATTCTATCCTGTCTATGCACGTGATCTGGAGGCTATTGTCTGGATCATATGAGCGCGACGAGACGCACACTTGGAGCTACGAGCAACAGAGACAACGCCAACGTCCAACGTTTATTAATATTTACTCACGTGTCATGCAGATCGCCGGGTCGGCGGCGCATCGCGCTCTTATTAAATATTTAATACTTTAATCGCGCGGCAGCGTCGGTGGCGTCGGGAAAAGGATTTTGCGGGTGCGAAACGGTGAAAATGTGTGAGCGCGGGATCCGCGCGCGTGCGTCGTTAAGCGGATCGAAATGCCGCGAGGAAAAAAGTTTTTAATCGAACGTCCCTGTGTGTTGCGCGGCCCGGCGTCGGTGACTAATTAATGAGAATTTTTCAGTCCTTCCCGCGAGAATGACGGTAACGAATTAAAGAGTTTAGCATCGTCGACGGGGGGGGGGGGTCAAGCAACGCGATATGATTAATTAACTCGCGGTACACGTGCGCGTTTCAGCGACATCGCCGGGTGTTGTGCCGGACGCTCTCTCTTTCGCCGTTAATCCGCCAACGAAAAGCCTTTTACGATCTACGCGATTGCGACATAAAAAAATCAAACGTCTCGGTCTTCGCCGGAGGAGGGGCTCGTCGTTCGCGGGGAGGAAAGATCGGGCAAAATAATCAGACATCGCGCAGCCGCATTAAAACTGCGGCACTCATCAGAAGTTAAACAACGATTCATTATTAACAAGTTTCTCTCACTGTTATATTCTTTAAAATGCAAATAGATTTTACGCTGAGTTCCGTCTACGTATGAGAGTTATGCATATTTCTATTGGAAAATATAAATTCGCGTATATACACGAGTCGCGTATCTCTGCCCCGAAATTTTTCACCGTCTAAAACGACGTCGCGGGCCATGTAACCGGATTTTATCAGCGTTCCTGAAGTAAACGTAAAAAATGTCGAAGCCGACGATATACGATTACTTAGTTTTGCGGCGCGGCGGCGTCTGGAAATATGAGAGCCCCGGCGTGCGTAGTAATAACTCATGCTCCCGTCATTTTTGCTCCCCCTCCTCCTCTTCCCCTCCCTGCTTCTCTCTCCTTCTGCGTAATATCACGCTACTGTACGCTGCGCTCGCAACCAAGATTTTCTATTCTACGTGTTCATCCATCATCGTCCGTGCTACCGGCACGCTGTCTCGATACGGCTTCCGTTGCGGTTGCGACTTAACAGTCATATACCGCCCTCATGATGTTCGGAATCATTTCTCGAGGATAATGCTTCCGTCCAAAAGTAGTTTAAAAGTCATTTAAAATAGTTCTCGTACCGATCCGACCGACTGATTAAGAGCTACCCACTTGAGAACGCTTTCGGATAATGATATCTTTTGCGTGCAACGCTTTAGCAAGAAAGTATGCCGTTAAGTTTCTTACAACACGACGAAACATTATTTTACCATTTGATATTATTTTCATCCAAATAAATTGTCTGTTTAAGATTATTTGGAAAAAAAAAATTGCTGTATCTGTATATATAAATTATATAAAGAAATACAGAAATATAAAATACATTATATATTAATAATTATATTATATTTAATATTTCATTAGATACTTATTATCAAAAACATATAAATAATTAATGCCAATATTAAGAAGTATATAAGCACAATTATTATACATTTAAAAGAATTTCCCTTTCTCTCCTCTGAGAATTAACAAGAATTTCTTGTAAAGTAGATTTGTCAAGAGAAGCAGACTTACCGCAACGAAAAGGGCGACGATTGTCGTCGAGCCTTCTACAAACCGATGAATCATCTACTCTATCGATCACTTCGAAAGTAACGAGAAGAATCGTGAGGAGCGGGTAATGAATACGGTGCCATCAATGCGTCGAAACAATCGTGACGTCACTGACAGAAACTAGACGTGAATAAATTAAACGATGCGACGAGTCCGATGCACTCGATCTCCACGTAATTTGTTCGACAAACACTAAACAATTTTCCGCGTGACACTTTCGGCGGACCGCAAATTGCGTAGAATTCGACGAATCCCAAACGGGCGAAGCGACTTGGTCACTGGAAACATGAAACTAGGTATCCTGGATCCTGGATGCCTGGTTCCTGGATACTTGATTTACTCTGATTTCGTTGCAATTTCGTTAGATGAATGAGAGATATGATCGATAATGACATTAATAATAACGCGCAATTGTGTTATATATTTTTTAATATTAACATTAATTATTTATATACTTTTTATAATAAGTATCATATAATAAAATATTAAATATAATATAATTATTAATATATAATGTATTTTATATTTCTACATTTTTGTTTCTATATGTTTCTATATTTTTTATATAGAAACATATAATTTATATGCACAAATACATAATATAATATAATAATTAGAAAGAACTATGAATAAAATTTTACGGCAAATTCTCTGACTCAAATTATAAATTATATTATTGTTGTCTAAGGCCAAAGATTTATTCACTCCTCTTTTTATAGTTACGTACGTATAATCAAGAGAAAAGCGTGAATGCTTGAATTCTCAAGACATTCTCATGCAATTTTATTCCCGAGCATAGCATTAACATCTCAAATCAAAACGGATTTGCTTACAGATTTTGTAAGTAAATTCCAATAGTTTGTATTTCCTTGCTCTGTTTTTCATACTTCTTTTTTCTTTCTTTGCTGAATACAGAAGGACAGAAGGTAATCCGATATTTAAGATAAGTGCAACAGGAAGTAGAGAAACAGGTCTTAACATTCTCCAATAGCACACTCGACTCGAGCGAGGTAAAATAATCCGACTTCCTTCGACTATGAAGATTATTTATACGAATTTCAACTATAATTTCCTGGTATAATGTTAACATCAAAATAATTAAATAATAAAAGTAATAAAATTCTTAATTGTTATGCGTCAATTTATCATACTATCATATCTGATTATATTAATAAAATAAAATAAAAAGGCCGATTAAAAGATACATAAAGTTGTGCAAAATTAAAATATATTTGGATATGCAAAGAAACTCGGGAAAAATCTTGTATCAAATAACACGATTAATTTTTGTTCTAATTGCAGATGAACGTTGACTCTCTTTTTTTGTTCATATAATGCGAATTAGGTTGATCGAAATTTATCACGACAACCGCGCGTATATAGAATCACTTAGAAAATGCTGCTTTGTGCACACAATGGTGGTCGCGATGGCTTCTAGGACTCGCTCGTTATCCCAGTTTACGCGGAAGGGTGCATACGAAATTAATTTCTTGCGCGTGTGTACGCCGGTATCGATCGATAGTCGGGGCCCAGAAACAACAGCAAAGTGCGCCGAAATGACGTGTACACTCTCGATAAATTATAAAGGACCTCTACCGCGAAATGACGCCGAACGACCGTATTTCGCGAACTGGAATAGACGGTGAAAATATGACTTCGCTTGTTAGAGGGACAATGAGCACGTATCGCGTATTCCCTTTCCCTCCTCCAAAAGCAAGAGATATTTAAAATGACATAAAATTGAATGTTGAAGATTCAAACATGGAAATGAAATTAAGAATTATTCCGATTATAATAATTGATTTTGAAAAGTTGGCAAGAAAGAATAAGATGCGATAAAAGTTTAGGCCTACTATACCTAACGTTAATGTTATAGCATTTTATCACTTTATTTCTCTTTATCAATCAAATTATGCAAACTTAATAAAAACACACGAAGATATGTGTCAGAGTTATATTAGCGTAACTCGATTTGTCGGAGGGTGAATTCGCGGCTCAGGGTGATTTACATTGTTATCGTATTTTTGGGACGGCGGGATCTGCGAGGGATGGACGTGAAATTACGGCATTACACCCCTGGAGACGTAAAAAATTATTATAAATATTTCAATAAACCGTATCTCCCCGAGAAGGATTACAATTCGACATGACTTTTACATCATCTGTCGTAGATCTCTGTTGGTGGATCTTAAGCCGTGCGGATGGATGGCCGCTTGAAATATTACAGCGACAGGGACTGAAATAATTCAGCGAATCAAATTTGACGTATTAAATCCATCATATCGGTGTGAATTTTTCTCGAACTTTAAATTGAATTAAGTAGAGTTTGCTCGTAAAAGCATATATAGTGATACAATATAAAATAACTATTGTTATTGCAACGATCCAATTTTATTATAAATTTATTTAAGTAACTCACTAATAAGGCAAAATATTAGGTAAACATTTAATGTTTTAAATTATAATTTTAACAATGTTGTCTATAAATATCTTGAACAATAAAAAAATATACATATGTACATTGTTATTAGGATGTCAATATTGTTGTGATAAATATGAAAAAAAAACGTAAAAATTTCTATTCTTCAAAATATGTAGTTTTCAATGCTTTTATGTGCGTACTACAGAAAATGGAGTTTGCGTGATTTTGCCTTGTGCGTGAAAAAAACGTACCCCATAACTCGCGTGGTTGAATCGACTTTATCTATCGGATAACGATAAAATGTTCTATTTACTTTTTTTTTATATCAAGGTAGATTTAATTTTTCTATGCGTAAAAAGCGGGAAAAAATGCAAGCCGCTTTTTGTTTGTGTCATGCGTGATAGAATTTTTATTGCAATTTAACCAACCGATATTACACAGTTTCGCATTGTCACCTCTATGCCATGGTTATAACACTAAGAAAGATTCTGAATCAATTGACGCTTTGTCGGCTTAAGATGTTCAGACACAAAACGTTGCATTTATGAAAATAACGGCGTTAAAGTAAATCGCCGACCGTACCTTATTCGAGTCAGCTCAAAATCTTGCGAAACAGTACGAACCGTGTAAACAGCGAGATACATTTTGTAAGTAGTAGAATAATACTATTGTCGAGAAGTTGTGAGACTTATTACGTGATGGCATGCTTATTGTTATAATTTTGCGAGATAGGAAAATCTGTCAGAATTTCAAACTGTCTGCTCTGATATGCTCGAGAGATTTTAATGTAACGATAAAGGAATTAGGAGAGAAAAGATGAATGACGTAATTGCTAGAACTTTCAAATTTTATTCACTTATTACTTAAATATCACATTACTTTCGAAAATGACATTTTGTAATAAAACTGACATTTTGTAATAAAATTGACACTTTTTCTGCTTTGCAAGAATTTTTTCGAAATTCGAGAGAGAAAATCGTAGAAAATATCGTAACGTTTTTTGAGATACATTTTTCAAGCAATAAAAATCAATGTACGTTTCGATTTTATTTCCGATGTAATTAATTTCGAACATCAATCACCGGTCTTCGTAACGTTTCTTCGTCGAGCAGTGGCAAGGAAGAAAAAATGAAATGTCTTTCGTTGCGATGTCCGGAGTCGATTTAGGACACGAGTAATCCTCTTTCCCGACTCGTCTTTTTCGCAAGTTCCCCGGTCATTTAGAACAGCGGTGTGCAGGATTGCACGGCTCGCCATCGTCGTTCGCGCCGTCGGTGATGAGGGCCGCAAGTTTCGTTACAGAGGGTCGAGATGGTTTTGGGTTCGTGTGATCGTGGCCGGGTTTCCAATTTGCGAAATTGCCCGTGAGATCGTGCGTTTATGAGCCGAGATAAACGACCGGGCAAGTATCCGATTGGCGTCGCGACTGGCCCTTCCATTCGCTATTCCCCCCCCCCCCCTGTCAGATCGGATCGACACCTTTTCCCTTATACCACCGTCGTCCATAAACCGTCGGCCGTTTCTGAGGTTGCTCGTCGTGTGTCTCGTGAAGGTGGCCGCCATCCCACCAATGATCCGTACAAACGTGTCACATCCAACGCGAACGGCACTCACTATCGATCTACTTTCAAACGCGCGGCAAACGGAAAACCTTTAGTAATGTCACGTCCACGCTGTTCACCCCTGCTGTTCAACCCCTCCCCCTCCGCTAATTCCGCGTTAGAGCATTTGTCCGCTAAGTACGTCGCGTTATGCGATATGTGGAAGGACTCGCCGGACAAATTATTACGGCGAGATCGAGAGATTTGATATTCCGTTGCTATTTGAGACAAGTCTGGATCTTAACACGTAAATGCACTCGGCGATTATGGAGAGCGAAGGGGTCGCTAACCCTTAGACGGTCTTCAGAAACGTCATACACGTTTCGCGGTAGGAAATATCGATCAGCTCTCTTGGTACGCGCGGCGCATCTATGAGCGCCTGTATTTCTGCTCTTGGAGAATATCCAATATACTGTTTATTGAATTGTTTAAATCGTAAAATAATACACGCGGGGAGGGGGCGCGGGAAATAAATGGCTCTTGGGAAGCTAATTGAATTCCAATAAATTAGCGATATCCAAGCGACGAATGAGAAAAATATTTGAATTTCAACGTTTTCAAAACGATGTTTCTTGCTGCAGAATCACGTTACAGCGGACGCGCCGTGTAAAATAATATCGTAAAAGCTTTGTTTGACAACAACTGGCGACGCGATCGGTTTGCTGTACGTTTAAAAAATCGGTTGTATACCGTTGATCAAGCTGAAAATGATACGCTAACGAGACACTCGTAAAAATCTCGTAAAAATCTCGTTTCGAGGAAGCGGAACCATGAAAAATGCACAGTTCACTAACAGAGACGGAAGTATCCGATAAACAATTTGGCAAATTGGCTCGCATTGGATTTATCGAGTCGCCGTTGACGCTAATAGCGCGACCAGTTTGTAATTTGGTAATGGAACGGCTCGATAACGAGTTCGTGAGCAGATTTCGAAAACTATCAAGTAGAGTTCCTGTATCGGCCGGCCGTGCGTAAAACCGCGAGTATAGCTTGGCTATTCGGTTACGTAGCTTCATACGTATTTTTCATATTGCAAGTCGGGATAATGCGCGTGACGTTAACATACATTTCATTAATGTCGCATATGCATAACGTGAATTTCGCGCGGCTGTATGAGAGCGCATCCATTATTGTATTTGCGTAATGTCGCATGCGGCCCAAAATGAGATGCAGCTTTTCCAGCTTTTCGTTTTAATTTCATTTTCTCGCGTGAATTTACTTGTTACGCGCCAACAACAGCCCGCCACCGACAACTTAAATAGCGCTCGATTTATATCACGGAGACGCGTGTTCGACGCGAAATCGATCGCCGGGCGCGTCTCATAAGCATGCGACACAAAAATCCGATCATCACCTTTGCGTAAACGTCGTTTTCAACTGTCGTGGCGTACAAAAGTTCTAATTGAGTCTTCGCATCCCGGGCTCTCTAACTTCTATTCTCAAGTTTCCGCGCCCGTCCCTCCAAGGGATTCAGGGATTTGATGGGGGAGACGAAAAAGCGTGCAGCTCCCAGCGAGCTCCGACGACTCTTTGTTGTCTGCATGTCCAGTCGAGGGAGAGACGAAACGAATTTGAACCCCGAACTTTTTTGGCTTCCCCTGTTGGCGTATCCATGATCCCCTTTTATATATTCGGTATGTCTTTTATCATGAGACATATAATGTTAATATTATACGCTTGGTTGGTAAAATGTGCGTATATATTTAATACGGGCTTGTTGCTCATGTCAAATAAATATTTCATAGATTTTACTTTATATTAATATGAGTATATTAATATGAGTTATTCAATATATTATGCAATATATTAATTAAATTTTGCATTTCGCTTATACTTTGCGTACCTGTATTTATTCACGAAGTAGATGTTTCATGAAATATAGCAAGAAATTGCATTAGTTGGAAAATATTATGTTAAAAATTAAAAGAGAAGTACCTATGATCTGAGTAATGTTGTGATGAAGAAAATTTTATTCTCATATCTAAGAAAAAAACAAAAGAAAACAGCGCCGGCATTTCTTTTACGCGAATTAGTTCCTCACTCACTCCGACGATAATTGGCTTGCCAATTAAAACTTCTCGCCGATGAAAGAGCGAGATCAGACTGCATTTACTTTCGATTTCTATAAAAATATCTCCAATGGCTTATGCAATCCAATATTCGCGAATATCTTAAAGTTCTGCAAATTACATATTATAATCGTCACAATTACATTTTTATAAATGCAATTACTTCTTATGTCTTCTCAAAAGATTAAATTTCTTATTAAGTTACCTTGTACTTTGGAATTCTGCTATTCTTATAATTCTATTAATAAAAAAATAGTGTTGTCGTTGTTTTCCGACTGATTTTATTTCTAAGTATATTTCCTTGACATATACTTGATATACTTGATGTGTGTGTGTGTGTGTGTGTGTGTGTGTGTGTGTGTGTGTGTGTGTGTGTGTGTGTGTGTGTGTGTGTGTGTGTGTGTGTGTGTGTGTGTGTGTGTGAGTGATTCGATTCGAATTCGAACTGTTCGCAATCGCTAACTACGTGTTAATTTATCACTAATATATTATCACTAACATATTAATCTTAAAAATTGTGTTACCTCTACAAAATAGTTTTCAGTATCCAGCTCAATTGACTTCATTATCTCGAAAAAGAGTTTTGTACAAATAATTTATTTTTTGCCTCTCCAACGAATATATGACACGTAGATATATTTTTTTTCACGTTTGACGCGCAAATATACGAACGATTTTTATGCAGATATGCACCACGAAGCATTCATCATTCGCACTGCGAACTATAAGAAAGCTTTTTGTACCAGCGAGCCCATTCTCATCATGATCAACGTATCACCCTTCGATCGTCATTAATGTCGGACTTGTCAGATATGTCAAAGTCTTCCTTTCGTCATTCGTCAGCCGCCGCATTTTATGTTCGCCGATACGTATGTATTTTATGTCAGAGAGAATTCAACGAAACGTCTTTTTTGACATGCCGGTTTCATTTCATATTTACGAGCTGTCGATCACAATCGATTAAGAGCGGAATTTAACTTTCGGAGTAATAACATGTCGAATTTAATGTAATGACAGTAGCAGCTCTAAAGGAAGAGAAGCTCAAAATTTATGAAATATATTTCTCATGCGAGATCGGTCGAAAGCGCTAATCTGCACATTTCGACAAGCATAAATATGGTATATTGAAAAACTGATTAACATGTAAAATGGATATTTCATGAGTGTATTTATTTAACCTGTCCACCCTTTGACAGCATGATGTTAAGATAAAATATTAAAATTGATTGCGCAAAATACTTTGTGAAAAACATATTAACTTCCGAGCAAATAAAAATTTTACGAAAGACAAAAGTCCGTAATGACAAAATTTTTGTGCAATTTTTCATTGTTGCAATTTTGCGCGTGCATATATGAAAATATTAGTGAAAAGTTGATATATTAAAATGCTATATAGTCGAGTAATATTTAATGAAAGGATCCCAATATGTGAACCGTCCGGCTTTGTGTAAAAAAGGCAAAAGTCGTAAACGTGCAAACGAGCAAGATGAACATTCCGTAATACTTGTAAAATGCGGCAAAATGTAAAAATAAGGGTACAGCAGGCGCGTTATAAAGATGCACTAATATTACGAGTTATAAACGTTCGCGCGTTACAAGCATCGCCAACTTCATGCCATGGTTTAACGTTTGTAGCAACTTTTCTACTTATCACAGCTATTTTACAGTGGAGAAACGTAATATTAACAGTCGCTCGTCTATATTAATTTTAATAACAACATTTGCGATTGCTTAATATTTCTCTAAGTCTAATTATAATAAACACTATTGCTTATTCAACAATAAATCGTCAATAGCATTAATCTAAATTTTTCTGAAATGTGATAAGAATAGTGAAATAAATTTTGCAAGTGCGCGATTAGTTAAAATGTCATAGATTTCATTATTCGTCTGACGGATAATCGTTAGAACGCGAGAATGTGATTACGATCGAACAATATTTGCGTATCGCGAACTTGACTCTGATGCAGCATGGTTAATCACATCTGCGTCTCAAACTAGATGCTCCTTAAACCCCCGGTCTGGCAAATTACTAGACGCAACATCTCGCAGGAATCTCGGCGGGCTTATTAAATCTAATCAGGCCAATTTTGTGCGCGTCTTATTCCCTTGCGAAAACGTTATAGGCATTCGTTCCGTCTGTACGCTGATCTCTTTGCCGTATTAACACGTCGCGATTACACTTACGGTGCATTAAAGTCAACTGGCGTACCGCGTGGAAAGCCTTCTACGCTTTGCTCTTTGCCTGAAATTGAGAGCGGCACTTAAATTTCCCGCACTGATCAACGGCAAAGTTAATGAAGATTCAAGCGGTGGTAAAATACGCGCAAAATAGTAGATAATATTTAAATAACAAAAACTTAACGTACCATTTCTTATTTAACTGCCGCTTAAAATTGCTAATTAAGATTATCAATTAAAAAATTTGATATTAAAATTGCAAATATCTATCGGTTCATCGATAAACTTATTTAGACTCGATTTCCTTCTTGTTTTAAAGTAAAAATGTGAGGTAAAATGATTGTCGATATAAATCATCTTTGAGATTGCAACAAATTCTATTCTATGAGATAGTGCTTGCTTGTTGAACACGCGATAAATTCGCGAGAATCGGAATCGCGAATATTAAAATAGCGACAATTAAAATCCCACGTGACGCTGTAACATTCGTATTCGCCGATAAAAGTCAGTAGGTGCAAGTCAGTGGATCATTCTCGCAATGGATAGAATGAAGCGATTCGGTAGATTTACGGCCATTAAATATCTTGGGCCCTCGAAACTGGCAGTGAACTTCCGCAATTATCTCGCACGGAAAGTTTCACGTACTCCGCGAGCATGAATTACAATCCATTAAGGATCGCGTGTTGCGCAACATCGGCCGTCTTAAACAAAAGTGTTCGAAAAAGAGCAAGCGTGGCTCGCAAACGTTGTTTGGAGCAAACGTGTACGGATAAAAGGCTCAGCGGGTCTTATTCGTAACAGCCTCGCGAAGGCTCAGATCGATCGTCCGCTGAAGCGGACGCTTATGAGCC
Source organism: Pogonomyrmex barbatus (assembly GCF_055798465.1). NCBI lineage: Eukaryota > Metazoa > Arthropoda > Insecta > Hymenoptera > Formicidae > Pogonomyrmex > Pogonomyrmex barbatus. The sequence continues at coordinate 8,091,071 of NW_028297138.1, forward strand.
GCGATTTGTATCGAATCGCGTTACGCGACCTGCATTATTCCAACGTGTATACACACACACACACACACACACACACACACACACACACACACACACACACACACACACACACACGTGCGACATGTTTCATTTACATGATGTGTCACGCCGACGACACGTCGGCTGCTGCGGAATTACGCGTGCCCCCTCCCTTTTATCTTCCTCTTCCGCGTGTACAACAACTGCGGCGTATCATAAATCTTTTATGATTTCGAAATGCGGAATTCATTACCTCAGCGAGCTCATCTCGCGTCACTTTCGCGATCGCGTCATTCAAGAAAATGCACACCGCCAATTAATTCGTACGACGCAATTTCACATGTATTATCGATCCAGCCCGCGCCGTTTTGCGCGATAATAACGCGATCGATCGGGAAAGATTAACCAGAAATGTAACGAGTGACACGCGAAATTTCACATTACAGCGGGAACACAAAGTTTGCAATATTATTTTTACCTCTTGCCAATGCCCGAGTGCCGAGTATTCCAATTTACGGAAAACTCAAAACTTCCTGACGTTGAGTCATGAATTATCGAGGCTTCGCCTCGACGGGGGCGAACCCAATGATTCTTCTTGACACGCATGAGTCCCGGTGGATTCCCCCTACGACGTTTCTACGACGAAGAGATCTAAATTTCGCCGAAGCAGACAGTGATTTACATCGGTGGAATCGCTCGAACAGATCTCGCGCGGCGAGCGAAATGGTCGCGCGCTCGCTCGCTCGCTCGCTCGTTCGCTCGCCCGTCCGCCGAGAACGTATCCGAAACGTAAACGTTTGTATGGAGGGAATCTCGCGCCGTCGACTGTATATTATGCAGATACCTGGGCAGAAATTATTGCCTGATACCGCGCGGGCAAGACTGGCACGTTGTATATTATTCCATGCGTGGTCTGTTTGATGGTAAATGATGGCCCTGCGAGTTACCGCGTCGCGCGCTTCCGTGCGTCGCGCGATGCAACAGTCTGTGCCGGTTGCATCGATGCGAGATACGCCGTACGATTTCGCCTATCTGGCCCGGAATCGTCACCGACACATTTAGAATTCCAGCGGTCACTAAATCAAAATTCTGGGCGAAAAGCCGGGTCTCTCACGTTTGAACGGACGAAAGAGATTCGTTATTTTATCGCGACTTAAAAATTTAGTCCAGAAAAGAACTCGGGGATCGTCTTTCTATCTTCAAGTGACATCGGTTGTTCCAGTTTCGGGGTATTGAATTCATCCCGCAAATTGATTCCCGAAGGCGAGCTTTTCCCGTTGCCGCCGCCATCCCGTCGTCGTCGTCGTCGTCCTTGTCATCGTCCTCGTCGTTGTCGTGTGCGTCGTCTTCGTGTGCGTTAGCGGATTTTTCGTAAGCATAAATCTTTCATGAGCGCGTACAGGAGCAGACGTGTCGCGCGTGGAGAGAGAAACTGAAATATATCTTCGTCGATTTTACGGAAACACGAGGAAATGCGTTTATCCCCGGCTTATATAAAAATTTGCAAATCCCTGGATTCGTCGGACATATCGATTGGTATCCACAATTACGATATATGTATGCATGTTGCAACGCCGTTTGGCAAAAGCATTTTTCTTCTTCATTTTTTGATAAGACTACTAGCGATAAAAGTCAAAGTTAAATTTTGACATAAAATGTCGCATGCATAAAAATTTATAATTTATATTCGCGAAAAGAGAGAGAGAGAGAGAGAGAGAGAGAGAGAGAAGATTAAATGGTTAAATACTTAGTAAAGAATAAGTTATTACGCGAAAATAGACACAATTCGTTCATCGGCTTAATCAACGCGTGGCGCGGACCAACTAAAAGTTCACCAGGTCTTCCTTTCTCTCTTTTCTCTTTCTTTTTCTCTTTTTACGTTCAAATGCAACGAGAATTTTCTACGTAATCATCATTTATGTCGACAAGAGTAGAAAAAACTAGACGAGCAGATCGTGAAATAATTCAGTCGGCGCCGTTTACTCGTCTCGATTTTCCGCTTGACACGGTCAATTTTCGAGGCCCGTTACGCTGCAGAATTGCGACATTGTACAATAGTTAAGGGAGAACGTACACGTGCTTCATCGCCACTAACGTACGTGGCACTTAAAAATCCCGATTAAAACCTTTGTTAAATTTTACGATCTTGTATTTCATATACGAAAGAATAATGCTCGTTCATCGTCGTGATATTCAACATTTCTGAATTATTATTTGCTAAAATTAAATTTTAATTTATATCTTCGTATAATGTCTTGCGATGATACCACTGCTGTACAATTGGAAGTCTGGTGTTAATTGTGAAAGACAAGTTCATCGTGAGTGCGGCTTTAAAGCGACTACACCAACCGGTTCACTGTATCGCGAATCATAGGTATAGTTCGCGCAAATCCCGCAGCGGCTAAATTAGATTAACCCGTTGCAACCAGACTCTGTCGAATTGTCCTATTCGCGCACCAATTCATATACTTCCTGCCGAAAGCCAAATCGGACGGTCCTCGATTTTGCGTTTTCACTACTTTTATGAGTTTCCACATGACAGTTCGATAGATCGACAATTTCAAAAAGCGCTACTCTAAATTCCATGCGTTTTGCGACGAAATGTAATGATCGAAAAGTAAGTAGTAAGTAATCATATAGTTACCAAAATAAATTCCATTTTATTATTTAAAAAAAAAATTCTTTCTAATTTCTTTTTCAATATTCGTTACCGCCAAATGAATTCTAAAGTTTTTAACGTTTCTTTCATTACATTTTATAAAATCCAGTTCATTAAAATATAAAATTTTCATCCTTTGCCAGTAATACTTTTTAATAATGTTGAATAAATTTATTTTGCTAATGCTAATTAATATATAAAATCATCACAGATAACACAAATACGATAGTAAACTTGAAACTTTCTATAGATATTATAATATATTTCTAATCAATAGCAGATATTTGGTGATCGCGTAATTAAATTAATGGTGCAAGCTACCAAAGTTTATTGAAACATTTAATTGATCTACACCAAATTACGCAATCTGTCAGGAAGTGTTGCAGATTGAGTTTCATACGGAATAAAATCAGTTTAACCACGTAATATGTAGGAAACAACTTTTAAACACGTTCGTCATGTTACTACGTTTTAATTAATTCTGAAGTACGTGAAAACAATTTTATGAGACTACTTCGAAGAACATTTCATTACCAGAAAGCTACATATCAAAACTATGTCCATACTCTTTTGACCAATTCATATTAAAACACTATTCTTTTTTTTATTTCAACTAGTGCGGAGCGTAATAATAACAATGTAAATAACTCTTTTTATTTTTTTACTCAATAGTACGGTTTTGTACATTTTGCGTGAAGCCAAGGAAAAACTTCATGACTTTTAATACAGCGTGCATATTAAAATGAAAAAAAATAACATAAAAGTTCCCCCTTTCGTTTTACATTTTCATAAAATGTCGTATTTTAACCGACAGCATAATGCGGACCTCGCTACGATTTCCATCTGTTTAACGCAACGTGACACGACGATTGAAATATAGTCGTCGCGGCGCGAAAGCCTTATGCCAGCCGCGCGTTAGCGTTCGAACGATATTTTCCGTATTCGCAGAATTTTGTGCCATGTATTTTTTTCAAGCGGAGCTTTTATCCCGACCGCTTTCGGACGCATCGTACGTCGTGTTATCGGCTGCTCGTGCAACACCGCTAAACTTTAATTGACGTGAACGCGCCGAGTATTAAACCGCGTGGACGTCAATCACAAAGGACGCGTTGCCCCGTTGTAGCGTCGCTGACACGAACTAGTGGGCAATAAGCGGTTATGTAGTTGGCCGTACCATTGCAAGAGTGTCGGCCGATCTCGTGTACATCCCTCCGATCACATTGGTATTCACAAAGTGACGAGTTAAGTACAAGCCTTAACGCGTTTATGACCGCTCAAGTTTGATGTCTCGACACAGGCGTATCCGGAATTTTTTCTTTCGGGGAGGGTTTCCTGATGGAAGAATTGATATTCTGTTAACACATAAACAGCAATTTTTTGCGTCGACGAATTGCTTTTATGGATATTTTAGAGCTTAGAATGTCTCCTCGTTCCTGACTTTGAATGAGAAAAATATTAGGTTTTGTATATCATAATTTTAACTTTAACTTTTTTTAATTTCGAAAGGGATTCAAACCCTCCAATACGTCCCCCTTTTCTCTACTCGATACCCATGTATCTCGAACTATAGTTTATAGCTCAAATCTCAAGCGTGATTATATTCGTCACAATGAAAAATTAATGTGTAATCAAATTTCTTTCAATATTGCAGTGATTAAATATAATCACATGCATGATGTTACGTTTTGTACATGGAAAATGTAATTTCATAAGCCATATTATCGTATTATCTTGACTACACGTATTGTAAGGAGACAACTTCGTGGCGTAAAGCCAAACAACTTTGTTCAAGAACTTCGTCGCCCGTCGAATTCGATATCGTCGAATATGTTTACTCACGAAATACAACTCATTGTGAGAGATTTTCGTGCACTTATCGAAAGAAATCACTAAACGGATATCAATTTGTTGTCGGCTGTCTGTCCGCGGATTACACATGACAAGCCATACGCTATAAAATTACGTACGCAGGTTGTTGTACCTCAAATACGCTTCATGGGAACTTTAACGACGTCGTTGCGTGTCAGTAACAATGTAACGAAATAGATTTACGAGGAACAAGCAATCAAAAAACAATATCCATCGATCTTCTACGCTGTAAATTCAACATTAAATTTCTTGTTCGCTAATCGCTTTAAGAGATTTGTGCATTATATCAATTATAATGTTTTAAAATATATTACCGCGTATTTATCATTATCAATTTCATTGTGTTTATTACAAGTAACTGAAAAATTAAAAGTTTAATTTTTTTATCAAATTAAAATATTATTTTTTATTATACTCCAAATTTTTTATTTTCTGATTTAAATCGTTCAACAATTCTTTTTTATGAATAAAACATAAATTTCTGTTTGATAAAAGTCTAGCTTTACATTTGGAATATGTGGTGAAAGTTAATCAGACAGATTAATAATAACGATCTGTCATTTACGTCATTACATCAGGTTTTCGTACATATAGGGTACACAATTGGTTATTTGACAGCATAAGTGAGCGATATTTGCGGATGGCAGTGGCTCAATGTGTGCCCAGTAATACGATATTCATTGTGTTCCTTCGTAATATATCAACGTGTCAACAGCCCTCGGTTATTCAACTCGTATTTTGTAATTGTGAGATAACCCTGTAGCAATAAAATGTATTATGTTAATTTAAATGTATTATATTAATGTATTATATTAATGTATTATATCAACGTATTATATAAATTATAATAATACTTGAAAAGTAATATACATAAAATATTGCAAATATACGTAGTAGTTCTAGTTCATTCCTCTATTGTTTTTCCTCTATTGTTTCAACTTTACTCGTGACTTTAAATATTATATAATAGAAAAAGTTTTTTTACTTTAATTCAGTAATAAATAATTAAGGGAAATGAGATTAAAAATGTTTCTCTCGGGAAATGAGAAAATTAAATTCTGATTGAAATCGATTTAGGTGCAACAATAGCGTCATTCAAACTTAAACGTAGTCATAGACGATTAAGGATGATGATCGAATTGTGCGTACTGGCGTATCAATCCCTTTTGCTATTAATCCGCAAAGCTTCATTACGGCTTCAGTGACCTGAATTCCTAGACAGCGCGATCGCAATTGAACATGCACCGGCGAGTGATTAACTAACGTGTCGGTTCCACGATGTCACCAGCTCGGTCGGCCTGACGATATTTGCTATTTATTTCCGGCCAGACCTTGATGGCGTTTAATTGTACGATGTCTGCCATAGTCCGCGAGTGGCGCGTCAAGGAATGAGCTATCAAAGTTGGAAGCGGTCTACCGCTGCGAGATGGAGAGACCTTTGACATTCCGGCGCGGAGCTGGCACATTACAGTTCCCTGTATCGGGGAGCAACGTACCGTATCACAGGTTCCATTACTGAAACAGTTTAGATCACGCAGTCGACATTTGCAAAAGCTGATCCACAGCTGACAGGCTTTGCTCGGCTGGCTTGATGACCGATACCAGCAAGGATGCGGTTTCACGTAGTAAACGCGAAATATTGCAGAGAAATTATAACTGACAATGTCTAAACTATACAAAGATTGTTGTCTGCAAAAGGAGTTTGTTATGTTTATTTAAATTTTTAAGATTATAACATTTTAAAATAATCGTCATAACAATATTGATATGATTTTATGTCGAAAATAATTCACTTATAAATAGAAATTTCAATTTTCGTGAAATCGCATTCTTTACTAGTAGATTTGTTTAAATCTTGTAAATATATTTAAGCATCATAGACATTAAAAAATAATTCTTATCATAGCTAAATAATTTTGCATTAAAGTAAGCAAAGGATAAATTGCTTTCAAGATTCATCGATAAATTCTAGTGTCTTCTGAATTTCTTTCAGGAAAGTTTGTTAATTACAAGCTCGCGCGAATCGTGTTTCGACACTTGACTCGCTGACGAGTTTGCATCGCGCTTAATATAAATGGAAAACCGAAGAAGTTTGTATGCTCTCGATGCGCCGTCGTGATGCATAATTCATAATGATGCTGAACGGTCGTAATTGACATTTCTTCTTGAACAAACTTAATCGAAAGGTTTAGTGGAAAACAATTTTCAATAGATTGATGATATGTTATATAAATATATATATAAAACACACACACACACACACACACACACACACACACACACACACACACAACATATATAATAATAATAATATTTATCCAATTAATTTTTAATACTTATTTCGCGATTTATTATGTGCTATATTTTTATATTTTTTAATTAAAAGTCAGTATATAATAGTATATAATAGATTTAAATATTTATTTTGTATTAGAAAAATACATCAGGCAATCCTATTTTGAGAATATTTTCAGATAATTTCATATTTTATCTGTTTCTTAATTCGTCCGGGAAACGTCGCGATAATATGTTCTCACGTGCATGCGAGCATGTTTAAATCGTTTCAATCGACTATTGATTAGTAATAACTTTCATAAACGAGAGAGGCAGTTAATTCACCTCTAGAGTTCTCATTTGTTCGCATGAAAAACCAATTTTACAAATCGATTTTACATTTCGTGCCAAACAACACATAAAAGCGGTTACCCAACAATTTTCGATTCAAGCCAGGCATTTTATTTTGTCGCTTTAAACAATTTCACAGATAATGTCTTGTTACCACGTTTCATAAGATATCATCACTTAAAAAAAAAAATTTTAAGTGTTTAAGACTTTTGGGCGGTATCTCATAAATGACACGTCAAAATTTATTTTTCACAGACGCAGAGATAAAACAAGATGATATAGATTCTCTTCTTTGTCAAATGCTCCCGCGACTTTATTTTCGACGGTATCGCTTATTGAGCAGGGTCCAGAGAAATGCGGAATAGAATGCTGACGTGGTGCTTGCAAGCGGCTTTTTCGACGCTAGTGCATTTCGCTGTATTTCACTTGGACGTTAACGATTTCCCAACGAAAACAAGATAATCCTGGCTTTGCGATAAAACAATCTTTAACTTTCTTGACTAATTAAACTGTTTTCGGCGGGACATATTACAGCAATTTCACATTTCAGAAAATAAAATTTCTCTCTTTCTCTTTTTCCATTGCATTGCCCAAAATTTCTAGTAAAATGTAGAAAATTATTCGTTAAATAAAAAATTAATATAAATATTAAATAAAACGCAGATATCTTATTTAAAATCTTTTAGCAAGTAAAATTATAGAAATAAATGTTATCGAAATTCTCTCTCTCTCTCTCTCTCTCTCTCTCTCTCTCTCTCTCTCTCTCTCTCTCTCTCTCTCTCTCTGCGTTTTCATAATTTCTTATAACATTCATAAATCATCATTGATTATTATGTTACGCAAAAATAATAGTCAATATGTTTAATTAAATTGCGTTTAATTAAATATTAAATAAAATAAAAATTAGAAAAATAAAGAATAAATATGTATAATTTGACAAAAAAAATTCTATGTTCAATATTTAAACAATGTACAGATAAACGTGAAAGCACCATTAAATCTCCATTTTTATCATCACATATTACATCCGTATTCGGTTCTGATGAAAAATTATATTTAATATCGATATAATGAGTGTAATAAATAATTATATAATGTCAGTCGTGTTAACAAATAAAATATGCAACGCAAAATTATCAGTTTATTTAAATCGATGACGCAAACTATTAACAAAATGATATAAATTGGAATTATTTTTTTCTATTACGCAGTATATTATCTTTCAAAATGTATAATCAACTATTCTCAACAAATTAATTGTATAACAAATGACGAATAACAATTTAATGTAAATGATCGATGGCGTTAAATCAAACCAATTAAATCGATCTAATTATTTGCGGTTCTGTCGTGAATCACGAAATGCATAAAATGAAATATGCGCATTTTCACTGAATCATCTTAGAATGGACGACATTTAGATGCTGCTTCCAATGTTACACGTAATTTACTATCATTAAGGTCTAATATAATGGCATAAAATATGAGTGCGAATTACCACGGAGAATTAAGACGAGGAGGGAAAATTAAGGTAGCGCCCGCATAGCCAACTGCCAACTCCCGTTAATTGGCAAATACGTTATCAGGGATGTATGATAAAAGTCTAAATTAGCTAGACTATTGTATTCAGTTCACGAGAAAGCAGATACCTCAGAAAAAAAGTAGGAAAAAATGTAATTATAAAGAGTGGCCGATGAAATTAAGCTGACCAAATAAGAATAATTTTATATAAATAAAGATTTTAATATCACCTAATATCCAACATAATAATCCGTTAATATGTAATTAATATGTAATTTGGATATTACGATAGCATATAAATGATTTCAATTTCAAAGAGTCGAACGTAAAAAATATCTTACATACACATAGATACTCACCATTAAATTTTGTCCAATCGCATAGCGGTCAGTGCTGACGAGGAACCTTCGTATGTGCCCTCGTTGATTAATTAATCACGGTCTCATCATATATACGTTTACACTGAATTCGCTAATATTTTATCAATTAGTATCTGTCCAGTATGATCCATTATGCGCTTTTAATGATCCTTTTGCTTCTCTCGAGGTTGTTCACCATGAGCTGATACTTCCAATCGTGAACAGCACGTTTCAGTCTTGCATAATTATATCGGGATTAACAATGTCACGATTCGGATTCGATTTTAAAATACTGATTTTAATTCTATCATTAGCTGCAATAGAGTTCTTCATCGTTATTTAATAACGATTATTTAACGTTATTTAATAATCATTTTTTTGTTTTATGGCATTTATTTTATTTAATTGATTAAAAATTTATATTTTTTGTGAATATTTGACATAAAATTTTGACAGTATCGAAAATTATTTAAGCACATTCTTAAATATGGTCATATTTTTAGCAATAATCTGTGTAATTAAATGCCGATTTGCAAACTAATATTAGAATTGAACTTAAAGGCAAACTGAAGCGGAGCGGACATATTTAATTCTCACTCCTCGTTTGTTTCCAAGATCGGAATTCTGATAGTAGAACACGAACGGGCGACGAACTTTCATCTATGCTAAGTTCTCGCGTTTATAATTGCTATAAGAGCTTCCGATCATTATTATTATCCCCACGGAATCGAGTTCTGAATGCAATTTGGCCAGTAACTCCCGCTGAAACTATGAGATCCGCGGAATGGGAAGAGAAAACCATTCAGTCTACAAAATTTTGTCACGTGGTATAAAAGAGGAATTAATGGAATTATTATTTCACAAATAAAACATTTCATTTCTCAGTATAACATTTTTATTTTAATTATTGATATTAGAAGTAACTAATTTTAAATATAAAAATTTGTGTCATTGTCTCATATTTTCAATTAATTTTATAATACCGAGGTTTCAATTGTGAAACCATAAGAAATTGAAGGAAACACATTGGAGAGGGAATAATTAATAAAAGTTCCAAATACTGCATTTAAAATTTCATCGATAATTGTTGCCAAACTTTTCAATCATTATTATCGCACGTCGCAAATTGAGTTTCTAACGCAATTTAAGCGGGAAGTTACGCGAGAAGTTGACGAACGGAAAATGAAAGGGGATAGAAGAGAGTTGGTTGAGAGGTTCGCAGGCATGACAAGGTGAGGGAACGGGAGAGGGTGCGTCGTATCTTAAATTTACTTCGAGTACCTCGCCGCTGTTTTCCGATAATAACGAACGCACGATCGGACGTCGCCACGCCGGCGTTTCTTTGGCGCGGATTGCACGGTTGGAAATTATGTTTGCATAATTTTCAATCTCGCGATAGAAATCACCGACGTACCGACGAGCATTCTTGCAGTGATGTATCGGAGTATCGCATCGATCCGCACGATTATTGCAAATAATTGATAGCAATCAGCTGATTGCTCCCTCATCGACCGATAACGAATATCACTGGATTAATCAACGCGACAGGATTCATTTCAAATGGAAAAACGCGAATTTAATCCTACCAATTGTCACTCACATCTAACACTTTTTCCTTGTCATAGGAACGACGATCGATCGCGATTATTTGCTCGTCGACACGATTACTTCGGATTGTACCGCCCGAAATTTTGTAAGAATGGAAGCTTTGATTTCCTCGGAACTTGTCGCGCACAGAGGGTAGTCCTCGTCGCTCTTGACGACGACACAACGGGAGTAGTCGGCGAGCCTTCGATCTCACCACCCCTTAAGTACGGACCGAGAGAGCGGAGGGCATCGCGTCGCGAATTGCACTGACACTCGCAGATTCTCCGTTTCCCGCAGAAGCTTCCAACACGAACCCTCTCCCTACCCCCGGCGCGAGCTCTTACCCTCTTTCAACCCCCCCGCGGACCGTGGCTTTTAGCGCAAGCGCTTGTGCTTTTCCACGGACTGCGTCCTATCCTAATTCACATCAACGTAAGTACGGTCCTGTCCAGATCGCGTGGGACACGAGAATTTCTCTCTTCGTCGCGTCATCTTGCGACTTCGATGAATTATGAGTAGTAGAAATCTTTTTATCTTTTTACTTTCTGTAAAAACTTCAAATTCGTGTCAAAATTGTTTTATAAATGTTACAAAAATAGTTTCTTGAGATTTCCAACGAATATGCAATTTTAATTTTTTTTCTTTACATTTAATCCTGTCATGTATGTTTCAATCTGTCGTTTCGTACGTAAAATGAATCATGCTAAATGAATGCTAAAGAATTTTTATAATAATAATAAATAACCAATATAATAAACCGATATAAGTTTCAAACAATAGGATAATAGATAATATTACTCGGCAGCTAGGATCTTATGTATCTAATAATTTTTTTTATTGAATGTATACGTATGATAATATTTAATCAATAATCTTTTTTAAATATAAAAAATACTCTAAAAATAAATCGATAATTTATGCACAAGATTTAATATGAATTTCATTATTCAACTAAAAAAAAATACGACATATTTAATTGATATGTTTCGCTTACTTTAGTATTTAATATGCGAAAGCATGAAACTTCAAAGGTCTTGGTCAATATTTGCCAGCTTATATACAGAATATGATGACTGAATTATGTACATAATAATTGACCAAATCAGAAGCATACGTCGGACTGTAATTGATAATATCGCCAAAGTAAATCAATGCGAACGATTGCGGACCGTTCGTTTATTCGCAGCAGTTGAATGCTTACTGACCAATAAAATATTTACGAGAATTTACAGCTCGCTAATACACGGTGAAAATAATGGGACAATAGCTCCCATACAATTTTTAATTCATCGTCAAGTACCATCGTGACATTGTGTTAGTCTCGAATAATTTTATTTACAAGGATAAATATCTGATGCAGATTATATGTTTTATTTCATTTATATATATATATATCTTCTTTATACTTTTCTCTCTCTCTCTCTCTTTCTCTCTTCTCTGATCTTCTCTCGCATGAAAATTTTCAAAACAGAGAAGCAGCGATCAAACGCTTAAATATTAATATCAATAACAACACACACGTATCTAAAAATCTAGATACATTCCGAAAAAAACAATTATTCATGAATATATTTACTCACAACATTTATGATTACGCAAGTTTGTTCGCTATACGTTTGGAAAAGAAGAGCTAGCAAAACGAAGAAAAATCATTGATAATTGGCCGCGCGAGAGTACCGACATGAGAAATCAGTTCGTTAAGGCTGACAAATTGAGCGTGACTGCGGTTGCAAGTTCTGGCAAATAGGTATTCTAATAAAGTGCCCCGAGGGTGAGTTGCGCGTTGCGGCGATGAATTTTTCATCCATCCGCGTCGGACGTTGATCAAAACTCGGCGCGTTGCATGCGCACCATCGCGCCGGAGAAGAGGCAACAGTTTGAGAATTAAGATTACCCTAGAGGGAAAGAGAGAACACGCGCGCCGTGCGCGCTCGTCATATTTCGACGAGGGTGGTTTATTTGCTTCAGCGGCCTCGTTGTATCTCTCATTAGCTTCATCCCTCTGGCGGCTTTCTTTCTCTCCCGCCCGGTTAATAAAGCCAACCGGTCCGAACCGGACGGTTGAATTGGCCAAGTTTTAATTTCCTCGGGAACCGACGTGCTCCCGAGCAATCGTCGAACTTATCACGGATAAACGTGTTGCGAGTTGTTGACCGACGGATGAATTGCGGGCTGCCCGGCTACCCTTCGAGTGATAGTCGAAGTGGTCAAAGCGGTCACGGTGGTCCGCCTGCGCCGCTGGATGTGTAACGCATTAAATTTCCATAAATATGTAGCATGACGCAGCAAATTTCCGCTGGGATCCACTCAGGATCTATATACCTGCATCCAGCGAGCTTTAATTTCCCGCTTTGTCAACTGCGTATTGGGATAATCGACAAAGTTATCGCGAATAAACGTAGCGTCAGTTGTTAGCAAAAGCGTGAATCCCCCGTCGTCGGCATGATTGTTAGATTGATCCCATGATGATATCGCGACGTTGTTTCTTTTATATAATAATCGTATCGTAAAACACGAAAAAAAAAAGCATTATCGAACGAAAGATTGTGCTTTCACCTGTTCTCAAATAGATACGCATGGGACAGAGCGTTTATCGCTTTGTTATAAAAATATTGAAAAATAAGCTAAGACAGTTCTTATTTTCTACACACGCACATTTTGCTATAATTATAATTAACATAAATAATATCCTAAAGACTATAAAATATTTATAGCGTACATTTGAAGAATAACTCTTATTAGAAATATATATAGGATTCTAGAATCTCTAACATTAAAGTAATGTTTTAATTCTGGTGTTTGCTTATAACTTTACCTAGTAATATCTCGATTTTAATATACATGTATGTGCATGTCTAGCGTACACATCTCTCTTGATAAGAAGCGAAGTGTTGCACAGTCGGCATTACTGTGAAATCAACAGAAAGGTCTAACGTCCAACACGCCCGTAGTTTCACGAATTCTATCAGTCGCATGAAAACGCGATGCCAGCGAGACAATCACAGCCATGTCACGGCATTCGTGCTTCTCCCTACATATTTTTCTCTCGGTGATAATGAGACGGCAGTGGCTCACGACACGTTCGTTTGCCGTAAGTTCGACGAATAGCCGAAACGAACGGCTCTCGACGGAATTAAAATCTGCGCGAGTCGGCGAGACGCCGACGACTGGTTTATCGGACAGGCTCGTAATTGTTTGGAGAAAAAAGGACTTCCCAAGGGCTTGCACTAACGAGAGATCTCTAATTGTCATTAGATATCATTAATTACGTCCATTACTAGTGGCGGAATTATCTTCTCTGCTAATTGATGTTTTTGTAAAAACTCACAAAAACACTTATATTAAAAATATTTTATATATAAAATAATATCTTTTGTCGGAAAGAGATCGATATAAGAAGGAATGAAAAACATTTAGGTCTATTCTAAAACTTCCATATTTATGAAAAAAATTAAGTATTTTTCTTAAAAACAAAATATACCAAATAATTGAAGATTAGAACTAAACACTTATTTCTCATACATCTAAACACATTAGTATTATTACCTTCTGTCATTATCGGGAAAACTATTACGTGTCTTGATGGAATTCATGAAATTCCATAGTAGCGTTCACCAAAAGTACAGGGATGCACTCCGCAACGTTCCGTAACAAATGAGACGATCTACATGTGATGGAACTGTGTTTAGTAGCTTTGTGTTAATGTGTGTTTAGTGCGATCCTTCTATTAGATTCGTAGCTGTGTGTCAGTGTATAGAATTCCCTGGACCCAAAAGGATCGCTATCCTTAAAGTAACGAGGTGAGGTCCATTCGCAAACTGGACGATCGCTCCTAATTTACGAATCAAAATGAAAGCGGAGGGAAATGGTGAGAAATTATCGTTTCGCGCGACGAACTCCGGAACGAGAATTCGCGCAGCTTTTCCAACGATCTCCATCAGAATTTTATTCGGTCGCTTTGCGGTTTTTCCAGGATGCTCTTTCGCTTTGCGGATTGGTTACACCGCTGCGTCGGTACGATTAAGTTGCTAAAGTGCGAAGTTTCGAAAGTGGAACGGTGATATGGAACGTGGCTGCTGAATAATTCGGGCCACGGAAGAAGAGCGTGGGTGTGACTTACTTACGTCACGGTTACCGGAGCCCCAATTAATGTGCGGTATTAGTAAATTGATATGTTTTCCGTTACTTAGCTTAGCGGAACGCGCAAACTGCTGCGATGTCTCTGCACACGCCCACGAATTTGTAGGCTGAAACTGTGCCAGCTGGATGAACTCACGGCGAAATGAATTTTGTGATCGAGCGTGTGATCGACCCTACACGGAATTCCAGCCGTTGAAACTCTCAGTTTATCGTGCTATTTCGCAAATTTGTGAAAGTTATATCGAGCCAACTAATGTAAATCTTAAAGCGAGCGTTATACTAATCGAATTAACTGAACACTGAACAGAGGGGGATTTTCAATGTTCCTCAAATACCGATTTAAATCCATATTCTACTTTTATCTCGGCAAGAAAGAACTCCGTAAGAGAATACTCATTCCGTTTTTCATTTAAGATATCGTAATTCTCAAACGATTTCGAAACAATTCCTTCAGGTCAGATGTAATTATACGTCTCTTTGTGGCTAAACGTAGAAATTTTATTTCTTTTGGTTTAGCTCGAATAGTAATTCCGCCATTGATTTCCGACGTTTATTTCTTCTATGTAAAAGAAAGGGAGAAAAGCTTTTCGCGGGTCCCATCCAATTTCACCTTTTGAAGGCAATCCATTTGCTCTTTGACTAACGGCTGATAAACTGTTATCTGCAGTCGTGGCTTTTATTTTTTTTTATTTGCCTTTGTGTTTGGGAATAATTTTTCAGCGGATAAATGCCCTCGTACAAAGCAACGATCAAGATTTCTATTTTTGCAATCCAATTTCAAGTGTGTACGAATACATATGTGTGCTCCAAGTATTAATCTCTTCTAAATCTTTCTCTATTTCTCAGTAAATCATTAATATTCAGTTTCGGAGTACCGTACAATTTCGTCAAATCATTGCGCTAGTTTAATCGGTCCACTGCACAGAATCGATTGGTAACTGAATGGTTCGCCTCTTTCTCCATTACGCAGTCGAACGATATTTGCGCACAACTTAACCTTTCCATTACTTACCAAGCATTATGCAAAAATCACAGAAACTAGTCTACATTTCAATCGTGAAGTAACATCTCATTTTATCATCTGTTTATTATTATCTAAAGCGCTAAAATATATAATAAATGGAACCAGTTGAAACGCCGCAATAAAATTAAACAAGCTAATATGTATAATGAATTGTGGATAGACGTAGCAGTTTAGCTAGTTTTGCGCGACAGATATTAAATGTTAACCAGTTTCACTGTTATTTCTTGTACATCAAAACCTCAACTTGTTTAACGTTTTGCAAATGTCGCCATGAGGAAGCCGCATTGATCGTTTTCTCTTTCCTTTCCTCTATATTTTTTCTTTTTTACCATGACACTGAGTACGATGTGTACCAAAGCGACGTGACGCGGTCTGGTAAAAAGTGTTGGAAACTAGTTAAACTCGTGTCGGCGTCATGCAAGTTAATTTATGCCCTCCACGTACCCGATTCATCCCCAAAGTTAGCAACGCGACGTCGGTTAATTCCGGTGGACAAGAGGCAAGTTTAGAGAGGGACTACGGGGGGGGGGAAGGGGGAACGGTCGTGGAAAGGTCTAGGTTGAAAGGGAGATGTACAATATACACCATTTATTTGAAAACATTGCTGGCGTTTGCACTGACTTGGACGATAAAGAAGATTCGTGACCAGTTAAGACGGTCGCACAGTTCGTCGGTTGTACACGCTATCTGGTCCCTTAGTCAGTTATACTCTTCGCTATTTCGACTGGAAGTTTTGTCTGAGAATGAATGCGCCACGAAGAGAAGACGGGACTTAAAGATCTCTAAGCGAAACGCAGGGACGTAACTCCGCTGTAATATGAGATGTATCTTGCGAAGATAGAAACTTGGTAATTTGTAATTCTGTCGGTGTAACCAATACAGAAACCAATCACGAAAATTAATGTCCAAATTTATTTAGCGAAATTTACTATTGTGTCCCGCTTCTTTATTCATCTATTTAATATCTTCTTTTTCTTGTGTCTCGCAATCCGCGCACATACACACACACACACACACACACACACACACACACACACACACACACACACACACACACACACACACACAGAGGCAAATAAATCGCTTCATAAATGTATTCTTATATCCGCGCGAAACTACTGAAGTTTTAATACCTGTGGAATTTTTGCAGTGCTTGCGGATGCAAGAAAGAATTCATAATCCGTTCCTGAGCAAACTCTTTAATCAGCCGGGTGCATTTTTCTCCCGGTAAGTGGCGATTCTCTTATCTAAACTCCCTACCAAACCCTCGCACTCTGATCGCACTCCCCTAAAGCTTCGTGTCGGGCGGCGTAACTGCGACTCGTCCCAGTTGCCTCCAGTATTTAGACAAGATGAAAAAATGTTGGACAGGGAGGAGCGGATGTGAGTAAAGGGAATACGGGTAATGACTTTACTCGTTCGCAAATATAAACTCATCCCTCCCACGCGAAAAAATTACATACACTTAGCGCTGGAAAGCGCATCAGTGTAAGCGCCAGCGAGAAAACGGGTATTGCCATTGCGGGCGTCGGGAGTAAGGCAATTGCAAGGAATTTTGCATTTTAATGAACGCGCCAGATATACTTGCCTGATATTAAGTGGCGTTCTTATTCATCGCAAGGTAAATCCTCTTCTAAAACACTTAACATTAAGCTGACGCGCAGCGGAGGGTCTCGCGGGAGGACAAAAAGAGCGCCGCCGCAACTCTATCGTTCGTCGGAAACTTCGTAAACGAAAATTGCGGAGTTTCGTATAATCTAGAGATGAGTTGCCTTAACAGTTTGCGCCCGGCTTTGCTAAACGGAATAAACAGGATTCATCGGCTGTCAAAACAGCCGCGCGTTTAAAAGTATGGGATTTTTATTACGGCCATTGTGTATCGGGGCGAAGAACTGATGCCGCGTCCACGATCATCGTTGAGAATAGGATACACTTCCCCATAAGTGTGAAAACTAATTAAAACTTTCTAAAATCCGCGCTTCCTACCTTATTTAATTAACCACCTGCAACTCTGCACTTACCGTTCGCTGCTTTTTATATGTTGCATTACGGTTTACGCTCGTTGTGACTAACTTTCTGTTTCTACGAAATCGTATTTTTCGCGTAAGAAATGAACAACAGGGATTGAAATAATTTTTCAGAGAAAGGACAGATAAGGTTCATAATAGATATTTGCTTCCGTGAATAAATCTGAGATATCTAGACAACTATCCACTTCGTTGCGAAAAACGCTGAATTCTTCGAGAGTTTTGAAAGATTCGCAGATAGGAATTACTAGCTTCGATGTACTCGAGTATTGACGTCGAGCGCGCACCGATACAAATCGAAATAAGACGATTGGAAACATCGGCGACGAGAGCTTTTCTAAATGATTCTATCTTCGTACTCGGGGAGCACGAAAAGCTCCAGCTTATTGTTTCGGAACTTGCACGGGGTCGTGCGGATGATGCAGATAGCGATACACAAACTCGCCTGCGAGTGACAAAGCTCTTCTTCTTCTGGAAAGGAATCTTCTTCGAAGATTCATAGATAGTAGATAAAGTTTTCTTCGAAGTTACTGTGCCTCTTTACACCTGCGAGAACTTTCGTGACGTAGCTGTCTCTGCTTTGTCAATCGAGCGCGAGTTCGGAAATTTTATCTGAGCCCGCTCTGCATACAACGTAACTTTCGCGACTTACTTAAAGAGACTTGCTCGTCGCTGATGAAAATAAGCTCTTAGAGAGAGAAAAAAATTCCAGTTAAAAAAAAAAACATTGCAAAAGTCAGAAAAATCTTAAGTGACTACACAAAAAAACTTGACTTTGCTAATTCTATTAAAAAAAAAAAAAAAAAAGATTTAATCTAGTAAACACTGCAACACTAGAGCACATGAAGAAAATCGACATAAATCACTACGTACGTAGTGGCGCAATCTCTCCTACGAGCCAGTTAAGAAATCATTCGAAATGCTATGGAGGAGAGAGGAGGCGAAGGGAAATGTCGAACGAGTTTTGGAACGATTTCAGGAACGGGTTTTCGCTCGCCGTTGCTGCTTGATCATTTGGCGACGTACGTTATCTCGTCTTTTGAAGCGTTAAAGCGTTACTCGGTTATGGATTGAAAATCGATAGCTGGCTAGATCTAGAAACGGTTACTCCGCATGCGTCTACGTCAATCGTAGTATTCCAATTTTATCACCGAGACCTTTTGACCTACATTATTGAACCGGTTCCACATTCGATCTAGTTTGCGAGAATAAATTTGGCATGGATTAATTATCTATGCACATCGTTTTATCCGAGTCGGGGGGGGGGGGGGGTACGTGCTCTTATTTGGGTCGAGTAAATGAATTCTTCACGCCGAGAGAGAGCCGATAGTGGCTGCTATATTCCCAGATATTAATATGTCCGTCCAACAGTGATGCAAACTACATGAGAAACAAAGACTATTTGTTTTTCATCTTAAGGTTTGATTAACGTCCGCGCACCGGGAATATATCACGTCGGATTTGCGTGTACTTTCACAACCATGAAACCATGAACCTCGTATACGGACGGGATTACTACCATAAAAAATACTTTATCCTTTACTTAAGTTCATTTAAGTGCTCTATGCTTAGATTATGAACTTTAGATAAAGATTACAGATTACATAATTACATAATTATGTTTTATAGATTTGATTGTACATTGAATTATTCAGGTAATTATTTATGCAAATAACAAAATAACTGTAGGCAAGGAGAACTTATTTAGTAATATACCTAACAAATAGGTACCTATATTAATGATAGTTGTCATAATTTGAATATTAATAGCGAATTAATGAAATATCGTCAAGTATCCTGAATATAATTATATATTTTTTTAAATTATACGCTATGCAGGCACACGTAGTACTGCATTATTTCACAATAATATTAGTCATATTGCATACATGCTTAGTTAGGCCACAAATACATTATGGCAGATCGAGCCTCGACGTCACGAGCAAATGTTTAATGAACGATGGTCGTTGTAAACGCTAAAACCAACATAGCAAAATGTTTCTGGCACAATTCAAGAGTGAAAAATACGTGATAAATCTCTGTCGATATTTTTTAGATCTGTAAAATTCGCTCTATCAAATGATACATTGGCACACCCGCGCGTGCAAAAGAATATATATATATTATAAGATAGAAAATATAAAATATACGCTCCATGTATATAATATAATGCGAAATATTGCGTGCTTCGTCTCCGTAAGCTCAGTTTTGTTCAGAATTGGAAGATTGAAAAATTTATATGTATGTATACATTCTCATTTTTTAAATTTCCTATTTCTTTTTTATGCCTATTTCTTTCCAAGTTATCATACTAATCTCATTACATTTTACTGTCTATCAATCTTATTTTTTATTTCAATATACTTACATGCTGCTCTTCGACATTTATTTATTTAGTAAAAGATTTTGTCTAAGCGGTAATTTTTCTTTTACTTTAAATTTTTCTTTTACTGTAAAGAAGGAAAGAGCTACACGTCATAAAGCAGAAACTCGAATGACTTGAAACTTAACTTTTTTACAATTTTTGCGAAATTTTCTCCATGTTTTATCTTCTCTGAAAAAAATTCTGCATTTTTAGACTTAAGAGCTTTTATAATGTAGGATGACGATGTAGTACTTTGCATCCGCTACGCCTAGCCGTATCACGAAGTAAGTGCATAAGAAAGTCGTTAGTGTCACAGGCGATTAAAGTTGGACGAATTAACTATGAAACGTGGTAGACAACTGCACGAACTTGACTTGACCGCGGTCAGAATTAAAGTAGGTTTGCACATTAATTACGCGAGTAGCATGATACCTCGTTCCCTATCTCACTCCACGCGTGCGTATATTACACATATGGCTGCCATGTTTTACCAAAAGTTCCCGCTAAAAATCTCGTGCATCAGGCCGAGACTTTTCACGGCGGATAAAATGAAAAGTAATTTTGGCCACGAACGTGGTTTAGCTTGTGGGAAGTTACGATATGGGGATATCTAAAAGTTCTAAGGGCACGCCATGCGACTAAATAAAAATATAAGTATACATGGGGATCCGAGTTGCGACAATGGCGCACGTGAGCGGTAATGTAAGTTTGGGTCAGAGAGCGGGGTTCTCCAACTCCGATAATAAAAGTTGCCACACATTCGGCATATATTCTTTTATCATGGCAAACTGCAACTATAGATGAATTATTTTTGACAAAAGCAATTATTATTTTAATATCTTTATCTTTGTATTGTTACTGCGAAATGTAAGTTTTATTTCTCTTAGTCATCAATATTATTTTAAATTCTGATTTAATTTCTTTAATTCTTTAATCAATGCTATCATTAATTTTATTATGCGCATATTTAAACAGTTAGATTATATTAAACCATCACGTAATTGTGCCTTCAAATAAATCTTCATCTTACAACTAGCTTTTTTGTTTATGTGTATATGTGTATGCGTGTTTATAAATATTTAAACGTTTTTATTCCCAAAATTATTTGTGATAAATCTTTTAAATCTTGATATAGAAGCAAGAAAATCACATTGATCATTCAACAGTTTTGCTCGTATTGTATAAAAATAACTGAAGTGTATTAAACATAAAAAAGTCACTATAATGTTTCATGCTCACGTTTCTGTGACATACTCAAAGATTTTCTCAACGCGAGAAAGCGAGAATTTCAACTGATATTTGGTGCATATTTGGCGGTTCGTCGACAAAACGCTCGATTTCCCTTACGCCGGTTGTATCTAATATCGTTAGAAATATAATTCCATTGGCTGAAAATTCGCAAAGATAGTTTTTCGCTGCTTCAAGAGCTTACCTACTCCCAAGTTGCGCGCCGTGAATCATCCGAGAAGGAAATAAGAGTAGATGAAGCCAGTCGCGCCATTCCAGTCCCGTAATTGCATTGCACTCTACCTAGTTCGCTTCAACTTTGCACGGATACGCCTTATTATCCACACGGTTACTTAAGAAAAGAAGCGAGAAGATACTTCCTCAACTTGCGCAAGAGTATTTGCATAGAAATACATCAACTACGAGAGAAAGCACCTGCATCGCATTGCATGCCTGATATCTCCTCTTCCCTCCCCTCCGCCCTCCCCCAATCCCTCCCCTCGTATATATATTAAGTGCGAGAAACAAGTGGACTTTCTAGATGATCGCGACCATGCGCAATCAAACCGCTATCATATCGCCATATTGCTCTTCTTGATCGATTTCACATATTGCGAGATAGTACGCATCAGCATCCGTGACGTGTAAGCAATTTCGCGAGGTTGTAGACGTACAATTTCGGACTTTCTCCGCGCGAATCTGACAATCTGTCGACCGTGGAACAGCGGCGTCGTTTACGCGGGGTCACGAAACGCTATCAACGTGCGGTCGACGCGAATTTTCTCGGTGAGAGGAATCGAGCGTAGCCGCTTCCGCGAGAGAGAGAGAGAGAGAGAGAGAGAGAGAGAGAGAGAGAGAAAGAGAGAAAAGAAACTGGCGGGAAGAATGTTTGCACGATCCAATAGCTGAACATTTGACACCTAGCAGGAAAACTCTGGAAAATCGAAATGAAACGTCGCGACTGAAAACGGAGTGTAATCGCGGAACGAATGGGCGTAATAAAAATGAGAAGAGAACAAGGGAAAAGATAGTGGAGGAAGGAGAGAAACAAGGAGACGGGATCGAAAATAGACGGCGGGAGACTCGGGAAAGGAAGAAGAAACTCGGTTGTAATCACGGGAGCACGTCGATTTCTACCCTCGAACGATTCCCACTGGAGGGCCGGCATTGTTCAAGGAGAGGAATAAATAAATAGCTCCTGAGACAATCTCGAGCATCCGGTAGCTGTCTGGGGATTTAAAAGCTAAACAAATAATCCCTCTTCCGCGTTAATTAACGCAAAATTGTCGCACGTTTAATAATTTTCAATTCGTAACCGTACCGCTTAAATCCACCCTTCCTTTTCCTTCCGTTACAGGAATAAACATAAAACGCGATTATTGTTGCGAATAATACACGAGAACGTTACGTTTCAGCAGAATGGCGATTTGCGACAATTTGTCGAGAATGCGAAGGTACACTTTTAGATAAAGGGAGTATTTTAAAATGATTTCGCAGGTTAGAGAGATAGCTTTTTTTTTTTTGAAAACGTGTCGAGCGAAAATTTACTGAACTATCGCGTACCGCTGCATGCGCGATCACACGCCCGGTTCTGATATCGCACAGAACCGAACGTGTTTTCGACTCACATACGCATCATAAGAGAGTTCTTTTCACGTTCCGATCACAATAGGATGTATCGGAGAATCACGATTTTCTATTTTACCATAGCGTTTGCTTTTTATTCGCAACGCGATGCAGATTCTGAATCCGCAAAACGTTGGATTATGCACGGATGATTTCTCCTCGATGGTATCGGCCCGAAAAATGTTTCTCCATACATAATAAAAATCATAATTATTTGAAGGCTTTCTCATCGCGTAATGCGTATCGATGAGATGTTGAGATATTCTGAAAATGAAACAGCATGGAATATGTACCATTTATAATTTACATTGCGTAGGTCATTCAAATGATCTGTTTTCACGTCGCGTTAAATTTTGAATTGATTAGCCGTTAAATTATAATATGGATTAATACAATTTGCTTTGCAACGCCAAATACACTATGGAAGTGTGCATATTGGGTGACCGCACTGATTGCTTCATCCCAATAATCCTGTAACGTAACATCAAGCCGCAGCTGCTTCCACGGACGCCACATGTCGATCTATCGACAATCGCGATACTAAATTTCCTGCGGCATCGTCAAAATTCAAAATTAGATCTTTGTGTGTGATGGCGCGCGATTTCTTCGGAAAGTGGCAGCAACTTAATTTTATTTGAAGTGAAAGATTCTCGGCAAAAAGACAAAAGTAAACGATCGAATTCCGACGGTTAGAATTCTCATCCTAATAAGAGAAAGGTAAAGCACCGTAACTTGATTTATACGAGTATTTTCTTCTTACTATTGAGAAAGAGAGAGAGAGAGAAAGAGAGAGAGAGAGAGAGAGAGAGAGAGAGAGAGAGAGAGAGTGTGTGTGTGTGTGTGTGTGTGTGTGTGTGTGTGTGTGTGTGTGTGTGTGTGTGTGTGTTCCTCTTCCCTTTTCTCGATTCCCATTCCTCTTCCGTGTCCAGTTGGTATGTTTCATCTTGTCTTGTTGGTCCCCGTAGGATCAGGTAGAAGCAGGTAGCACGATATTCCGGTACTTTAGTGCTCGAAGCAACTCACTTGTGAACTATGAACTTCGATATATTCAGTAAACAGAAAAAGAAATATTTCCGTTTAATTCATTTAATTCACATTACTGCTTAACATTAATTAATTTGTGCTTTATATTATATATTTCATATCTGCAGCTTTAACATTAAATAATTTCTTTATGTATTTTTGTCTTTATCTCTGATTTTAGCTCGGTCTATGTTTTATAGATTAATTGTTTAAAAAAAACTGATTGGTTCACTGGTATATTTGACAATATTAATTATTATTTTCTGTTAAAATAACGCTATTAAATATTATTCATGCATATAATAAAGATAATTAGTGATTAATTAATAATTCTTTTTACAAACGAGAATTTTGTTAATAATAGATTAAATCAGTTGCTTTATTTAACAACAATACTAATTTACAAATGCAAATGACCGATTGGAATCTAATATTAATACAAAAGAGACAATTTATTTAGTACAGCTGCTGGACAAAATTATTTTTTAATCTACTTTCAACAAACAAGGAATAAAAATATTTTTATTGTCACTTAATAATTGTCAATTTAATAACTGATCTTTAAAATCCATTTCAATAGTATTTTCTGTGAAATACAACAGGTGAAACATATTGTAAAACGACAGGAAAGCAAAACACAAAATATCCAATAAGAGCACGGAAATACAATATTCGTGACAATAAGTATCGCGTTCACGCTCAAACTTTGGACATTGAATTCTCTTATGTACCACTGGTCCCGAAGACTTTCTCAAAACGAGATAAGGAAGTGCTAGAATACAAAATAGGCGGAGTAACCCCGTATTATCTCGGAGTACCCTCCGTTGACTTAAAAGCAGAAACGTACCACAGAAAGAACGTCGGTGCGGCTGATAGCGTTTCTTATCACATGAATGAATAGCTCTCCGAACATCTCTGAGAGCCGCTTTAAGAAACTTACTTCAAGCGCCATAAAACCTCAAGTCAGAATTAATAAATGGCCGTATATACCCGGAAAAGAAGCGCTGTTCTTCTTCGAAGCTCTCCAGCAGAGCAACGGGATAATCCTCCTCGCATCTCACAAATTTAATTAACGCTGCACACAGCAGAGCTGAAAACCATCAGGGAGACAAGGCTCCGTCCTCGGGAGCCCCAGGACGATATGGAAATTCGCAAACGGATGGCGGGCCCTACCAAAATTTTCGATGCAGTGGCAACCGAACATCAGAGTTTCGCTACGACTGCACTTGGACATAATGAGATGCTCAAAGTTTTCGAAGGAATCCGGTCGAAGGAGCGCAACGCATTCATCGTCGTTCTATACATCCAGAAGCAGAAGAGGAGGAGGGAGGATACGCGCTTTATTCGCTATCCCCCGTATCTTCCCGATGCCGCGAATTTCGCTTCGCCCCGATTTTATTTTGCTATTAGCAGATGATAAAGCCAGCCGAGCACGGGAAGAAGAAGAGAGCAAAAGAACTGTGCGACCGGGATTGCGTCGAGATATCCCTCCTCCACCCTCGGAGGGTCGGCGCGAGGGGAAGCGGATGGCCGCGCGCGAGTGGTGCGGCGATGGTGCGGCGTTGGGCGGCAGTTTGGAAGAATTGCAGCAGTTTCGCAACTGTTTTCCGTTCTTCTGTTCCCTCAACTGTTTTCCACGCTCCACTGTGCTTTCCGAAGCGCCCCCGCCGACGCCTTGCCAGTCCACCGACCGCCGGACCGCCCTCGTTTCCCCCTTCGTCTGCGTCCCCTCGACGCGAAAGCGAAGCCTCCGCTGTACGGCGAACTTTTCGTTATTATCGCTTTTCCTCGCCGACGAACGAAGCGGCAACGACGGCCGAGCAGATCACCGGAAAAAGCATCCTTCTCTTTCCTCGCCGAGCGTACCGAATAGCAGTTACGAGAAGAAGTAGCCACGCAGTCCGACTTTGATCGACTTTTTTTCCCTTCCGGATCTTCGGTTGCTGTATTATTTATGCCGGCGCCGTTATTACGCCTGATCGTCGGCAAAATCGTTGCCGAAATGTTCGCGCGTTTCGACGCGAGACGACGTCCGATCGCAGTCTCGCACAGCGTTTATTTAACTTCACTGATCGATTGAACTTTTTCGTATAACATTCAATAGGAAAGAAAGTATAATAGCGGAAGCACTTTGGCCCTATCTGCTTTTTTTCTTCCTAACACACTGTCAGATATTGTCAGAAAGATGTTTATTTGTGTGATTGATGTCATTTTTGTGTGATAAGATTACAAACAAATTTTAATAAAATATAACAGCATTCTTTCTTTCCATTTTTTCCAAAAAAAGAAATAAAATATTGGATATATGCATATATTAACCTTAGATTAATTTTACATTTTATATTTTCTAATAAAGACGTAAATATATAAAAAATATAATATATATAAAGAATATGCATATAATAATTTTGATTAAAAATATATCCTTATCTGCTTAAAAATCTTGATTGAAAAGAAAACCCTCATAGAAAGAGATCCTTTAGAAAGAGGAAAAAATCCTCTTTTCTTTGAAAGATTTCATGTCTTTTTTCATCAAATTTCTGTTTAAGAAAAAAATCAGTTTGATTAAATAGTTTTGTGATGAGGAAATAAAAGAAAGATAACTGGAAAAAGTATAATGCAAGAGAGAGAGATTGTGAACATCAGCGAGGTTGAGGCGCCGTCTGTAAAATTCGTCGAATCAGATTGTTTATGCGGAATATTCATCGACAAGGGGGTACTAGCACTCTCGACGGGGTGTTCACCCTTTCTTGCTACTGATCGATAATGGAGAAACGACGGATGCCTCTCAGACGAGGCCGCGTCTCATCCACCCATCCTGCCGTTGATCCGCATTTATCCTCCTGGGGAAGCCCTTAATTGCATTGTTCCCTCCTAATGAAGCTGTTTTTGTTGCAGAATAAAGTTAATTAGAAAGACAGGAACGTAAAGCATTCGATTTCCCGTTTCGAAATTTATCTTGTCTCTTTCGCAACTCGCCTGCGCCTTTTGTTTGCTTTTTGTCATCGTTTTCTTCTTCTTATGAACTCTTTCGGCATCAACAATTTAAGATGAGTTTGACGTTTCGTGAAATTTTCAACATCCAAGATATATCACGCACAATAAAATCCATCCATAATATCAATTTGCATTATATATAATAACTATTTAACTTCATAAGATTAATGAAAAATTGATGATCGATTATCTCAATTGATTGTGATTTTGAACGTAATTATAAAAGTCATTTTTTTTCTAAAAGTCATATGTTTTAACGAACATTAATATTTCTCGCGATAATATCGTCCATAAATGACGATGCAATAATCACGAATTTCGCTTTCGACGTAAGAAAATGAACACTTAGTGAAGATTTTAAATCTTTAATCGCGGATATATACTGATGTCGCCGATAATGTAATGTTTGCTTCAAAATACTGCATTGAACTCCATTCAGTTCTATTATATCCTTCTCATGTTGCGGCCATAAGACGACCATAAGAAGACTGTACGGCTATAAGATGAGATCACGAGTGATAAAGTTCAAAATCCTGATTTCTACGTATTACAAAAACATCGACGAGATGGAATGAGATTCGTAGATTGAGCTTGACGAAAAAGTAATATAGGATGGCGAAGAAGTAGCGAGAGGGACACGAGTAAGTATGACGGATTCCCGCCACATCTTCGCATCGTGCACGAATGCAGAAAAAGAGAACCGACCTTTCTTTCTTTCTTTTCATCCGTTATCGGCCCTCAGAGTCTCAATAAACCTTTACGAGCGTGGATCAGAAATCCATCGAAATTTCCGTCGTCGATGTAACCTTTAACCAAGCTGGTGGAGGAATCAATACGCCGGATCAGCGCTACCAAAGCTTTCTCTGAGAAAGGGAATTACGTCGTTGAGACGCCAGATGGAGAGCCGGGAATGAAACGCGTTTGGAGATCTTCATAATAAAGTATCGGGTATCGTATGGCGTAATGAAAACCTATCTCGAGATTATTATTCCGCTGATTATCGAAAAAACTAAATATAACGTTACATTGATTAAAGCCATATGGGATAAAAATGATCCTATCGGTTTCAACGGTTTAATGCGGCAAATTGAATTAAATTATTCAATAGAAAACCGTTAGATCCGCGCAAAGAATTCAACGCAAGAAATTGCGAGATGTTCGTGAGACGCATCGCACATCGTGATGTATCGAACACATCACGCGCGCAAAACTCGGGCATATCCGCTTTAAAATGTTGCGTCGAGGCAGACGCCGTTGCGTGATAATCTGGCGCTAGCGGCTATCGAGCCAATTTGCCTGCCACCTCTCAATTACCTGTACCTGGAGAGCAAAAAAAAACTCTGTTTCAAAATTGTCGCAAACTTTCGCGATAACTTTATTTCCGCACACGCGCACATGTTTAAACTCGATCGATGATCTCGCGAATACATATATCTCATTAATCGGTCAAATGACGTATCCACAAAACACAAAAGCAACGCTTTTCTTTCTTTTTAAAAAGAAGAAAAAAATATGATATGAGCGATATAGTCGAGGAATGGGCTATTCAAGGAGGCCAATAATAATACAATAACCGTCTATGGCATGGTAAAATGGCATATAGCCGGTACGAGAGAAGGAGTTATCGTTAACGACATCGTAAGATGAACGCGGAACGTTCAATAAACATTGGCCTGGAGATGTTGTAGGGAATATCTCGCCGTGGCTGACCTCGAGGAATATGTTAGAATTGATAGAACGTCACAATTCCTCCTTTCGCGCAGCTCCGTTGAATGGACGATTCAGCATGAAAATACATCTTTGGAAAATCCTTCTTTATATCGTCGTAATGTACATCGTCACGCGCAATTCGCGATATATCGCGTACTTGAATTCCGCCTTCCCGACTTATCGACACGCGAGGTGAAGTTGACATTCCGGAGTTGATACTCGAGGCGGCTAAATATCGCTTATACTCGCGATCGCTAGAGTCAGCAAGTCGGCGAGCTCAAGAGTTTTCCATCCGGACGGCGGAGTGACTGCTGTCTGCATCAGATTCTCGACAAAGCGGAGAGTCTTCCTCCATTCGATTCGCGAGTGCGAGCTGTCGTAGTTCGCGGAACGGGGCATCCGTAGGAAATCCCGGGGAAACTTTTCGACAGTTTCAAAGTTCAACGTTACAGCAACGCCCCGCCCTTTCTCGACCGGGAACATTGACTGGAACACCAAACAGAAATTACGACCATGCGTCAACTGAGCGTTCAACGAATTCACTTGTCAGCCAAATTCTTTTCTGACGAGTGCTTTACCGACAATTCTCAAGGATCATGACTCTTCCGGTTCCGTAAGCAGACATATCAACGCAGACATATCAACGCAGCGCAATTTCACAGGCAACAAACGGCGCGAATATTTTCACCTTTTATGCACTACTTTCGGCAGTGGAACGAGAGCAACTGTAATCTGGAAAAGCGTATTCTAAAGTACAACGCCGAACACAATATTAATTTATCTTGTTCTATAAAATTCTCTCTGTTATAAATTTTCTAATTTCGTTCACAGTACACGCCGTTGTTTCGAACTAACTAACTAAAAATGTTGGTAGCTATCTATTAACGTGATATACCTCATAAAAATGTAGATTAAAGATTGTTCAAAACGGTACGAGCAATATCCGTAGAAACAATTTTCCGCAAGTGGCGAGAAACTTTGTTACGAAGCAGCCGGCGACTATGGGCGAAACGTGACGTATCAAAAAACGACAACGCCGGGCTTGCCATCGGGAAATAACGGATTGTCTCTACGGGATCGAGCCGATCGTCGAGTCCGACCTCGTCCTCGTCGTCGTTGTCGAGCAACGACGACGCTCTTCCAGAGCAATAATTCTAGGTCACACCAGGGCACCTCGCGCGCCAGGACGATAAATCCTTCCGCGACTCCTTTTCGCTCTCCATCATGCGCTTCCGCCGTTCTTTGCGCAGACGGACGTAAAGTGGGTTCGAAGTGAAGGGACCGTCGCCCCATCATTACTCCCTTCGTTTTCCCTCGCAGCGTTGCATCTCGTCCCTCATCGCACCCCATCTCGTCCCTTTCCGCCGTTCTACCGTCACGTAATTTTAATTGCCTATATCCATATTTCCGGGAGCGGAGATATCCTCAGGGGACGAAAAGTCATTTCTCGCGACCCTCGACCATCTCATCCGCCATCGCCGCCGCCGCCGCCGCCGCCGCCGCCGCCGCCGCCGCCGCCGCCGTCGCCGTCGCCATCGTCGCTACCACCGGTCGCCATCATCATCCCCCAATCTCTCTTTCTCTTTTCCATCCGACAATCTTACAACTTCGCTGTCTCGCTGAGAGAGAGAAACACGAGGAAACGTAACCGACCGGGAAGTAACGTCCGACCATCTGGAGGGATGCTAAAACGAGCGTCACGGGCTAGACGTTTTCAAGAAATTTCACCTTGAATTTCTTTTTCCGCTGGGAAATCTGATGAGCGGGCAACACCGTCTACGGCCAGCTTTACGACTGCCGGCGAAGTAACACGAAATGTGACGCCTTTCGAGAGTTCCTCTGAATAAACCAGAGAAATGGAGGATGCAAATTAAGAAGAAGTTCACGATTCACGACCGTAGCGTAATTCTCGGTTGCTCTTAAAATACACACAGAGAGAAGTTCTTTCATATCAGCGATTTGGAAATTAAAGTTTTAATTTGATGAAACGTCTGTCCAAATAACTCATTAAATAATCGCTAATACCATTGTAATCGCTAATACCATTGTAAGAATTTCTAACGTAATTTATTCGGCCAAAAATATAGTTTTTAGATAAGTATCTTTCCAGTCCATAAAATTCACTTAAATTTAGTGGCGTGAACGCGCAATGTAAAATGTTAGAATGGCATTTCAATAATCACCGATTTTATTTTGCTAAATATCTAAAACAACTGTCAGATGTGTTGATATACTATCAATGCAAAATCGCTTTTGTGAACACTTTCCGCAGTTAAGCGGGTCTATGTATATTATTATAATACACTGTAATATTAACATCCTGCACCGTTCATAATCACGAAAAGATCGTGGCGGTATTACGGGTAATTAACATGTCACGGGCACAAGGGACCGTAACGAGAGTCGTTTGACTATGCTGTACGTTGTAACAGAAATTAGCACCGACGTAAAACGAAATTACGATCCTGTTCATTTTGCCGTGCCGAGATTCTCCGTTACAACGAAATAATTAATTTGACATTTTACCAAGAAACGTTTTATTCTTATTATGCGTGAAGTTTTAAGAAATTAATAAATATATTAACATTAGATATGTCTTTTTATTTTGTAAATATTTAAATATAATGTATCAGTTATGATAAAATGTGTGTTAAGGACTCGGAAAATGACGCCGATATAGATTGGCGGATTCCTTTCACTCATCGTAAAATGTACCTGATGCAAATCGACGAAGTGCATGAATTTTAACCATTTGTCATAAATCTCATCTGGCATTTCGATATAGATATTCGATGAGCATTACGCTCGATAAATATTCAAATGTCACGTGTCGTGAAACGATATCGCCACGTGTTGCGTACATTGCAGCATATCGCTTTCAAATCGGCGGTACTCACAGGTGCAAGCGCCCGGCATTTGTGGATAAAATGGTACGCGCGTGAAAGAGAGAGAGAGAGAGAAAAGGGAGAAAGTGAAATGAAATATTCGAAAAGTAGGTAGCGGTAAGTTGCATTATAAGTCATACGAACGTGACTTCGCGGGCGACACAGTTTTCAGATGCAGGGTAGAAGAAAGAGGGTCGCGAGATAAAAATTGTCAGCGCGATTCATCCCGGTTCTGAGGTAACTCTTCGGAAATAATTTTCAGAACATGTTGACACGCTCGTATTATTAATTGGCATCCAGCCGCTTCTTTGCATTCGGCGCAATTGTGATTGTTCATTGCCAGGAGAGACGGGATGAGAACGTCGAACGAGTTTTGGAATTTAAAATAAAATTGGCAGACGGCGCGATTGCTACTTGAATCGAAATTAAATGTTGGAGCGTTACGCTACGATGTTGATGACTCTTGATAATGCTACGTTAACTAATAAAATGAACGTGCGTATTGAATGAACGTATCTATTGAATAAAGAAGTGGTGTCAGTGCGTCATGATTAGCGGATATTTAGAGAGAAAGAGAGAGAAATTCGCTTAATACGTTATTTTATTTTGCAGATACGTATAATTTTGATATAAACTATAATTTATAAAACGATATAATGCTTGAAATATGTTTCTCTAAAATTCGTTTTATTAAAATACTTTTGCCGCTATTGGTTTTAAATGCAGAAAGTTAAAGAAAGAAAAATGCAGAAAGTTAATACATTTTTTCTGCGAATGCAATTAAGAAAATATATACAATTTTATATATATGAATTAATGAAGGCAATATACGTATTCTTTACGAGAGTTGACTTTTAATTGGAAGCCCACAAGTAACAGGTGCGCCAAGTCTACATTGCACACGAACTGGTTATTATCTTCCAACTTCGCTTCGGATCCTATTCTACACATTCATTAAAGTATGATAAAATTGCGCATTCTAATTTTCTCGCTTTATCTCGCTCTATTTCGTTAAACCTGAATATTCAGCTTTTAAGTATAATTGTCTCCACGACTGTCTTTTATAATTTTTCAATTTACCAACGTTCCTAGCAATTTATTTTTACCATTTAGCAACAAGAATATCCCAGGTATGAATAACTAAATAATCCTGCCTTCGTCTCGTTAAATATGACACTAGATGTCAACCGTCTGTCTCTAAAATAATTGTTCAGAAAGTTTCAATACATTCTGTCTCTACCATGATTGTTATAAATTCTAATTGAAAGTATACCCTATAGAGTGCACACGAAACATTATTGCACATAAGAGGACTTTCACTTCGTCAGACGATCCATGAAGAGGATGAAAGCCGCACGTAGTTCGCGATTGTTTGTCCAAGTACCTTTGCAATAAACACGACCGATGCGACAGCAGTCACGCGTCATTGTTACATTAACATATCGACACGGTTTATTCGCGTGGCGTACAGGCGTAAGCGCTGAAACGCCGATTTACATAATACTATGCATTATGCGACAATAAACATGCACGGCGCGGAGTCGAAACGACGACGGACGTATCGGGTCCGCCGTCGCATCGGTGAACGCGGGTTCGAAATTTCGAAATTTCTTTCTCCACTCGACACAGGAATCTGTGTACGCATCTGCATTCCCGATTACCCCCGATCCCGGACCGGTCGAGATTTACGAGCCGATCCCCGTCCGCATAAATAAAGTCACGTTGAGCACCACTGTCCGCGCATGATCGCACGGCAGCCGATCGTCCTGACGAATGCACTAAATACATTAGTATTCTGCGAGCGTGATTATCCGATCGTGAAATTTCGAAACTTCCCCGCGCGACAGGCAGGCAGACAGATAATTCCATTAAACTTAAACGGGAGAACGAATGAACGTGAAGAACATAAATCTCTATTCTTCACTTACACGATTCGACGGCCGACGAGTGGCTAATAAAAATCAATAATTCATAAGTTAATTAATACCAATAACGCAATTATTGGGACGACGTAAAGACGTCGTTTACAATTTCTTAGAATTAATATGGTTTATTAATTACCGTATATATAATGTACCGTAAAGTAAATTAATTTACATATGTAAACATTGATAATCACGCTGTTAATTAAATGATACAATAACAATGCCGATGAAATGCCTTGTTAGTGTCAAATTAAACGCTTTTCTGTTGAACGTGGGCACGCGTTAACTCGGTTTGTACTTCGTTATGTAGTCGTCAGCGAAAACTTGGATTTGTTCTCCTGGCCGAACGAGAGAGATAACGGACGCATGTAACCAGACGCATAGACACATATTTTAATGAGCGAACGTGTTTGTAAGCTGATGAAATTACGATGTACGATCATTCAACCTTGTGTTTACAACACCCGGAGGGTAGAATTAGGTTTCTTGGTTGACCTCCCTTTCTAAATGCGAACATCTGCAGAATTAATTATGAGCGCTTAAATTCGCATCTTTAGACAGTCTTGCTGTATACTGAATATTACCTGAATATTACAATAATATCTCGAGAGATATTTTTTTTTATATGCACATCTGTGTCCTATTTTTATCTTAAAATTAAAAAGCACATCGTGCATATCGTGTATATTGTGAATTACGATAATGAATAATCCTTCGCGGAATATAAATGTATGAAAGGAACGCCAGGATGTAGAAAAATTTTAAAGAGTGAGTAGTAAATTATACGAGGCATCCATATTTAAAAATTACACATTAATTACACACATTTGCATCGATATCACGTTTCGATGTCGCATGAAATCTCGATAGCGTCAGTCTGTAAATTTATAGCACGTATCGCGAGATTATTTTTTTTTTCCGTCGCGTCCCTCGCGGAAACAGTCGCGTATCCTCCGACAAATCCGGCGTTCAACCCCGTAGCGGATCCATTTCCATCTAAACCGAGCTATCGAGTACCGGTAATGCCGTCACTGGGTGACCCAAATCGATCCGTCGGGTTTGGTCCTTCTCGACCGCGGTATATATCGGACGTTCTCCCCCGCCCCCCTCGAAAAAAAATCGAATAAATGCACAGAGAGATAAACGACACGAACTGCTTCTTTCGGTTGCGCGCGCGTTTGCAGCCGGCGGCATATTCTCTGTCGTGGTCGCAAAAACGTGACCGTGTTCCGCACGTGTCCTAAAAGAGGTCTCGGTGATATTTCAAGGGTTATTCACCGCATACGACGCACATCCCCCTTACGAGTGCATACCACGTGCATAGGCCGGGCTTACGTGCCTGCCGCATTTCTGAAACGACTACTTCCGAGAGGGACGAGAGCATAGTGGAGAGGTTTTTGTATGGCGCGGCGGGTTCAGCTTGTGCGCCGTGTCGGGAAATGAAAAATTCGCAAAATTCTATGGTAACCCTCTCGAGTCTCAGTCAAAAAAAATCACATCACCTTGTGTCGTGCACTTAGCGCCGCTAATCGTA
The DNA here is from genome assembly GCF_055798465.1 of Pogonomyrmex barbatus. NCBI lineage: Eukaryota > Metazoa > Arthropoda > Insecta > Hymenoptera > Formicidae > Pogonomyrmex > Pogonomyrmex barbatus. The sequence goes on from NW_028297138.1 coordinate 8,126,192, forward strand.
TTATCGCCGTTTAAATGAAGAGAATCAAATCTCCTTCGGAGAAATAAACAAATATATCTCGAACATGAACCTTTTACTATTGAATTCTATGTATAACATGAAAAGGTAATTCCTTTAAAGACTATAAGTTCAAAAAGCTTTTTTGAAAGTAAAGTGTAATAATAAGGAGTAAAGCTGTTGAATGAAAAATTTCGATTTGACTTGCTGGTGTGAAAAAAGATTCGATAAAGCAAAGGTTAAGGTTATCAGATTTATTTGAAAAATGGTCGCCTTGATGCGCGTTATGCGGATTAATACGGTTTATACGTGCCGCGCCATCCCACCGGAAACTTTTCATCGTACAGTCCCCGGCACTTACTCGCAGCGGCGACGACGCACCGCAAATTTTTCAGAAAACCGAGCCGCGCAATAACGGCTGACGCTAACGTCCGGCTAATGTGCGCTATCCGCGGTGTGAAAAGAAAAAAGGAGTCGGTCCACGGTTGAGGCAAGTCGAATTTTTCGCCTTTTCGACACGGTCGTTCGTTATGCAATTATGCGACTTTCGGCCGCGCTGCGGAAACACGAGAGCGAAATGCGCCTTTCTAAATGATATAAAATGCGCCGTTAAATTAGCTCGGCTTAATGCCCGCCTATTAGAAGAGCGTAGAACATAATGATGCATTTTCACCTTTGCTTGTAGTTACGGCGACACGTTAACCGAAATACGGAGAACAACATATGAGCGTCGACGCGTTTTACGAGCAGCATGTAAAAGCTCCGACCGAGACTTTATCATCGATCCGTCAATTGTTCACGCCATATCGACAGTGGCGTAAGATAAGAGAAAAACGAGAACAAATTGACGATGATAAATTTATTCTAAAAAGCACTGCACATAGGTCTGCACATTTGATCGATTTATCGATTTCTATTTCGAATATTTCTTTCTTCTCAATATTAAATTTCAATTTAATTGTGTGCATAATATAAACGAGAAAATTAGACGCATGTTATTTATCAATTGTTAAAAAAAATTTGGAGAAACAGTTCAACAATTTAATAAATTAATCATAATTGCTTTGATTAATGCAAACATCGATAAAAGCAACATTTGCAATTTTCGACACAAAAAAATGTTTGTTGTTATTATATAAATATTTAATAGTATAATAATAGCTTTTATGAAGCATTTTCTAGAACCTCGTGAATATTTATGTTTTCTAAGTAATTACACATTCACATTTATGTCTACTTATCTAACAATAGTAAATTGCTATAAATAGATTAGAAATTTTTTTTATGTCAGGTATATCGTAGCAAAGAATATAGCCATGATAAAAAATACAAAGAACTTCTTTAATAAAAGCCGCTCATGTTTAGCTTCAAAAGCTGTATGCTTCGAAATGAAATTTGTAATAATTCATTTATAAAGGACCATAATATCGTAATCATTTTATCTCAACGTAATAAACCAATTTGGAATCATTTGCTGATTATTCATTTGATCTATTCATGAAAAAGCCGTAAGACTTTAATTATTGATGCTTTTTTGAGCTGTTGATTGATTCTTTCACTTTACTCCTTTCAAATTAACGAAACTGTCAAATGTTTCGATTATAATGTAATAAATTATATTAAACACTTTCGATATTTGTCGATATATGCAAATTTTTATATTTCATACAAAATTTAGTTAATATGCTATGTATATTAAGAATTAATTTTATATTAGTATTATTATTATTATTATTAATTTTATATTATTCCTAAAAAGGCAGTGTAAGACTTTAATTGTCGAAGCTTTTCCGCGATGTTGATTATTCTTTCGCTTTGCTCACTGTTACGAGCATAATTATCAAATGTTAACATTAATATTTGTGTGAAGTTTTAGTGATGAGGTTATATAGTATGTGATGTAAATATTTTATATAAAAATATAATAAATAAATAATAAATGGCGAGCGCAAAGCGCTCGCTTTGTTCTAGTCCTTATAAAATACATTAGTCCATATCAAAATCAGTCGCTAGAAATAAATCGCGATCATTCGAATTTCTGCGTTATTCACAGCATATGAATATATGTATATTCGATATACATGAAACTGTCAGCAATCACGTTTCTTCATTATTCTTGTTTTTCGGAGAGTGGAATATATCCGTCCCAAAATAAACGCTTACGTCGTATGACGGCTTGATAGAAACGCGAGACGAGATCGATATACAACCGTGCCGCGCCGTGCCATGCTGGTTGCCACACCATGGAAAGAACTCGAAACCGGCAGCGACATTACCGCGTAAATAATTGAAACCACGAAATGGATACGTCAGTCGGCGTGATTTACATGAATGTTTGATATGTCGTCGCCTACTCAAAATCTCAGACGCGACCACTAAACGTTTCTCTTCTCGGTTACGGCGTATCTTTCGGGATTTTATATTGGAACATCTTTCGGCGCGTACAAAAATATATTTTTATTATACGAAACACAAGAAAATATTATTCTTTTTATATTAAATTATGTTACTCGATTTACGTTATATATATTTGAATATCATTCTATTTTTATTGACATACTTTTTTATACAAGTACTCTTGTTAATGTTTTGCTATTCAGTTCAATTAAAATCTTTTCAAATTTTATTTATCATACACTAAAAAATATTAAATGTTTATTATTTATGTACATTGAATTTCCACTAGAATAAAATGTTATATAAAGTTGTACATTTTTGTATGTTGTACAAAGTTATACAGTTGCTCTCCGTATTTTACAATTTTCTGTTGTATCATGTGGCAAAAGCGACGCCAATGTAAATAATTGAGACCGCGAGACGGATGCATCAAGCATGATATAGTGAAAATTTAACTTAGCCGCTATTCTGCCGATTCGTCTCAGTCAGAATATTTCAAAATTCGCGATTACGTTAAAGTACCTATTCTGGTTAGAATCGTATTTTTTCATGTCAGAGTTAAAATAGTCTAAAGATACGATTACGAGAAAGCAAGCGAAAGAGAACAATTGAATTAAAACGAAATAGGAGAATATGCATGGATTTGCATATCATTTTATAAACTTTGAAGCAATGAGAGCTTTGAGAGCAATGCTGCTCTCATGTTGTACTTCGCGAAATGTACAGGCAACCATGTATTTGCAAATCTATAAGTGCATTAAAAAATATAATTTCAAAACAATTCAAATGTTCATTTCTTTTGTAATTTTAATATAAATGTAATATTCCTTTCTCCAACATAATAATATCATATCACTCTATGTTAAATTTTTGTTCTAATTCACAAATGGCAGACGGATTTGTCTGCACTTCTTTCCATTTATACACATATTAGTAGAACGTGATTAATAAAGAAATACATATATGATGCCTCGTCAGACAAGGTTAAAAATGTCATCTAGAATGCAATTGACGTTGCAAATGTTATCTCCAATATCACGCTTTTACATTAGAATCCCCGTTGACGTCGGGGAAAAAGTTATAATAATTCAACGAGAGCATTCACCTCATTTCTTCGGTCAACCGAAAAAGGGAAAGCGGAACTATACGAAGCGGAGGGATTTGACGCCTCCATGGGGACGCGGACTTCTTTTTTTATCAGATTTTGCCGCATGGAATCGCGCGAAAAGGGACTCGGATCGGATCAGAGCAATGAAATACAACCTAACGGAGGAAATGGTTCTGCTTACACTCCGGCGTCGTAAAAGATTTCTATTAAAATACGACGTTTCGTACGTGGTCCATCAACTACGTCGTAAGATCACAAAGAGGGTGAAAACCTGGTGACCCGAATCCCGCTTTACTTGCTGAAGAAGTCGCGCCATTTTCTGAAATGGTACCGGACGAAAAGCGCGGTGCGTCGGGTACTTAAGAAAATGAAAACTTTAATCATCAGCCATTTTGTATCTAGTTTCTTTTCGGAGGACGCTCTTCTCTTTTTCCCGAGAACACTCGCGAGTCCTCGAAGCGAGATCGTAATAAAAACTACATACTATAACCATAAATTCTTCAACCTGCTGGACCAGTTTATCCTATAATATCTGATTGTCGAAATGTAGGACAAGCGATATGAAACATATCCATCACAGTGAAAAATCGAAATTCTATATCATTCATGAATGATTGATTTATATATCTCGAATGTTTCTTCTTCTGTTAAAATATTTGTTGTTGATAAGATCGTGCTGGCCGATTGAAAAAATTGAAAGGTAAAATTGTGTTCCGCCGTGGAACGAGAAATAAAACTCTTCTTCGAATTCTTGCAGACGTCATATCTCGATTTATCGAGAAAAAACTCACAGAATATATTACGTTCAATATGAGAGCTGATGACCTAACAAGAAGATTTTACGAGTGATCGATCGTAAAACATCATCATCATCAGGCTTCGTCGTCCTCTCGAGAACGACAATATCTCGACATCTTACTTTTTACGATTGACGATGCAAACAATCTTCATTCTTTGCGATATATCTCTACCTCTCTATTACTTTCGCCAAAATACGATGTGTTTGAATTCGATTGAATTTAATTTCATTAACTTTCATAAAAATTACAGTCAAGAATATTACTTTTTAAAATTAGTTCATTATTTTTCACAAGGATAATAATCGTACCGCTTTCACTCTTTTTTACGTGTAAAAAGCATCGTTTGCAGCTTCGTCTCAATTAATCTTTACGTACGTAACATCGCATGGACGAATATTCAATCTTTTCCCGTCAAGTCCAAGTATTTTAACAATCTGATTTTCGCAATTCACTTAAAGATTGTTCAAAGAAGGATGAGCAATCCTTTCGCTACACTATCCTCGAATCTCGCATTCCCAACTCTGGCGAACCATTAGTATCTGTCAGGAAACATACAGAGAAACGGGCAGGGATGCAGGAAACAAGACGAGGACGTCTGAGGAAGACGGAGACGATGGAGAGGGAGGGAAAGGGAGGCAGGAACATCTCGCGCTCGTAATATCCAGCCGTCTCTGGGATACAATGAAAGTTTGGTGGAGACGCGCGCGGTCCGTCCGCCATCCCTGCTCCTATTCTTTTTTTAGCCGTGCTATTTGTCTCCGAACTTCTTCTTCGTTCTCTTCTTGTGTCAGAAAAACGGCAGGCACAACGGCCAAGGACACAGTCTGCTCGGGTAATGTACGAAAAGCGCTTGTTCACATCCTTTCGTGGCGGCGTATAGCCCCGTCTGGCAGAATTACGGCTGAGCAAAAGAGCGAAGCAAATCTACACGTGAAAAAGAGTACTCGGAGGTTTGCTTAGTTCTGCGGATAAAAAAAGAAAAGGATGAAAACTATTTGCCCATGTCACTAAAGCTTATCGTCCATGTTAAATTATGGAACATTTTCGTTGCCTTTCACTAAAATCTGCAAAATTTTTTTTCTACAGAGAAGTCTTTTGCAAAAAACATTATTAAATTTGTTAAATTTGTTAAAAGATTTGACAATTTGTAATCGTGATTAGATATAATCAAATTTTTTAGTCTTAATTTATCTAGGACTTTGTGTGTGTGTGTGTGTGTGTGTGTGTGTGTGTGTGTGTGTGTGTGTGTGTTGTGTGTGTGTCTGTGTCGTAAATAATATAATATAATTTTATATAAATATTAAAATATAATTAGCAATTATCATATTAATCATTATATTCAAAAATTTGATGTTATTAGTAATTGGTTTTAATTTCTGCCTGAAAAAATTGCATTTATATACATTCCTATTTTTAGACATTTTTATTTAAATTGCTATTTTTTGATATCGAATAAAGCATAAAAGTATCGTGCGTTTCACTACTTTGTCGAGATTTGTCACTCCTAACAATATTCTCGTATCTTCTTGGTATGCGAGATTCTTATGCTTGCTTTTATCGTAATACGTAGAAAGTGAATGGCAAACGACGAATAAGCGAATGGGTTAAAAACAGGAAAAAAATCGTTTATAAAGAGAAAACAAAAACGTATGACGAAACAAACAGATAGAGCAAACAGATAGAGAAATAAATAAAGAATGATAAAAAATGATTAAAATTGTAAAATGAAAAGTTATATAGTAGATATTTACAGTGGAAAAATCAGAGATTTTAAAATAGATTTAAAAAAAATATATTTAGCGAAGAAATAAATGACAATTATTTACATGACTTACCCTTAGATAGATTTACGGGATGTTTAAAATTTTACCACTTTTGTTTACGAAATCTAAAATTTCGCTTTAATTTAGTAAAGTTAATATTTAAGTGAAATAAACTTTCAAATTAAATGCAAATTGATTTTGATTTAATCGCAAGACAAATATGTACACAACAAATTAAAAATATTTCACTAATGGCTTAATAATGTAATTGTTGAAAAAAGATTGCATATTAGTGCATATATACATAAACTCAAACAAAATATACAAACACAGTATATATAAAACAGGAATTTTCTAATTTAAAGCTTTTGCTACAATCATTTTAAATTATTAACGTCAGAAATGGAAAAAACACATGATGAAAATTCTTGCAAAACACATTAAAATAGAAATGTTTTTTTGATAAAATAAGATTTACTTTTAAGATTAATGAAACAGATTTGTAAAGTATACCAAAAACTTTTTTCTTCATTCCATTAATCAATAAATAACTATATATCTAAAATTTAATTGTGATTCTGTTCTTAATTAATTCATAATTCATTTCTAGACATAATTTATTTCTTTATTAATTATCAGAGCAAAATCTGTTTGAATACAAATGTTATTTTATTAAAAAATATGTTTATTTTAAAGTATTTTGTAAAAATTTTCATTTCGTATTTTTTTCTTTTGACATCGCTTTTGACATCATAATTTAAGATGACTGCAGTGAACCAGGAGTCTTAATTCTCTTCATGTATTATAATTATTTAAAATTTTAATGAATTCATGCAAATATATTATTTCTCACATTATCACATTGTAAACCGACAGAATTAAATTCAATGCGTTTTAAAAGCAAATACCTTTAATAATATTTAAACTGCACCCTGTTTAGAAACAAACATATATAACTATGCATGTACTCGTTTCATTTATAATAAAATGCAAAGTAAATGAAGAAAAATTCCTGTTGATGTTTTACATAAAACTCATTCGATCGTCATTTCATTCAATGTCTTATCATCATACGCGATCTGAAATTCTATTATCAGTAGTGTTCTACGAAAATATTGCTTTTTCGTTTTGAAATTCACCAAGCGACGTCATCGATTCCCAACGTGATCCAACCGCGTGAAAACGGGACCTTCTGACCTGGTTTCCTCGTAGGTGCCATATCCGTTTTCGCCCGTGGCACATCCTTCCCGTAAAATTGTTTTTTTTTTTTTTTTGAGTGATAGTGTCATCTCCGATCGACGGCAAAAGTGTCTACTTGCATTGCTATGCGTCGAAATACTTTCAACGGATTTTTATTCGTTGAAATTTAGACTATTTTAAAAACGACTATTTTCGAAAGCGATTCACGAGAAGTTTCACAAGTTTCATTGGAAAATCCGTAATATCGCGAGGGCATTTACGTTTCTCGACACATTCGAAAGAATAGATTATTCGGGGAAACTTAGGAAAATTTATGATATATTATCCGCGGTTGAGCAGCGAATTTACGTCGGATACTTAGTCTCATGCTTTCAACGTAATCAGTAACACCCTGATAACTATGATTATACACTTTACGTTATTAACAACATAATGCGGACCACGTAACAATTCAAGCGTCGTACAAGCGTCGAACGTCAATTTCTATCCGCTGTTCGATTCGCAATGCGCTGCTATTGCTTATGGTTAGATACGCGTGTCTAATCGAATATGTTGTTAATTGTGTCATCGAAAACGCGGTTCCACGCTGGCTCTGTTACGCCGATGATACAGTCAGGTGTGTAAAATGAATCTAGTAGAGCAAACAAAGTTTAATTGGCTCTTCTGTTCGCATATAAATTTCAGAAATGTTATTACAAAGAAAAATAAAAATGTGTGTGTGTGTGTGTGTGTGTGTGTGTGTGTGTGTGTATGTGTGTGTGTGTACATAAAATACTACCATCCTTTTTTTTGTTTTATTTGCAAGTCGCTTGTATGATCAGATACAGAGAGTATTAAATAAACTGTAAATGTTTTATAAATATTCGAACGGAACGAAAATTGGTATTAAAATGAAAAACCCGGATGGGAGAGGATTTTGGTATGCAAGAGCCCCGGTAGGGCATTTCTATCGAGCCCTATAATCGCCCCTTTAATTAAAGCGCCCGTGTGTGCGTCGCGTCGGCCGCAACAGTTCGGCGTGCGGGCACGAAAATTTTGATGCACCGTAACTATCCGAATTATCATGTAAATGGCATTCTCCGGGTACCGCGTTGTGTTTTCGCCCGCCGGTCGCGGCTCCTTGCGACAGTGATTTATGCACGAGGTACGCTCGGCGGATAGACGCATGCGCGCAGGCGGATGTTAACATTCAAGATTCGTGCCGAAAACGCATATACGCGTGCATATGGGCCCTTTACGAGCTTCGCGAGACCGCGCGCGACCACCACCATTCGAGTACGACATGAGAGTAATTGTTTCATTTACGAGTAAATTTAGTCGCTTTTAAAACCGGCCGGCGAGACGGCGGTGCATCGCGAATTACGACCGCTCACCGCAAAATGATCTCGGCCTCTCGCTCGCGGACTAGCCGCCGGTTGTCGCTTATAGTTCTGATACTTGCGCAGCTTGCCGCGGACGCGAGCACATTAAGAGATTACGGATGAATTAAGCCGCCCGGACAAAAAAAAACGGATAAGGGTGAAATATGCGTTGGAATTAAACAAAGCGGACTCGATTACCGCGCGGTCCTGGATTGCGGTGGAAAACGCGAAACTGCAGTCGATGCACTTTTATATTTGCATGTAGAAATATGATTTTTTTTCGCGGCCGGTATGTTTGCGAGAATTGCTATATCTACATCGAAGCAAGCGTATTCGAAAACGAGAACAGTTTGGAAAAAACTCAGTGGCGCTCATCGCAAACTGCTTATCGAATCTTTATCGAATTTCGAAGTACAGAACAGTATTGCAATATTTATTTAAAGTAAATAATCGGTTTGATTTTTTGAGATATTTATAAAAAAAGAGATAAGCTAGCGATAAATAACTGTCAGTTGAAACTGCGAAATTCATAGCATTGTAACCGGTTATTTGCTGCTTGACTTACAGTGCAATAAACCACGAACGTGACGCGATTCGCTTGGAATTGGTGAACCAGAAGATAATCAATTAACACGATAAACCAATTAAAAATGTTATTACGATATTCGAAAAATATGTGTCGCATCGACAAAGATCGGACTACAAAAAATTCAAATATAAAACTTAACTGATTTCCAGTACCTGTTTTTGCAAAAACATTGCGTTGTTTGATACCATCAATTATATCAATCAGAAAAAATAACAAACGTTGTTTTTAAAAATTTACAAACAGAAAAAATTGTTAGAGATAAACATATTCCATCAAACAATAACATGAAACTTAATGAAATATTTTGTATTTAATCAAATGTTTGGTTTCATATAAATTTGATAAGTTTAAATGTGTCAATAATGTATTAAACAAGAAAGAACTTAACCTATTAAAAGCAATTAAAACTTTTCGACAACTTAATCAATTGTGTCGTTGACGTGTTAATGGGTACCACTGGCCTTATACATCATCCGTGGGACAACGTATCGCCGCGTTCGTTGGAGAACGACTATAACACGGCCGCAAATTTATAACGGAATTAATATTAATTAATACACCCGGCCATAGATAACCGGACAAATTCCAACGAACACGGCGCCAATTTCGCACTGTCAGCTTTCGACCATCTCTCATACTCGCACAAATTCGCGAAGAATAAGTTTCCTCTGTTCTGTTGATTTTCCGCATTATCACTACACAATTCTTTATGTCAATCAAATTATGAATTTCTAGAATACGTTGAGCGATAGCTCATCTGTTATCTTTTTACGCAAAAACCGTTGGATTTTAAATTACTAGCTTCGATTTATTATTTATGTATGTTTTACATGTATCCATTATATTAATATTAAAATAATAACAATAGAAATTCGTGGCAATTAAAATAATAAAATAGTTTTTTAAAATAATTTTTATACCTTTTTACTTTTAAGTTTAAAAATTTACAAATAATAATATTATACATTTATTATATTTTTATATGCAACAATGTATTTAATTACTGCGTTTTTAATTAACGCGAATGAATCGGAAACATCGTGTGTCATTTTGTCGTTAAACAGCATGTTCAATCATGCAAGTTATTTGAAATATTTGTAATCTTTAAAAATGCCATCGCAACACTGTTATTAGTAAAAAATTCCGTGAATATTGGCTCATCGAATTCCTGAACGTACATTGAAGATTTTGTTTTATTTCTTATTTAATTTGTGAAAGAGTAAAATGAATATTTCTTTGAAATATCGTAGATGTTATTTAAAATTTTCAGAATAGTTGCAAATAACACATTTCGTCGAGGGCGCTGCATTTTATTACTTCGTCGAAAGTATAAGTAAAAATAAACTTAATTATTCGAGATTTTCTTTAAGTTGGCTCTTCGGCGAAATTTGTACGGAAAGATTTCAAAAAGTTCCGAATCGTACAGAAGAAATACTACGGTTACCGTAAACTATCGATTCCATTCTATTCCTGACTCTTTCGAAATGGAATTCCATTTTAGGCAACGTTATAGATTAAATGCTATCTTTCGATTTGCAATAAATGGGATATCTACAGAACGCCTATTCCATTTATATCAAAGATAAAAGTTTTATTAATTTTAGCATCTAAATTTTCCTTCTTCGTATTCAAAACACACTCGAATTCTTTATAAATGAAGCACATTGTGTGAGTTCAACGATAAATCAGTTTGTTAGTTTTTATTTCACTCTTAAATTTTTATTGTAAAACTATTTTATTTAAAAATTTCATTTTGTTAAACTTTTATTTTAAAATCTACAATGTTAAAGTCTGTGATGTTAAAAGAAGATACCTCTATCCATGGAATATGGTTTTGCGTAGAAAAACGAGTCCAATACTCCTGGTTTAATTAGTAGTCGCTAATTAGCGGCAGCTAATATATACACACACACACATATATATATATATATATATATATATGTCCGATTTTTTGGCGTCTTTCGTTGTCTTTCGAGTATTCCTGCAATATATCCGTGATGCATATGTGTTAACACGGGTATAATATGGGACCTAAAACCAGTTTAATTCTCAATCGTTGACAATCATGATGAATCGAGTTATCAGTTAGCTTAACCGAAGATTGGTGAAAGAGGCCCTTACGCCGGTTCTAAACTTCCAACAATATAGGGATTTTTTTCTAGGCAGTTTACTCTAGTTTACTCTAGGCGATTTGCCAGATCTCTGTAGAAGAGAGCTGTCGCTTGTAAATATTGTCGGCCGGGATCGAGATTCAAACTCGGGACCTCTGACTTACGAGTCGTTAACTCGCAGAGCCACAACGCGCTCATGACTTTTTTACGATCATTATAAGAAGACAGTTAAGAAGACAGTTTTGAAGTATAGCTTATATGGTACTTCCGTTAATTTGCGATAGTGCATTAAGTTAGTAATTGCTCGATCCAGGAGTACTTTGCACCTAGCCTGTCCGATTATGGTTTACCAATAAGAGCTCGAGATAGTTACGTGTTTAGGTGCGCATATTGTACATATGCTATACATTGTTCTACAAATGAACCATACCGAAAGATGTAAAATGCATGAAGGCATTCGTAGTACGCAATACGAATTCACTGGAATACTGCAATTGTACCAATAAATTCAAAATTTTTGTAACTATTCAATTCGTGAATTTTTCAGCACTGCCCAAATATTGTTTGCCCAATATCTCTCTGTTGCAAAAATACATACCTACAATCATGGAAAACCCAATTTTGTAAAACTTTCCAGATAAAACCTCTTTTACATCTCGATTAACAAATATATTCATAAATTTTAATAAAATACAATTATGCGCTTTTATAAAAGTGTCAATTTTTTTACCGCAATTCAAAAAGAATTAAATTGTATCCTTTTGGTAAAAGTTTCTTTCAGCGAGAGAAATATAATATGTCGAAAATGTATGTTTAAATAAATATTAATATTCATCGCAGTATTCAAAACTGTTGCAACATTATCGATATAGAAAAATAATTTTTTGCTATTTACCTTTTGTTGTTTATTGTAATATTATATTAGTAAAATCGTATCAGTAATCAAAATATTATTTTTTATTGGAAATTATCTTTTTTATACAGTCAAACTTTTTAAATACACTCCTATCATACTATTAAAATAAAACGGACATTATAAAAGCTTTTAAAGGCTTTTACACAATAATAACAATTTTCGAATAAATGTGGCGAAATTTTACTGGTAGCCAAATATCAAATCTTAACAAATTTCTTCAGTTATCATTTATGGTACGCTGGGGAAAAACAAACTCTTGTTTCACTTGAATGTATTATACTTTTAAACTTTATACGTCTGAGCGTATATCGAATATCACTGCCGCGTGTTTATTTGATCTGCGTACGATTAAAACGTTTGTCATATACCGCGCCAAAAATATTTTGCGCGCGTAAAACACATTCACGTATAAGGTTTCAAAGTATTTACGTATGTGAATGGAGAATACACCCTTGCGTAAAAAAAAAAGTCAAAGAGATTAAAAAAGATTCAGGAAACCGTAAAAACAACAAAAATAGTTATACACAACTTGTCCATTACAATCTATTAAAATTACTGCACCATAAAAAGTTAATATTTATTTTTTAACATCTATTTTTTACGTTTATTGTAATTCACAATATTTGATAAAGAAATAGATTGTTCCTTCAATTTTATTAACTGATTCAATGTACTTCTCTTGCCTTATGTTAATGTTACATCTATAACATTGGCGTTGCATTAGCGTATTAATAACTAATGTCACGATTAAATTGTAAGCTACTGTATAAAACTAAATAAATTAGATATCAGAATTACATTAATAGACCTTTTATTCATATTACTTAATTTCGAGAGAAAAACCATAATATTTAAGTTTATCATCTTGCATGAATAATAACTGTACTTTGCGTAAACGAATTTAATACGAATGCGATCGTATATCCTAAAAAAAATATTTTTTTTACGAAAAGTGGTTTCTTGAACAATTGTATGATGTGGCTAGACATCGTTTTCGCCAAATAGAAATGAATTTGTTCCGGCCAGCGCAGCGGTATCGGTTAGGGGAATTCCACCCTTGATTACGCGACGTTTGATCAAAGGTAAAGTTGTGACGCGTTGTCGATTGTACGCGAATCGATGAATCGACATGTGCATTGTGCCGAAATAGATCGACGAGTACGTGTGCACACACGTGGCCACGACTGTGGCAAAGTGGCTGCATTCTGGATTGACTACTGTATCCGCGCGGAATACCATCGAGTGAAATTCCTTTCGCGTTCCCGTCGTCTTGCTATGCGCCGGACTTACACTCAGTTTGAATACGTTTTCACTATGAAGTTCGCTGCGAAGTCGAACATGACGAATATAGCCGCGACAAGTTTCCAATAATTGAGTTACCAAATTTAACGGAAATTATTATTTTTATTCCGCATCAAGGATATTTTAAATTAATAAAACAGCATCGACCGATATTATTATAGTTATTATATTATAGTTCGCGCTATATTTTAATTGATTTAAAATTCATTCGGCATTGTTATTTTAAAATAATGCTTGTAATGCTCTTTTCACTTTAAATTCATTAAAAATAAAATTAACGAAGTGTGCTTTCCGTATGTAGACGTGAATTTCCTTGATTTATAACTCGTATTTACTCGTATTATCAGGGCAATTATAACAACGAATAAAACTTGCAATAAACCCGAGAGATATAATAACCGATCAATTAATAATAACATTTCCTCGAGAGATCGCACAGATGAACCGAAAAAGCGTTCCCGCGCGGGCCGAGAGGTGAGGCGCCGAGAGGCTCGTACGTGAAATCCAATATCCAATCTGCGTTTTTCCTAATGACACTGTCGGACGAGCTGTGCAAGAGAGGCGCGTAAAACAGCACACGACTGGACGAACGCCAACTTGGAAATAAAAATCGCCAATTCCGTTCGTTAACGCTATCGACATTTTTATGTCCCGCTGCGCCTCGTGTTAGCTCGGGTCGGCACAGACGAAAAATCGGGACCGGGACCGACGAACACACTCGTCGCAATCGACAAAAAAAATGCAGAACCCAGTCCACGAACGCAGTCCGGCTTTGTTTATTCCGTACGAAGTCCGCGACCGAGTCCAATGATTGCGCGACGGAAGAATTCTGTTGTCCCGAATAGTTTTCGGCGTCGCGTCCGCAAGAATTATAGAATTGCGAAACGAGGAATAATTGTACGGCGAATGGCACGCCTTAACATTTGACAACGAGTAAAATGCAGAATGTACAAAAACTCTTTTATAATTCGTAATTATTTTATTCATTAACAGCACAGTTACCGTGCATAATGCACAGATTGCATTATGCTTATATTACTATTCACGATGCACCATTATATACATATAATTATGTTTTTCATATATTAATTTCGTGCTGCGAAGATAACAAGTTAATTAAATGCGGCAGTTCTACGCAAATGGTACGCACGCACATATCCACAATGATGAAAGCTAATTTTCCAATACTAAACTATTCCTTTAGCATCCATTGCATAATATATATATATATATATAATGAACAATGTATATTTTCGAAGCATGTACACGGTATCATCATCGAGATTATCAAAATCATCACGTATTGAAACCATCGTCGACTGACCACAATTGCGCTACGACTATTCATGCACTTAGCACCTCGTTATTGATGAGTGTTTCATCAATAACGCATCAGCAATGGAAGCTCATCATATTTCCTTGTTGAACGGTCGACACGTCATCACAATGTAAACGCTGTAAATAATGCATTATTAGATGCGTTTCACGCGCGTAGCATTTATTCGAATTCGAGGGTATGTTACATTACGCGTTATACGACTTTTTATTTGTTGAAAAACGCTCGCAGTTGAAGATCCACCAACCGACAAATATAATTCTCGCAATTCCGGACATCGGGATGGTTAAAAAAAGAATATTGAGCGGAAGCAAAAAGAGCGCTAGGATCCATATATGTTCCATAAGTACCGGAAAAATAATACGCGACCTCAGACCGGAAGTGCATCGAGGCCGTCACTCTCAATTTATTGGATATAAGTACACTTATGAAAGGTCATCGACGCACGTAAATTTGCTCTCTATCGGTGCTAATAAATCCTCTAAACTTTCTCCATTACTTTGAATAACTTGTTTTGCCAAGTTCCTCAGAATGGAAAGATCATAAACTGTAGTACATTAAAACGCACACCGTTTCGGAGATTCATGTTACTCGTTGATGGTCTAATTGCAATATCTAAATTTATACCGTAACGTCGATAAATCTGAATAATTTTCGGCGTCGATTTGTCCGATCGATCCTCCCGATAACCGCGTCTACACGGATCTGCATTACAGCGCATCAGACTTTATAGTCGTGCGCTGTGCAGGTGCATTGCAGTAAGGTCGATTTGACTAAATTTGGACTGTACGCGCGATAAGTTCAAGGGTTCTTCGTCGATTGCTCGGAATAATGCATGCCGCGGCTAGCCGAATTGCGCTGACCGCCGTTAGTCCGGTGTACGACTTCCGCCGATATTCATGCATGTCTGGATTGATTGCTGATTCCTAATTGCTCCGAAAGTTGCCCCTCACGTTTCAACAGCATGCCCAAGAAGTTATGGTCGCCCGGTTGTGTTTACGGAGGCTTGACGTGACGTGGGATACGCTATATCCGCTGTGTGGCGTTAACTAACTAACCGTTGTATCATCAGCTACAATTCTCCGAAGATATCTGTTCTTGCCAATTAGTCGAGTTAGAATTGTGGCCTCAATCAAAGTCGGATGGCGGGCGCAGTTCCACCTCGGTGAACTAACTCCTGTATCGTATATTCTCGAGTGGCAGGCATTTCGGACGGGCAGGCACGAAGAATAATATGCGGTTGCAACAGATGCCTAGCCAGCAGCGTGCTAGATATCAGTTTATTAATATCCATAATTTTCTCAAAAAGATGTAAATGTATATATTTTCGCGTTTAGAAATATCAATTTTATTAAAGATGCATGCAAAATATTTCACGCATGCAAAGTATTTCACGCGAAATAATATAATTAAATATTCATTATTAATTCACGCAAAGTAATAACATTAAGGATAATTGCATGCAAAATATTTTATCATAAAGAATTAGTGCGCCTCGTTTTTATTAACATTTCTAAATTTTAAATAAATAAACTAATATTTATTGCTTTTAATGTGAAAGTAAATGCGTTTTAATATTTTACACGCGCGTTTCGAGAACAAGCGACAAGAATTATAAAGCAGACAACCTATTGTGTCTGTTGAATATACTAAAGTTACAGGAGAAAGGGATAGAAGTTGTTTTGAGTTATACTTTGAGTTTCACGATCATCGAGTTAGCGCGTGTATATGTAGCACCAACGATGGTTGTTTGTAATTTACCATGAATTTGCACTGTAAAATATTCAAACTTCGTTATCTTGGCACGACGTTCGCTTCCTTCACGCACTTCCTTTGTATGCCGAGCGAAACTGGTTGTCTTATAACAATTTATTATGGAAATTCAAACATTTGAGGCGACACAAACATTGCTCTTGGTATTTGTTGACCCAGTTTTAAAAGTAATACCATTATGATATTACTCGGTCACATTACTATATATTTCATGCTAACGTGAAAATTATGGTTTATGGTAACTATGATACCGATTCCATTAAGAAGATGATATTACTGTAATATCATTCATTGTTCGTGGCAGTAAAGAATTGATATGATAAAATAAATTTACTAGACAACTTTAGAATTTACATTAGTAGATATGTAAAATAAAAATATGTTTTCTTTCGAATAAAATCTTTTTATCTACATCGCATCAAGTGATGAAAGTCGCAACAAAAAAAATATATATATATATATATTGCTATTCGAAAATGTTATTTGCAATTTAAAAAAACTTTATATATAAAATCTATTCATTTTTTATATATGTTTAGATTTAATAGCCTATCGAAAGTTGTTTGAAATAATCGGAAAAGAATGGATGTTCTCAAACAAATGCGCCTCTAGAGAACATCACTCCGTCTTACTTAGAAATGGAAAATGTTAGAAGTAATTTTTTCAAGAGACGAAAAGAATTTCTTAATGCGATTTCAGGAAAGGTCAGAATGCAATCAAATTACTTTCTGAGTCACTGTGTACAGCGAATTAAATTCAATTCCGTGAATTCCGCGTGCTTCCAGTTGTTCACGCGTCGAACGGTGGCTATAGCGATTGAATTTCCCTAGAAAAACTTCGCGTGAAAAATACGACTTCGCGATGGAGGAACACTGGCAGCTGGCGAAACAGATTTGGAAACGAACGACGCGATGTAGAACAATGTCGAAGAGTAATTCCAATCATCAGGAAAAATAGGGATAGAAAATGTCGTATAGACGCGAGTAGCGACGACAATTAGCACTTCTTACCTCTCGAAGCATCGTCATGGCACAACAAAAATTCCACACGCGAGCCGTACTTCAAATTAACTTAGGGTTAAGAAAGACCGAGCAAAACCTCTGTTTCTTTTTTTAGAGATGTCTCATGATCCCGACGAGGGTACACGATGAGGGTAAGAAAGCGCGCGTAGGTGGACGACTAAGAGTAAGAAACGTGTAAGAGGACGAGCACGGGTGGAGCGAAAGCAGAAGAAGAATAAGAAGGGAAATAAGAAGAGCGCCTAGAACCGCCGTGGGATCTCCGTAGCGATTTGTTCGCGGGGTTTGATTTATAAGTCTGTGAGAACTGCCGCGGGACGAGGAGGGGATATGCCTACACTCCCACCGGCGTTTCTTCGTTCGCCGTTTGAGAAAGGAGAGCCAAAGGGCTGGAGAGAGTTCTGGTGAGGGATGAAAAAGGAGGAACGGAAGAAGCGCGGATAACAGAGGAGTTTCGGAACGATCGCCGGCCCGTGGCTTCACTTACGGATGATGCATTGCTCCGTAGTCGACTTCAGGCACAGAAGGATGGAACCGCGGTAATGGATTCGAAATGGCTGGAAATAGTCGGCCGCTGTCACCGAGCTACCCCTTTCTGCCTCTTTCCCTCTTTTTCTTCCTCCCCCGCACTCTCCGTCTCTATCTCCCTCGGCTATCTGTATCTTCTTCCGTCCCTCGCTCGAAACTCGCGGCACGCGATGTACTCCTTCAAAGACAGACCGGCGCGCATGGAACTTCACAAGATTCTGCTCTATTTTTTGCGCGTCTGAACTTTTGCCCACACAGGCGAGACTGCGATACATTCAAGGAACAAATCGTTTACCATATAGAAGATTTAAATATATATATATATATATATATTACGCATATTACAATTCAGAATCGATCTAAAAGTTTTCATATTTTCAAAGTAACTGAATAATTAATTAAACATAATTTTTGAATTATAAAAATAAGATGTAACAAAATTAATGATTAAATGTAAATTTGAGACCAAAGGCGCTACTTTGAAGATGCAAGAAGTGAAGAGAGCGTCAATTCGCATCCGTTTCTATAACTAATACACTTTGCGACCACGAAATACCGCGAACCTTAACACGTACGATAGAGTTGGAAGCTCTTTTATGGTGCCTGTGGTACCCATTGTCGAACGACGAAAGAATTGTGATTCTAGCAGGCAATACTCTTCGTGCGTCGAATAACTAACCGACAACATAATAAGAGAGTTTTTTGTAGAAAAAAAGCAATGCTTGCGACAATGATAGCTTTTTACAAGAAATTAGTTCATGAAAAAAATTTACATCTGCCTAAAGACACAATAACTAAATATTGTAATATGAATCTATTTTTTTTTTTTTAGAAAATTATTTATACTTTCTTTTGTCATTCATTATTTCAATCAAAAGATCAGGATAAAATCTTTTAACATTTTAATGGACAAATCCATTAGTATTTTTTACATTCTAAATAAAAATTAATATGCATATCTGTTCCATTAATACAAAATCGAGTAATTAAAATAGAGTAATTAATAATGAATAAACTATATTTATATATTTATATATTTATATATTTAATGGCATGGATGCTATAATCATTGTAGCTAATTATATTTTAATGCCCAAATTCTTAATTCATTGTCTCTTAAAGTAGAAAATATTTAACGTATAATTCTTAAATGTAACTCCTTAAGTATCATTATCTATTTACCGAAGAAAACGCTTGCCTCCAATTTTAAGTCACGCACTCGGTATCGACTGCATCACGTAATGCATTATATAAGTTTACGCGAAAATGTGCGACACAAAAGCTCGAGCTGATCTTTTAAATTGATAGTGACATGGATGTTCAACGTGTCGCCTGATTCCATGGACACTGGAACGTCCGTATCGCGTGACTTGAATTCCGAATGACATATGGAAGTCGATACATCGATGTCTTTCACTCTTCTCTACCCCTTTCTTTCTCTGCGCCCTACGTTTCCGTTTCTACTCCTATCGTAGATACGAGCGCGTGAAGCGAATCAATTTAGCTCGGTCAGCATAGATTCCACGTCAAGATGAGTTACGTTTCGTCCATGGGCAAGTTATGGGTTAGACGAACGCAAAACTGTTTCAGAATTTCTGAAATGTACACGTACACACTGCAGAGTATCGAATTTCTGAAATTCTCTTCGCCCTCAGTGTAACGTAACATTCTATTAAATATGAAGTAAAATGGTCAAGTTCAATTATTTCAGTGTTATTCTATATTGATAGAAAATAGATAGCACGCTCGCTCTGACATTTTCTAGAATTCAATTAAATTTGATGCATGAATATCGATACTGCGAACAATTAATGGAAAATCCCCTTATAATGATGTTTACGCGATACGTATGCGGATATGTATAGACATAAAAATCGAACCATTATATTCGCTTGCAATATTGATTATTATTTTGAGCTTTAAAGGTACGTGTCAAATATGTAAAGGCTTTGATTTTCCGAAATAACCGGAATTTGTGTATATAAACTATCGAAACGTTTAAACTATTGGAATTTGCAGATGTATCGTCAGTAACAAGTTAAGCTCTTCGACTAGTTAGTCACGAATTAGAGATTCCAAATTTAATCATGAATTACTGCAGAATCGGTTTCATGAAATGCACGATGTATCTGCCAAAAGCGGCAAGTTCGGCTGGCGAACTACATTTCCAGATCCTTTGCCTTTGATGAAAGGCAGCCAAATTGATGTGTTAAATTTCGCATAATGAGAGTTGCGATATATCGATCCTTTAAAGTAGATTATTCTAAGCATCTCGTCATGATATAAAATCATTTCTCTCTCTCTCTCTCTCTCTCTCTCTCTCTCTCTCTCTCTCTCTCCCCCTCTCTCTCTCTCACATTACATATACGTATAAACACTAAAAGCTAAAACATATTTTTAACGTAATAAAATTTACTTTAATCAATTCTAGACGCAAATAAACACATCAAATTTAATTTAATGCAATTGACTTGTCACGGGTCATTGTTTTCGCATTGCAAACATTTCGTTATTTCTTGGCAGAAATTTCGTGAAAAATTCGCCGTTCCCGATAAAGAACCACAGGCGCCATAACTTCTTGGCAACGTTTAACGATCGGTACACACTCGACATGGCCGTTCGCTCTGCGTTTGCGACGGCAAACAATCATTGACACGATCGGGCGTAAATAATTGTTCCGCAAGTTCGCTTTATACCTCGAGCAAAACTCTCGCGCAACTGATCATGAAAAATACGAAACGGAAGTGCATCCTGTTTGTGCCGGGGGGAGTGAAAATCTCCTCGCGACTGTGGTCGTACTAAATGACCGGTGTGAGCTTTTAACGCGATAATTTGAAAAGATGTGTTACCAATGAGGAAAAATCAGTTTTCAGTAAGCAACAAAGCTGGAACGAAAAAGTCTTCATTACACATTCCACACCTGTAACACTCGTGTTGAGAGAAATGAACATCAGAGGAGAAAAAGAAAAAAATGGAAGAGAAAATGTGAAAGGGTGAATCACCCCCTCCCCCGGGATTATTCGTAAAGTGGCACCTTTTTTTTAATTGTTTGCCGCGGATGCGTTATCAAAACATTTTTGTAATTACATGACTATTCTTCGACATAATTACACCATGAACGCAGCTCTGGTCTCGTTTTCCATTTCTACGGAATTACAAAATCTCGTGCTTGTGCAAATACTCGTACGAATAATAACAGTTATTTAGGCCAATAATGGTAATACACCAATGCGATATTGTAATTCGCCAGGTAAACTTATCACAATCGCGGTATTGTCGATCAATTTTTGATCATTCGATTGTGGAATTGTTCGCCGGGAGCAGCACCCTCGAGAGGTCATTAGTTTTCAAACGCTTCATACTTCCGTTTATTTATCTCCATTTCTGTGCTACGGTGATTGCGCAATTATGTCCTAACAAGATTTTAATTTGCTCGCTGACCAGACCTACCTGCGATATAAATCCGCCGTACAGTAAAATATATCTAACGCGTTGCAACATGTTGCAGTTTTTGCATTTTTTTCATTGTACCGCCCAGCATGCAAAACATACATATGTTCTTTTCTGACAAACGCATCAAAATTGCTATCAAAAAATAGAATTAAAAAAAAACATTTGTAAATCACATTTCTTAAAATAGTTTGGCTCTGAAAATTGAAAATTTATCTTCTAATTACTTTTTAATTCGTATTTGCATTTCATTTCCCGTTTTTACTTTTTCTGCTACTCGATATAATTATATTCTAGCACAAAAATAATATGTTTATATATACTGTAAAATATCATGAATAATTTAAAGAAATTAAAAAATTTAAGAGAATGATCACAATTCATACTTTTCAATAAACTGAAAAACTAGGTGTAAATGATTAAAATAAAACTAAAGTTAAAGTGTTAAAATAACGTATATATAAGAAAGATTGAAAAGTGCATTTCAGCTAGATGTAGGTTGCTCTATGTCGTAATAATTAATTCGTATCCTATTATCTTAGAAACTATCTTCATGATAGTACTTCGCTACTGCGCACGGTGCGCTTCAAGCAATCTGTCTACCCTTCCTTCCGGTCTAAGTGTGGCCGGCAAAGTTTATTCGAGATTAGGCGCGCCGCGAGCAACGATCGTTGCGCTTCGTGTGTCAGTTACGTCACTATCCCAGTTTGAACCTATGTTTAAACTTAGGACTAGATACTATCGAGACAAGGCGCGTAACTCACGCACTTGTAACGCGCGTGTTACACACGTCAGTATGCGGAACGTCAGCATACGGTACACTGGTCACAGGGCTGTACACGTCCGTAATTGCAGCAGTTACAGAAAATTACAACACAGTGTAACACAGTTCAGGACAGAAACAGAGCGATGTGACCATTAGATATAAAAGCTATAATTAACAGAAAAAGTACGTCTCGTGTCTAATATATTTCTTTTAATCGTTGAATAAATAAGCGTCTAATTTGTATGAAGTAAGGAATGTAGATATGTAATTATTTCTATGAGAAACCATGTTGTCAATCATTCATATTTTATAAAAAAGATTTCACAAACTGGTGGTTTCGAGAAAGGTTTATCTACGATAATCGAGGTATTTATTCTTGTAAGTTTATTCTCTTTTTGGCATAGAAGTAGCGCCTCGTAGCACCTCAGAGATGAATAGTTAATCTCCAACATGGAAGCTATTCACAAAGAAACTTCATGAATCGAAAACTCACGCGATTCCGCAGTTTCACGGCGACGCGTAAAAGAGCCTTTCGCGTAAAAGAGGAAAGACCGGCGGCACGGCGCGGCGGTGACTACGTATATATGAGATTATTATCCTAATTCGAATCTAGCGTGCACCGGATACTGGCGTTGGAGAAATCAAAGGATTGCAAACGACATGGCGTGCCACGAACAGAACTTCCGCTCGGACGAATGTTTCGCTTTTCTTAACGGTTCCCATCGTTAATCTTCGAAGGTCGAGCGAGCTTCGTGGCACACGTTAATCAAGGAAGCTCCGCGATTGGGAATCCCATAAAAATGATTTGCGATAAATCACGTCGATTACGCTGCTAAATAGACGTTAACACGTATAAATTATAGGCTAAAGCAGCTTTTTTATTATTCGTTAAAATAAATCATGCCGAACGAGCTAATCGTAGCTTTACGTATATCATTTTTTTTTAAGCGAGTAATAACAGAGTCTAAATTATTATAGCTCAATCTTCTCAATCATCAATTTTTCAAGCATAAATTTACATATTTGTTTAAGTAATTTATTTATTATTTTATTTTATAAAATATACAAAAAATTTTATTTTTTATGTGTAAAAATTTTTACGTACAGAAATCTTGTTTTTGCTGTGAAGAATAAAGATGCTAATGAGAGGTTTGAAAGTGATATATCCTCAATATGATAGAAGTATCTGATTTTCCACAGCTAAAGAACGAATATTATAGTGGGGTCTGATAGATCGTAGCCCTCTCCGAATCTATGAAGCGGTTATGAAACCGTAAGCAGCTGTTCGCCGAACCGTTTCCTCCTTCCCATTTGGTGGGTTTGCACTTTAGGAGAGTAGCGAAGGAAACGTATGGCACGCCAGGGAAACATCTACTTTGATAGTGGATTTCGCCTCATCCCATCGTCTCTCGGTCTTCCTTTACTTCCCTCTTTCAAGTTACCTGATCTTCTTACAATAAGTGCTAACTGCGTTTGAAGATTATCATTTTTTTATCACGATTCGGATTTTATTGCACAACGATCGCCTTTACATACAATTAAAAAATTTATTAGACAACACGCATGTCCAATTCACAATTAATTTTTCTTTAATAAAATTCATGACTCTCTTTCCATTAATAATAGATACTAATGAAGACTGATGAGACTGAAAAGTTTACTATCCAAGCAGCAAGTTTTGCAAATCGTATTGCAAATGTATTCAGGACACGTGTGCCTGAGTATGATTAAATAAAGATATCGCGTGCGAAATGTTTGTTAAAAGCTTTTAAGAAGCCGTAACTTTATGATGTCTTTGGGATAACTTTCGTAATAAAATAAGCTTACAATTTATTTCATATATTGTGTACTTAAGAGTAACTAAATTCGTCAATGAATTTATAAACGAGAGAGTTAATGCATTTATGAGTCATATTCAGTGTTCAAAATATGTAATACAATAGACTCGTTTTTGTTAAAAAAAAGTACAATATTCTTCTTGAAATCTGATAAAATGATAAAAGCGAAATATTATAAAATATTAAGTTAAAAGCTTTCAATACTTTATGAAATATAAATGCAGGCATAGAAATTAAATAAAAACGATAAAAACGATATTATATGCTACGATATTGCCATTTTTTTACGCGCTATCCTCATTGTCAAAGATATTCCTTTCTTAACACCCAATATTGCGTTCGTTTTATTGGCACGGTCATGGCGAACGGTCGGGCTTTATCCCAATCACGATAGGTTTAATTGAAATATCGTGTTTCGCGAAATATACGCCGTTATCCTTTGTTGCTCTGCCATGCTGATAGTTCGATCAGTGTGGAAAATAAAAAAATGGTATCGGAAATAAAATACGGAAGGATGAAGAACGCAAAGTTTGTCTTAATTAAGCTAAATGCGTTTGACATGTGTCTTTTTTTCATGAAATAATTTTAATTTTAATTCCAAATTTTCTCAATACCTTGAAGATCAGTTATAATGACTCAATAAGATGGCATTGGAAAGAAAGAATTTGTATACAGATATATACATTAAGGACCAACATTCCTCTTAACCTTTTAGCTCTTCTACAAATACCCAATGGTCCTGAATTCCGAATCCTCGCGATTCTCAAGGGTGTTATAAAGAAGAAAAGGATCCGTATGCGTTACAGTTTATAGCATATGACTTTCGTGAATGTTTAATGAATCGCGCATATCACTCTGAAACACGCAGAGTTAGGGAATATGTTCCTGGGAATATGTGCTGTTTTTATACAAAAAAAAAGATGTCTGGATAAAAGCAATCAAGAATGTAATCAAAAGACATTAAATAAAATTAATGATTCGTTCGAAATTTTAGTCTACGTTTTCATTGCTACTTTGTGATTTTATACGATGATTAATGCTCCACATTGCAAACAAATACTTCGTATGGCAAAATCTAAAATACAAATTCAGTTCGCAGAATATAAGTCGTGATATTTCAGTTGAATAAAATTATTCGTAATAATTGTATAAATATATACATATATTAAATTAACAATTAAATATTAAAATGTAGTCATGGTATGCGTCATATGATGTTAAAATATTCCCCGGCGCAAGAGCAGTGAGCCACGGTGGGGCGTAACGAAGAGATTTGCATGTGACGTTCATAATTAATACGATTAACGAGCACTTTTTTTTCCCATGAACGGCAAGAAAACGCCGACTGAATATCGCCGTCGGAGATACGCAGGTCGGGCGTTCGCCCTTCGAACGCAGGCATTATTCGCCGTAACGTCATCGGAATCCGGTAACTCTTGATAATCTTGAATAGAGCTAAATGCTTCCTTCCTTCTCGGGAAGTGTTTAATGTCGTCGTATTTAACGGGATGTGCATTCCGGAGCAAGCTTTTTACTGTGCCGGCGATACAAATAAATTCGAACCTTTTCCGCGGCTGCTCCAGCCACACGATGACGCGACGATCGGCTTCGGATTTGGTTTGCTAATTTCGCCGACCACGGACTACAGAAAAGATGCAACCATGATGCACAATGAGAAATATCCTTCCATATGTGTGTGTGTGTGTGTGTGTGTGTGTGTGTGTGTGTGTGTGTGTGTGTGTGTGTGTGTGTGTGTGTGTGTGTGTGTGTGTGTGTGTGTGTGTGTGTGTGTGTGTGTGTGTGTGTGTGTGTGTGTGTGTGTGTGGTGTGTGGTGTGTGTGGTGTGTGTGTGTGTGTGTGTGTGTGTGTGTGTGTCGGCGTATCGCCCGATGGGGATATGTGGTTCAGCAGCTGGAGAAGCGATGCACTCCTGTGTCTGCCGCCGCTTGGCAGATCCGCCAACTACCACCCGCGACCCGCCGTTTTCGCCATTGTCAAGAGAATCCATAAATCTGTCGTCGCGCTTGCCTAGCTCACGAATCAGGGGCAAACGGGGAAAAGGAAGGTGACGAAATACCGCGAAAAATCCAGTGGGACCGAGCAATCGGAAACGATCGGATAACTTCAGACGGAAATGTGAAACTCGTCAAGAATAAATCAATGTTGTTTGCGTGACACTATCATATAGCTGAAAGAAGTTGCAATTTTTATCAAATTTCTCTTTAATACTTTGATCGATCAAATTGTCGTTTGTTTCTTTTATGGGGATTTTTGTTGTAATTTAAAAACAAAATTCTGCCATCTTTAATGATGAGAAAGCAGACTGTAAAATACTTAAAATATTTAAAAAAGTTAAAAATATACAACTTTTACGTGCATTTTGCATTTAACAATGGTTGGATATTCTTGTGTGAACGTAAATTTGTAGATTTAATAGTTAAGAGCTAGATTATTGAAAATGTTACAACAACTAGCGATGACATAATATTGCATAACCCACAATGACAATTTTATCAAAGCTGTTCAAATATCATGACTATTAGATTCTCTGTTAGATTGACATTGGATGTGCATCAAATGCATCGCATCAAATGCATCATATGCATTTACGTTTCGCTCGATATTATAATGATCAGACATCGCAATGCCAAATCGTAACGCTTCACGTTTATCATTCTACTTTTAACAAATTATACATAATAATTCTGATAATTCTTCAATTATATTACTAATTTATGTAATGCGTTAAAAACCTGTAGTAACCGTCCTGTCAGCAATTATTTCTACAAAATTATTAATATTAATTTTTTTTAATTTTTAAAATTTCTTATTCAAAATAAATCTATCTAAATTTTAATTCTTGTATATTATTAAAATATTAAAATCAAGCAGATGATATTCAGTTGAAATTCATCATGGTTTATATCATGCACGATATTAAACTGTTGATTAAATTTACGTTTGTCTGCAGCTTATAGAATTTCGTCGAATTTGAAAAGCTTGATAATAACGAATTTGTATATGAGTGATACTATTACATAGTAGAAATCAACGTCAATCATCAAAGTTGCAAACGAAAACTCTAAATGATGCACCGTTTAGTTTGTGACGCATAAAGGAATAATTCCTTTTTGAATGCAAGAGAAGATACACGCAAATACTCTTGCACAAAGTAATATTAAATTTGTAATGTTAATCTAAAGAATATTTTCTCATCTTCTTTAACGATTATTTGTCAAATAATTTTTATAATCTCAGGTGAAATTAAAAATTTTATCGCACCACACCGACGCGTTAAATTGCTATTAGTTTCTTCTATCTACAGAAATAATGTTCATTATTCTAGATATCTGCGAAAACAAATAGCACGACGCGAAATGAAATCGAGAGAAGGGTCGTCGATGCGAGAGGAAGGGGCCAATGATATAGCACGGCGAGTGAGTAGAAAAACAGGAAGCTGAGCGCAGAGGGCATAGAATTGTCCACGCAGCAGTGTTTATGCACCCCGTACGTATTTCTGCCGCGGCTTTCGCGCCCGTGTATCCACGTGTACTCGAAATATCAATATTCCATTTTCGCTCCAGTGTCGCTCGATATTCGCGCCGGACGGGCAAAACGACGGAAAGAATCGGAATTTGCAATACACGTTTCCGGATGAGGCGTGTGTTCCGCATGGATTTCGCTTTGCTGCCTCACTTATATTGCGCTGGTTTATCCTCGTTTTCAACGTTACCGTCATCGACTTGTCCCCCCACAAAGTTACTGCGCGTCACAATGCCTGCCCATTGTTAGGACTGCTTAACTCGAAATGTGAATCGCAACGAAAGATATAGCTTCGACAAAGCGCAACTTTGTTCGTATAATCTGTCAGTGTTAAGTGTGTCAGGATCGCATGCATATTTAACGAAAACAAATCAATTCTCATAAATTTCTTTCCATTTAACACGCTATGATTTAGTTTAAATTAAATTGAGAAGAGTTGCAGATAGAGTAAATTATCGTGAGAAAGATCGAGCGAGTTAACAAGCTCATCAAAATTTTAATTCTCCGTGGCGTGATATCTTTTGAACGGAATAATTAATGACCGGCTGGCAAAAATAGCAATTGTCGTATGTTGGCTGTTCATAAGATAACGGTCTGTTATCTTATGAACAGCCTATCTCTAATTTAAACGGTTGCCTACTTTCCGAGAAGAACCGGGCGTGTCTCCCTCGCAAAAGGGAAACAGAACGGGAGACGCGTTTCTGGCCTCACGAAAGGAATCGCGCTCGAGATACGGGCTTATCGCAAGAACAATTCATTCCCTTCGCTTTCAGAAGTAGCTAACTCCGTTGCGTATGCATTAGGCACCGTTCGTTTATCTGCCTCTGCCTCTGCCTCGCGGCAAATTCGCGTGTTCTCACGCGGAGTCGCGGGCAATGAGGAAAAAATCACGAGACCTAGATATATTTTTACGTCGAAACTTAATTCTCCCCTCTCCTCCTCGCGCAGACTTATTCTTAAATCAACACCGTGTATCTCGAGGAGAGTCGAATTCATTCGTTCAGAAAATGGACGAGACCGACGTCATCGTGCAGCACATTGGATCCCGCAAATCTATTTCAGAATCCGCAGCAGTCTCTCCGCAATTATGTTAGTCTAAATTTGGTTTCTCCACAATTGGTTCGCAGGTGGTGCCTGGACAGTGTAATTACATCGTCTAGATTTCGTCGAGATCCAATCGTATGACTACGCAGCAGTAGGACTGAGGATAATACTGATCAAATACTGATATCAGCTATCCCGCAAGTATCACAGCCATCATACCCAGCAATCCCTTTGTCCATTATAAACAATAGTAGTAATCCTATTCCGTACAGCCCGCGGAGGCATTTAATCATATCGTAAATATTGTCACAATAACAATTTGTAAATTGCAACACTCCTACAAATATATGATGCGACAATGTTGTATTTTATAATATAAAATGGTGCCCGGCGGCGCTGTCTATTGATTAGTTATTAGAGTTATTACCAATTAATCGCTCGTAAAATGACATTCATTTTACGCGCAGATCAAACTCGCAATATCGCCATGACAGCACATCTGTTCGCCATGCGATAGGTGTGAAGCAATTATAATGGGTACAGGGAAATTGTGCGTTGCCCGTACTGACATGGGAATGACGCAACGTGACGTTGAATCGAGTCGATCTCCACCCGTCAAAATCTCATCGAGAATTTCAGTGCAGATTCAATCGTACAATAACGGAATTAACGCGAAATTGTAACTTGTTTCTCGCTTTAAATAATAAAATACATCAAGTTAATTTATGACAACACATCCTAAAGATAAAGTGTCGAAATCACATGGTAGAGAAAACAAGATCTCGATAAATACGGTACGAGAGATACGATTCACGTCAAGGAGCCGCGTATGGAAAAATTCCCGAAACGTGAGGGAGCGTCACTTTCGCGACGATTCGGGTAAGTGATATCTAAGCGAGCGTTAAGCGCGCTCGGCGATGAAAGAAATATGCGTTAAGACACGGGGACGTCATTCTCGAATACGCGCCGGGTTGGCGGAAAACGCGGAGAAGAGAGCGTGAAAAGGGGGGTGGCGGCCGCCGACCAGAGGGAAATATAAATCAGAAATTATAAAGCAATTTCATGGAAACCGCAACAAAACTCGTAGGAGCAAGTTTCAGTCGTTCTCCCCAGACATTGTGTGGGTGAGGCTGCGGGGGGTTGACGATGGCGTGTGCTCGCTTTCAGTATACCATTACAAACGATGGTGCGCCTGCTTAATCGCGCATTACTCTTTTCTTGTCGGTGTGCATGTATTTCTTGCACCCTTGCACTTCCTCCTTGCGCTTTCCGGTGGTTTCGATTGTTCTTTGATGAACGCGATTTCTTTCCAACTGGAAAGCTACTTCATCGTTACCGTGATTTCATTGTCGACCTCCCCCGCCGTATAAATTAAGTAAAATTAAGGATCAATTAAGAGTAAGTTAGGCGGTTATTAAGAACTCATTTAGAGACGGCCAGCTATTTCACGAAAACCACAACAAAATTCCGCGGTTAATAAGCTTCGCCGTCAAATACGCCAGAATGAAATGTACGAAATTATATCTGCGTTATCGCAATATATTTCAGCGAATTAATGATGGCAGCGATTATAGTACCGACAGTTAAATAACTTTATCACACAGGATTAACTAGCTATAAGTAATTGCAGACATTGATAAATCGATGCAACTAAAACCATGTTGTGCATAATTCATGTGCGCGTTATTGCGTGCGGAAAACACACGATAAAAATAGTACAGACTCGGTAAACGAGATTAATATGAAATTTAAATGAAATTGTTTTAAAATTATTAAAATAAAATGTAACAGTAAGTATTTTTATTTCAATAAATAATTAACATTTAAAATGTTATTTAATATTACTTATAAATAATTAACATTTAAAATGTTAATTAATAATCAACAGCAATTTCACCATTTATCTAAGAAACTATTTAAGAGTAATATTGCTTTCTTTCACTTTCTATTTTCTGTCACATAAATCTTTATTTCAACGATATTGTCATAATAAATTATTGCCATTGGCATCTCGCCCGTCTTAACCGCGCATTAATGCAGCCATACGAGTACCACGGCAAGGATCTGGAGTATCTACGAAGGCTGGCATCGATATTGGTGATGATGAAGCGCGCAGCGAAGCAAAGTAGTACTCGCGAAGCGCCGTTACTTTACATATTAATATCTTTCGGTCGTGGCCTGTATTCCTTCTGCGTCGATTTTCATCGGCTGAGATCCAACAAGTTCCGCGGCATGACGGAGAACCTTCGAGACACATGAAACCGTTCGTTTGAATTATTACTTCCGGGAAGATTTATGTTCGCGCAATCCGGTATTGTAATGGAATTGCGGTATCCGCATTTCAATTCACCATGCATTGATTTATAATCCTTTCAACGTGCATACATTAAAAATTTTTCTTCATTTCGACTTTGCATTACGTTGAATTCGAGCAAGGTGTAATCAGGAAAAAAGTAATACCCAAGGGTGCCGAGAGTTGTAAGTTGCAAGAATTAACTGTCTCGCGTTTATGAATTTATGAGTTGTGAAACGTTCAAAATTCGCTGAACAACACCGAGACGATAATGCCAAGCTCCTTTTCTCAAAATCAATTTGATCAATGTGTCTAAATATTTCTCCATTAATTTATCTGAGATCGCAAAATAATTAGTTTAATGCACCATGCAATCCAAGTTACACGTCAACAAAGTAATTATTAAATTTATATTTTTCTTATTTTCATTTTATTTCTTTGAAAACGAACATTTAATAGATAAGGAAAAAATTAAATTGATTAAAAATTGTTTGTATCTTGTTAATTGCAAAAGTGATTAGTATTCTCAATTCAATACGCAATAATGTGAAATGACTCGTATACTCCATTTTCCAGTCTCCGAAGACCATTATGTTTCTAAAATACTAGTAACATTAATTAACAACATGTTGTTAATTAGCAAAGTTCCGCGGCACGATTCCTCATCACCGGACGTATGAACTTGCAGAAACAGGCTATAATTTTACCCCCACTTTATAGCTCCGTCTAATTTGGATTGTGCACTCCACTCACTTCGAGGATATACACAAAGGAGTCATACTAACAATTTCGAGAAATGGATTTTCTCCTCTTAATTCCAAAGACTAATTAGAATGGCAAGTACTCGTCGTTTTTTAAAGATGTGAATGAAAATGGCAAGTGAAAGTAAAAAAAAAAAAAGGAGAAAAGCGAACACGGAAGCAGCGTTAAAAACTTGTTGGATAAAAAAATACATGTTTACGACAAAACGAGGGTGAAAGTACCACCGAGCGATGAGCGATGTTCATCGTGTGAAACGGTATCTAATGTAACTTGCGCGTTATTTTGTTTCTGACATTTAATTTATCAGAATAGAAACTGGAAAGAACTTATTACGCATGCTATTGCGTATATTAGAGATAAGCCGATGCCATAAAATTGAGTAAATTTAAGTAAATTTTACTTTCGCCGTCCGTTTCTCTCGAATAACCTTAATTCTCGCGAAAAAGTAATTGCTTGAAATTTATTATAACATCATAAAAAAGAAAGAAACTTGTAAACAAATCTAGTTTTAAGATTTATTTTAATATTAACATTACAAATACGTTTTTGCCATTTCATTTCTGTTTTCTCTCAATTTGCTTCATTCGCAAAGTGCAACCGGTATGAAATTAAATCGGTTTAATTTATATTGCCACACGTTTCTTTTTTTAATGTTTTATTAAACATTTCCGTTGATTAAAAATGTAAGTGGTAATCCATATTGGTGATTCACGTAGAACGTCAGGCAAATGCGAGTATTTGTGAGCATTGGGCAGCGTCGAGCCGAAATGTCTAAATGTCGGTTCGCAAAAGATGGATGAACCATCAGGTGGAGTATCGAGTGGCGCGCCGCAAATGCGCGAAGCGGAAAGGGCGGGCATCGTACACGGATGTGGCCTGGGAATGGCAGCCGTTGGAAAATAGTCGGATATTTTCGGATCCGCCGGTGGTTCGCACGATCCTCGAGAGAGAAGAACCATCACCTCGGCATCGTTTAAGCCACGTTCGCGTACCTTCGATCGCGGCGACGTCAAGCATGAGAGAGATGCGATTCATATTGTATGAATCCAACGAGCTTGTTTTATCGTAAACTTCGAATTAAACATGATAATAATTTCTGACGTATAACTATATAAAAGATGCACTCATAAATATTTTTTATCTCAATTATAAATACCTCACAAATTTCACAAAAACTATATTTATAAATTCGCCAAAGATAAATGGCGAGGGTTTTATCGATACAATAAAATATCAATATAATAAATGCAATAAAGAACTCCGCACAAATCTTATGGAAAATGACTCTCGGTCAAATTGCTTGAAATTTTAATATTTTTAATATTTTAAATTTTAATATTTTATAGCTCATGTCAAGCTGATTGAAAGTCCTCGTGAGAACAAACTTCCAAATATTTTAATTTTTGCTTCAGAATCTTCGAAAGGATCACATCTTACTAAAAACGTAATAAATAAATCTTGTCTTATTAACATTAGTTATGAATACTGTATAATCATGGACATATACTATATGTCACGAAAAAATATATCGGACCTAATATCATGAAAGAAATATTACATTTTTCAATATTTCTAAAAATATTACGGTGTAAAATATCTTGAAAAAAAAACTTTATTAAATAAAACTTATTTTATTTTTTAATTCCAAGAAGCATGTTAGGGTTTTTAAAAATTGAGAATATTTTAAACGATAAATAATCTAATTATTAAATTTCAAGTCCTTAAAGATTTTTATACACTAAGAATACGTATTACTTTATTTGCTCATACAAGCGTGAGAACAGTAGTCTCTACAATGCTTTTGCATGTTACCTTGAAAAGTTTCCAGATTATCGGAATAAATTTATCACGATAGAGGGAACAACGCAGAACCACGCGCCAAATCTATTTGGCCAGGAAACGACTATTACTACGGTTGGCCTGCTTCCGATACCAAGGTCGCTTTCGTGAAATTTCAAAAAGTAGAAGTAAGTGACTCTCGCAAAGTAAAAAAACTACCATTTTATACGGCAACTCATTCCAATACGTCTCCCGACATTCGATCAATCTGTCATGTTTTATTCAGAAGTAGATATACGTCGTGACAATTTATACATTCACATCGTATCCCAAATCGTATCAGACAAGATTCCTTGGATTTATTCGCGTCTTGCAGTCCCGTAATGAAATGCAAGGTAAATGCACCATCCGCGCACAGACGAACGGGCTGAGTGCATTCGATACGTCACGCGGAACGCACTCTCGCGCGCGGGTTAGCGGCTTTGGAAACAAATCGCAATGAACGAGAGAAGCAAAATTTACCGAGAAGGGGCGCGGGAGAAAGGGATGCAAGGTGCAATCCCTGCGCGAGCGCCGTTGTGGAAGCGAAAGTAGCTCGGAAAGCGCGACGGACGAACGTGTGTGTATGTAAGATATCCCGCGTAATACGTTTGCCTGCAACATCCTTGTGCACTCTGTTTACCTCCGACAAATCCCACTAGACATGATATTATCCCTCTTATATACCCTCTCCTGCCGTCATCCTGCGGGAATCCGCGGCGCCGCGTCGCGTCGCGCCGCGCGGCACCGGCTCGATGCAGCTATTTCAGCACGCCCGGAAAACGGTTTCTGAAACGATAACGTACCGCACCGCAGTTTGCGCCCTTGTCATGGGCCACCTGGCATTTAAATCGTTCAAGCATGTCGGGGAAAACGGGGAAAACGCGTGGTTTTGATACAGATTGGAATAGTTACGACATCTCTTTTTATTTCTTCCGATTTTCCGAATCTATTGTCGCGATCAACGATACGAGCGCATTTACTACGTATGTTTAATATGAAAAACAAGCTGAAATTTTTAGAGCTCGAAATAATGTAATCATAAAGAAATGTGCTCAGAACAAAAAGCTGTGCGTAGCAAAGTATATAAAATCTAAATAAATATTATATATTAAATCAAATAAATAAAAAGATAACTGTGTGTGTGTGTGTGTGTGTGTGTGTGTGTGTGTGTGTGTGTGTGTGTGTGTGTGTGTGTGTGTGTGTAAAACGTATAACGTAAAACTGTCAGAACAATAAGAAAAAAGTGTACATCAACGTAATAATTTATTGTAACGTTTCACTACTAAAAAACAGAGGAGCGAATAGTCGAGCGTAGTCGCGCTTGTTAATTGCTGTCGGATAAGCGCGCGCATATAAAGTAACGCTTCTCTTAAAAAATAAAAAAGACTGAAAAATGGGAAAAAATAAAACATTCCCCTGAGTGTCGTCGAAATCATTGAAGCCCTTGCAGTCGCTGGAGCGTTTCGAATCAAATGGTCGGCGCGATAAATCGTCGAAAAAAAAAAGAGCTAGAAAAATGGAGCGACAATAACGCACGTGTGCGTAGAGTGAATCAGCCGCGATATTCTCGACGATGAGGAAGATGCATCTGTATGCGTGAATACACGTACACGTAGACACGCGATTCCGACAAATGAAAAATCAACGGGCGGCGAGTCTCATTTGCGTGGCACGCAATCACCCCCTTTTCGCGAACGCATAACGCGAGTTAAAGTTAATGAGATACCACGTCGAGGTCGAGCCTCGCTTTACAGGTGGTTTACATCGCGTTTAAAATGCCAGTGTGTTAACCCCGGATTTATCGACGCTGGAGAACAGCCTCTGGCATGGTGCCTCCGCAACTCGGTTTTCCCGACACACACACACACACACACACACACACACACACACACACACACACACACACACACACACCACACACACACACACACACACACACACACACACACACACACACACACACACACATATTATACATATATATCTTATAAGAATGTCGACGCGATAAAACAATATGTAATTCTGTTAAACGTCATGTAGACAGCTAACATCGCAGTGAGTAATTATGTTTAAAAGAGATCTAAAATCTCTTTTAGAAAAAAATCGATGTTGATATAAAGTTTATGGTATCTAATTATTACTTTACTTCATATTTAAATATTAACATTTTACGTCACGTGGTAAAACTCATTATACCTTGCTATTTGCGTACAACATGACACACACACACACACACACACACACACACACACACACACACACACACACACACACACATATATATATATATATATATAAATCCACAGTTCTCGAAATCTATGCTATGCATCGTAGCACTTACTGGTTCTAGTACTCATAGTACCACTGCACTTTAGACTGTCAAAGACCAAACGCGGAGAGAGCGCAAACCATAACGAGCCCTAATAGCGAAATGACCCTAATTAACTGATTGATTAATGACAAGGCGCGGACTCCATATATTCCTCTCTGATTCGCAAATTCAAAGCGATCGTCCTGCGCTCTCTTACGGTTCGAGGATTCTCGCGGCAATTTGTCTCATCTAATAGTTAAGCTAACTATCTTTAATCTTTACTAATTATTACATAATAATAACAACAGTAATCAGTATCATAATTCGCGCTTCCCGAAATACGCTTTCTCCTTAAGGAGCATGTGTAGCATGGTAGCAATTTTCTCAGTGTTCTTCCACGTAATTTAACGCTCATGTTGTTAATGAAATTCTCTAATATTATGTTTAATAAAATACTTGCGAAACACGTAGAATATCTATATAAATGCTTCATATTACAAAATAAATTTATTAAATCTGTTTTTAAAACATTTGTGTACAATACTGAATCATAATTTGCGATTATATTCCCTTTATAACATTAATTGAATTAATTATTTTATATTTCTTTTATACAAATATAAATTTTTTTTTATGTAAATTTAATTAAATAACGAAATTATTATTGTAATTTCAATGCAATATAAATAGAGAAATATAATGAGAAGTATAATGCATTTTCGTATTATAATTATCTGAATCTAATTTTACATAACATACTCTAGCATATTTCTTTCAATTTTCATACGTCTAACATTTCCTTCAGAAGAATTGAAAAGAGGCACGCGAATAAGCCGTGAAGAGTTGCTCTGTCCGTATTTTTCAAAGGTATATTGCCAATCCTTTGGGTAGAAGTTTTCGCGTTCATGGCGAACAGACGTGCTTGAGTTATCACTAATGAACCTCTGGCAGGAAGTTTAAAAAGTTGATTCGCGAACTAGCCCCCAAGGAAATCTGTCCGCAGATCGGACACCGGCGTAGTTCGAGCTAATTGTTAGTATGACACGTTATTCTATAATCTAGCAACTTTGCAAAATTATATAAAAATTGTTTCAATAAAGAAGAGATTAAATCCCAGACTGAATTAAAATTTTCCATTATTATAAATGATAAAAGAATGCAACGTTTTTTAAGCAATTCCTATTCTTTGCATAATAAATGTAAGTTTAATAAATATTACAATAACAATTTCTTTTTTTATAGAAGATTGCTACTATGATCCGTATTTATAATAAAATTTTTTAAAAATATAAAATTTAATTTAAAATTGAAAATATTAATTAAAAATATTTTTGTTTCAAAATTTGTATCAACATATTGTGCTTATATATATAGTGCTTATATAAAAAATATTTTATTACATTTTATTAGTTTTAAAAATAATTTTAATAAAATATATAATCTAACATATAATAATATTATTAAAAAACAAATAATGTATTTATAAAAGTAAAGCAGAAAATGTGAACATAAATTGCAACTATATTATATCTATAATAATTGTTACATATGTTTTGTTTTAAAAAAATATTAGACGAGATATTCAGAATAAAATAAAATTAATATTTTGAAAATAATATGTTCCAAATATAATAGTAGTAATTAATCCCGCGTTTCTAATATACATATATTATATATTATATATTATATACTATAGTAGAAAAATAAAAAATAATAATTTATTCATTTACATGAAGATCTCCTATTACATTTTTAGATCTTCTCCTTTCTTCTCGTGTGTTTCACTTGTACAACACAACATTCTCGAAAAGGCAGTTAATTATCATCGCGCCTACTAATCATGAGATAATGAATAAAAGAAAATAATCGCGCGGCATTTTCTACATACGTTAATAGATGATATTTGAATACAAAGAAAATTATCATCCAGTTTTAATTTTCAAGGTTACTAAAAATGTAAAAAACCAATATTTTATGATTCTTAATTTTAATGCTTTAAAAATTTAATCTAGATTTTAACATAGATTTTTCACGTAAAAATAATAATTTTCTTTTAAATTACAAAAAGGATTAAAAAATTATTAATATATTTTTTTTCTAGAAATAAATTATTAAATCGTAACAAAATTCAGATTATACCTTAATATAAAGATTATACCTTTGTCTAAATTTTTCAATTAAATCACTATTATAAATACGATTCAATATCAAAATGATCCTCAAAGTTTATTTATGCAACTGCATAATACGTTAATAAGTTAACTGACATTTCAGGAAAAAAATTCTACTACAAATTTAATACTTTTATTAATTATAAAAACAATAACTTAAAATAAACTTGAAATTGTAGCTATTTTAATCTTAATAATATACTTTTTTTTAATACAGATTATATATTATATAATATACTCTACTAAAGTAAATCAGTAAATCAGATGTTAAGATGATTATATGAGAATGTAACAAAAAAAGAGAAAGCGTGTATTATATAAGCATAAAAATGTTCAATGAAAAGATATGAAAATAAGATAAATTTTGTGTATGAAGTGTATAAATATAATTGGCACAAACGGAAAAGTGTAAAAAAAATATATAGAAAGTACTAAGAGTGTGAGCATATAGGATTGTAGGAAGTGTATATCATATAAAAAAATGAAAATAAAAATGAAAAAAGGAAAGGTAAACTAAGTTAACAGATTAAAATAAATATGTCTAAAACACAAGTTAATTATTATTAATTATTAATTTAATATTAATAATAATTTTAAATATATTCTATAATTTTTTAATTTTTTAAAGTTTAATAAAAGTTATGTACAAATATCACCTTTTGTGAGTAGAAATATTTGTTCACATCCATTCTTTTATCCTATTTATAAATTTCAATGCAAAATTTGAAGACTTATGATTTCGAAAATTGCAAATTTGAGAAGTGAAATCATAAAAAAATTTGAAAAATTTGAAAAATTTTTTTTTAAGAATTATTAGAAAGACAAAAAATTTTTTT
Organism: Pogonomyrmex barbatus; assembly: GCF_055798465.1. Taxonomy (NCBI): domain Eukaryota; kingdom Metazoa; phylum Arthropoda; class Insecta; order Hymenoptera; family Formicidae; genus Pogonomyrmex; species Pogonomyrmex barbatus. The sequence goes on from NW_028297138.1 coordinate 8,165,227, forward strand.
TAGATTTAGTCATTAAAAGAACATTTTTCATTAATAAATGTATAAATGTTTTATATGTATATTATATACATAAATTCGAGCGCACTAAAATATAACATATTTCACTTAAACATTTTACTCTTAAACTAACTTTGCCCTCAAATAAACTTGTATCACAAGTAGTGATAACTGAATGAGTGTCGTGCTCGTGTAGCGACAACTTAATTTTCAACAAGAGTGTCCATTTTGATACTCTCGTTGACGTAGCTTGCTCGATTTCTGCATCTATTCAACGAGATTCGCCTCAAGGCTTTTCCAAGTCGCCGACATCGACCCAGTCTATCTTATTTCTACCATGTAAATGTACTTTTTAAACAAGTAACATCTATTTTACGCGCTTATCGTAACAAGAGAATTATCAAACAGAAACCATGACAATACTTAGATTATCAAAAAATGTTTTTTTTTATATAATGAATGGGGAATTATATTGGTATCAATGCAACAAAATTAACAAATATCGAATAACGATTTTAATGTATCTTTTTATGTTTTCAATTTTGCTTTTCGAAAGCTTTAACAAAATTAAGATTTCTTTCAGATTTCTTTGATCACTGAATGAATTTCTTCTATTCATTAGCAAAATATATATTTGTCTATTTTTTTTAATTTTTGTAATGGCCGAACTAATGATATACCTTTGTTCAAAACAGTTGATTTACATTAATAATTTTCGCCGCGTTTCACGGAATAGTTCAGTGAATTTCTTGCCAGCTTTAATCTTGTTAATTGACTTTCCTGTTGCTGTTACTTTTGTCTTGTTTGACAAAAGGTAGAGCTAATTTCCAGAAGATTGTCGACAGTACTTCTCTCCTTTGTTAAATGAGGTAAGACGATTCGGCAATGAAGGAAATAATGCTAATTAAATGAATTTACAGATGGTCTAGATTCTTAATGTCAGATAAAGTAATAGCATCGTAATATTTCGTGAGCATGCTACGACGTATACTTTACTAATGAAAAATTGATAATGATAATATATTGCTACGTAAAAAGTTAATTAACAGAAAAATCTTTTCACTCCTTTAAAATATATATGTATGGAAAAAGTCCATTTTGCCACATTTTGTCACAATATTTTTTTTTCGTCGCATTGACAAAAAGTACAAACGTTCGTCTATTGAATGAAGTGTAATGCAACAAGAGGCAAAAGTATTTCAAATTGAAATATTCGCACGTCGCCTATTCACGAGACGCTTTGACAAAAATTCCGCGCGCGTGGCGGTATGTGTAAAATTTAGTCATGACGGAATGCAAGGAGCTTTCGATATGAAAGTCGCAAAGGAAAAAGACGGTAATATTGAAATATTGTAAAGGAAAGTGGCATGTGTTAGAAATTCGACAATTGAATTATGAAACATAGAACGCGATACAAAAGAAATTAATAATAAACATAAATAAAACATTTAAATAATTTGTTATTATTAAATTAATTAAATCTTGTAATGCGGTGCATTAAGTCTATATAATTAATTTTTTGTGTTTACATCATAAAAATATTCATATGGATATATTACAATCTTTGAACATTATATTTTCTTCACAAATCCTAAACATAACATTAATTCAATTCTAAGTCCAGTGTATTATTTTTGGAAGGATTATATGATTCTAGCTCACTCAGTTTTAGTTTTGTTCACGGTAAAGTCTGATCGTTTCTTCGTCGTTGAGCATCGTCGCGATGTCGTTGCCTTTTATCTATCAGGATTAAGAGCCTCACCTTCCCATTTTAAATTAACCCAAGGATTAAGCCTAAATTAGTCTTCTTAATTCAATTGAAATCCCCTGAAGTCCTGTCTGTTTAGCCGTAATATCTACGTTCTCTCCCTTAGAAGTCTCCTTCCAAATTCACGTAGAAATCGCTAAAGATTATCCAAAATGATTTGACACTTTTCAAAGTAAATCTTTATCGATGTTGATTCTTAAATGCGTCAGTTTTTAATAATGTTGTTTAGTCATATTTAATCGATTTATTTCACATCATAATATGTTGCAAATCCCTACTCTCATATTCTTATATGTACGCGCAATTTATAATATCATTAATAAAATATTTAATTTATTTTAAATATTTGACTAAAATTATTTGATTAAAATATTTAATTAATAAATATCCACTAAAAATCGAAAATAATTACTAGTTATTATTATTAACAACGGTTGTACTACAGTTTCAAATATTCAATTCTTGCTCATATGTAATGCGTTGCTGTGTAAAAAATTCAATAGATATATTATTCTTCTTTAGCTAATCCTACCATTATATCATATTACATGGAAACATTAACGAAACAGAATTTATTCAATGATAAATAAACCCACAAAGTGCATGTATCTTTGTATATCCAAACGCTGCGAGCTTCGGCTTATTAAGCGGTTCATAGTGGAAGCCGATTATTGTGTATTCGATATAAGCCATGACGACATTATTCCCATCTCATTCTCGATATTTTCTTTGTCGGTACTACAATCCCCAATTATCCCTTAAGCATAGAAATTCCCAATAGCTACAAGCTTCGATAATCTAACAAAGCTATATCGTTAAGCCCTAGAAAGTGTTCCCATTATCTGCAGAAATCCTACAAGAGCGTCGCTATTATCATCCATCTTTATTTGAGCATTGCATAACGACTTCTTATAATTTATATATTTTTTATAAATTCGATCACTTCATTCCTTCGCATAAGGAGATTGATGCAGGATGATAAATAAAATATCTCACTTTTTCCTTGGACATTTGCAGATTTATGTTTTAAAACTTTGTAATTTAGACATATCAATTTCTCTCGGTTATTCATCAAATCTGGTCGAGTAATTCGAGAATTGTCCTCGTACAATTGCTATCACGAATTGAGGAATTCCAAAATCCAACGAACGCTCTTCGAATAGTTCCGCAACGATGGCCGGGGATATTCTTGCAATACTTCTATCAACCTTCGCAAAGTGAGCCAAATAATTCAGACGATTGCAAGAACATACCACCACGGGAACAAGCGTGTACGTACTCTCTGTCCGACTTATACGGACGATAGCCGCTTCCGAGCAAGTGAGCAAGCAAGAGTTCGACTTCTTTCGAGGATAGTTGTGAAGAATGCTAAGCCGAAGAGCCTTTATTCCGCGGTCTGTGCTGCGATCCAATAACATTGCGGTGCCAATAGGATTTCGTGCTCACGAGAACGTGCGCTCGTAGAATCTCGTAGAATGGAATTTTAGCGGCTCTAAAATACGTTACAGGATCATCAGATTAGACAAAGCCATCCTGTGTCGACCACTGCGCGTACTGATTTCGACGGGATGAAAGGGACGGGACGTACACATGCAAGATTCTACCTAATATCATATTAATTGCCAATTATTTTTCAATCATTTTTCCAAACGTACGTGCCTAAATTTCTTTTTTATAATAAAATAAATTTAATTTTGCAATGGAGACAAAGAAAAAGAAATGTGATAAAAATTCAGCACACAAATTGTTCGTTACCAATAGCGAGAAACTATAAGTATTATTATAATTTATATTAATATCAATAGCGTTAATCAAGTAAGTGACCAAGTGATTTTGTTCGACTATGCGGGAAATTTTTGAATTTTGAACAAATATTATTGCAATAATCGCACATAAGCCGCAGGAATAAATCGGCCAAATCTGTTTGACCTGTTTGTCATGTGTACGGCCACACGAGATATCTAATTAATCTTCGGGTATATTGACGTTCATATTGACGTTCGATCCGCAGCAGCGGCACTTCGTTACCTCGAAAATCCAGTTGCCTAATTATCCTTTACGGACGGTTTTTAATTCTTGCGCGCGAGATTATCTTTTCGCGATCCGGCCTATAGGATTTTCTGCAATGATCGTCGCGCTTTCGAGGCTAACAAATGACGAAAATTCAGTTTTGTTAATTGAAACGACCCAATTGCTCCTAGGATTCGACTGGTCGATACAGTTGCGGTTTATTCGCCAGCGGCAGAATTCAAAACAATTTCGGCGGCCGCCGAGTTGGATGCGGGGCACACGGAGCACCCGGGGATGGTCAAAGTTGCAGGGCATACAACTCTGGATGGTACGTTACCTACCTGAACGTCATATTAATCCACGAATATGCTGATCGAGACTATTTGCGGTATTGACTCGGCGCATATTGCTTTTCCCGACGCTTCGGGAAGCCTACCCCAGTCCCGTTGCAGTTTCCTCGCTTCGATAGGGCGGTCTGCGGTCGATGTAGCGAAACGCGTATCATCCGAGTGCGATCAAACGTTTCGCTGCACGATACTTCATTAACGGGCGCGTCCTTCTACCTACATTCGCAGTCATTTGGATCTTATCTCAAGAGCGTGTCGGGTGCATTCGAAATAGCGATTCATATTTCGAAACAGATAGTTCGATCGTTACCTCTTATCAGAAAAAACAATTAAATTTATTTAACTGATTGAAAAAAAAGACAATTTGATTTTAATGTATCAACAATAAAAAATTATATATATATATATATATATATATATATAATAAAATAAATTTTTAAATAAAATTAAATATAAATGAAATATATGATTTAAAGATATTATAAAAAATAAAAAACCAGCATAATAATGAGAGAGAAATAAAAGGCATGGGTAAAGATTGCGATTGCTTTCAATGTTAATGTGCTCTTATTAACAAAAAGATCATAATAATTTAAACTTATATAACTTTATTATTTTAGTTTTAATAATACATATATTAATTATGCAGATTGTAATGTAATATACAGAATAATTGCCAAGAGATAATTACAGATTAACATTGTGTGAATTGTTCATATAATGTTTCAGCTCATAGCGTTCACTCCAACGATCGAGCAGTTGATATAGATGCTGATCCAGCTCTTTATACATGTATTATTCCAAACCACCTGAAAGCTTTTCGTTGTACAGAAGTGTACAAAAATTTCCCAAGTTTCTCTGATAACCATGACTCATTGGTCGATTTGTAACTTATCGATTGGCTTACTAAGCTTTAGAAGTTTTGATGGTTAAAATGATGAAGATAAAAACTAATCTTTACGTATATATCCTGTAGTATTTCTCCACAATAATAAAAATAATATTTATATATTATTTGAAATACTATATACATTTCATAAACAATGTTTAAATTTTATAACTATTCCAATCTATATATCATAAAATTTATAAGTTTATAAGAAGTTTATAAGAAAAGTTAAATCTTTTATTCCATATTTACATTTTCATACATATTACATTTCATACATGTTACATTTTTACAAATGGTACAATTTTCTACGCTTGTAAGCAAGGAGATGCTTACTTCGGAAAAAAGCGTAGTAGTTTTAAGGAAACTTTTGATAATTATGATTTTCTAAGGGAACTTATTAAATCATGTAATAGAGAGTCTACGGAAGTACTCGATTACTGGACTGGTATTCGAACTGGATAAACTCAAGTAAAACTCTATACAATCATAAGATATAAAAGTAAGCTCAAATCGCGGAAGCAATTAGTAGAAAGTCTTTTCAATTCACTGCACATACGTAAAAAAAAGAAATATAAGACCAGCGACGTTCTCTGTTGCCATTGATCATCCTTGTGACATAGGAACAACGAAAAGAAATTTCTGCAGCAAGTAGTATTTCCGTGCGCATTCTGACGGAAGCCTACCTTTAGTCGACGCATGTTCGTTTCATAACGATCCAAAATAAACGAGTATGCATCTACAGCTGTTATTTCTCTTTCAAACATTTCGAACAATAGAAAATCATTAATCGTCGTTCACGTATGGAAACTCTATGTACAAAAGTCTTTCCCTATCGTAAGAGAAGTACGCTTTTACATTACGACAGATAATCAATTAATAGAGAAAGATTATTATTGTGGTGCCACTATCGGTATCCAGTTATCAAAATGTTTAAATAAATCGAACATACCGCACACACACACACACAGCTCTGCTATTGATTTTCATTTCTATGCCTCTTACGTTATGTTTGTAATGCATACTCTGTGTGCATTAAATGCGCGTACATACGAGAATTATATTTGATAAACTATTTGCCAATGCATCGGCTCATAGCGGCCGCTCCGCATTATCCAGTAAATCTTTTAATTATTGTATGCGAAGAGTATCTAAATGCATTATTAACATGCCGGGCACCGTTAATTTCATTTATAGACATTATCGCGAATTACATTGCAAATAGCGCGTACAAGAACAATTTGCGCGGGCTGCGGAATACATTTAGTCTCTTTATACAATGATATTAACGCTAATTTCGATGCTACCTATCTTACGGTTTCTAATGCTACTCTCAGGAAAACTCTCCTTTCTCTTTCTCTATACATCGCATTGTTCTAGCCAATGCACTTTTAAGCGTGTTTGCGCGAATGCAGACATTGTTATCTGTGTTTACGAGTTTATTTGCAAAAGACCAACACTCAATTGTTGTTCTTTACCAGGCTTTTCTTATTTTAACAAAGAAAAGGTACTTTTAGACGTGTTTTACATAATATCTTAAAATTATAACAATAGTTTGCAAACTTGTGAAGATTACTTAAACATTAAATTAAATTATTCACAGATACAAATTGATCCATCGAATATTAATTTCATAAGCTATTCTGATTAAGCAAAAAAAAAAAGGACAGGATATCTAGGAGCTGTAAGTAAGATTTATGCTATAATAAGCATAATTTATTATTTAAATTGCATATATTTATGAACATACGTATTTATGAACAGATATAATTGTGTCCCCGAATCAATCGGGTGTTCCAAATTCCAATTTGACTATCGATTCGATAGAACATTGTCTCGAGATATCAGCCATTGCTACAGCAGCTGTGGCGAGCTCCGTGAAATCGAGCGATCGCATATTACGCGTCTATTAACACGAAGCTGCTGGTATGAACCAAGCTTAATGTATGATTTATGGGTCCGTAAAGCTTGGAAGCCGCAGATCCTACAAGGACACAAGCCGTTCTCGTGTACGTTGTCTATAAGCACCAATAACGCTCGTTACTTAACACGCTCGTGAAAATTATTTCCGGAGAAACTGAGTTTCTTATTGTATGGAATAGACATTTACCAAGTGTTTCGCAAGACACTTCAGAGAGAGGATTCGATCTCATAACAAATCAGATATGGAAAGAATGGTGAGAGATATCGAGAAAACTTCTTTGAATAGATTGTTATGTGTGTATCCTAATTTATTTAAGAAACTAATAAGAAAAGTTATCCCACTAGACACGAGTAATCGTGCTGTTTCTCCGAAGACAGTCCCAATTGATCTCTATCAAGCTGTAGCTATTGAACTGTCCGCATCTCAAGATACGAAATCCCATTCTGAGTATCTCACCTGATATCCCCCGGAGATGAGATCAAGGGGTAACAATTAATTCAGCTCTAAGTTCGTCAAGCTATATAATGCCATCCAATCCATGAACACAGATACAATGAAACCGGCAGAAATACAGAGAGAAGGAAACACAGCAAAAAAAGAGACAGGAAAAAGGAAAGTGATAAGGAATATGAAAGAAAGAAGAGAACAAAAATGGACTTTAAAGGTAAGATGAAGGAACTAAATTGTGTATATCTAATAATTGTACTATTATAGTTATGTAAACAGGCTCGTTTATGGAACGGCTTTAATCAGGCTTCTCAGTCGATGTCTCATTAACTGCAACAAGGAGGAAGAAGGAAGAGCGAAAGGAGACGGAAAGTGCGACTTCGATGTACCAGTGCCAATTTCAAATCAATCGGGCTTTAGCACTTGCGGTATACCATATTATTTCTTTTCTCTGTCGCACCTTCCTCTCCACTACTGGCAACAGACAAACCTCGTGTGGGAGTAAATGTAGAAGAAAAAAACGCAATTTATGTTTGATATTTTTTATGTTTGATAGGTGCAGCTGCACAAACATCATAAAAGAATGAGATTAAAGAAAACTTTGCTAACTTGGTAATCTGTCAAGTGTACCTTGTGAGTTAACAAGGATGTTTCTTTGTTTAATGCTATATAAATAAAATTAAACCAGTCTGAAAATTGTATTTATATGATCAATCAATGATCAGTAGTTCTTCAAGATAAATTTTGTAGTAATAGATTGATAAATATCAATAAATAATAAATAGCTAAATAAATATCAATTAATCACAAGCCAGATTTTGTTAATAGCAACAATTAATTAATTGCCAATCGAAAACAAGTATAAAGCAAGAGATCGTTGGTTGAAAACGAAATTTCATTTTACTTGTTCAGTTAGTAATTAATTGTTAGTAATTAATTAACTGTAAATTCTCTCTTTCTAACTCACGTATGAAGAACATTTATTGCTATATCCATGGCAAAAGATCTCAAATTTTATTTTAATAATCTCTAATGAAATATTAATGATAAATAAACCATGTAAGAACCATAATTAAGATGGATAAAGATGGACTAAAACTGTTTTTTAATATAAAAAATAATAAATAAATCATTTCATATTTTATGTAAATTGTTAGAAAATTTATCTGATTATCATTGTTGTTATGTACCTAGAGAAAAACCGAAGAAAATAGATAGTTTCAGGATAATGGAACATCTGTTCTGAAATACGGAATATCATGAAAAATGAAGGTAAAACTGTATGAGAAAGTCTTTAGATCACGTTTCCTGATTTACGACGCTACATGAACACAAACTTGAAGTAAAACGTAGACATTATTTTAAGATTGTAACATCAAAATAAAATACGTTAAAACACTATGAGCTTTCGCTAATGTAACAATACGAGGAAAATATTATGCTACATATTTAACTATGTAACACATGTTTTAATTATATTAATACATCTCTTCTCTATAGATCATTATAATTTGATCAGACATAATAAACAAAAAAATGTATTATTTTCTATTTTAAAAGTGATAGACACAAATTTTTGTTTTCTTACATTTATAATTTTTTTTAGAACTTTCGATATTATAATATTTTATGTAAGCAATAATATTTTTATCTCTTAAGTAATTTATCATCTTATTTCCCAGTATTATTTAGGTCGCTCTGTTATAGACCATATTTAGAGCGCACTTACCTCAATGCATGTCTAACGAAATGTACATTAACGATCGCTGGTTCCTTACGCAGTTTCACTGAAGCAAGATTGCGGCATATATGATACCGTACAGTTCTACCTTTGCAAAGTGGAAAATTGCTAACTAATTGCCTAAGATTGCAGCATAGTAAAATTTAAGATAAAGACATATAAAAAGAGAGAAAGACATAAAAGAAAAGAGAAAGGATATATTTAAACTGTACGTAAAGTTATTATCATCCGAACTTACTTTTATATATTTATAATAATAATTCTGTTTTAAAATAAATATCCTGGCAAATTAATATATAACAATAGTACATGTTTTTTTTAATATATATTATGTTACTGTAAAATAAACAAATCTCCATTATGTAGTGAGATATGCAGTGAGTAGAAAATGTAATAACAATAATATTTCTCTCGGTAGCATAAAGAAATACAGCCAAGAGAGGAAATATAATAATATAATCTTGGTATGTTCCCGTGTTATATAATATCATTATATCATATTAACGCGCGTAATGAAATCTCAAAATAGATTTACTTTAATGCATTTACGTGAATTTTGTCAGTTCATTTCACAAATACAACGGAATTAAAGTTTCTCTATCCAACCACGTCATTCCACGTCAAACAACGTATTGAAATAAAGCTTCATGTTTTACGGACGATATTTCCCATCCCAATGCGGGGCACATGGTTAACGAACCGTGAGGTAAATGGCGATGTTTAAAACGCCGGATGTTGGTGGCGATGTCGCTAGACTGACGAGACGTCGCGACGCCTCCTATTGCGCTTGCGTTCTTCTTTGTCTTTTCTTTGGTAAACTATTCTTCTCTAAACATTCTGTGATGTCCCTTCCATTAAACCGAACAACATATTTTCAATATAACGTGTAGATTACATCTCTCTACCTCTGAAAAAATTCCAATTCTGGTGCAAAATTATGTGACACTTGCTCTCTCCATTATCTTCATCTTTTTCACTTACAAAAGTTCACATTTGATAATTCTAAATAATTATGCGTATTAATGTTATTATGTATGTGTGTTTTGTTATTTGTTTTTCCTTATCCAAAACTTAATTTCAAACTACTTGATAAAGCTCTCACATATTATAATTTTATTTATGAGAAATTCATCAAATCTTCTATTATAACGGTTCAATCACGTTAACCATCTATTAATTACTACACAGCATTTTCAAATCTCTTAAAAATTAATTACGCATACCAATTATTTTTATTTTTCATGTGATATTTAGATGAAAAGGAACGAAGCAAAAGGCGAACATATCTCTAACATTCTACACAGGTTAAATTAAATTATAATGTATATCGTGATATGCAACGCGTTGTTTGCCGCATAAAGAATTATATGGAATCTTCTTCCTCTCCTTCGTTAACGATAGCATGTAATAATAATTGTGCATAAAGGGAGCTAGTTCAAGAACGAGAGCTTCTAACAAGGACAAATTGTGGTTCCGATTCATCTCCTCCATGCACCGTTATAACGATTGCCTCGGGTTAACGCAAGTTATTCGTCGGTCGCAGCTTGCCGATACTCAGACTCCTAACAGAGATATCGCAATTATTCGTTTATATCGCGCTGAAAAATAATCAGAGCGTTGAGTCGCTCGTAAATGACCTGATATAACGCGAATTACGAGATTGACTTCAATTATCATTGAAGTCATAAAAAGAAAACGGAGTATCGCACGCATCTAAACCGCATCATATCAGCGATGGCGCAGATTATAAATGAAAGTGATACTTAATTAACTCGCTGAGTGAAACGTTACAGATTGCCAATATAAAATTCGACAACGTCATTACGGATTTCGCTAATAGTAAAGGTGTTTACTTTCTTTGCGTAATAGTTACGTAAGATCGATCGATCTATTTACGTAACGTCGATGGTCTTGGATGTAGTTGGCCGATGAGAAATGTTACCATCAAGGAAGTAAGATTACGGAAATCGCGCTCTCTTTCCGTTCACAAGCCGGCTTCTCCTCATCGAGAGAAACCGTGCAATCTCTATACCGTGCATTTCTATGTACGTTTGAATATGAACTGCCTGAGGCAAATACTCGATATTATTTCTTCTAGCAACCTTGACTGTGGAATGATCTACCTTGTACGTCGGGTAAGGAAACCTGACTGGTAGACTGCTAGACATCATTTGACTTTACCTTAGAACATAATATCTAAAGAATATACACCGTGATTTGCCAATTACATTTAACATCAATTTAAACGCAAATTTCTATCGTAATTAATCAATTAATAAATTATATTTTAATATAACAACAACAATTTATGTACAAAACTTTGAGGAAATTAGGAAATAAGCTCCCAGATCTTTCAATCGTTTATTTTCAAAATCTATCAATCGTAAATATCTAGTTTCTACGATTAAATGAGTAATAAAAAATAACAAGAAATATAATTTCATATACTTAAGTAATTTCATGATATCCTACCGTATAATCCTTAAATAGATAATAAGCTTCCTAGTACATCTAGCTTGTGTGTGAAATCGTAACAGCTGTAATGATCGGTTGAGATACTTTCACATGTCGCCTGGTAACCACATTGTAATATGTTCTGCTTAATTTCACAGGAAGTAACTAAGATTCGGTTTATACCGTAGCAGTTATGATAACTCGCAATTGCATTATGTAACAAAATTCAACAAGCCGGTTTCATAAACTTCTAAAGTGACGATTTATTTTCTTGTCATACGCTACGATTGCGCAATGCGGTACAAATCGTTAAACAAGTAAGCAACTTTTACGAATACATGCGAACACTCTCGGAGAAATAATTTTCATTTTCTTAGAATAAAATTCAACTTTACGCAAATACTCTCGCGCGGATGAAAATCGTAAAGGATAAGGTGACGTCAATTTTTACAAAACGCTGTGTTAATAATTTAGTGTTTATTTTGCTAAGACAGCACAGTGTAAAAAAAGAAACATAATTATTATATACAAGAGTATCATTAATATCGATTGATGTCAGACTATTGTCAATGCAGATCGAAGCTGATTTCATGTCCGCCGCCGAATCCGCCGCCGAATCCGCCACCGTGTCCACCTCCGAAACCGCCTCCGCCGAAGCCACCACCGCCTCCATGACCACTCTCCACCAAGACCGGATATGATTCCTTAACGACGACCGGAACCTTGACCGGATAAGGTATTTCCTTGTGTATGGGGTAAGGTACTTTGACGGGTATGCTAACGGGAACGGGCACCTTCACGGGCACCTTTACGGGCACCTTGACGGGTACGGGGACCGGTTTCTCCACGGGGACGTGTACGGTCTTCTCTACCGGGACCGGGTAAGGCTTTGGTACATGGTACGGTACTGGATTGTCCACCGGCACCTTCACCGGTACATGTACAGGTACCGGTACATTTCTCTCAACCGTGTAAGGCACTGGAACTGGGACCGAGACCTCACGATGGATGGTGATGCCGGAAATTCGTCCACCGTCACCGCCGCCGCCGCCGCCTCCGCCAATGCCGCCGCCGCCGCCTCCGCCAATGCCGCCGCCGAATCCTCCGCCGAAATCGTGTCCACCAAAACCACCGCCGCCGCCGCCACCAAAGCCACCATGACCCAGACTCAGTTCCAGCCCGCGCTTGCTCTTGGCATCCTTTGAGTCGACGGCCCCTTTGCTGTCGGACTTCTTGGTCTCAGTGGCCAGAGCCACCGTCGCCACAAGGGCGAGGAGCACGAGGATCTGCGAATAAACGTGTGTTAATTGCGGTTCTTCATGGTCAAGGCTTAGATTAACTTGATTAACTCGAGAAGCTGTGAGAGTCTCGCAGGAATTAATAAAAATTCTACGTCTCATTTGCTATGTAGATTTAACAATTTACGATACAAGAAACCCAAAAAAAAAGTTTATTTGAAAAAAGTTCGATGTGCAACGGAGCTAAGTTAACGAACATCGATAAATGCGAGATACAAACAAAATTAATAGTATCTAATTTCCTAAAAAAAAAAAAAATCTAAACATTTTCCCATTTAAATTTATTGAAATTTCACTTTTTCAAAGAAAAAAAAAATCACACTACGATCTCTATGAATCTAACACTATATCTCAACGGCGAGAAATGTAACACCGTAATCTCACGCCGTCAATACTAAATCCCGACGCGTTTCTCATATATATCGCGCATAATTCCGTGCATAATCCTTTGCCGCGCGAGGCCCTAAAGGTACTCTCGTCAGAGTCCTGTGTACGCGCCGCTGCCAGCGGCGCGAGCTCACCTGCGAAGTGCTCATGGTAGCCTTCGAGAGTGCACACTGAAGTTGCATCGTACCAATCAGCGGCATATATACCGGCACTTTCGCCGTGCTCGCTGGCCCACTCCCCAGAAAATCGCTCGTCCAACGCCGGAACGCCGGCTTTAAGGTGGTGCCGATTGTGCCGCTATCCTGCACAAAACCGTTCAGCATTAAGCCATTTTCCCATGAGCTACTGCCCGGTGAGGTTACTACCGGCCCGGATACGAGCCGCGTAACGTCGCCGCCCCGTCGTTCCGACTACCTGCAGCAATCGCTATTTCCCTCACCAAGGAAGAGCCGCAATTCAAGAGTCCGGAATTGAACTCTTTCGCGTGCCCGGCCCTAATCCGTGCTTTCTTTCTTTCTTTCACCTGGACATCAGAAACGTTACGGGCGTGCCGGACCTGTTCTTTTTTTTTTTCTTTTTTTGCTCGTGACTCGCGTAAATTTTATCGTACATAACGGCGATCGTAGCTCCCAGCGCGTTACACAACGCAGCGCTATTCACCGTCGATGGAAAAATTCAGAAATTTTCGATAATGACAAGCGAGCTAACAAGTAATACGTAAATTGCACCATTTATCAATCGCGATTCCTAAGAAGCAAAATATAATTACCTCTAAAAAATTAAAATTAATAAAATTCACATTTGCAGTAATATTATAATTATTACGGAAGTTTCAAGGAAGCTGTTGTACAGACGTAACAGCCTGTAATGCCCATATTTTCGATCAAGTGGATATGATGGAGGGCGCTCGAATTAAATCTAAACTGACAGCGCGCAATCGGCCACAATCTTAAATTTAATTCGACGGTCCCGGCGACGGTCATTCGTGCGTACGCACACTTTCGAGAAGCATTTTATTGGCACTCATAGAACCTTTCGAATCTCAAGTGACTCCTATGAATATATTCTATTCACCGGGCAATTAATCGCCGCGAACTCGGAAGAAACTTTTCGGCATCGCATAACTCTCGTGAAAACTAAAGCGCGTTATACCACTTCGGGGAACGGGACTTACGTTCGCGTGCGGAAATCGAAATCCTCCTTAATTAATCCACGACCAACTTTACGAGCCAGCTCGATTTCAACGGCTAGCGTCGTATAAAATCTAAGAAGACCCACGAGCATGACAGGATTCCTAGTGTGAAACGACACACATACAAAACGGTGCAGCGATTAGACTTTCTCCGTGTGACACGCACGTCACATATCCCGGCATCATGCTCGATGATCATTTAATTAAAAAGTAAAGTCGTAATATACGTAAAGGAAGTTGCTAACGCGCTACAATGCTCGAACAATGAAGTCGATGGTACACAGAGTGATGACCATGGGAGAGACGGCGTGAAAATTTGTGTTTCAACACGTCGTGAAGCAATCGACGCGATATCGTCGTCTTTTCGATCGCTTTCGTCGAGTTTTACATTCTAGTAATATCTTTTAACACGCAAAGGAATCGAAGGTCTAAACTGGCAATCGACCGCGTCGCTAATAACGTAACGCCTGAATCATTTGATGTCGAAATGAAGGCAATGTTTTTCCCATTTTCCTGATACTATATACTTTGATTTTAATATACAGTTATCAGTTCCTACAAAGAAAGACATATACCGCTTTAAATCACTGACGCAGTAACTTTTTATTAAAACCACTTTCATAATCGATTCATGAATACTTTGGCATTAAACATAACTTTTACTTGTATCATTCTCGGGTGACATTTTATTGGCAACTGGGTGAACTAATGCAATTCTAAGATAAACATGTTTCTGATGACATCTTTGCGAAAGGTCTCACTTACGCGGAATGTTTCATTCGAAAATGATTACCACGCAAGGAATATGCAATTATAGCATTTCATTTAATATACTGATCATATAATTATAGGCTAGATATGATGCGCGATATGCATATTAAATAAATATTTACATTTCGCACAGGCCATCGCAAAGTTTCAATATACTGCAAGCATTTGCATTATTCAGTAAACAGTTGTATCGATTATTTAATGGATCGGTCACTACAGATTTCGTTTAATGAGGATAAGCTCATTACGAATTCATTTGACCGAGTTAAACTTTTATTTAATATGTTGAACTCTCTCGACTAAAATGTATGTGATAATTGAACAATTATATTGCATATAATGCGGTATATGATGTGATAATCTTTACTTCTATAGTTAATTATTAAAATCATAGACCATTTTATATATCTGCCATTACGCTTCGCTTGCTTGTACTGTTAATTTAATTTTCTCTTATCTAAACCCATTATAATTTATTATTAGCTAAATAATTAGAAAAAAATAAGAATAAATTATAGTACCTGCGATACACTTTACTTTTGTTTTAAATTAAAGTGTGCAGGAATGCAAAACAAAAGTAAAATGTGAGTAAAAGAGAGAGTCAAAAATCATTTCTTTAGTAGCCTAATAAAGTATTTTATATTCGGTACAATCTTTTTAGGTTAACCTACTTATAATCTCATTTATAAGCGTCCACTTACGCAAGCGGTTTTTGCCGCTGTTACCTGCGTTCTTTTTATATGTAGTTTTTAATGTTTAATGATTAAATTGCATTTTATCTTATTTCTAAGAGTAATATGTAAACATTTCTATTGGTAATTTAATGATTAAAATAAATGCGGAGGTCTGTTTACTAATCCCAAGGAGTAATTATTAGTAAATATTCATAAAATTAGCCGTGCATAAAATATGTACGCTTACGTTATCGCAACACGATTAGTAAGCGCACAATCAACGAAAAAAAAAAAAGATAAATACAAGCAAACCAAAATTAGTAAACAATTGCAATTAGACATGCAAGGTATGTATCCAGTTCTTTAAAAAAAAACGTTAAAAAAACTCTTCGGGGAACTAAAGATCCCTTTCATCTTTTTAGGGCGCAAATTACGTTTGTGTGTTCGATGAGGATGTTGTGGGAGTGGAAAAGGCGTAACTGGAAAACGGCTTGATAAACACCTTGAGCGAAAACATCTATCCATATATTCATGAGAACCGCGGTCTGGTCGACTCCAAAGCCTTTCCCATTATTGCATAAAGTTACGCTTGCGGTTGGTGAAGCAGAAATGCAGACTACGCGAATCCCGCTGCCGACAACGTCCGCCCGCACTGTCGTCTCGTAACGCGCGAGAATCCACTGGTGCACTTAGGACGCATTTATACACCACCGTTACCGTCCTCCCTCGCGGTCTAAAGTTCAAACAACTTAAAACTCCGAAAAAAAAATAATTCCACCGAGATGAGGGTCGTCAATTGAAAGTTTGTGTCGCGCGACTTCGGGAATAGCTTCAGGGATGCCTCCTCGCGCAAAATCAATTCGCATAAATATAAACGAAGTCACTTTAAAAAAAAAAAGATATCACGTTGATTAAATTTATAACGTCAACTCTATGATTTTAACGAATTTTTGGCGAGGAAAAGGTGCACACTAGATGCAGAAATTTAAGTTGACATTAGACGCAGGTGCTAACGTGCAAAGGATAAATCTGCATATATACGCATACATAAGCTTGGTTTGCGTATGAGATCAAATGCAGCTTTCGTGGTGGTCTTGCGAAAAAGCTTTCTAAGCGAGATTTGTCAAAAGAAAGCGTCAAAATTTATATAATTGCGGCCCATAAATATCGGGAGATTGGTAGAAAGTGTATAACCGCTGGGATCGCCAGCTTCGATATAAACACGTATCGTTTGCATTATATCCGGCAAATATAATCGACTGGCTTATTTCGCGAAGTTCCGTATACGTAATGTTATTACAATCATTCGAACAGAAAAGAAAAAAGAAACAAGCTAAAGTTTTCACCGCGATAGATTTAATCTGGTATTCGTATAGCGAGTAGGCTCAACAGTTTCCTGACGTTATTCTTGCTGCAGGAAGACTTTCGAGCAAATAACTTTGCAATTAAAATCGCGCGGTTCGTATATGTAATTTAGAACGTAATAACATTTTGCGCAAAAGCACTTATGACACAATAAGTGCACAGAGAAGTTGACCTGGGAAAAAAACTAAAGCATTATGTGAATGTACTAAGCATCGCGATTAAACGAACAACATTTATATAAAAAAGCTGTATCTTTACTTTGTAATAAAGTCGTTTCAATCAAATATATTACAGATATTAAAATATCAGTAATATATTGTACGTACGTATTAGTTTTAATATAGCATATTATATAAATATAACTATCATATACACATAATGTAATTAATGTGTATATCAATGTACAAATATCATAAATAATAATTTTAATTTACTATATATGTTATACTGAAATATACATACAACACAAACAGCAATCAGTAATAGTCGAGCGATTTACACGCGGCTGTCGCCATTGCTCGCTAAAAACATATACAAATAATCGATTTAAAGTAAGTAAGTAAATACCACAGAAAATTAACCATCTCCGCGTCAGCGGGTGTCATTAGTTTTAAATTCAATGAATTAGACTTGCGGCTTTAGAAATTAATGGATCGCCGTCACGCACGCTCGCGCAATTGTCAATTAGCCAGAAGCGATGTTTCAGCTAATTAACGCTCGCCACTTCACTCTTTATGGTAGAGATTTTGCCATTATCACTCAATATACGATTTACAATAAATACCTTTCAAGAGAACCTTTCAAAGGGAAATTTCGCAGCAAATATATGCTAAGAAAACCAATTTTCAGCAAGTTGCTACTAAAAGACACTGCGCGACAAAACTCTCAAGTAGAAAGAAAACCTCGATCGATGCTTTCGATACGTCTAAAATCGTTGAATGTTGGATTTCAGGATCGTGTCGGAAAACAGTAGCGCGAGCAGATTGTGGTCTCTTGTGAATCACTATAAATTCATCGAAAACGATTTAATCCCCAGGTATAGGTCAAGTGGAAACTATCGCATACATCGCCCCCTCGATTTTCGCTGCGGTTCAATCGACGGCCAATCGAGAGGGAGGGAAACGCTCGGCCTCTCGAAACACGTTCCTATCCGGCTAGAAGTCAAATCAATATTTTCGGATTCAAATATGGAAATCCAAATTCAGATATATGGAAATTTATTCGTACCGATAACCTTGATAAACCGTGGATACGCGAGTATTCTTCGAACCGAGATCGAGGTACAAAGTCATTCCGAGATTAACTGTACCCGCGGGAGATACGTGTGATGAACCAAAAATCGAAGCCGCCATTATACATTAAGTGAAACCGAGTTTCTACGTTCACGACGAAAACCATTTCCGGTGCGCAAGAATTTTATCCGGTCGCGTTAACGAGTTCCAACAACTTCTTATTAAAACGACGGTACCAACATCTTCAAATCATTCTCTTTAATTTCACGGCTAGTGACGACGGCTATCTTCTTCTTGGCGACAAATGTCGCGGCACACGAAATTGTAGAAAAGAGATAATACGCCGGCTGAACGTGCTATGACTATGGAAATGAGGCGAGTATATTAAATTCGAACAAGTTGAGACCAAATGCAAATGTTTCAACGCGTTCGTATATCCGGCACGAGTAGCGAGAAGAAGGCAAATAAGGGAGAGTACTTTCATGTCGAAAAATTTCAATTCTTTCTTCTCGAATTAATTGAGCCTTTAATATTTATGAAGTTCTTGAAGGCGTAAAAATACAGAAGAATACTAGCAACCAAATTATATTATATATCATATATAATAAAAGATCGAGTACCGATTGTGTAATCATATTGTTGCTGTAATGTCATTATCAGTTTGTGTGTTTAAAATTTTTACAATAATATGTGCGTTACAAAAAACATCCAATAAAATGTATTAATAAAATTAAACGTTGATTAAAATTTTAAGAATTATATAGGAAACTCTTTTTATAAAAGAAATATATAAAAAATAATTAAATTAATATTTTTTATATCAGATTATGTTTTATAAAGTGTTAAAATGTTGTAAATGAAAAAATATTGTATATTTAATACATATAATTATTGTTAAAATAAAACAAATTTAATTTTTGAAATATAAATATTTCAAATAAAGTATAAAAATAAAAGTATAAATTAATAATTTAAGAAGTCAGTTGTAGACGATTTATATTTTTCTTTGTTTGCTTATACATATTGCTATTGCAAAGTTTATGCGAGGTCACGCAAGCGTATCGAGTAGTACAGATTTTTTTTTCGAGTTTCATCGTAGAAACGCGTTTCTGTCTCGAATTAAACGAACTCGAAAATGCGACGAGACGGTTAAGAAAAACAAAGAGAAAACAGATGCGAAGACAAAGGCAGACGGAGAAAAGCGTCGTCTGCGAAGGCGCGTTGTCTTCCTTTCCTCCTGTTAACTTCCTACCCGTCGACAATTTCATCGGCACGCTCGAGTTGCTCAGCGGACACACCGTTGCGTCCTCTATAAAAGCGAGGGTAGACCATGGCGGTACCAGTGTGCTCACTGTCGACCAACATGAACGGCACCGACAAGCTGAAAGTGAGTAGCTCCAATAAGATAGCCGCTCGAATCGCCGTTTGTAGAAACAAGATCCACATTTAGCCGAGTGCAACGCGTCGCAGACGCGATCTCTCATTTCTAAACGACAGCCTCACTTTCCTAATAAATACCATAAAATAGTCATAAAACTAAATTTTGCGAATTTCTACATCACATTTCAAGCTCGAAGTCGTTAAAAATTCCATTAAATATTCACTGATTCACTTTCATTGTCGATATATAAATTGTATTTATAAATTTCACCATCAAATTTTAATAGCATAAAGTTTCAGCGTACAGTTATATGTTTTAAATATATGCTCTAAATTTATTAAATAAATTCCATTTTGTTTCCAAATTTATCGATATTTCAAAAAGATCTCTGAAAATATATTTTTCAAATTTATTATTTTTTTAAAAATGTATTTAACGTTTTTCACACCATGCTGAAGAAATATCACAAATAAAAATTATTAATATTTTTTAGATGTATTTGATTGTATGATTTTTTTATGTAGAGAATTTGTATTATTTAGTTAAAATGATAAAACTAATTTCACATAAAATCAAAATTGCAACAAGGTAAAATCAAGTTTTGCAAACATTAACATCCCGGAAAAAATTAAGATATAAAATAAACTACAACAAAGCTTATATTTTACATACGTTATTTGAATTTTACGATCACTTGTTGAAAGATTTATCAAAAATCAAAGCGATTTATTCATTTCTTTGCTTTCGACAGGTGATATTCCTATGCGGCCTAGTATTATCGGTCGTAGCCGAGGAGGCGAAGAAGACCGAATCTAGCGCTAAGCCCAAGGATGAAAAGTCAAAGCGCGGACTGGAGCTGAGTCTGGGTGATCATGGTGGTTTCGGCGGGGGTGATTTCGGCGGTGGATTCGGAGGTGGTCTGGGCGGCGGCCACGAGATAATCTCCACTGATCACATCAAGGCGGTGACGGTCACAAAGCACGTACCGGTACCGCACCCATATCCGGTGGAGGTCACGAAGCAAGTGCCCTACCCGGTGAAGGTACCGGTTAAAGTACCTGTCGATCGTCCATATCCGGTCCACGTACCGCAACCTTACCCGGTGGAAGTCACGAAACATGTGCCCTACCCGGTGGAAAAACCGGTGCCCTATCCAATCAAGGTGCCCGTGAAGGTGCCCATCAAGGTGCCCTATCCGGTCAAGGTACCAGTCAAGGTCCCAGTCGAGGTGGCAAAACCAGTGCCCTATCCGATCAAGGTACCCGTGGTCGTCAAGGAGCCCGTACCCGTGATCGTTAAGGGTCACGATGATGGCGGTTTCGGCGGCGGTGACTTCGGCGGCGGATTTGGTGGCCACGACTTTGGCGGCGGTGATTTCGGCGGATTTGGGCATCATTGAAAAAATTATCGCGAGAAAAAACGAAAGCATCGTCGTCTTCCCTATTTGTTTGACGGTAATCGGCTCGCGGTGCGAGACCGGGAGAGCTATTCGAGGAATCGTGGGATCCAGGAGCGACCGGCGAAAACTGCCACATCGTTCTAAAGGAGTCAAATACGATGCAAATATTGTATTCATTGTGATCCTACCCTCGAATTGTACTATACACCATGTAAATGTAAAAACGAATAAAGTATTTTTTTTACGTAACGATTGCTTATGAAACACTCGAGTGATGATCGATGTGGGGCTGGGAGAGGAGGCGGCAGAGAGACGTATTAGCCGCGGACGCGTTATGCGATTATGAAGAATTGCGAGGAAACTTTCACTCTTGATATTACGCGAGTTGTGCCAAGAGAGGTACACCTGTTTCACCATATAGGAGGCATATATGTGCCGCAGATAGAAAACGCGTCACTCGTAGGAATCGTTAAAGATAAATGGGACTGGGAAAGGGACCGGGGGGAGAAGGGGAAAGCGTAAATGTCAGAGTGTGCGAAAATCGGCGCGGTAAATATCCGCGAATATCCTCTCGCCACTCACTCCTTCAGAAATTAATCTCGCGGACAATTTCGACACGCATCACGCGCTATCGTGCACGACGTATGCGCGCCTTGCGCCATAAGGATTCGGCTCGGTGCGACTACGTCATTAGGCCGTCAACTGCGTCGTTTGAGGCTTTTCAGGGCTTTCCATCGATCATTCCTAGGTAGCATGTAAAAATCGGAAGGGGCTGTTGCCAAACCAATTTCGAAACACTACGCACAAACGTGTTTACGACATCTGTCTGATATTTATCAAAATTTATAGATAAATACACATATCTTAGATAGCTGTTTTTCCATGCGAGTTTGCTTTAACTATGTGTGCATAATGTGTTCCGAAATATCGTAATTTTTTAAATTATATCACGCACATAAATACTTCTAATGTGAATTAGCATGGAAATCGTTAAATAATCGGTTTTAATATATGTACATCAGAAACAGCCTATGAATTGTAAAATATTAAGCCTCCCATTTTATTCGATTGCATTTAATACCATATTTTATTAATCGTAAACATATTTGTGCTTCCGAGATATTTGAGAAATGTATATAAATTATGTTCAAATGACGGTAAATGTAGATTTAGCGTAGGCTATGGGCAATTTCGTTGTTGTACATTTTTCAATTTAATGACCGACCACCAATCTAATTAGACTCTAATGCAAGATATAGCTAGATTATTCTTAATTTAATCGGCATCGTTAGAAGTCAATAGACTTCCTCACATTCTTTTCCGTAAAAGTTGCCGTACGTGAATAATGTAGCGCCCCGTTTACACTTTCGTTTTCCAGTTTCATATCACGTCCAAATTTTCCCGTGCGCGGTGCATTGTTGTGTCCATCTTACCTGTACGATTACAGCTAACTCTATAATAACAGGACGCACACCTAATTGCCTCCCACGGTTATAGACCGTCTCGGCTACGCGAGTTCCATCGCCTACATGCATCTTATGTACCATTATGTACGACCTATCTTGCGGTGGCGCGATTCGTCCCGACGATAGAATGTCTCGTTAATATGCGGTTACACCGCGCGTAAACCGAGTGGGCTCGAGAGACAACAAGCCGCACAAGAGATATACAAGCTCGACATCGGCTGAGTGCGGCGGCTCTCCTCCTTTTCTCTTACTTTCGTCCCGATATCGTATGATCGAGTAGCGGCGTCGTTTCACCACACCCCAGAACTCACTTCCGCATGCTGAGTCCGCTTCCGCTGTGCATACTAGGCTAGAAACTGAAAGCGGCTGGCGTGGTAGCACCCGAGCGATCTTAAAATCCAAGGAAGTCGGGACGAGGGAGATCGTCACGTATTTGCTCGTTTCGTAGACATCGAGAAATGCCGACCGACCGAAATGTGCAATTTGGCAAAAGCCTAATCCTGAGAAAAATGTCTGATCGGAAATGGACAAATCAGAAAATTCAGATTATATCAATCAGAATTCTTGTTACCTCAACTAAAATTATAGTAGGTTTAAGCAGAAATTTAGCAGATTTAAGCAATTCTGTTTTGTCCATTTTCTAACAGAAATTCCAATTAATCCAGCCAAACATTTTTCTCAGTGTAAGGAACGGAATACGCCTTCGTTTAGGTGCCGCAACGAGCGATACGTTCGTCAGGCAAACTGAACTTTATTAGCATCGTTACAATCGCGAATTGATTAGTCATGAAACGGCAAGACGTTCAATATCGCGCATGTAATCGATTAGACAAATGTGAAAACCGACAAACATCGTTCTGGCAGACGTTGAGTGAAGCCTCGACTAAATTTATCTTCTTGCGAGTGTGCAAAAGTGTTACACGCTGATCGAGACACGCTGTCGGTCGATGAGCAAATCCCGGGTTATCTAACACGCTGCGTGCCAGGTAATCATAGTTAATAGCCTAGGAAGTTCGCGCATAAAAGGGAAAAGAGATTTCTTCGGCCAGTCGCGAAATGTGCATACGCGAATAAACCGAGGTGCATACATTACATTTATAAACATTCAATACCCGATGCGGAGTTATATAATAAGCGTATGTAAATGCATAGTGACTATGTCGTTTCGTTTAACTATGACGCAATTCTCTTCAACAAGCGGCGAATCATTCAAGAAAAGCGCGCGATTGCTCCTTCAGTATTCTCGAACTATTGTAAAACTGTAGTATAATAATCGTAATAAATTGTAATCATAAAGACGTATAATTTTACCAAGATGATAATCAAAAGTGCATAAGTATATCAAGAATGTATTATATATGTTTATCGAACTTTTGCATTAGTTTTGTTTTAATTCATACAAAGTACGAAAATCATATTTTTAGATTATTTTATAAAAATATATTATATCGATGAAATTACATTTTGAAATTATTTCTTGAAATGTTTTAAATTAGATTTTGAATACGATATTTAAATAAAACTATATATGCACGCGCCTTGACATCTCGATTATGTTATGCAAGATATGTTTTTCATGTTACGTTTCAGGGTACCATGACTTGGCTCCAGCATCAATCTCGATGAATATCTGCTTCAGAACTTAGGAAAGATACGTAACGAGGGCATTGACATCGACAATATTAATTCCGAATTGTCAATATCGGCAATATTAATTCCGAATTGAAAGATAACGTTACATCAAGCAAATTTCTATCGTGATAGACGCAACTAGAAGCACAATGCTCATTTATGATATAAATATGTGGCGTGGAACCGTGATTTTACGTAGTGATTTTGCGCGAGCGTGATATCCGATCGTTCTTTTTTATGAACGTTCGTTACGTTGCAATCGTGCTGTTAATAAGATTCCAGACAGTGATCTTATCGCGCTCAATTAGAGAAATCTCATGGGCGGAGAAGCGACGCGGCTGAGTGAGGCAGAAAACGATGTTGCGCTCCATGCACTTTCGCGACTGCCATATTTCCTTATCCTTCCGTGAAAAATGCGTATCGCATAAACGCACTGATATTGTAGCGTACAATTGCAATTTGGCGATACTACAATTAGCATGCATATTTTATGTTAAACGCAATTTTACGTTAAAAGACCTGATATGAACTTTAAATTTCAAGATATAATTTATCGCGTACTAATAACAGTTTGACATAATTATACAGAATCTAAAAATTATATTTTGCAATGTTCAAATTTTTAATGGAATTATACAAAATATACATTATTCGATATATTTTATCGAATGGTATAAAGATATCAGAATTCTTTCTATCGCGCACCTCGATAATCCCACTTGTTTGCACAAAGAAATGATCATCGATGTAATGTTAATATTGATATTGTCAACAATGTAGAAAGTTTGCGTTTTACTGGTAAAACTATGCCTTCGTAGTAAGATAACTAAAGAAAAGTTCGCGATCTCAAAAGAAGGAATTCCAAAGTACCGATCAAAGAAAGGGCAAATATCAAATGTGCATTTTGCTTTTCGTGAACAAAAAATTGTTTCAATAGTAATTTGATTAATGGAACATGTTAATAAATAATAATGGTATTAAAAGATATCACTTGTTTAATTTGTTTATAATTTGTTTATAACAGAATTGTTCTCTGATAATATGTAAAACCTAATTACTACATTTTTTACAATTTTTTTTTATTTCCTGCTAATTATGTGTCTCTCAAAATAAAAACGCAGTAAAATTTGCAAGAAACGCAATTAATTAACATCATTTTAATAATAACATTTATAGTATTAGCGAATTATCTTTATTCCATGAATGCACTTAATTAAATAATTATGCAATCATTGACATTATGTTTATATTTGTTTTATTATAGAAATTCAATCGCGCACATCATGGATATACCTTTTGTTCTTCCTTTTACTTATTGTCACAAATGACTTCTCATTTGAATATTTATCTTGTAGCAAACATGATGTCTTCATACATTACAAGTGGAATACAAATATTCTCTTGTTGTAGATTATATATAATGTATATTAATACGAAATATCTATTCTAAAAATTTAAAAGAACGTGTGTTAAGCTTTCATTCTGTGGATTATAATTTATTATATTATATTATTTCGTATAATATTCTCTTTGCAATAAATACAGTAACTATTTATAAAAATAAATCAATATCTTAGTCTGTTATTACAATTAAAAGTAATTGATCATAGCTAAATTGCACGTTAATTCTTGTACGTGCGAAATGGTAATAAATCCGAGGTTAGCCGAGCGGCCAAGTAAATTGCCACGCTATCGATCCAAAATACGAAGGTAATAACCCTAAAGAGTGAAAAGAGCGCATGGACGATAATAAATCGGTATAATTGGACGGTTCTAATTGGCTCGCAATTCAAGGTAATCTACGATATTTTTGCATAGCCGCACCGAAATTCTTACAGTTAAATCTACCAAATTTACAGCGCTTCAATGAAAGGTGTAATCATGCAATTTATTACATAAAAATAGATTTATTTATATTTTATATATTATACTTAATAAAAAAATATTTATTAAAAAACTTAATATCTTGCATAATATCTTTTCGTCTAGAGAAAGAAAAAAAATTAATTTTTATCTGCGTTTTCATTGTATATAAATCTTTATCAATGAGTCAATATTGTCAGAACCGAAATATCTTTTATGTCATTAAAAAAAATGTATGACGAAAAACCGAAATTTATTTACTCGATCGATAAATCTCGAGCGAGTCTCGAGATAAAGTAAGTGAATACTTCTATTTTTGTTAAAATTGTGTATCTCCGTTCGTGTATATGCATGTATTGCTGTTTAAAATCGTATACATAAATATTTCAAAATATTTCATAAACTTTATTATTTAGAGTTTTAAAATTTGTAAAAAATATGTCATATATAATAACAAATGGATATAGTTGCAACACGTTATTTTTATCTTTTTTTTTTTATAATTAACAAAATTGTTTTTCTATTTAAATTTAAAGCTCTATTAAAAATCTATTATTTTATATAATTATTTTTAATCTATTTAATAAAAATATTCATATCATATTCTATTTTCCTGCCTATTATTTAATCAGATCAGTTAAATTTCTACCGGATTTCAACGTTAACCGCAAGCCGCAGCTTTATATTCTCTCAACTTGACCATTTAATTTTAAACTGTAGAAAATGGTCGCAAATTTGTCTGGAAGTTCAAGCCAGTCCGCGTGGTTTTTCCTAATTGCGCTGGTAACAATAATATATCGATCCACGGGAGAGCTGTCGGAGCTGACAAGTAAGTAATATCGTACTATCGGCACAAATAGACTATAATAATTCAACGAAGTTGTTACTTTAATTTCTTTTACGTAATATCTAAAGATAAATTCTCGGAATACTTTTAAAGTGCTCGCAAAAAGAACAGTTAAATTTATCGTTAAGATAATTGTCCTCTATTGTCCGCGTAAATTATAAATTTTACTTTCGTCGCACAAGAGAAGACAAATTTAACAAATTGCATATAAACACTCAATAGAACAAAAAATTAAACTTACTTTGTCATCATTCAAAAATTGATTAATAATGAAGCAATACAGATCTTTTTCCATTTTAAACATATCCTTTTTAAAATTTTTTACTCTTAAATCATTCGTACTTAATTTAATAATTACAAAATAAAAAATTGTTAAACAATTATGAAAAAAATGAAAAAAAAAAACGTTCGTTCTTTACCATTCGTAATCAATCACTAACTCAAAAATAAGAGAAAATATTTGAAGAAAAATTAATCAAAATTCAAATCAGCATATAAATATCGTACAAATATATTATTTATAACACTGTGTAATGTTTTTTGTCATTTTGTTGAGTTCGATTCCTCGTTTATTAATTCATCCGTTATATTTCATCGCAGGAAGACTTCAAAATTTCAAAAAAAATCAGAGGAATCCTGTGCACACACGTTAGTGTCGTAATATTATACGCCGTACGGCACACTGTTCGCAGTACAGTAACCGCGATTACGCATTACAGCCAACTCTGTGCACTTCCTCGATCGTGCGCAGGATCGCTTACTGCATCACTATCGGCGCGGCGTAAAAGTGCATCGACTTTCGCGCGGTCTACTTCTGCCGGCCGGCTCACGTGAGCACGATTTTCCCGCGAGGCTTTTTGTTCTGTCTAGGATATAAACGCGAAGGAAATTGCACCGTCACGACTCGGTTTCCCGTAACGTTAGCCACTTTGCCGTGTAATGTTGCACTTGGGGAGAATAGCGCGGTTTAAAATTACATCGCGATGCGCGCGATGATATGCAGATTAATACGTACGTTTCTGCAACCTCCCGAGTCGCGAAACAACTCGGCGGGGGGGGGGAGGGAGATCGCTTAAACTTATTCAAAAGGTTTAATTAAAAGGTGTCACTCTTTAAGCGCGCTCGGCAGAAATTACGAGAGGGTACGCGAGTTAAAAGAATATGAATGCGAATACGACGAATTCGCGCTCGTAACGAATTCCTTTCCAAGGTGCAATTACCTTCGAAAATCGATAAAGAGCTAGGAAAAGGAAGTACGTTATCACGCTACGATCACGTTATCGAATCTCGATTTATGAAACGGGGCACTCTTACTAATCGAATAATACAAGGTTCGGTGCTATGGCAAATCATTTATTATGTATAACTCAATTTCTCTTTCTCTCTTGATCTTGCCTTTCACGTAATCATATAAAATCTCTCATAGTGCCCACAGCGGCAGATTATGCAATATATGCTTTCGTAAATGATTTACCATAGAAAAATGGAGCGATAAAGTTAAAGATTAATCATAATAAAATAAAAAGAAGATAAGCTCTTTTTATAAGCGACAAAAAAAACAACTTAATTCAAAATTTGATAGTTGCACATACCAGTTGCAAATTGAAAAAGATTTGCATCCGCTCGGGATAAAATTTCGCTACGCGAGACGTAGTTTCAGAGTCGGATTTGCGACATCACGATAATTCCGTTTTAAACGCAATAACGTAAAAATAATGTTTCCGTCCAAGCTTTCGCAACGTAACGAATAGTTGGAAGGTGAGGGCCGTTCTAATTATCTTACCGCATAATTGGGACATGTGATCAAAATTATATACAAAACGACCTTAATCATATCTAATATGTACTATCGCTCAAAGTTTATTTCTACGTGACGTTAATCAATATCAATGGTTCCACGCGAATAACCGTAAAAATTGTTACCATCAAAATGTTTGTGTCTCAGTATGCAGTCAGCCGCATAGTTTCACGGTCCAAATAATCGAAAACGAGCATGTTGTATATGGCACCGAATTATTAATCAGGCACAATCCATATATCGGAATTTTTTCTTATCCTGAAATAAAGCCAGTGAACGTTGTGTTCAACGAAACCATCATAGAATTCAAAGGTAATCATAAATTATTGAAAATCAAATTATAGATCGAGCAAAAATTCTTCAAATTCATTAATTTATAGTATTAATTTTTTCTGAAAGAGTTTGAAACATAATATCTCTTTCAATTATTATATTATCAGATAAACTGTGCATTAATATTATTATCTGAACACTTATAAACAGATATTTATCTAACTAATTGATAACGATCGAAGCTAACAAAATAGAAATTAATTCCATTGTCATTTATATAAATTTACAACTTCATTAATCAATTGTATAATTATTTTAGTATTCATCTTTCTATCAGTTTATTATACGTTTTTATTTAGTCTGAAATATCCAGGACGGATTATATTTTTCAGGATATATGTCACCTGAATATATAACACAACAAGACATTTCACCCGAAAAACTTTCTTGGAATGCCAGTGGTATCATTTTAGGAATCGGCACGCTCCAAGTAAGTTTAACGCTCCGTAATCGTTTAAATAACGACCGGAAGAAAATTGAGCGCGACTATATTCGCTTTGTAAGATAATTATAGTTCGCCCGTCCAATAATTATTATCCTCGGCTTTCCATCGTTGCAGAAACTAAGCAAAGAGGATTATGCAGTCCAAGACTGTCGCTTATTTTTACCGACGAATATCAAAGGCAGGTAAGACATAAAACCTTTCAAGTTCTATTATGAAAGTGAAATATTAAAATACTTTATTCCAGAATAAGATTTGTAAATTAGACTATGGCAAAGAAAAATCTATTATATAAATTCTAAATACCGAAAGATATAATTTCATGATCTAATTATCAATCGCCAATTCTGTATATTGCTTTGACACAAATTCAATCAATAGATAAATGAATAAATTAAAGTTTACAATATATAAATTCACTAAACAATTTTTTAGCGCTAATTTACCAAGAAATGTGGAAGAAGCAATTATTTATTACGCTCAGTCTTGTGCCAAAGAGCGTCTTTGTCAGAAAATAGGAACGATAAAGAGAGAAGACCTTCAAAATATCAATATATATGATAAATATGGATATAATATTCCTCGTGTTATTCGTCCTAACAATCCAAAAGTTGATGTAATCTCATTAATTTCCTTATTTTTAAACTATATTTTATTCATAATAATTAAAATTTTCATATACAGTTAAGTATGAATATTCCCATGGATATCCTTCTCAAAAAAACGATAAACTACATTAAGCGTAACAATAAATCCATAATTAAAATTCCCGATGTAACAGAAACATATAACATGGGACTTGGAATGAAATGCTATTTTAAAACATTTAATGGAACCTTCCAGTAAGTATTATTATTTCATAATATAATCAAGAAAATCAATATGTATTTTTTGTTTAACAATATGTACATTTATATATATATTTTTTTACCAATATATATATTTAACAATATGTGTATTTTTTAAATGATTTGCATCATAAAATAATTAATTTTTCAGAGATCTCTCGACTCTGAAGAGAACAGAAAATGCAATTATGTCTAATGTAGGACGAACGCATGTTATACAAGCCGGTTTTGGACTTTCCACAGCAAAATTTAATTATAATAACTACAAGGTAAAGTTCATACATATAATGTGAATTATTAAAAATTAAATAAAAAAATTCAAACATTCAAATTTTTTTAAATTAAATTATATAATATATATTATATATTATTATATATTATTATATAATATATATTATTATATAATATATATTATTATAATATTTGTTCTTAATATAGCTCAAAGTTGGTTTAATTACGGTTGATGGCAATATACTCGGAACTGTTAATGGATTAGCAATAGCGGCAAAATTGGTCATTAATTATGATAAAACATGTGGCGTGAATTTAGAATACATCAAAGTGACAGAACTTGGCAAAGTCAAAATAAAAATGACTGGTTTAGGTCCATTCAATAGTTTAACATCCAAAATATTGACTTGGTTAACAAGAATGTTGCAAGACAAAATTGTTCACACTGTCGAAGTTAATGTTAGAGACGTTGCTGAAAAACAATTAAGTGAATTTATTTGTAAAAAAAATGACAGTGATGAAGTTATCCCTGAAATATTTCCTTAAACTATGATCATGTGCCTGCATTATAAAATAAATCAAAATAATCTTCCGATAAGTATACGTTAAGCATATATTTGAAAAAGGATTTACACATAATATATAAATTTTAAAGTACAATCATTATTATGCCACAAATTTTTAAAAACATTATCATTTCTCACAAATATATAAATTTTATTATTATATAATATTATACAAAATAACTACGTAAAAGAAACAAAATATTTTCTATGTCTAAAAATTTCATTCTTAAGTAATATATTATGCAAGATATCTCAAAACTATCAGTTCTAAATTCATGAAATTCAATTTCTAATTTAAAAACTTACATAGCCTTGACATTTTCGTATTAGGATTCTCATTTTAAATAAAAATATTCCAAAAAATCCGTTCTTAAAAGAACATCGAACGATTTTGGAACACCCTATATATAGTGTCCTGTATTGTGTCTACTCTATTGTGTTACTTTTGAAAAATACACCTATTATATATTATACACAATTATATTAATATTAAATAAAACTTGAATTAATTCAATTAGATTATGTATCATTTTTTATATCACCAACTGTATCAGCTGATTTATCAATAACAGCTTCGGAAGCAATAACTTTTGATGTATTATCATTATCTGTACATTCTTGATTACAAGAAATATTTTCATCTTGTATTACAGTATCCTTTGCTTTAATATCATTATCAGTATTAACAGCCGTAAGGTTATCTTGTGGAATATTATTATTACTAGTACTAACATTTGTATTCAATGAACGTTTCAAAGCTAAATATTCCTCCACTGATCCTGTTGGGGCTTTCTCTAATGTAGTAGGTGCATCAGTTGTCGATGGCTGTGCAGATAAGTTCAAGTTTGGCGATTTATTCAACTTAGATAATCTTTGACGTTCTCTCAAACGTTTCCGAATTTCAGATTGTATCTTCGATTCTTTTATTACGTTTTGGACATCGTCAGTTTGATAATAGCGTGATGCCCAAGTTTCTGCTGAATCCAATTTTGGTAGAGCGGTTTGGGATACAGGTTGTTTATTTTCTTGTTGAGAAGGAGCAATGACTTTATCTTGACTCTTATCCTCATCACTATTCTCTATATCCATAACTTCACAATAATCATCTAAATCAATTTCATCTAAATCTGTTAACCTTTCTTCTTCAATTTTACTTTCCTCTGTTATTTTTTGACTTGTCTTATTTTCTTCTTCAACAATCATATTATTCTCATCAGAAGAATTAGTTCTTGATGTAATCTTAATATCTTTATTGTGTGATTGCTCCGTAGTTTCAATAACATTAATTTCTTTTGATTCAGAAGACTTCTCAATGGTAGAAATAAGCTGCGATTTTCCACGTGATTTTTTCTTCGATTTTTTCCGCCTTTCAGCAACATTATCTGCAGAAATTGATATTGATAATGTATTATTTTTTATATCCACATTTCTTTCAGGCATTATTGCTTCGCTTGTGTTAGTTAAGTGAGTTTTAGTTGTCATATTTAAATTACCATGTATTTCTATTATTTCTTGAGTTTCTTTTCTTTCCTTTACATCTTGTGAACTTTTAGTAGAATTCCTTTCATTTTCATTTAAATTATTTACAGCTTCTCCATCACTATCGCTAGATAATAACTCGACAACTGGAGCAGGTTTAGGAATTACTAAAACAACATCTTCATCTTCGCCTTTACTATTTTGTTGAGAACTAATAATTCTTTCTAATTGCTCACGATAATTCTCTTTTGTTTTATAATCGTGAGATGTTCCAACATCATTTTCTGTTGTTTGGCTATCATTTGTTTGTGATGGATTAATAGATGGAATTATGTCTTCCTCTTTTCGTATCAAAGCTCTAATTGCGCGAGCTCGCATTTCTAGCTCTAATAAATCTAATAGACTGTCTCCCTCTTTTCCTTTATCATCCTCTTTTTTAATTTCAATAATTTCAGTTTTATCATTATTTTCATTCTTAATATTACATTTCCCTTTAACATTAGACTTATTGACATTATTTTTCTTATTAATTTTTCCTTTAATTTTAGTTTTGTCTTTTTTTATCTTCCCTTTTCCACTATTTTCTTTTTTAAGAGTATCGTCATCAGTTAACCATTCCTCTGTGTCAGAAATGATTTCTAAAGAAGGTCCTATTAAATGGAAAATATAAATAAGCACATAATATTATTCTATAAAATTAAAATTCTATCATCACAATATTCATATACCTGAATCATCTGAAGATTCACTCGTGTCCGAGGATTCCAACATAGGTTTACCATTTAAGATAGATACTATTCGAGCTTTAGACATACCATTTAACTCACTCTCACACCATTCTTCAAGTTCATCTAAATCCATGTGCTGTATAAATAATAAATAATATATATTATTTATGCTTAAAAAGATATTTTCATAAAAAAATACTATCAGATTAATCATTTTATGCTATATTCACTTTTAAAACTTGAGGCAGCATCAGACGAATCTTTTCTGGTTTCACGGATCTAAAAAGCTGTCGAGCTAATTCTTTGCGATCAGATAAATAATCTCTGATTGGTTTTAAATCTCTTGCATCAATCTCTTCTTCATCTGATGATAACGATGAAGATGTATAAGAAGACGCACTACTATAATCCTAATAACAAAATTATTTTTAAGCCAATTTCCAATAAAAATATGTTCATAAAAATTTTATAATTTAAACAGAAATGTTTTCTACAAATACAAGATAATTACCTTGTTGTTGCCCATACTGTTTTTAGTCTTAGACATATTTATATTATATAAGAAACAATTTCTTCCGCACAAATACCATAGTTAAAATAAACTAATTAACTTTTAAAATAATCATTTTCTCATATTTTTTCTAGAAAACTGATAGATCTGTTATAATCTTGCTGTAACAGTAGTTCTTACATTTCTAAAATTAAATTTAAATTAAATTTAAATAAAAAAATATATAGTCATCTGGTCTGATAAAAGAGAGAAGAAAAAAAAATTATGTAAAAAATTAAGTCAATTATAGTTAGAAAAAGTTTAATGAAAAAAATCGATAGGCGATTTTTTTTTGTTTTGATAAGCTCCCCGGATGAGGAAATAGTACTTTCAACCGCCTTTTAGGTTATATAGTACAAGAAAAAAAGTTTTTTGTACCCGCATTAAAATGTATAGAATTGATAAGAGAGAATCATCACTATTTATGAAACTGGAAAACTGCAATACCGTTTTTTTTTTCAAATAAACATTAAATAGTGATTTATGTTTTGCAGAAATTATATGCAGAAAATAGAATTCTCACATCACTGACAATTCCTGCTCCGGTTTTGTTTACGATAAATTTGACAGCGAGTTACACAGGATGCGCCATCGTTTGGAAAATCCAACAACGATATCGCCGTATTCCGATCAAGATTTATCAAGGGTATCATGCAGATGTCACTAGACGAACCTGTCGACGCGACCTGTCATTTTAATGCAATAGTTAATACAATATAACCTCTCTCTGTTGACAACTGTTTGTCAACAAGATGACATTAATCAAAAATAATTACTAAATGTCTAGTTATAGTAAGTACTATCATTAGAAATATAAAAATATTTCATGATAAGTATAAGTATTATCTCAAATGGGTTTTCTAATCTAAGAATTTGTCTTTGAGAACAGATGAACAAGTTTTCAATTAATCAGCTTTGAAACTTGCACATAGCATTACGAATATTTATGAAACTTTGATAGTATGCTGATTGAACATAATATAGACAATATTATTTTTTAAGTCTAGTGTCAATTGACTTTTTATTTGAGGCAGCTGCATAAGTCAAAACAGAAACATGTTTAATCGTATGAAATCAGTATTAATGAGCGCTGTAGGCGCGAGCGAACTTGGTCTACAATACCCCAATGATTCAGATAATGATGTGATGACAGATTATATTAACTCTAATTATGTAGTGGAAGTGGAAAATAAACCATATAGTCGGCCAAGTTTTCTAGGCTTGACATCTGAAGAGACGCAGGTATATTCAAATATTTATACAAATTACATAATGAATTAATTTATGTCGATGTTTGTAATATAATTATATAATAGTAACATTTGTCTAATATCTATTTGTAAGTACCAAAGTAGAGTAATTTTAATCCTAATTTAATTTAATCTTCAATCTATCTTTATAATTTTTAAAATTAATTAAAGATAAAACTAAAATAAAATTAAAATTAATGTTAAATCTATATTGATAAAAATATAAGTTTAGAAATATAAGTATTAGTAGAGATATAATTTTTATATATACACATATATATGTATATACAATATATCAAAAAACTATATTAAATAGGTGAGTGCGGATCATAGAGTAAGGCCTATAATAGTTCCAAGAGATCTTAGTCGTTTGCCATGGTGCGCTGGCTATGCAGAATGCATAAATGCTGGAAAAAGTATGTGGAATGAGGATCAAGCCTCAGCAACACGTGGAGATTTAAAACTGTCAGATGTTAATGTTACACTGCCTTATGTCATGTTTTCAATGTTTGATGGACATGCAGGATATCAAGTAGCTCTCACAGCAAGATTACATCTACATAGAATAATACTTGTGCGTACTATTTTCAAGAATATTATAATGAGATAATCTTATGCATATTAGTATATAAAATTTGTATTAATAAATTATTTGAAAACAGGAGAGATTATTGGCTATACCTGGTAATATGCTACTGAATGAAGATGAAAATGAACTGATAAAGGGCAGAGACCTAGTTACAGGTGCTATAGAATTAGCATACAGACAAATGGACCAAATGGTTGAAATACAAGCTCAAAACGGTGGTGGTGGTTGTACAGCTATTACAATTTTATTTCTCAATGGAAGGCTTTATGCAGCAGGAGCTGGTGACTCGAGGTTGTATCATATCATTCATATATATATATATATATATATATATATATATATATATATATATATATTATATTATCGATTAATTAAATGATAAATTAAAATTAAATGTTTATATTTGTTTCTATGTGATCAGGGCAATATTAGTTTTAGGAGAGGAACAACGTGCTCTTACTAGAGATCATACCCCTGATTCTGAATCAAATCGTGTTAGAGCTTTAGGTTATCTAAGAAGCAACGAGTTGCTCAAAGGTCATTTCACTCCATTGGAATTTAGGAAGAGACCATTGCAGAAGGAACTGGGATCTATGGTTTTATATAGAGAACCTTTTATGACAGGTTGGGCATATAAAACTTTAACACATCTTGACTTGAAATTACCGCTCATTTCGGGACATGGAAAAAGGGTATATACACCGTTAACAATAATTAATTAACTTTAAATTAATCTTGTTTATAATACTGACTATAACTTAATGACTTGTGACATACAGAGTAGAGTAATGGGAACGATAGGCGTTACTAGAGGTTTTGGAGATCATGGCTTGAAAGCAGCAAATACTGGTGTCAATATCAAACCATTTCTATCATCGCAACCTGAAGTACAATCTTTGGATTTAGATAGTTGCAATCTTACCGAACGAGATTGCATTATTGTCGCTACGGACGGACTCTGGGATGTAGTAACAGACAAAACAGCGGCAGCAATACTTAGGAAGACCCTTGCACCTGATACTCCATCATTAGAATATAGGTTTTATTATAAAACACATATGCCAAAATTAATTATAATTTAATTAATTACAATATATAATATGCCTACTTTGATTTGTATAGATTAACAATGGGTGCTCAAGAATTGGTGCAAGCGGCAAGAGGTCGATTAATTGGTAGAGTATGGATGGGAAAACCAGAAAATTCTAATGAAACAGATGAAAAATCCTCACCTATAGCATCAGTAGATGACATTAGTGTATTAGTAGTTCCTTTATATCCTTATTTATGCGAACATAAGCAGTGGATGAAAACGACGCAGCAAGAACGAAAATATGCTGCAGATTCCCTAACAACAATATGCTTCGATTATCCGATTTCTAATAGATCCACTGATAATCCTGCATAATGAATTCTTTCAAATATCTGATAATATAATCTGCGATGAAAGAGCTAGTAGAATAATATTACTAAATACACAGCTAAAACAAATTACATTTATCTGCATTATTATACTGACTCATCGTATATTTGCGATGATTTTTATTTTTGTTGTAGAATAATTAGCGATATTTCAATGCACGTTTGCCGTATATTCTCTATAGTCATCTTTAAAATATTAAATTATTACATACTGCCACGTACATATATTAAAAGGCTATGTTCTTATTATTTAAATATACATTCCATTATGACATTATTTTATGTATAACACGAAATATTTACAATATTACGGATATTTGATGTGTGATCATATATAAAAAAACACCTCATATATGTATAAGCACTGATTTCTAAATTGTTACTATTACATAAATATTATAATAGACTATATATAATATAATATTAGAAGATATAAATATTTTTATATTTCTTTTGAGATAAACATGTTATCATTTAATATTTTTGAGCATATTATAATATTTCAATTTTCTGGCTCTATGTTAACTCTATAGCTATGAACACACATACACATGCGCGCGCGCGCGTGGTGTGTGTGTGTGTGTGTGTGTGTGTGTGTGTGTGTGTGTGTGTGTGTGTGTGTGTGTGTGTGTGTGTGTGTGTGTGTGTGTGTGTGTACATAATTAAGATTGAGAACTTTATATAAGAACAAGCAAAATGTTCAATAAAAAAATAAATTTTAATAGAATTAATTAAAATTCCTTATTTAATTGATTTTTTGTTATTTATATTAATATTTCTTTTATTCATAAGAAAATTATTTTACATGTCGTAGCAGAGAGTTAACAAATGGAATTGTAAGTATAATATAAGTACTATATGTACATGTGTAAAATATTGTATATATAGAGAGAAAAAGCACTGCTATCTTTTTTGCAGTAATTATAATAAGAAATAATAAATTTTATGATATTATGTATTACATAATTGTAACTATATTATATTAAATAAAGATTATAGGAACATCTATTATGTGTACATATGTTTACTTTTAGTATAAAAATTTTTAAAAGTTTTTTAATTGATCATGATACTAATTATTTGGCATATTGATGATATTTCCATTAATGCATTATAACTAATGTAGTAATATGCTAATTTAAATAATGTAATAAATAACGTTTTTTTTTATTGTAAGAACCCCTTAAGTAAAATTGCTAAGAACGATATTTTATAAAATGTTAAACTTAAATGTAAAACTTTTTACTAATAATGCTTGCTCAATAAAACGATAGTATGAATAATAAAATAGAGATCAAATATTAATCCAAATAATTAAATAATAATCTATAAATATATAGTATTAATTATTCTTAATCAAAGATCGAAAACTATTTATAATTTTTAATTGTTATAATGCCATTCTAATTCTTATATACTTTTTTTAAAAATAATAAATATAAAATAATATAAATTAAAATAAAAATTAAAATAATAAATATTTTTATTGTTTGTGTAAATAATTACTCGGCATAACAATTTTCAACGATTTCGATAAAATTAAAAAGTATTAATACAGTCATGAAATCAATTGTACAAAGTTGGAACATACACCATGTCCGATTTAGACAAACATTTAAATAAAGTTAGCTAAATGTTAATTATAACATTTAAATATTTTAAGTTATCATCATTTCATTAATATTGGAATATCTATTCGATCTATCTTGAATGTTTCATATACTCGCACATATTTAATAATATTCATGCAATCGCTTTATTTAAAGAAATTTAAAGAAAGAATATGAATTTATTTTATAAATAATAAACAAGATATTATTGCGTATGTATCTTATATACTAAAATATGACATTGAAATAAGTATATTAGAAGTATATAAAAGAATATTAGAATCTACTTCAAACTACACTTAACAGGTCAGTTTTTTCAGCTGAACCAGAGAGAGGAACCTCTCTGGCTGAACTTTTTACACAGTTCATCTTTTCTCTTTTTCTCTCTAACATGGAAAGAAAAGGAAGAAAAATAAACTGTGCAAAAAGTTCAACCGAAAAGAATAAACTTAATGTTTCGATAGAATTCCCAGTACCTATAAATAGTAGTGCAGGAGATTTTGATAGTTTCACGAAAAAATCCGAGATAACCATTCTCAGGTTTCTCTCTATTCTCAAGTTTCTTTCTGGTTTTATCTTATGAAGTTATATTCCCATCGGAGTTCGATCATCTTCAGCATTCTCGCAAGCTTATCAAGAGATGACGCCATATGTATTAAATGAGTACTTGAATATTCAAATACATTGATTAACATTGATTACATGTCAATAAAACATCTAAATAAAACATAGTCGTAAGATGTATTAAGATGATGGACTATATAGTTCATATTTATAATTTAAGAAACTGAATTGAGTTAGAACTCACATAAAACATACGCATGTATTTTTTTCATTCTTTAACTTACATTTTAAATATATTTTGGGCTTTTTCTTATTTTTAATATTTATCAAAAAAGATATGATTTAATTTTGATTAGGAAATAATCTCAACAAAGTTGTTGAAAATGAATCAATAAAATAAATAAATTTATGACCAATATAAAACAAAATTACAATAATGTACGAAATGCATGAATTATTTTTTAATATTACAGTCATATGCATTATCATATTATCAACTTATAATGAATCTTGTAATAAATAAATAATATTTTTCTTAATGTTCAATTTTTATAAAACATTTGTTAAGTCTCGTAAAAGTTCATCACTATCATGCATCACTATATGATAAATCTATGACAATTTTAAAATAAAAAAGACTGAAAGAAGCAGTTGGAATAATGATCGATTCGTTATACATTCGACAATTTAGAATTTACCTTGCGTTCTACATCGCATATTTTCTTCGCATATTATCTTTCACGCAGTGTTTCTAAAGCGATCGTTTCGTCGAATCCGCGTTACGTTAACATACGCAAAGCAAGTTGCGTGTAGATAAACGCTCTGACGTGCTGCATTCGGTAGGAAATCCTGCATTTGTTTTACGTGCAATTCACTTTGCATACGTTGCAAACGCCGACGTAGCGTAACCGAACGTTTGTTTGATCCCCTCATATTAATGAGACCGTTTCTATTTTGTAGTTCGTTTGTAATTGACCGAATTCTGCTAATTTTTAAACCTTTAAATTTCAAAACATTTTTTTAAAATAGCAAAAAAGCAAGTGTCTCAAAATTTCAAACAGTCAAACACAAACAGTCTTGTGAAAGTGCGATCTCAAAAATGACGCCACTTAAGATTTAAGATTGCAATAAGATCGAGGTTCAATACACGAAGCATTCGATTTATAAATAAAAAAATGCAAAGAATAATACAAAAGATATCTTATCACATAGATAAGTTTAAAAATATTCGGAAGACTGATATGAAACTCGATCATGTCACAAACGGGACTCGCGCACGAGGCCCAAACATTGTCAAGGTTCATCAAAGGGGCAAGACTCGCCCCTTTTGCACGATGTTAAATGGCGAACTTTCATGCACGTTCAGGCACGCACGTGGACACGTTTTACACGTTTACATATACGGAGGGCAAGAGTGCATTTCCTCGTCGCATGGCCGGCGCACAGGTCCGAAACAGTTAACTCTCATAAATTTAATTACGGAACACGACCGAAATGAGAGACTCGGACTACCACTTTTTTCGTCGGATAAAATCATAAAGTAGTCTCGGTGCGGTGATTTTTTCGAAACTATATCATTTATCGATGACTTCTACTATAATTATGAATTATCAACGCGGCGTTATCGTGTATCTGGCGAACGTGTTTTATCTATATATCTATAGTAGATCATAAATGTAGATCAATAAACGATATTAATCGAATAAACGATATTAATGTAACATGTCTATTTTCATCGTCTGAGATATCAGAGTGTCCAAATAAATATCAATTTCTGTTGCATCGAAACAGATATTATTTATCAGCGTGAGATCTTTCTAAAACTTACTTAAAGAACTAAAATTTATGAAATTATTATAATTTATTTTGAACATCTTAATTGTTCAATGTCAATTAAATTTTATCGTAATAAAAATGATTAAGGAAATGTTGGCACATCGCGCTTCATTAACGTGGAAGGTCGAATGAAATATGAGCAGAATACCTGGTGGCGCGATGTTTTGTTCCATTACGGATTAAACGGTCGGGCAGCTGAAAGACGTTACGCAGCAAATTCCTGTCGACCGACGGCGATGAAGTCGGAGATGAATTGTAATGTACCATACATTTCCGCCAACTAAGAGCGACAGCGTAAAAGGACGCCGAGATAGAGTGTCGCAAATCACCGTACGAAAGTGCTCTTCCACAAAAGTATAGACGAACGTTGTGAAAACTAAATCTAGCCTGACAGCTCCCCGTTGACCCACCATCGTACAATTTTGTAAAAAAATTGCCGTGCAGTGGGAACTCGGATCTCGACTTTCCTGGGTAATGCATCATCTTTTTCAAGCTTCCAGTTTAAATCGACGAATGCGATTATGTTAATTTTCGGCTATTTAACGATGATTTCATTTTATCGCTATGCCAATTTTACTACTGCCAATTTGTAAAATATACACGAGAGAGCATTAAAAAATTTCTCAAATTAATATTACTATAAAATACGTGTATTTTCTTTTTATGATAGCTTATCATATAACAGTTTTTTCTCATCTACTTTAATATTTAAAAAAAAATGTTAATTCTTTTTTCTATTTGTACCTTAATGAAGGATAAACCAAATCAATCACGTTTGTGCACGCGATATCTTTATCATAAAGATTTTGCATATTATTATCTTAGAAACGTAATGTACGTCGAACATTCGGCCGAAAAATGGAACGCACTACTTTTGAACGGCCATTCGATCGCCGATATGTTTTTCATGGCGCCGGATTATGACGGGCGATCTGTCACAGTCACGGTAACAGTAACTCCAAGGGGTTGAAAAGGGCTTAATGCCTCTCCTGGATAGCGCAAGAAAGAGTTGCTCGTGTGGAGTATGGGGGGAAGGAGTACGTTACACCATATCAAAATGGCCACAACTTAGGGGTCCTGTGCTACCCCGATATATCATCGTTAGAGAACTTTAGACGGCTTCCTGGTTCCAGCATTGATGGCTTCCTCCGATACGGTATGATGTATCTGTTCCTCATTGCCACGGTGGAAATGAGAATCGGATGTAATTTGAAAGTAAAAATACCATCTTAAAGGACGATAACAAAAGATTTTTCGACTGATTTTATATTCGTCTTCTGACTCATACTGTGACAAAGATTGCATTCAAATTAAAAAAAAGTGAATTATGAATTGTAAGAATAAATTATAATAAATTATAATATAAAAGATACATTACAATAAAAATAATTTTTTAATCTAGACGTTCATTGTTGTTATTGGCATTTAACTTTTACTAATTTTTAATTTTGTATTTGTATCATGTGTTAAAGTTTCGATTTTAATAATGATTCGCATATCTATAATTACAATATATTAAGCTCAATCAATATCTTACATATCTATCTTGAAATGCATATTGTAAACTGTATGACTTTACATTGTTGATTTACCAATGCATGTTTCTTGTCAACTCTCTCAGCTTGCATCTATTCTAACATTCATTGGCTGGAAACTAACTTCTGGCTGCCAAATGCAACGAATAATATGACAGGTTTACTAGCGAGAAATTACATGACCGGCTCTCAATTTCGGCTTCTGAATCTATGTACCAACCATATTGCAGCTAAGTGACGCGTCATATTTCTCAGATATTCAGGCAACGATGCTAAGTTTCTACTTATTATTTACGCTTAGCTCATGTAAGACGATGTTAAGAAATTTCAATTTGATATTCAAAGTAATTTAATTACTAACTCGCTCATCTTATCAGCATTGACAAAATAATGTATTGTTATATTGCAAGAAAATGTAAAGAATTAAAGATGCATTGTTGATGCTCTCCGTCATACAATTTGCGAGAATTTCTTACCGTCAGTGAGTATTAATGTTAGATAAGAATTAAACATTAAAATCCAGTAAGATTCTTATCAGTTAGATTTCATATTAAACCATCTGGAAAGCAATTTTCCAGGAAAAAAATCAGTTATTATTGAAAAAAAGAACGAATCGAGCGATCAATTTCAAATTTCGTATTCGCTATCGGAGACATAGCTCGGATGAACATCCAATTTCATTTAATCATATTCGGGGAAACAAAAAAAGACAGATTGGACTCGATCGATTAAAAGTTAGAGACTACAGAAAATAATAAGGTACGAAAGAAATAAAGCGAAAGCATTTTTCCTGCTTCCCTGTTTCGATCGATTTATGAGTTTTTGCTGTCATAAACTATTCTTTTTTATTCGAGATAATGGTGACAGGCCATAAGGTCTGCAGATTATAAAACGAGTCGGTCGACTGACGGGGATTTCCTCAGAAATTTGTATTAACTGCAAACGGACAGATAGAATGATTACCTGCACATTGGCACGCACACATTTGTCCACGTATTCACATACTGCACAAACAACTACATCGAGCTAAATTAAGTTTTTCTCTCCGAACCCTTTATGCAATGTCGCGCAGATAATCGCAATCTCTTTGAAAACTGCATTCCCACATGTCGCTGAATTCGAAATGAACGTTCTGGAAGAGAAAAAAAAACGAATAAATTACAGATAATAACTGTAAAATGCTTATATATAAAATTAAGTATCGCCGAGTTTTTCTCCATTTCCTAACGGACACTCCGGAGTATAAT
Organism: Pogonomyrmex barbatus; assembly: GCF_055798465.1. Taxonomy (NCBI): domain Eukaryota; kingdom Metazoa; phylum Arthropoda; class Insecta; order Hymenoptera; family Formicidae; genus Pogonomyrmex; species Pogonomyrmex barbatus. Next base: position 8,209,339 of record NW_028297138.1, read on the forward strand.
CGGAATCGCCGAAGCTGCCAACTGGAAATAATAACGGAGATGCCGTCACTCCGTCCGTAATTATTATCGTACATTTCAGTCGCTCCCGGGGCGATATCAACTTTTCCTAAATACATTATCTAGATTTCGCATCGGCGTTAATCTGCCCCGCAGTAAGTAATTAAATTTCCGCGAATGCCATTCCGGCGGGGAGTTTATCTAGAACGGCTATAAAAAATTCTGACTTTTAGTCGCCGGCTTTTATTGGGGAGAGCGACGACGAGTCGGTAGATAAATCTGGCCGAGCATTTCCCATCCGCGCGCGTCCTTTTCGCGGGTTAATGCGCTTTCCGCTGGACGTGCAACCAGGCTCGACGTGCGTATGCCTTCAGAGGCCCACGTCGGTTGTGCCGACGACAGGAACGGTTATCCGATATCAAATTACCGTACGTCGGGCCAAGTTCCTCCGTGATTCAGAATCCCGAGTCCCCGAGAACGCCAATAACTTCATTCCGGCACTGACACAACTCGTGATGGTATAATCTGCTCTGGTCGCAGCTGCGATTGGCCCTTCCGATGTTTCTGATCTTTTCATGTCGAGAAAAGGAACGTGGATTTATCGTTAAAATAAATATTTAGTACGCGATAATACAGCTTGGTTTTATTGATGAAAGAATTATAACATCATGCTTAGCAGAATTAAAAATTCAATTTTTTAAATGATTTAGAAATGAGTGCAAAAATATTGATATAGTTATTATTAAAACTATTTTTAGTTATAACACGATTACAATTCTCCATTGATGAAATAACACAATATAATACAGCAAATAAAAAAATTTCTATGCGAAAGGCAACTTGAGAATTGGGACCTTGTCTATTGCTAGAGACTGTATAATGTATGCGAAGTCTATAAACAATGGCTAATTATATATACGCGGATGCTTTCGAATAATAAAAAATTTAATTTGTTTTTGTTTTTGAATATTTGAGAAAAATGGCAATAAACAAATTATATATTTCTTATTATATTTATTAGTCTACGAATACATATAATTAGTTATATAATTCGTAAACCTCAAGAAAGCTAAATGCACAATAAAGTTCCAAGTAATTTGGAAGTTTTTATATATTTTACTATTTCTTTTTTGAGAGAAAATAGAATCTCATCAAGACAAAGTCCTTGCTTGTTGTTGAATTATATATGGTACCATGTCTTCATCGAATAAAAATGATCGAACCAAATATTTATTAATTTATTAATTTCATTATACCATAATAAGATTCTACCTTGTCTGTTCTGGATTAATCACATCATTTTAATTACAATAAAAAATTCAAAATATTAAATTATGCGACTTAATTTCTCAAATATGTTAGTTGTAATTGCCTTTCTAAATAGCCTGTAATAATTACCAATGTAATAGAAATGTTTTTCATAACGTTCGCGAGATGAGATTTAAATCATTGTTCGCATTAAATACGTAATGTCGATAATGAACAATGAGATGTCATTCTTGTTAGTAAATCGAGTAATCATCCGACATTATTGATTTCTCCTCTTATTATTCCGCGTTTCTGCTACCCTTAGCGTGCGTTATAAACCATCCGTAAATTCTCCGCATGACCGAGCAATCGTCGCTCGGCCGCCTAGTGACAGATAGTTAGGCGTTACCCAAGCTGGTTACTGATCCTTTGGCAAACACAGGCGGACAAACGCTTCCTAATTGTACTGGGAATTGTTTACGCTACCTCGTAGTACGTTTCTCACCTTCCTCCGTACCTCACCTTCACGCCCATTCCGTATTTGCTGTCTTTCTTGGACGTCTCTGCTGTCTCTTCCGGAAGAATGGAACGAACGAAGAATTTAGTAGGAGTACAGATGTCCTTAATTAAGCGGCTGGCGACGAGCTTTCATTAGGAGATCTTGCTTTTTTCATAGCTACGAGCTCATTCTCGTTACACTCGTCGTGTTACACTCATTTCATCGAGAGGATTACTCTCGCCAACACGGAAAACAATAAATCCGCGTAGCGCAATGAGTCATGTACATATATCTCGCGACATATCGGATTAATTTCTAACCGTGCTACAGCGACGTATTTTTCGACATTTTTCGCGATAAAAAACGTACAGTTATTCACGCATGTATTTCCATGTTCCATTAGGCGCATCACGTGCTACAGCATCCGATTTCACCGACAAACTTGTTACTTTCCCATCGTTATATTTAACAAAAAAATTATAAATTTAAAAATATATCGATTAATCTTGCAAAACTTATTTTAATCCAGTCCTTTATGTAATACCTCTTTCATTTATTATATTTAATTCTAATTTATAATTTTTAATTATTTGCTGTGTGATGTTTATTTCTACTTTTTGTAAAATGTTAATTTAAATGTAAGCAAAATTATTAATAACGAGATATACTTTTTGGCGCACACAGATAAAGGTCAATAAAATCGATCTCCAGAAAAGAAAAGTTGAAAAAACTTAAATCTTTGTTCTCGCATTTACGTCTCATTCTCTTTCATAAAATGCTGGATACGTGCCTGGATTTCAATGACGTTATCTTTGGGCAATTGGCGGATTGTACAAATAAAAAGAGTTTCCGAGCGGGATCGTTTTGTCAAAGAGCCAAACGCAGCCGCAGAGTGTTATACCAACAATGCAACGTGTCTGAGTAAATACACGAGCGCTGTTAAATATTTGAACATCCGCCATGCGAATGTAAATGGGATCCTCTGTTATGATATGTATCATTAACTCTCTGCGTATACGTACGTACGGAAATCTGTCGCGTAAACTAGACACTTGTATAAAGAACCGACGTCCACGTCGCGAATAGTTTGCGATTTAGTAATCAAGATCCCAGGTGCGATGACGTCAGGTACGCGGTAAAATTCTCGAATTTTTCGCTGATAGTGAGCAACCGGAAAAGACGTTCGACACATCCGTATCGAGATAAGTGTCCGCAACATTCGGACATCGTGATGTCCGCTGCTCCATCTCACTCTCTCTTACGTCTTACAGGTGTCGTTCTGCAACGATATATTATGATTTTATTACGGCCGCGCTGTGACTGTTCGTTTTAATGGTGTATAAAAGTAATGACGTATAGAAAGCATATAAAGAAAATATCAACATTGACTTATGCGGGATAGATATAATTGCTGGCAAATCATGTCGATATGAATCATTTTGAAAATTCCTTTTCTGAAGCATGATTCATGATAAACCGAATGAAAAAGCAACGAGATTTGCAGAAAGCGCCGAATAATGTCAATTAAATAAAGTCAATAATATATCATCAAGAATATCAATATTAATTTATGATCTTTCATATCGCACGCGCGACAGCTATGCCCATGCTGTGACCATTTTACATTAACGAGACGTTAATTATTTGCGATAATCTTTATATCGTTTCGAGCACGCGCTTCGGGAACGCGATTACCACATTTGCGGGATTAAGCCGGGAATGGAAAGGAAGCCACACTAAACTGGTACGGACCTCCTCTCGCTAGATAGATCGCAGGACAGGTGCAGCGGCGACCGATGCTGGTATTTCCGGAGAAAAAATATCGCTCGTTTAACACCCCGAGTTCAGCCCCACGAGGCCGATACGAGACGAATTATTGTGCCGCGCCAATCTACGAGGATTACTCGTGCCCACGAAGGGCCACCGGGACATTCGACGACTTTACAGTGGCGCACCGTGGAGGGTGGTGCAATGCACACCCTCTAAAAGGCCATCGACGTCGTTGCATCTTGAGCTTCTTGCGAATTAATCGGGCAGTTGCCAAGATACTATTAAAAATTTTAAAAGCTTCAAGCTTCATACTTTTGACATTGGAAATTAAATTTTCGAGTTAATTTTGTTTACCGTTGATTAAAAATGTTTTCAATCAAATTTATTAATTTCTATCGGACAGTCTGACATTAGAACGAGAAAGATATCGATTGGTGTAATGGATTTTTGCAACAGGAAATATCATATTGCTTGCTAATCTAATCGGGAAATTGTCGTTAATATGTGACGTTTCGAGATTAATGTATTTTTTAAATTCCCATTTTTATTTTTCTATTCCGATACTTTTGATATTATACCGGATATTAAATGTCTCTTTATACTCAAAATTACGAACTTATTGTATGTAAAATAATATCATCATATGAAATCAATCTGTATTTAAATATACATTTAAGTAAATTATTTATTTATAATCATTCAATTTTATTTAATTTTAATATTATCATATAATCTTTCGAATTTGAAATTTTCTTGATTAAATTAAGTCTTTTAAAACTTTGTAATATCTAATGAAAAGAAAAAAATTGCATCTTATCTACTTGATTGGCACGGAATTTAAGCAGTTATTGAAGATTTGACAAAATTTCACGCGCCATTTGAAACTCTCTTGAAACTTCTCTTCTCATTTTTCGTCTAATTCTCGTTAAAAAGTGGAAAAGTAAAAGAAAATTTCATCCGAGGGATCGAAATAAGGGAACAGAAATAAAAGAAGAAACGAGCGGTGGCACGTGCTCGTAAACGATAATGGGCTACAGACAGAAACGAGGAGTAACTGCGAACAGACGATAGGCTCGATACGCAAAAATCTCAGTTTGTAATCGATTATTCTCAACCGATTATTTAACTTTATTGCGCAGCGACGAACGCAAATCCCGCATATGTAGGTAGATGTACATTACGTAACCGCTACTCGCAGGAGCGATCAGAATTCCATAAACTATCGCGAGCCAACGTCCGATCTCTCTTCGTAATGTATCCTCGACGAATAATGGATTTATGATGCTCGTGTTAGGCTTCAAATACGCGCATGGATTAAGGTCGATGCTATGAAACTAATGCATGCGTCTAATGCATCCGGGCTCTTTATAATCTGGATTCATTGATATATGTAATGGATTGTCATAAATCTATTATAATTTTAATCGGATTATAATTTTATCACTTCAAACAAATTTCACATATATTTCGTTTGTAATATAATAATATAATAATAATAATTAGACTTGCAACATAGGAGGATGAGTATCACGAATACATAAATAGATCGATATAGATTATACAACAGATAAGAACTTGAAAAATTGATAATCTGAATATTATCACTGATATATATATATATATATATATATATATATATATATATAATTTTTTTATATCAATATCAGATGAATACTATTCGTGACTTTAATTAACGTTTAAGAGAAAGATAATGTGTTTGTTATTTGCTTTCTTTTACCAAGAACTGCTTTTGATTTTTTATCATTGAATAGATTAGTCTTTTGGAAAAAGCAAATTCGCATTTCTTTATCTCAATTGGTTCAGAGTATTTTATTATCAAAATATATATACTTCATTTGTAAATACATATTGATCTGATGGCATAAATAAGCGATAACAGTTTTTATCATCGTAGATTTTTCGGCGATATATAAAGTTCAGTCTCCGAGTGAAACGTGTATGCTAATTTGCGAGAATTAACGAATGACATTGAGTAATGGAGAAAACTGGTAACTGTCACTCCGACTCTTGTAACAATGGCCAATAAGATATACAGTTGCAATGGAACTTTTCTGTTCATTTAATTGTCCTAACGACTGACCTTTCTACTGCTCCCTTATCTCCCTGTTGCGATGGGATTATCAGAAGTTTTGTCGCTTGCCTATTTAGAATAAAAGTTAATACAGTTCATATAAATACAATTCTTTATTAAGATCTCTCTGTTTTAAATAATTACAATAAGCAATATATAAGTCATAATAAACATAATATTTGTGTATCGTTCAGCATTAAAAATATTCGTAAGGGAGCAGAACATCACATTATTTATTTAGCATCAAATAAGATATTTCATTTTCAATTTATAATTCTCAATCCCTATATTTATAATATAAAATAATATATTTTTTATAATATATTTATAATATTTTAAAAGTCTATCTTAGAAAATAGTTTATAATATTAAATTTAACAAAATTTAGATTTCTAATTCCAAGTAATAAATAAGAGAATTTAATAAATAAGAGAATTATATATAATTAAATATGTCCTTTAACAAAATTTCCTTTAAGAACATTTTCCTAAATTAATCGTACAAACGATGCAAAATCTGTCCCAATCCGTACCTTTAATGCCAGTTAGAGAGTTCAGTACTGTGCCCGTTAGCATCGATTCCCGATCAGCGGAACGTTCTGCGGCTCGTTAAGACGACCGAAGTCGGCTTTTGCCTCGGATCTCCGAAGCATATACCTAGATAATTAATGGCAAGAGCATCGGTGCAGCGGTGATAGGCGGACTACGCGAGCAGACACCAGGCTGCGTCTCGCGCCTGCAACGGTCAAGACAGGTGCCACGGGGATTGGGCCGATCCTGCGATCGCGGGGTTTGTACGTCGAGTGAATAATGCGAATGTACTTGTATCCCAGCATCCGATCGTACCCTACGTGGAAAGGAAGGTGAAGTCGCCAGAGCGCACCGTCTCGGTATTATCCGCTTATATCGTTCGTCTGTGCGAGTGCACAAGTATGCAAGACGCGATGGACACGCACACACAAAACGTGCTCGCGTGTCGAGGATTAAAGACGTACGAGAGCCACGTGCAGAGACACGAGAGAAGAAAAGGAAAAAAAGAGAGGTAGAGAAAAAGCGAGGAGAAGGGGGAGGGGGGGAGAAAGAGTACCTGTATAGAAATAAATTCTCATATGCCGAAACGTAGAGAGGCAAAGCTCGTATTCATTGCCCATTGGACTTGTTTCCTAACATTCCCAGTCCCATTCATGGACAGCAAGACGTGGAGTTTGCAGTAAATTAACGTTAGGCGGGGCTGGGCGGTATTCATATACGTTTGCGGTACCGTGAAACACGGTATTTGCAAGCAAAAATTTATTTGAAAGTTGCTTAGCGAGATTATGGAGGATAATCAGATAGGGATAATCAAGTAAAATCTTTTTTACATTATTTTTGAAATAATCTATTGACAATCGTATATATATCGTATATACAGCAAATGTTAGATAAAATATTTTTTTGGTATTTAATTTTTAAAAATGCATTCTATCAACCACATTAATTTATCGAAGCATTATGAATTTTTTCTAATTGAGTATTCGCTTCGAGAATAAACCGTTCTGTCAGATTAAAAATAAGTCAGAAATAAGTAAAAAAATACTTATTTTTATAATAACTGATATAATCTCGTATAAATCATAATCTCCAGTATAAACTCATCTTTTTTATATGACAGAAGTATATCAATGAAGTGTAAATACTTTTTATATAAATATAATTGAATATTGTTTGTAATTTAACTAGGTGTTCTTATGATTTATTTTTTGTTAAAACAATAAATTTTTCGATAACAGCTATATTAAAGATATATAAGAAGTATAATATTTTTTTCAAAAGTGATTAATGTATATTATTTATATATTACCTACAATATTTTTACGAATAAACATCAAGCGAAAAGTAAATTCGAAACGCGTACAAGTCCTTCTGCGAGAATTTCACGCCTGTTTCATAGCTGATATTTTGTCACCGTGTATCCACCAATTGACTTAATGATCCGAGTGAATCTATTCTCGATGCAGGACCTAAGTGCATACACGAGGTAACATATTGGGTGTTCACACGGTTAACAAGCATCTGAGCAAACAGTCTCCAACAGCCTTGACAAAACAGCTGTGACCCTTGCAATTGGGCAGCTTCCCTATTTAGGAAAATTATTGTAAAATATCAAAATACATAATTAACTTCTCCAAACAGATACTTTTTTCTTATGCAAAATAATCATATGTAAAATATAATTTCATTAAAATGAGATTATTAATATTAGCAAGCATTACAGCATAATGCATGTAATCATATATTTCATATATTTATCTAAATACTTATCATTACATGTTGTTTCTGCGTTATTACAATTTTTTTATAAAAATCTGGTTGTATTTAGGTTGTATTGAAATTTTAACTCTCTTTTTTAACTCTCTTTCTCCGTCTCTCTCTCTCTCTCTCTCTCTCTCTCTCTCTCTCTCTCTCTCTCTCTCTCTCTCTCTCTCTCTCTCTCACCCTTGTATTTTAATGCGAACAACATGTGAATGCTTAATAGTGGCTACTGAATATATAAATTTAAAATTATCGATAATTGCATATCGAGAATAAATCTCGAATATAATATACAATGCATATACTTTATATTCACAAACGATACAAAATCTTTTATTAGAATACGATCATTAGCTTATAAATATAGCTACATTATAGTTCTCATTTTTATTACGAAATACATATGAATTATCTTATGACAAATCGCAATTAATAACAATGATTATCATTAACATCTGGAAAGATATCAATCTTATATAGAAGTATTATTCTGTGAACAGAATTATTATTGAAGATAGGATGAAACAATTGAGATATGACTCGTAGTGGTTTCATAATATTTGAACGATAAAAATATTGATTCAGTGTATTGATAACACATGTGTGTAATCTAGTCGATGAATCATATGCCGAAATAGAAACATGTATATGTGAGTAATAATGATTGTAATATCTCCGACGCATCTAATTAAAGATCTAATTAAAATAATTATCAATTACACATTATACAGGGAATATCGGTCAATATGCGCGTATGCTATCATATATTTCCAATCGCTTTAAATTTAATTTATGATAATAAATTAATTTATGTTTTATTATTAAGTCTTAATATTTCCTCTGAGAATAAAATAATGTAAATTTACTCATAATGAGGTTAAAACTGTACAATAATTAAGAAGAAAAATATGTTCGATAATCTCACCAATATGAATTTTATATATGAATTTTATTTAAGAATAGATGCCAATGATTCATCTTTTATTATAAAAAAAGAGAGAGAGAGGCTGTTTCAACATATTGACATATTTGTATTGATTGGAACTTTTCGCGGAATATATCTTTTTAAGAACAAGATGGTTCATCAGATACAATCATGATAAGTCGAGTGATAAGAGATTATTGCGTGTATTTAAGCGCCGATCGCTCGTTATGCCGACAGACCTCGAGTAGCTTTCCTGCAGTGATAACGGAATAGTTTTCGAGTGCGAATTAAGTCAAAATGTCGGCATACAAGTACATAATTGGTCTGACTATTTTGGTCACTGCTCTGTTGACCATCAATACTGTACCGACAAATGGAGCTTCCTACGCTCCCGCTAACAAGTCACACAATCTGATCGTCGGCGGTAGGCTGCCTGGTGACAGACTCGTTCTCAGAGAGAGCGTCGTCAAAAACTCTGGCTGGATGAAAGTTCAAATTGTTCAGAAGACTTTCAACATCTCGAAATGGGAACGTATCACTATGGTCGAAGCATTGGATCAGAAGACCAATGGAAACGGTGCATACGCTAGTATTCTGAATGGTGGACCTGGACACAGCAATGTCACCTTAAGATTCAAGAGTCAGAGAGGTCATAGTGTCAACTTCATCGTCCAATTGTATGCACGTTAATCATAATGGAAAGAGTTACCTTACGATTGGTATGACGATTTCTGGACGTAATTAGAATGGAGAAGTGAAACAGCTAACTTTTAAAGGCTACATCAACCTAATTGTCTCAAACTATTTATTATTGTATAATTGCCATCATAATTGCTAAAAAAATATTTCTGTCAGTGAATATTCTTGTTATTCACTTTGATATTTTATATATATCATCAATAAATCAATATAATTGATGTAATTTTATTGTTGTAATTTGTGTGTCTTTTTTTAAAATTCAAATCTAAATACTTATAAATTCCCAATTTTTGTGTAGAACTTTGTTAAATAAAAGTTATTTGTGTGTGATAAACTTAATAACATGTGTAATATATGTGTATTGATATCCACAAAAGAAAAAATATTCTTTTGTTTATGAGTCAAAAAAATTTATTTTGATGATGTATCTAATTACATTTTCTAATTACATTCTCTAATTTCTAATAATAATTGCTAATTATTAACTACACAGCTAATTGCTAATTATGTCTCCAATTATATTCGCGTCATCTTCAATGATGCTCTAGTATTGTGCGATACGAAATAAGAGGAATAGGCGTGACGATGCGAACATTGAGAAAAGAATCTGGAAGAAGTGTCGATGGTAATGCAATTAGCGCCGAAGCGAAACGCGACAGCGATCCGGAATAAAAACGGACCGCGAAGAATCCACTCGTGGAATGTCTTTCTTGTATGCGCTAATCAAGCGCCGCTTCCCTTTAAGACTCCCCGATAATTCCCCCTTTTTTCCCTTTCTTCTTCGGTGCTCGAGGCGAAATCCTGTGCTGGCTGTAGTTCGAGGAGATCTTTTCTAAAGAGCTGCGCGAGGCAAACGGGATACGGGGAAGTGGAGAGGAACATCTTCTATTTCCGAGGCTTACGTACAAAGTACGTTTTGCGCATGCATGCATGGTGGCACGGCGGAGGAACAACCGACTGGAAAATTGTTGTCGCTTCGTGGCGCATTCTGGCTCCCGTCGGCTGGGAGGAACTTCGAATCGAGTTGAGGACCACTGGAAATTGGTGGCGGTATCTCAAGCTTGCGAACGACCATTTCGTTAACCTACTTATTCTACCTCCCCGTTCCAGTTGCGTTGCTTGCGAAGCCACGCCGGAGTACCCAGTTCATCCGCAGTTTCCGCTTCTGAAAACTACGCGCGGGAGGGAGAAGCGTAATTCGTGATTCTACGTAGTGGCTCTTCATTGATTACGTTTTAATGGATCTTGTCCGGTGGGGAGGAGAGGGACGGGAGGAAGGGGGGGGGAGAGTAGAAGGACCGATCGGCGCAAGTGCGATTCGCGCGCTCTCGACAATCCTCTGTTTCCGATATGTAACCGAAGTTATCGGCTACTTCGAATACTCGAACGTATGGAGCACCCACCGCGCCGAGTACCGTCACGCTGTCCCAGTTCTGTCACGAACGAAGACAGGATGCAAAGAGATTTTATTTGTGGACTAGATAGAAGCATATGCAATTTTTATATGTGAAAATTGAATTCGGGACAAGATCATAAGCGTAAACATTAGAGAAATTCTGTTTACAAAAAGATCTCTTGTTTTCACAAGGAGAAAAATCTTTTACGTTGAGAAATCGAGATAATTCGTATTTCATTATAATTACTTTAGGAATTATTAATTGAATCTTGTAAATCGTGCTTTTGGTTTCGAGTTTAAAACACCTCGCGCAGGTAGATAAAGGTGGATGATGTCACATGTGCAAACAGTAGCCAGGTGTTTAACGATTGCGATGTTATTAAAACAGCCATAAGCGATAAGCATTTAAACATACACGTGTGTATACTGCATACGATATATGTACCGGAGCAATATAATTTTTTCTATGCTTGATATCTAATGTTAATAATAGACTCGCTTTCTTTAAAGAATCGAGTCAAAGTGAAATAAAGTTTAATGCAATCATGCCCGTAAGCGATATGGTGCCATATTTATCATTCGTGTCAAGATTGACGCTTTTATTTATGGAAAATAAAGTCCGCGAATCTAACTATGTGGCTTAGAAAAGAGTTGGAACACTTGGAACTTTTCCTGGAGCTTAGATTCTAAACATGGCACATGCCTAGATCTACATTATACTACGGCTATTTTGATGAAAAACGAGGTCTGAGATGCTATATCTGAATACTCGAGAGTATAAAATCGGATTGTCCTGGGAGTTATAACATGTGCGACAGTGTATAAGAAAGATAGTATTATTTCCGTTGTAATGACATAAAAATAGGAACGCTTATAAACGAATGCTATATTTGTTCTTTGACGTACATACGAAGTACGCACGTACTTGTCCATCGACGACTCTAGATTCCGCTTCAAGTATACTGGCCGCAGTCTCTTTTGTCGCGATGTCGATCGACTCTGACTCATCATCGAGAGAAGTACTTTAATATATATGCAGATAGAAGTTATATATTACTGTATGTTTTTTTTTTTATCAATAATTTAACCCCGAGATATAAACGAAATATATAAACGTGGTATATTGCAAAATTCGATCTAGATAAGTGCTAAACTTTTAGAACTGTGTATCTAGTATTTTAGTGAAATACATAAAGTATGGATTTTCTCTTCTATGGATTTTATCTTCAAATAAGATTTTACACATTCGGAAAAACGTAAAGTTTGATTTATTATATTCGATAAATGTATCTTTAAAAGTCACTCGTATAGTCCTCCCTCTTTCTCTCTTTTCTTTCCCTGGCCATGGAATTACATTTTATTTTCTTGTCCGCGCGTGGATTGTGATAAGAAGAGCTTGTGCCTCGTAAAACGCTTATGCATAAAAAACCCTGACCGCATCTGCAACCATAATGGAAGGACATAAGGACCACAGAGAACAACCCATAAACCTGTCGCGCTTGCGTTCGGTTATTGCTTATAAAGTTGCGAGACTGGCGAGCACGGACACGTGCGAAAATCAGGGTTGGATGGACAACCCGATGACAGGAATCGGGCGAGGACGAATGAAAGCGTGTTTGCATGAGCATAGGTACAAAAGAGCCGGCCGTCAATCCGAAACCGCAGCGGCCATTATCGGGCAATTTTAAACGGAACGCCGTAGTTACGATTCGCGAGCATGCGCTTCAGATTCTGCAGTCGTCAAACAACGCAACAACATCCCGCACCGTTCGGCGGCACTTGGGATCTGTGCAAACTGAGTGTGTCGGTACACACGCGACAACAAAGGGACGCGGCAAAAACGCGTTTCCGAAAAGTGTACACCCGTAAGCTCGTGAGTTACTAAAAAATAAAATACAATGTAAAAGAGAGTACTAATAGTTTTTGTCACGTACGTACGAAGTTGCAACTTTCCGTTTGCCGCGGCTTCCGCTGATAAAATTACCATATTTGTTTTTTTTTCCTTTGTTTTTTTTACGTACGCGCGTAAGAAATATTTATACGTGTTTCTTTCCGTTCGTAATAGGATCCCGCATTACGGTAATAGAATCCTGCATTTTAAAACCATGAGCGATGGATTTCAGTAAAGGGAAGAGAAGGAATGTCATAAGTCGGCGGCATATGCTTCCTGAGGCAATGCATGTGTAATGCAAGTCAGTCGAATCGCAAGCATTACGCAGCAACTCTCGAACGAAATGCTTCTAATGGATTGACCAACTGACTTGCGTTTTTCGTTTGAAACCTCCTGCGAGTCATTTGAAATCCCATGTAAAAGCTGATGAGTTTAAAGCGCTGTGCGTGTCAGAGTTAAATGCATTCCGCTGACAAGCCATACGCTCCTTCCTTCGTGAAACGCATTGTGTGCTCAGCACACAACTTGAATTTTATATATATATGTATATATATATATATATATAAAATAAATTCTTGTTATAAGTATCGCAATTACTATTTTCATTACAAATTTGTGTTTTTAAATTTGTGTTCTCCCAATGCGGGGCATTGGGCAGCTTCAAATTATTACAGAACGTTGTAAACATCTCGAGTACGTTTCGTCCATGTAACTTCGATAATTTACAATAGTTACATCAAGAGGGATAATATGCGATTTTGGAAGTGCAGGCATAATAAACGAGCAATTATGGTTACGATCTTAGATAATTATATTGGAATTACGCGTCTTACGAACGTTCGGGTTCCCATTCTAGCGGCTCCAGGTCCTTTGATATCAAAGCTGCTGATTGGCCACAAATGCAAGATCAGAGTTCGAACGTCGACGAGATCGGCATGTGGATCAACCGTGGGTGTCCTGTGCGGTCAGCTCGTTAACCGGTATGAACTACACATCGACTGAGTAATCTCCGCTTGCTTATATAGGAAGCGCGATTGACTAATACCCTTTGATGACATATTCCTTAATGCAGAGTTTAATCGTATTCAGCCATATTTTGACGCAAATAGCTAATTTCGTATATTTCCCAAAATTTCAACAAAATTGATTTTATTCCGTTTTCCTCGTGCGGATAATAAATCAATCGATAAATTATAAATACGTAAAATCGATTAAAGCATTTTTTATTAGATATTACATTCAAAAGCGATATCTAATAAAGTGAACGAAATCGCTTGTACTCTAAGGAAAACACGTTTTTCGATTTAAACATAAACGTATGTTCGTCTACAATCAGATAATTGTTAGAATTCAAGCGTTTAATTCATAACATCACGGATAGGTAATTCGCCGGCACTATATTCGCAGAGTAATCGCTTAAGATGTCACTAAGTACAGCGATTTTTCTTACGTTCGTACTCGCGGCTAGAGATATGTCCGTAGCAGATAAGCGGAAAGATACCGGAAAGAAGAATTAAAAGAAGATCAGCGTTCCGAGAGTATGCGAATTTTTCAACATCAAACATTCAGAAGGAACGGGAGACGGGGGAACTAGGGCAACCAGTTTAAAAGCCCAGGATACTTTAACACCCGGGAGTACTACTCAGTCTCGTCTTTGAAAAATCTTTTTATTCTAACCGTACATTTGTATGTACTCATACATATGTACGGGCGCGGTGCAGCAGTACAGTCGCACTTTATTGAGCGAATTTCATTCTCGTTTATAGTTACGACCATCACACGAAAGGTATAAGGAAGAAGTATACCGTAGTCATAGAAATCTATAGAGCACATATAATTTACTATTTTCGATTACAAAAACTAAAGTAGATGTCCAGAGACGGAGAGCAATCTACAAATGTTTTTGCCATAGCTTTCTTTTTATCTTCGAATAGTCCATAACGCAAAGATATATAAATGAAATTGTCATCGAAAAAGAATTATCCTCAACAACGTGATCTTTTTCTTTTTCTTAAGTTATTTTTAATATACTCATATACTAGAATTCACTCTTTTATAAGATATTCGACAAATTTTGAGACGTGATAAAATTAAAATAAATTAAAAAGTACAAATTAATTCTACTTATAATATAATTAATATCATATTACATTCAACTTGAATTCTTTCACAAGAATTTCAAACTCTGGTTTAAGACAGTTTTAGAATAAAGGGCCCGTATCTTGTACCCTTAACTTTGCCGTCGCAGTGATTTTCTCCTTTATTATTGTCATTACGTTTAAACGATCGTTCTTCTGGGTAATTTCCAGTTTTTCTTATAGTTCATCCTGCACGTGGTATCAACCTACGCCGTGCGACATGGAGCCATGAAAATTTTTACTTCCTTCGTGGTAACGTGACATTACCGTCGACGCTGAATTGCAACGTACGTTGCGTTCAAGAAAATGGCGTGACATATCGTGCGCGACTTAGGAAAGGTAAAAGGACGCAAAATGATAGGCGTTTGAGAACGTAGGTGAACTATGAGAAAAGATAATCGTCGTCAAGAGGTAAAAAGTTTCATGTCAATGCATACTACTCTGACATTTAAGCGACTTAATATATCGATTAAGGAAAAACGAAACACGAAATAATCGATACATTGCAAAACAAACATTTTTCATGTATACAATAAATTGAACAAATATTTTAACTTTTATGCCATTATTAATTTTATTTATTATTAACTTTATGAAAACTTGAAAGAAAATAAAGTATATAATATTATTTATTAAAATAAATTAATTAAGGTAGCGCTGATGTAAGATTCGTAAGGTACACAGCAAAACGTATAAGAAATATTTTAGAATGATTATGTTATCTTTACTAACTTAAATCTTTCGCTTGCGCGCTGTCAGGAGAAAAGAATAAAAACTATTTTTCCGGAACGGTTCTCATAAGGTGAATCCTGTATTTCTGTTTCCGCCATATCAGTTGCGAGAAAAAGGTTTGTGGCTGCCACATCTTCAAAGAGGTAGCGAAGCAGATTGCGAATGACGTCCGACATACGTGAGTGTGTTTGCGTATGAGAAAGGCGAAGGGTCGACTCGTAATTTCTCGGACTGGTTAGTGGAAGAGTCTCGCATAGAACAGCCGGATAGCTCGTGTCGCGGAGAACGCGTGGATATACGGAATGGTATCGATCCACGTATTAAATATTTAATCGCAGGAGGAAGTTCAATACACGGACGAGGACGGTTGTCTTTTGAAGACAGGTTGAACAAATGAAAGCGAACATACAACCGGAACGAGGTAGCACGCAATTCTACCCTGTCCATTCGGCATTCGTCAAGACATCAAGGCGTTCGGATGGATTTTCATTATTTAAAACGCTTGGCAAAAAGTTCCGATCGTTGACGTGTTGCCTCTATCGATCGTAGTTTGCAAACTTACTCAAGTAATCTAAGATATTGTGTTGATTTAAAAAAAAAAAGAAAGTAAAAGTACACTAGATTTTTTAAGTTTTTTTTCTTTTTGATTTAATTACTGAATATTCTTCTTAAAACATTACACATTGTGAGGGAAGACTTTATAAATATATCGAAAAGAAAAGATGTTAATTTTACAGAGATCTTAAAATGTGCGTCCAAAAAAATTCAAACAGATCATAGATCGAAATAAAATAAGGCTAGGTGCGATGTTCTTTAAATTCCCTCTGAGCATAGTAATCCCCGATAGTGGAATTCGTGAATGTGGAAATCGTGAAGTGCACCGGTTGTTTCTTTAATGAGACCCTCTGATTTATGTGATTACCTTAGAAATTTCAAGTCTCACCTGGTACACTTTTACGCATTATTGAAAAATATCGCAAAGCGGATCAACAAATAATGGTGATCTAGCGTGACACGACACGTAGCAATTTATTGCGCAAATACGATTAATTTGGCGACGATATTTTATTGCAAATACGGCGATATTATACATCGCTTTTGAATAAATTGTCGAAATATAAAATAAAATGCGCTCTCGCTATTAAGTATATCCGGATGTTTAGTACCAAAATGTTTAGTACCAAAATATCCGCAACGCACTGTACGGTTCTCGGAAAATTAAACTATGAAAATGCAACAATAAAATTACTGTAGTGGTTCGCGCCGTCGCGTTAAAATGTGAGCGTAATTACATTAGCGTGGAATGGCTTCATAAACAAATTTCAATAAATGCGCTAACAAATTCACTGCTCTTGCAGGAGAAATGGGCGGTATCGATCGATTATCGTAGAGATGCACCGCAAACGTACCGCAACGAGAGAAAGAGAGAGAGATAGAGAGAGAGAGAGAGAGAGAGAGAGAGAGAGAGAGAGAGAGAGGGAAGGGAGGGAGAGAGAAAGAGAGAGACTATTGCGTTATTATGCATTAAAAATAAGTCAGAAATCTTTTTCGTACATGGACGAGATTTTAGAACACCGGAAAATTATATCGGAAATACGTTTAAAGAGTCAACAAAGTCAATAAATAGATAAATAAGAATTTTAGGAAAATCATATCTTATGATCTTCCTAAAGGATCCCAAAGCGAGCCAATTCCTGTGGGCTGCGGTGGATTTCTTTTAACGTTATACTTTTAAAGAGAGTTTTTAGATAAGGGTACTTTAATAGCTGCAGGCGACCAAGTTATTCACGAGATCTTTGGTGCGTCTTGCACCTCTATGCAAATTTTACCATCCAAATCACGTACTCAGAAAGCTTTTTTGTTCAGTTATCACGTTTCTTTATTTTTTCCCTATTCCGCACGTTGTTTGGTCCACTAATCAACGAGATAAAGCCGCCGAGGAATTAAGAGACTCACATTTGCGCTTTAAGATGCTGTAACTCCGCGATAACACCTCTATTGGATTATTCCGACTAGAAGTAATCCTATCTCTAGCTAACAAATGTCTAATTACATCATAAATTAGTATGTGCAAATCGTGTCTTTAAACGTATCCTTATTGGATTATACAATTTGAGAAAGTTGGATAAAGAATAGAAATTATAATAATTCTTTTTGATTTCCTATACATGTTTTTCTTATAGGTTTTTTACAAGAGCATCGTATTTAAATTATATTATTTATATATAACATATCGCCGACAATGTAGTGTAAGAGAAGTATTTTTCGCATATCGATCAGCAGGTTTGTATAAGAGCAAGTTTTTAAATGTGTGATTGTGATTTTCAAAAATGTCGATATCGACAGGAAATCGTTTTTGTTCCTCTCGTATGTTTGTACATGACGGATCGAGTGGATATCGAGGAACCAAATTTTAGCGTAACTAAACGGGGTCACGTGTCGCAAGTTCCTCGCGTGACAGATTTGGACGATCTTTCGCCGCCAAGAATCAACAGGGATGTTTGTATTCGTCGAATCTTAAAAGAAGAAGTTAACGAAATTACGCAGAGCGAGCTACATCTAAATCAATGTTTTAGTCACATACTTGCAAATTGTATTTATGCTTCTTGAATCTGCGAAAAATATTGCTAAATGAATGGACGTGCCTCGTGTAACTGGGATTATTGGATTTCCTTATGTTCGCATCGCGCCTCTCGCAAGCTTCTTAACTTGCGGCGATGAGCCACCCGAAAATGTGACTTAATTGCGTGTCTGACGCATACGCGATAGTACCTCTCCCGAGCTTTCGTTTCCCTTCTCTCTCTCCAACCCCCTGCGTTTCTCACCCTCTCACATCCGCGTGCCAGTGCACTCTTAATGAGATGGCCGGGTGGCCTCGCATGCCGCCGTTAAAAATATTTCTCTCGTATTCATCCGGAGGAGATAGCAGAGGGGTTTTCTTGTGCATACGTGTTTCACGTTAGGCAACCGGGCACCCCCTGCTCGCCGAGGGTGCAGCGGGGATTGTGTCGGCGAAGAAGGTGGAGGCAGCGCGGAGAAGAGGAGAGAGAGCACGCTTAGTTCGTTCGCTTCTTCCTTCCCTCCGCGGAAGTTGGTGCTCGCGGGGGGTGCTTTTACCGCCTCGCAGATAGCGCCGGTAAGTATATACGTTCTTGGCGCTTGCGCATGCTGCACGACATTTTGTTCTCTCCCTCTTCAAGCCCTCTCTCTCTCTCTCTCTCTCTCTCTTTCTCTATCCCCTTCTTTCTCACTCCCTCCGTTTCTCTGCACGGTGCGCCGCGGCAAGCCGGCTATCGCGCGCCGATTCCTCTCTCCCTCTGGCGCACGCCGCCAGGTCGAGAACGAGATGGCACGAGAACGTCGGCAGGCGGACGCGTGAGAGAGAAGAACGCGCCGAAGGGGGGTGCAACGGGGGGAACGAGCCGAGCCGGCGCGATCGAGGGAGAGAACGCGCGAGGTACACGGGGGAGAAAGAGTGAGAGAGCCGGAGCGTTTGCGTGGGGAGCGATCGCAGCTCGTCATTCGAAGCCCGCCAACGGACGAGCGAGCAGCCACGGAACGGGACCGCGATTGAAAGAACCCACGCGATTTCCGCGATAAAAGGGAGAGGGAGATATAAGGGGAAAAAAAAAGGATAGAGGAGAGTAACACGCGTCGCACGCGATCGGGATAGCAAGTGAGAGGCGAGGGGTAGCTGCACGAAAGTCACGTTTTCGCTTTTCGCTCGCCTCCGCCACGAGAGCGAAATTCCACGGGGTTGCGGATTCGCTCGTCGCGGACGCTCGCTCGCTCGCTCGCTCGCTCGCCGAAGATTCGAGCGTATTCGGTATTTCTCGCTCCGGTTTGGTTTCGCTCGTGATCGTATCCCCGGCCGGTGCGAGTATCGCGCGTTTTTGATAGTAGAAAGAGAAAGAAAGCGAAGGAGTGTGTGTGTATGTGTGTGCGCGCGTGAGAGAAAGAGAGAGGGAAACACAGTGGGAACATACTGACAGATGAAGTGAAAAGAAAGTGGAGAACGAAAAAAAAAAAAAAAAAAAAAATAGAGAAGGGTTCGAAGGAGTGTCGAGAGAAAAGTAAAGTGGTAAAAGCAAAACAAAATTGTTGACAGTGACAAAAAGTGACTGGTACACCGCGATTTTTATTCCAAGATATCGTCGTTCTCAAGAATTAGCTCGAATAATTTGAGCAGATACTGCGGCAGTGAAAGAGAGAGAAAGAGAGAGAGAGAGAGAGAGAAAAAGAGGTAGAGAGGAAAAGTGGTCTTGTGATTCGTTTGCGCGTTTGGTGTGGTGTACGCGAGGATCTCGGTGCCATGTCGGGGTAGGATTCCGCGAAAGTCGAACGTCAGGAGGAAAAAGTAGGACGTATTTGGTCTTCTTAAATGTAATTCCGGAGCGCGCGATCGTCGTCGCAGACACGCCTCGATTTATAGTGGTAAACTCGGACGCGTGCCGTTTATATCCTCGGCAACGTCGAATTCTTGAAAATTCCGAAAAGCAGCGTCCGATATCGAGAAGCTCGCCGAAAAGCGTAAACAAGCTCGAACTCCGTGCCATTTTACTTTTTTCGCTACATATATGCGCGTGTGTTGTGTCCCTGTGTACATGTGTGCGAGCATATCCTGAGCGACGCTTATTATTGGTCGATATCGCTCTCGCGATCGCCAATAGTTTTGACCGAATTAGAAAAAGTGCGCGAGTGCCGATATTAGCGGCTAACATCCGACCGGTTTCTTCAGTTTCTCAACTGCCGCGGCATAAGTCGGAGGTGAATCTCTGTCGCGTGTCTGCTCGCTTCGGGAATGAGAATTATCGGCGTGGTTGATCGCACGAAAGGCTAAAGTTGTTGGCGTGCGTGTCTCCTCCGAAGAACTAATCGCGGAACATCGGAATTATTGATGAACGAAACGTGAGAGAGAGAGAGAGAGTGAACGAAAGGCGATAAGCACACGTTGGAGTCGCGTCGAAGAAAGTGCACATAGTCGCGGATCGTCCGCGAGTGTTGTCGGCCATCTCGCGTGTGCGTTCATCGCGTCCAGTGTTTCTTCCCGCGTTGTGACAGAAGAGAAGACGAACGACAGGTCTCGTCAGTGCTCCAGTTATCAGCGGAGGATGGTGTAAAAACATCAGTGTTCGCCATTGCGATTATCATTCTCGCTATTGCATCGCGAAAAGTCGGGCTGCCGGAGATTTCGAATCTTGCGACCTTCGTCGACGCTTGTCGATCGTTTACTCCTCGCGAACGTGAACGACGCGATCGTGATAATCGTAAGCCGCGGCTATCTTGTTGCCGCAATCCGATCCTCTCGCGCGAGCCTACATTCGAACCGGGAGTAAACGGTGCACCTGTACCTTGCTTGCGAGCGAGACGTGCTTCGCGCGCGAGAGCACTGACGCATTATTATCTGTGAGCACCGGCGATTATCGGTGCATCGCGCTTCTCCGATCTTGGCGCGCGCGATCGCCCACGCCCGATCCTTCCTCCGATTTATTCCGGATTACGCGGTCGCGCCGCGCCGGCAGCCTCCGTACGTACGTTCGTTCGTTCGTTTCGGGAAGGATAAAGTTCCGGGCGGTGCTCACGTGTCGAAACTGCAGACGCAGCCTCTTCGGTCACTTAAAACAAGTGAGTATTTGCAAATATTCGTTCTTATGGGGGAAATGAGGGTCAGATGACAATTTTAAAGCTTGTCGATTTTTTTTTATTTTCGTAGTGACATAAGAATAATGATCAATTTTTTTCTAATTAATAAAAACTAAAAAATTTATAAATAAATTAGAATTTTATATTATTTAAATTTTTATTTCCGATATGTGCGTAAAATGATTTTTAATAGTGAATGATGGAGATTAAAATTAATTTTTTATACATAAAGATTAATTTTTTTAAGGATTCTTTATAGTTTGTTATTATAATATCTCTGAATAACACCAGAAAATACCAATAAATAATATGAATAAAAATAGTATTTATAATAATGTAACTTTAAGAAAATAAAATCTGGACAAAAATAACAATTATTTATAATTACATAATTTAAAGCAAAATATAAGTAGAGAAAGAACAAAAATAATTATTTACGATTATGTAATTTTTAACATAATGTTCATTATCTTATCCTGTATTCAAAAAATGTTGCAATACAATAAATAGTAAAGAAATTTGATGCATTTTTTTATATGCTATACGGTAGTTTTATAGAGAGTGAAAACATATTTATAATTTTTATAATTCCTTATAAAGAAATATCACAAAATTACATAAAAATGTACTAAAAATATATTTTTTATTTTATTACCTCTCTCTCTCTTTCTCTCTCTCTTTCTCTTCATATTATCTATTATTATGTTATATACTATTTTATATTTGTCGTTGATAAATTAAAATTTATTACAATAGATTATTTAGTATCATTAAAAATCTCTAATAAGTTTGACACCGACTTTTTATCTGTTATTAACTTAGAAAAATTAGTAAATTGTCATCTTATCCTCCTGTCCCCTTTTTATTCAATATTGCTTATTCTACCGCTGATGGCAATTATGACATATATAAAAAAATAATTTTTTAATCTGAAATTTGTGGACTATATTCGTGAAATCTTGATATTTGGATGTTTCAATTACGTAACGCAAAAATTTTAAGGTAGATCTGAACTTGTATCATCGTGCGCGCAACCAGTCTTTTTTTACATGTTTCCCATTTAATTCAGAATTCTTTAATTTTGTACACCATAATGACCATTAATGCTCGTTGTAACAGTCTGCATTTTTGTTATATTTTGCCCTTTACCATCTGTGGTTGGAACGATATTTAGTGGGTCTGATGGTAGCTTTGTATACACAGAGTTTGCGTTCGCTAAGCCGTGAAACAATTGTTTTGTTTTTCAAAGTTTTTCTATATTTCCCGTACCACCCACATTTTTTGCTATATTTTTTTTATCAGCTTATCGAATGTTGACATTCATATCGTATATACACGCGAATTGAATAAAAATTATAAGCCTTTCGAAACTGTGCTGAGACGCGCGCAAAGTTTATTAGAATTTCTCTCACATTGATATATACATTGAAGAGTGATTGAAAAATATTCCAGGATTTCGATAAGCAATCAGCTCTAATAAATTCACCAGAAACAGCCATGCATAGAAATATTATGCGTAAGCATACACGTGTACGCGCTGTTTACAACTGGTCTCATTCATAACAGATCGCGCGTTGCCATTCATTATGTTGTATTTTCGGGAATATGTTCGGATTGAAACTTTTGCGGCTGAAACAGGTTTCGTAGTTCGTGGGATAATCTGGCGCCTGTTATGGAAGCAATAAATTTGCACAGTTTGCAGTAACTGCGTAACTTAGAGCACTTGGCCGTATTCTGCGGTAAAGTAGTAAAAACACCTATTGGCTAATATTAAAGGATTTATCTTCTTGTGATATTTATCATAATCAATAATAATTTAAAAATGTGCAATGTCTGGGTGGTGATAACGTCTGCAATTACACCACTAAAATTATTTGTGTTGTTTTATTTTTATTTTAATCTAATATAATTTTTATATATATGCAAAAAATTCTCATTTTATAAAAATTCGTATTTTTTTTATATTAATCCTTATATTTGTAAATGTTATTTGATCAATAAATTGTTCAGTTAACAAAATCAACTTGTTTTATGGAAAAAGAGACACTAATCTTTTTTATCAAATTTACAATTTGTGAATACTTGTCGTAATTAAATTTTTATTACATTTTTTTATATTAAAAAATATACACACACATACATAATATATATAATTTATAATAATATCTGTTATATACTGCTTTTTCTTTTTTTTCAATTTGAAAACTGTGTTAATGTATGCTGTTCCATAAAATCTTAAGTCTCTCGTTTATCTATGGCTATATCGTTGAATCGAGGAACTTAGAGATAGAGTTTCCGGTCGAGCGCGTGCAATTACACGTGCGACTTAATTAAAGCTTGAGACAGTTAATTGCGAGTGCAGAGTCCCGGCGAAAGTATTACGTAGCCTCGCGGAGATCCGGCGAGTTATCAGTGAATGAAGCGAGCTCCACGCGAACCGCAATTAATCCGATGTATCAGATCGACTTTTATTCATGAATCTTTCTCGTATCGATAGCGCGACGTAAGAAGGAACGATTACTTTTTTTCACATCGCAGACGCGATAATTCGTAATGAAGGATTCCGGAAACGTTTCGAGCGATTTATCACGTTCGATCGTCCTGTCGTTTGCGCTTTAACGGATGACTTTCGGTTTCAATTAAAACACAAATTCGCGTCGCTGCAGGGGATCCACAGTTTTGCAAAGCGACGCAGCAAATTGACGCGAAGTCGAAACCCGTCGGACGCGCCGCTCCGTGGCGAGTACAGTACGCCGCCGAAGGGAAAATAGGAGGAAGGGCACGAGTAAAAGCAAAACGGTGAGAACGGAAAGAAGATTGTACCGTGAAGGGGAGAGAGACGACAGAGAAGGAGAGACGAAGCGAAAGAAAGAGAGAGAGAGAGAGAGAGAGAGAGAGAGAGAGAGAGAGAGAGAGAGAGAGAGAGAGAGAGAGAGAGAGAGAGAGAGAGAGAGAGAGAGAGAGAGAGAGAGAGAAAGATAGTCAGCATCGTGGGGAATGAGACGAGAGGATCAACCTGCTCCGCTGCTGACAGGATAGAGAGAGCTATCCAACAACTCGGACCCTTTAATGGTTCTCTCCTTCAACGAATATATACTGTTTTATGCTTTATTCCGGCTGCCACCTCCCGGACGGCGTCGCGCGCCGCACGTTTCACTCTCGTTCTCTTCCGCCTCGCCTCGTAAAACGCGTTCCCTTCACGACCACGTTTCAGATCGTTCCCGAGATCGCGCCGCCGAGCTGCGGCCCTGAAAGCAGGTGACTCTGTATGAAACAAGATTGCCTCCATGGGGGGTCCTTTGCTATGCAGCAAAAGACAAGGCACCTCGATTCACGGCTACATCGCTCCTCTCCTCGAAAAAAATCTAGAACTCATTCCTCAGGTCATTTGCGCATGTACAATAATCGCGCGCGATGCGGTCTTGTTGTTTTGCACACTTTCTTGAATTATTTTCACCGCTCCGCCGTAAGACCCAGCGGAGGACTGGCAATAGCGATAAATGAGATTCTCCGTTTAAAATATACGCACGCGCAACAAATGTTGAAATGTAGGAAGCGCGGACGCTATTAAAAAAGTCTGTTAATTCATTGACGCTCCGACGCTGCGATGCGACGAGCGATTTGTTTCCCGATTTGGGACTGATGGTCGATATCGCGTTGATATACCCAGCTTCCTCGGATTGCCGCATTTATTTGTGGGCACCGACACTTTTTATCCCGAGGATATGGAGCGGAAAGGTATGGGACAGGTGGGCGGGGACTAAATTGAGCGCGGTTAATGTAAAAAAGAAGCAAAGGCCGCGCGATGACAGTTGGCTGCTTTACCACGAACTGTCGCGGCTAGACCAGACGTGACTGCAATAACTGCATCCCCAACACCCGCACCGCTGTTCATTGCCGCCAGGATGTTACCTTGACTAGCTGGTGAATTTCACTTTGCTCACGTACATACGGTTTATCGTTTAGCGATCGCGGCATATCGTCGGCGACCTCCCGCGCCTATTATTCCTATCGAAATCTCACGTTCATCTCTCTCTCTCTCTCTCTCTCTCTATTCTCTCATCCTCCCGCCGCTTTTTTTTTCCTCGCGCCGCCGTTTTCACTTCCGCGTTTTGCAGCCCGATAAATCCATTAAGATTCTTCCTCCGTGAACCGAAGACGTGACTGCGCGGAATGTATCGAATAACCTTACGATCGTCATCTATTATTTCTTGCCGCGCACGTGCTTCTTTTAGCTTCTATTTCGAGTGACGCTTACATATTCATTATCCTCCCCGACATCTGCACGCATTCCCGTAACGATCGCAAAAGGATAAGCTAAGATTATATATAATTATCAGATGGATAACACAATGTACCTCATACGGAAGGTGGTCCCGCAGAGTTCGTGCACTTTTTCTTTTTTTTTTTTTGATCCCTTTATTCCGGTCTTATTTTCTATTCACTCTGTAATCTAGTCAGTCTCTCGGGTACCTTCCCCTTATTGTTACCTTTTTACGCATGAAAGGCCGTCTTAACAATATTTCTATCGTCTTTTCTACCATCGATGAAGATGCCATTCGAACGGCTGGGATTATTACGCGATGATGTACAATTTTAAAAATAAAAATAAATATCAGCGTGCGATAGAAAATCTAAGATACGATCTTGCTTTTGTCCAGCTCTCTTGTGAAACGCATTACTAAGTAGAGGTAAGTTAACATCCTCCTAAAAGGGACGAACGTACGAGTGCAAATTAAATCCAGGATTCTTCATTACGATTGTACAAGTTTACCAGCTTTTGCTTTTCTTTTATTGCCAGCAGCCTCCTCTTACGCTCTTCCCGGATAGCCGGAGAATAGGAACCTTCCTTGAATCGTTAATTAGTTTGCATTCCCGGATTCTAATTGTATGTGCAGTTTATGGCTTTATTTAAGCGAAGCGCCTATTTGAAAATACT
Source organism: Pogonomyrmex barbatus (assembly GCF_055798465.1). Lineage (NCBI taxonomy): Eukaryota > Metazoa > Arthropoda > Insecta > Hymenoptera > Formicidae > Pogonomyrmex > Pogonomyrmex barbatus. The sequence continues at coordinate 8,235,599 of NW_028297138.1, forward strand.
CGTAAAATTGAAAATACATCAGTTTTCTGTACGAAATTAACTCCTCTCTGTCACACAACTATTTATTGAAAACAGAAATGTGACTATCGATTCCATTGGCGCCAGTTTAAAGTAGATATATCGTTACTACGCAACAGTTAAATAAAGGCAGGGTCACATTAATTTTTGAAGTATCACCGACTATCTCTTGTCGCGAGTATAAATAATAATTTGTCATTTTACAAGTCGTTTTATCGTGTATATAATTCATTAATCATAATCTGTCTTGTATGTGGCACAGGTGACCGACAGAACATACATTTTTCTCCTGGAAGCGGTACGCAAACGGCCTCAAGATTCAGCTCGACATCATGCCGTGGTTCATCCTATTTCTCCTTCTGCTGGCTGTGATGGAGGCCTTCCCTCGGGAGGCCACCTGTTCCCGCCTGCCGGACATCTACTGGAACTCCACCAATCCAATGTAAGTCAGCACCATATTCTTGCTTTTTTCCCCATCGTCTCTCCGCGCCGCGCATCTCTCATCTAATTATCCTCCATCACGACCGACATATTCCGAGTTTTGTGTCTCGCGTACCAACTTGGATGATGGTTTAGAAATGCCGCGAACCATGCGAACTTTACGAGCGGGCTCGTGCACGTCTAGCCGCTAGCCTTCGTGGGCGGATACCGGGTGCGAGAGTCTCTTCTTTGTTCCATCGTAAGAACTCGGTAGGACATGCAGTAAGGTTGTTCTTTAATATATACACGAGAATTGCAACGGCGTTGCAACGGGGCATGAGAGCCAAAAGCCACCCGCGCTACCAGATAATATCGCATCGCTGCTACGAGCTCTCTTACCGATGACCGCCGCGTTCCGCCGCCCGCTGCAATTGCACAGTCGATGCCGGGAGACATAAACAATGACATAAAAAGAGAACTTAATACCCGGAAATTGGCGTGGCAACGGTACTTTTTTCGAGCGTTCCGAGCATATTGACCGTCGAGGTCTCTCTCTCTCTCTCTCTCTCTCTCTCTCTCTCTCTCTGTCGTGCAATATTCCCGATGCTGTGCATTTTGGATGCGCGCAGATTTGCGCGGCAGCCAACAAATCTCGGTGGTTTTTCGTCGGACGGTTTTTCTCCGACGTAACCGAAAATAGTTTTTCACGCGTTAATCGAGAGTGCCGTGTTATCACGGAGATTATGAATATGCATAGGCGTCCCCGTGAAAATGACGCTAAAACTCCGGTGCACGATAATTAGAGAGCTTTCGAGTAAACGTGGGGTAGGTACATATCGCGATTTCACGGTCCGAGTACGCGAAAATACCATGCGCGGTTACGTTACGTTTATCGCGGCAGTCGCGTTTCGTTAGCGAGGGCGTATTTTCGTTCTGAAAACGTTACCCTCAAAGAATGCAAGCTCCGTTTAATCTCATCCGAGATATTACCGTGAATGTCCCTTGTTCCGGGTGGAAGACGACCACGTTTCCATGTTGAAACATTCCACGGATAGTAACGCCTACTTGTGCACGAAGATCGAGTTTCATGGTTTGCGAGTGCATTGCGCAACCGTTCTTGCAATTCGTTCCTTGGCGACATTCTGCCCATCTACTCGGTTTTCATTTGACGTTTATATTAGATTTACTTAAGTACTCAGGGGATCAATACTAAGTGGGACAAACTTTCTTAAAATACTTATCGAAAGGCAAGAGTCGATAATTAAGTTTTATAAGCTTTAAATGATGTCACACATCATTGGAAGTTATCGTATTTCTTATTCATCGACGAGTCAACTTGCTGCAGGTCGACAACTTAGTTCAAGTTTTTTATACTCGCGGCTATAGCAGTTACTATATATATGTACGATCAATGTAACCCGTTTTACTGTCATCATACCGCGGTTATTTTTATTTTTACGTAAGTCACGTGTTTACTAATATTTCATTCCATTAAATATAGTTTTATACATATATCTATATTAGAATAGTGAATAAATGAAAAAAAGTTTCATACCTGTCTGTCGTATATTAAGATCCTGTTACTGGCTTTCGATGAAAATACTAGCAAACGAAATCAAATATTCTATTAGAATATTGGACATCCATCCGATATGACTGTTCTCTCGCTTTCTATATTTATTACCGTAGAAAGTTATTGTATTATTCAAATATTGATTTTACTTTTTGATGAAGTGTGTGCATTTTTATATTTGAAGAATTCTTTTTTCTTGTGACTAAAAGGAGATTAATAACGTTATTTTAATTTTACACGTTTAGTTCATTATACTTTAAACAATTTCTAGACTAACATGTTTGAAATATGGCATTATATTACTATGCCGGCGATATTAAATCAAAAGATAAATGCATATTTTGTTTCATAAAGCAAATCTTAAAGATAGTTGAAGAATATAAAGCGAGGTACATATATATCTTGTTGAGAGGATAAGCTCAAATTTAACGATACTTATTCTCGTAAATAGAAGGTTATTTCGAGCGTACATTCGATTCTATCGAATAACATGATTTTCTAACAATACAAATTCTCGTCTAGCGGAGATTCCGAAGTTTTATTTCAATTCATTTGTCTCACTATTGCTTGGTAATCATTCGTTTCATGAAGTCAAAACTATATAAATCACCATGCACGAGGGATTTATTATAAAATAAATTCTTTTTAAATTTATTCAGAGCAATTCAAATTAATATTTTAAACATAAATTATACTTCTTCTTAAAATATATTGCCAATCGCAATATTCTCAAATTTAAGCAAAATCTCTTTATGCGAAAGTGTAATCAATTATTGTGCAGCGAGTACTGCGCATTTCTTATCCAGAATCGGGGGTACCCCGCGCATTTTCATGAATGTGCACATGTGCGTATTTTCGTTCCTCTCTGTCGTCCTCTTTTTTACTCTTCGGAGGATACAGAGGAAAGCGAAGCGAAATTGAAAGGCCAATGAGAAACGTCCGGCGTGTTCACGCCCCTACCGACTTCGGGGTATACGTGCATTGCCACGGGCGATTCTCCGAGGTCGAGCATTATAAATGTACACCGGGTGAGCCAAGTCGAAGCACCAAAATCGATTTACCCGACCGCGTTTCGCGCGAGGGTCAAGTGCATCATACGAAGCGCAATCGTGTGCGCTCGTCTGTACGCTCGTTCACGCGTCTACGCACAGGTCTGTCTATCAAATATGGGCAGTAACGCGTCAAAGCTGCCGAGCGACGGAATTTTACAAGCATTAAAACCGACTCGGCGTCGAGAAGCGAAGATCGATCTATTCTCGAGTTTCGCCAGGTGGTTGACTAATGCGGCGGAAGAGGGACGGCGGCGACGAGGGGAGGTCGAGAGAGTGAGTTCAGTTAACGGGCAAAAACCAATTCGTCGTCGCGATCGAATGTCGAGCGTTAGATCTCGTCGCTAGATCTCGTCGTATATATATTTATTTTGCATTGTCGGTTTGTCACGATTTATTGCTTATTATTGCTATATAAAATACGATGTTTTCGAATCTGAGCAGATAAGTGCGTTTTTGTCAATTTGAGGGGAAAGCATCGAGTAGCGTTGATGCTAAAGCCAATAATGTTATATTTTATTTGCTGTTTGTAACATTTCGTTTTCTGCGAACATGACTAGATATTATAAACTACTTAAAATGTCGTTTATAATAAGAATATTATGCTAGACTTTTCGATTACGGATTTTTCAATAAACATCAACTCGCTAATGCTTTTTCATACATAGTGTGACTTTTATTGCGTTTATGTCGCATTTTCGCAAATGCCAGCTTGATAAGAATATGCGTACATATCGGAGAGATCGACAGCGATGGAATCGCAGAATCGAGAGTGAATTGTCGAGGCGGGTTTCCACACGACAAATTCAGATCCCGCGGTAATCGATCTCAAGAAGGTATACCTCGGCAAACGCGAGCACTTAAGAACTCGATGGCGTAAAGAGAGGAACACGTCAGGGTAGATAGAGAGGGAGAAAGGAGGGAATGAAAGAGAGAGAGAGAGAGAAAGGGAATGGTCTCCACCGGCTGCTAGCTTATAATTCAGTTTGAGATTTTTCACGAAAACCATGCTATTCGCGGAGTTGCCCTCGGCGATTTCCTCCGACGCGATCGCGAAGATAAAAGGAGATCGCGATGGAAGACGTCCTCGCCCAGAACCCAGAGATTCTTCCCGACATCTTCGTTCGAGGAAATTGACTCTCGACGATCGTCTGCTACTATCCGCACGCGCTATTCGTGTAAAGGAAGGCAGCAAACTGTGAAGATACTATCGCGTATACGTGTCTGATATACACGTACACACGCGCGGAAAGGTGTACGTATCCTCATCGAGACACATCGAGTGCAGTTTTATTCGTCGTAAATCGGGGAAAGATCGACTTCATTCTTCGAGGTGTACCTTCCACGGTTCTTGCGACACGTCACGTGTTCTATGGCTTTGCCGTACTTGGGCAAGAATTCTCGAGAAGTACATGCGCCACGTGTCTTTCTTATGATAGCTAAATGATTGAAAATCGAATCTCTCGGTTAGTGATTTTCTCCGTTTTCTCGCGACTATTTAAGATTTATTTAACAGATCTCGAATTCCAAATCCAAATTTTTATGATTAAATGAATTATTTTCTTCATTCATCTTAATTTTCTCTTTTACATCTGCTGCTTTTTTGGGAAATATTTAACACTCATTCGTTTATTATATTTTTTCTTCAGAATAATGTAATACTTACACAATTATAATAGTGCTAAAATTACATGTATAATCCATTATTACGCAACAGCAAAATCGTCTAATTGAATCGTCCATCACGATCGTTGTCAAACACTTTACGATTTTTAAAAATATGCAAACGTAGTTGCCGTTATTCATCACTTGTAACTCCATCACAGACGTAATCTTTCACTCTCTCGTCTAACATAAGGATCCTCAAGCGTAAAAAAATTCACCTCCATCGAGTACCGATGATTTATGTATCCGCTTTTACCGATATATATTATCCATACATTTAGATTGATTTGAACCACATTTCTACATTTTCGACGCGAGCTGCGGTAACCGATTAATAGACGGCAAGTATCCCCAACGTACCGCAAATAAAAGACAGACCGGTCGAATAAAATGAGGCGCGACACGACGCATTTATAATCGCCAGCAATAGAGAAAGAACAAAAATCGGATATTTGCTTTAATCGCCCCCTGACATCTCGTTTCATTTTCATTTTCCGCCTCTATCTATTTTTTTCTTATCTCTTTCGAGCAATCGTTTTTATGGTAATGGTTTTCAGAAATTGAGATTCGACTATTTTTAATGCAATCGAGAATTTATTGAAATGCGCCATCGCGATTAAATATAACTACCGACCGAATTAGACCGATAACGACGACGAAACATTGGTGGCGACTATCGCAAGTGTGTGCAGGTTCGATTGTTCGATTTTTAATTCACGCGCATACGAGACGGTAAATCGATCGCTTTCGCTCACGTGACTGCGTCTCGTCTGTCCGCGAATTGCATCGTCCGATCGAAATAGTTTTCAATTTCGAGCGTCAGTCCGCGACCCTTGGATGCATTCGGCCACGATCTCGATGAGGACGTTTGAGACGGAAAAATATGGTGACGAGTGCTTGACCACGTACGAGCGCGGGTGAGAGCGATAGTCGAACCGTTCGCGATTCAACGGCGCGCGCTTTATGGCTCTTTCGACCGGATCGTTCGATGGTATTTTGCCGATGAACGACGCACCGAGTGGCGATGTGAGTATTCGCGGCAACGATATTTTAGGCTCGTCTGGATACCGTGAAATTGTTTTGTTAAGTATTCACCACGCTCAAATTACCATCGCGCTTATCGCTTTAATAAAGTGCGGCCTGCAAATTTACGCCGGACGAGCACGTGTGTATCAAAACGCATTCTAATGACAGCGGGGATTATTGCGTTTACACAAATAAAACGTGTAAATGCTATTAAAATAGATAACAAAATAGACTTTTTCAACCGAAATGTAAATGAACTGGATATTAAATCCTAATATTTAATATCTTTTTTACGAGTATGATTATAGACATATCGCAATGCAATGATATAAAAAATATATATGGAGATATACCAATACGATTTGAAAACGTTAAATAAGCATAAAATTCTTGAAAATTTTATCGGTTAATATCTTTTATTTTTTCGTTTAATAAAACATTTTTAAAAGAAAAATGTTATTCAAATCAACTTTTTTAATTATGCAATAGACACTTGACGAGGCGATAAACTGTCAATGTTTTTTTTTCTAAATCCACATACTTTTTCGATTTCGTATTCCCTAGCAATTATTTCTATATCGGATTCTCGATTTGAAAGTAGACACTTGATCGCAAGATAAAGCTATCCCTAGTGGGATCGCCGTATCCTTTTTATTTTATCACAATACGTTTTATTATTCTATTTTTCCCTTCTTTGGTGCTGACTGTCGGATTATTTACATGCGCCATTTTGGCCACCTATTTTGATCTTGTTTTCTGGTCCAAGTTCCTTCGCGTTACCCTTCGCATTTCTCACCTCTGTCCGGCTTCTCGATCTTCTTACGTGGCTATAACACAGCCGCCAATGAATCATCCACACTAACATGTTCCACGTTCGGACATGGATGATTTTGATTCAAAAACAGATTAAATGGATTTCGCGGACGGTCCGTCGAGGCTGTGCGAAAGTGGACGCGCGAGATTTACGTACTCGCCAGGTGCGCTTCTATTTTTCCTTCCTTTTTTTTTTAATTTTTTGTTTTTTGTTTTCCGGTGTATACAGATGTCGGGAACAAAAAGCCACTGCGCGTGTTTGCCGAATAATTTACAGTCGTGCCACGTTGTTGCATTATTTGAATATATCCTCGCATGTGGCGCATGGGGTGAATTTCTACCGGCTGCTTCGAAATTACTATCTTCATGACGTTGCGTTCTAGGTCCAAAGGACCGGTTTGAATGGCCGTCACGCTTCACTATGTCGTCCAGCCAAATGTTCGCACCGTTTGAAATTTCATGTTAATCGACGAGAAATAGCTTTCGCGTCCACTCGATCGGCAATCGCTGTCAGAATTTTTCGCCTGCCGTTGCCGCCTAATTGATCGAGTAGCGCCGAGAAGGCAAAGGAATAAATAACTAGAATAAAATTAATCACCGCGACAACGAATAAAGTATATATGCCAAAGTTGATACAACGTCAAAGCGGAAAAAAAAAGTTGTGCTGACTTGCGTAAAGAATATTCGTGGAAGTACCCCGTGGGATGTATTTTCGCGCACTACTCGTGAGAAATCAACCTTCGAGCAGGCGTTTATTGATATTTATATGCCAACTTTTCTGCAACCGAACCGGTACACAGTCGCCGCGGATACTTCCGAGACGATATTTCCACTCCTATCTCGTCGAAACTTTTGTCCGGGACCTCGCTGTCACGTAGAACAAAATGAACTTTATCGACAATATGAGAGCGAGAAGTTCGGATGTTCTCGATAACCAAACCTCCATGAGACTCGACTGAAATCGGTGATCGTTTATCACGGCTATCATCAGTAACAACTTGCACGCTATTTTTCCTCTTCGATTTTCAAGTTTTCCATTTACATGAATATATCTTACAAAAAAGTAACAATCATGATTTGCTCGATAATAAAATCGATGTCGCGTAAAATTAATAGAACTAGGACAATAAGTTTTTCCGATACAACGTGATACATCGTGATGATAAACAAGATTTAATAATTCTTTTTTGATTTATCGGCGAGAGATTTAATAAATCTCTTCGATAAGACTCTTGCGCCATAGTGAACTATTTCCGTAATATAAATTAAATATCTTGGACATTCTTACTCGCAGCGATGGGAATATTTCTATCTTTTTGAGATTAAAGATCGAGCGAGAGGTGTCGGCCCAATTCTCGTCCAGATCAATACGAGTTGACTCGGGTACTCCTCAGCGCGATGCTTATATGTCGAAATACTATGTACTACTCTACTACTATTCGATATGTGGCATGCATCGGATACGGCTATGCGCTCGGTAATCCTCAATGCATTTATATCACGGGGTTACATAATAATTCTCATTGGATTCACAGAGATCGCCTCGTAGGTAGGATAACAGGATGTCCTGCCTCCGGTCCGCGAGGATACATTCCACTGATAGTTACGTACGTGCACCGTGCATATATCGGGCTGCCTTTATAACCCTTTGCGTTCGCACGTACAATGTCTACAGTACGTTTCACACCGTATGTGCCTTGTGCGCTTCGGGTCCGGGCCCCGAGATTTCGAGACAGAAAGAAAGGGAGAGGGGGGAGAGAGAGAGAGAGAGAGAGAGAGAGAGAGAGAGAGAGAGAGAGAGAGAGAGAGAGAGAGAGAGAGAGAGAGAGAGAGCGATGCAGCGCGAGCTATGATGAGATTAAGGTACAAGCTTCCTGCCGGCAATGAATTATGTCCTTGCACGGCACGCCGAGATGTTTCTTCGGTGGTATCGCGTACTATACCGTACGTACGTGGAGCCTTTACGTATGTTACCTCGCCGTAATGGTAGCCGCGCCGCGGTATCATACCTTTCTGGACACTAATTCACGCTCTTCGCGCTCTCTCTGCGCGCGCGAATGTTCTCCCGGGAGTAAAATTAACGCCGCGCCGTGAAGAATCGCGCGACGATTTTCAGGCGACTACCCCACCAGACGACTAAATTATTAGGGAATGCGCGCGGGGATGAGATTCGAAACAAATTGGAGGTTTTTTCTGGGACACGAGAAATTGATAGCTCTTTTATTATCCGCCTGCATTAATTAGTTGTTTTGCCTGGGATTACATGAAGATCGTGAAACAAATTGGAAAGATTATTTGATTTAGTGCGAAACGATAGTATTACCTTATGAAGAATGATTTCTTTTAACATTTATTTATCGTATATACTTCAGTTAGAGGAGAAAGTTCTAAAGACAATTTAATATATGACAGATAAAATATCGATTTGCGAATTTGTAGGCATGAGTTTAGTGTACATATTGGTAAAAATTTAATTGTTTGACGCGGCGGATAAAGTTTTTATCCCTATCAGATATACAAAATGGTTTAATAACTGTAGCCATTTTTTCCGTACATTTTAACAACGAGCTAATACGCCACGTCGGCGAATGTAGAATTAATGGTCGTATAATTAAAGGATTTCGCAGCGTACCGGCTGTGAATATACATTTTTCATACGCGCGACGCGCGTCAGTCGTCGCTGCTATTGGAAAGCGATATAGACATTTCCGCAGTTTTTGCAATTGAATACACCTTTCCATCTCCATCATACCGCACACGCAGTATGCCGTATATGTAATATGTCGTATTCGTGGATTAGTTTGCCACTGTAAAATTTTTTTTGCATTATACTTATTCTTGTTACGAAACATTTTAATTGTCAGATCTGAAACGATTAGATTTCATTATTTCACCAGATTATTCTGTGCTCCGAAAAATGAACAAGGATAGAAAAATAATTGATAAAAGATATGAGTGATATCAAGTCAAAAATTTTATATATATATATATATATATATATATATATATATATCTCTTAATTATTTTTAATATCTCCGATTTCGCTCGTTGATATTTGTATTTCTACTTGTCTCTTAATTTTTTTGCCTTTCCAACCTTCCTTTCGAGATCACGGCCGTCTCATTACAGCTGTAACATGCCGGAGCGACGACATGCCGGTTGTGCTCGCGTAATTCTGCAAGCGCATTGTTACGCGATACAGACTGACGTAATTTAATTCGTTGTCGTGTGTACGCGCGGCGGTTGAGGATATACAATCGTACACACGTGCTCTAGTAATCGTGGCACGCCGCCGTGCCTGCGTTGCAGACTGCCTCGCCAGAACGCGTACATTCGCCGATCTATGAAACGGTCTTTTGCCGTAGACACGTGCCATTCTCCGACGCTGCATGGAAATATTACGAGGCGATTATTATCGCCATGGCGGTAAATAACGACGATAGTTAATTCGAAATTGCGCGTTGCCCGCTATAGAAATGTAGAATTGCGTTTCGTGTCTCTCGTTCAGCCGTGTTGTCAATATTTACCGCGTGATTGCGACAATGCGGTATTTCGTTCGCGAGAAATATAACGCGGTCAATTTATATTTTTGTCGTTTATATTGTCAGGTTACATGACTCGCGCGGTGCGTGCTTGATTACACGTATGTCGGACCTAATCTGATATCAATATTGAAAATTTTTCATTCGTAAAACGCGAATAATACGCTGGGATTTTAATTTATTGATTATTTGTCTAGCTCGCAGTTAAGATTCTTCGGATGAAGTAAATATCTCTGGGCGGATGATAATCGTGAACGAAGAGATTTTCGCCGTTCACGGTCGGCGAATTCTCAACTTTCAGTAGAATGACAAGATCCATTAAGAAGTTACTTAAATCTTCGTAAAAGCACAGCCTTTGTTTGATGTAACAGCGTTTATTTGATGCCTTCTTGCTTTCAGAATTTATTCGTGTTTTCATGTCCATAAGCATGCGCGAGACATTAATAACTTGTTCACGTGGCTGATCTGATTTGCGTCAATTTTTTTTTTTTTGAAAAAGATGAGAAGAGAAAAAAATATGAAGAAAAATTAATCTTCAATTTTTCAAACAAGCCTTCCTGAAAATAGATTTAATCGATTTTTATGTATTGTATTATAATGGGAAAAAGATAAACACGCACGATGTAATTTTAACTTTAAGTTTCATGATATAGCTCTGACATAGCAGAAAAATGGATTTGGATCGATCACGCGTGCTACACCTCAATCTGCTATATCAAACGAAATCCCACCAGAGAATAACTGATCAATTTATAAGCAACCAGTTTTCCTGCCATAATGAATTCCCTCTGTTGCTTTGCATTCATGGCCCAATCTCCGTGCGTGTTCCCCGTGCAATTCCGACCGCCGTTGGAGACATCGACATCTCGCTCACGTATATATGCGTACGACTTCATCTTGACATCTCACGAGATTCGCGGCTGTGTAATGATTACCGGCGCAAAAACGATTTCCCTGTTAACGCGGGAACAAGGAGGAGTCAACGGAAAAAAAAAAGAATCAGCGTACGGAGCAAGAAAAAAGGAGCGAAGCCGATCGGATGAGAGACAAAGAGAGCTGGGGTTTAGCAGATGCACTGTGTATCACGGCATAAACCAAGTACCCATACCGTGACGTCAGCTTGATGCTGGGTTATAAAGCACAGCTGACGCTACGTATAATATATTCTTCTCTTCCCCCATGCGTCCCGTTCTCTCGCTCGCGCCATCGTAGCATGGTCTTCTACTTCGACAGTCCTTCTCTTGCACGCATTGCTTCTTTTTACGCCCTCGACGTGGTAGATGCGGAAGCCACCCCACTTCCCCAGTCATTTCCTCGTCTCTGGACCTAACTGTCCGTTTCACTTGTTCGGAATGGTCGCAATCGACGCGGTCGGCTGCGAAGGTAATATCGTCACGCTTGGCCAAAGATGAATGACATCGCGAGGTTTGATATCGCAATTAACAAAATGACTAGAAAGATGCCCAGGCTCGCTCTTGCGTTAAGCAAATCTGTAAATCAGAATAACTCGTTCGTATTTTAATAACAGAAGAATTTTTGAGATTCGCGCTCTTTGAAAATTTTCCAGTTTTGCTACACTGGAATATTTATTATCGCTATAATTAACTCCTGTTTAGAAATGTTTAAGGCGAATGTGTCTTGCCAATATTTATTATCTATTGATGGTTGGAAGAAGCGAGACGTATACGTATAGTCGATGGCTCGACCGGTTTTCCCACGAGAGTAAATGCGGTGGGCGGCACAGTAAATAATACATTTCCGAGCACGAGGAGAGCCACCTAAGCAGAAATATAGATCCGTGTAGTGGATGAGAGCTATTGGCTACTTTATGAGTATCGTTTCGTGACTCGAGTGGACGTATCTTGAAACAGAGAGCGTTGAGAAAGAAGCGGGGTGATTGAAATGGGTAGAACAGAACGAATCGATGTGTCCTCTGTCGAAATATTTCTTTGCGAGAAACTGTCGTACGTCTTACCGACCAGGACAATCCGTTTTCATCGATGTTTTTGGATACCAAACCCGTCAAAGAGAATCTTAGGTCGAACGGTCAACTCTGATGCCCATTGTCGACGGATTACACGGGGATTTACCCGCGGAAATTGATACTCTGCTTGTCGGCATGGTCGATATGAGTGCTCGCGATATCTCCGGACTTGAATAACCATCGTACGACTATATGCCTTTATAGATTCTCACTTGCGTTATTTTACTTTTTCCCGTTGTCCGGCTAATAATATTACGATAGAAAATACATCGTAAGAGCTACGTATTTTATCTTTTTCATTTATTCTTGATTTGATACAGTGAATGAAATGGAGTAACAATTTATTATAGAAACAATCTCGTAAGTATTACATTGATAACGAAAAAATTTTGTTTATTATTGTTTTTATTCAATAACTATTTGGAGAGGAAGCGGAGATCTGAGCGTAAAGCGGAATAAATTATTATTAGGCTGATGAGTTAAGAATCTTAATTGCAATCCGCATTCCTCGTTTAATGGCTAATTAGTAAATTCTACAAATTAGTAGATATTCGCGTTATAAAGTTCACGTATAGCTCTAACCGATAGTGTACACCATCGCGTGTAACCTCGTCGACATTGGGTGCATCGCATGCATGGTTCGGTTTATGTTTACCCACCCGATGAGTAATGTATCTCAATAATTGTACATCTGTCGGCTATATGCGGAAGCGCATAAATTATGAAACGAGCAATAATGCCATCATCACGCTTGATCCTATCGAGATTTTCATTTACGTAATTATGATTGTTTGCGGATGATTATATAATCCCGATAATAATTTCTTGTTAATGTGCACGCGTAGAGAGTTCATCATCCCTTGCTCCGAGGTTTTCGGAGAAAACAGAGTTGATTCGTGGTCCAACATTACGCGTATACACACGCAAGAAGTCGCGCCGCAAGAAGTTGTTCCTCTTCATCATATTTAGCAAAAAGCGTATGCTCGTTTCAAGCGCCATTACTACGTCTGGGCGATATAAGCTTCCTAGTGGGCTAAACGGCGGCGTTATTTTGTAAAATGAAATAAAGGAGATATTCATACTGGTCTTGATTCTTCTCCCTATGCTGAATAGCTGGGAGTAATGAGTCTAAAGTTTCTATCTCCTTCCTTCTCTCTCTCTCTCTCTCTCTCTCTCTCTCTCTCTCTCTGTCTCTCTCTGTCTCGTTGTTTCTTCCGCTATCCTCTTCGTTTGATATCCCTTTCTCTCTTTCCTTCTCTTTACCTTTCCAGCACCGGGTATAGAGAAACTTTCTTCGCCAAATCTTAACGTCGACGAATGCGTTTAATAAAATTTTCTGATTCAGTCAGAATCTCAAAAGAGAAGTGTGTATACGTATATATAATATAGAAAGTTTAATAAGCTGAGATGCTTAATGGGAAAGCTTATTGTATTTGCGATAGTAAGACTGCAATTGTGAGAAAAGAATCGCAATTGCAAGAGCGAATATGATATCTGAGATTTCTATTCGAAATTTTAAAGAACATTATCGTTATTTAAAGCGACCATTGGGCAATGCATTTTTCGTTATGAGTCATTAATTTTGTGCGATATTGAGACATATGTTGTGTCGGACTGGACTTTACCAGAAAGTGTATTATCGACATTTGGCGCACCTATCCGATCGCCTCGGCAGTTTAGAAGTGGCCATTAGCCTTATTCGGAAGATTAACTATCGTCCTGGTTCTGGTCCGGACTACTTTGGACACTCGTTTGATCCTCAACTCTTACTTTTCAAGTACCGTCTTCGAAGTAGGGTCAATCGATTTCAGCTCGTAATTCTACTACATTTCTTGGAAAAGTATCTTCAATAAAGCCTGATGGCAAGAATACAATAATGTAAACTATCGCCGTATAGCCATAAAGTGCTTCGAAATATCGGTTTTTATACCGTTATAACTTTATATTGGATATCGGTCACTTTACAACGCTCGTATTGCTTAATGTTCACATTTTAGCATATATATTTATACGTAAAAGCTTATGTGCAAACCGGTGGACATCAGACGTGTTATAATCAAAGCTAAACAGATGAGAGTTACATTTTTTTTTTTTAATCGAGTCATCTCAGCCGTCCCAACGTGTCTTAACTTAATTTAACTCCCCTGACGATCTCGTATACATGAACACATAAGAGTTCATAAGATCGTGTACACAGGCGTAAGCGCGTTAGTTTGTCGAGATACTGCCGCTTGCAAGCAGTAGATACCATATATAAAAAAAAGCACGGTCGCATTTATTTCATGCTAATTAAATCTCCAGGAATAATAACAAATTTTTGTGTGTATTATATCAGTGTGTATTATATTATTCTTTAAATATCTAAAATCCATGATTAGCTTTTCGTTGATAAGCACGCGAAATATTCATATATTTCATATACGTATATGTAACATTGAATATGTTAAAATATTCAATAAATTTTAATAGGCAAAAACTATCAAAATTGAGTTATGAGGTTCTCGTATGAGATTGAACTCGCTCTTTCCGCCTTGTGGCGAGAGCTGAAATGAAAGAATGTCCAATTAAATTAATATCGCTTTGTAACTAATTATACAGTGCTCGACATGTGATATAAAAACTTCCGCGCGGCCGCTCGGTGTAATTATTCATTTTTCTGGAGCGCAACTCATAAGCGTCGTGTTTAATCATTCGCTATTAAGGGTAACCCGCGGAAGGGCGAGATTTTATGAAGGGGTGCAAACAATTTCAAATTTCTAACTCACCCCGACGCGCCGTCGCGATCCCTTTATGTTCGACATTCCCGGCATACCCCGCGCTTCACGGTGTTTAATTATGAAATATGTGCTTAACACAATGAAAGATATCATCGCCGATAATTCCTCATGGCTTAAATATGTGACGTAATTACGTGCTGGAGATAGCGCGGCTTGTCGGCGAGTCGTTTCGTCTTTCGAACAGTTTCGTTCGTTCGTTCGTTCGTTCGTTCGTTTCGATTCAGTTTCTCACAAAGGGCGGCACGAAATCGTGTTCCGTACACATATGACCGTCGGTTCTCCATGCTCGCACAACGTAAATCGTTTCCAAAAAAGAGACGAAGTAGCCTTTACGCTCCGCCCGACTCACTTCTCTGCTTCCTCTCTGCGATTTTCCAAAATGTCCTACCAAAGTGTTTCGGATTTCATTTTCCGTTTTACGCTCGCAATACGCTGCTGTACTACAACTAGAAGCTTTGGTTGCTTCTGTCAGCTAGCACTCGCACAATACCGGCCGCTTCGCTCTTTCATCCGAGAGAATTACGCATTTCGCGTTTATCTATCACGAGTCACTGCTCCCTTTTACCCCCTTTTTTTATTACATTCTAATTCGCAATTTTTCTCTGCATTGGGATGCCGCGTGCAAACCAATTCTCTGTACTCGACAACAAAACGAGGCTTATCAATCCTGTTTAATCTTTACAGTGGAAACTAATTTCGAATAAAAGTAGAATGTTACATTCTGTCAATATACATATATTTATTTTGTTGTAAATTGAGTTTGTGATTTATGACTTTTCAACATCTCACATTATATTACATACGAGTGAACAAAATATTCAGATTCGCTTTTCTCGTTATTTATTAAGCGTTATACCAGTCATGAACGTTACTTGTTACGCTCCGATAAACACTCTGACATCCTAACTTATTGCCTGGATGCGGTTCAATTATCCATGACCGCAAAAGAAATTTAAAAATTTTCTTATGAGTACGGGACAATCCTGCGAACAACGCTTGATCGATTATTCGGTCTGTTACATACTTCAAAAATACTGTAATTCGTGTAGGAAGGGTAGCACGTTCGAGAAGGGTTGTTACTCGACCGTTTAATTATAATTGCAAGAACAATGGCTCATACATTACCTTTATATCGTGAACGCATTTCCGCAATTAGATTGTTAAAAAATTGAATACGTATTACCGCGCTTCCGGCGAAGCGTTATACTTAAAACTTTTTAGGATATCATTTCCCGGCGTGAACGTAAACTTATGCCTAAAGGTCTCGCCAACGCAATCGGGGGAGAGATAGGGTGGGCTAGACGCAAAGTTAGTAATCTTGTAAATCCACAAAGACCAGGCTCGTGAATAGGAGCCTTCTGTCCGGGATAAGCTCCGGGGTAAGTTTCGCCGGAAAATTTTCCCGGCTTTCTTCGAGAAGCGACGCACCGTTTCTTGCGCGGTCCTTATACGTCCTTGCGCTTCTTCATGGCGTACCTTCTCACTCGTACAAACGCGATGAACTTTCGCGAGTAATTACTCGCAGCAAACGCCATGAGTGTTTTGTAAGCGAATCGAGCAGAGGTCGGGAGACCATAATAAATAAGGACGTTAGAATAGAGGTTAGCTATGTTAGCTTAAGCCAGGGAGCATCGTTTCGGAGCAACGTTCCGATCCTCACGTTCTCGGGGTTGCGAGGCTTTGTGCGCAATCACGGCGTCCTCGGCGCATCGATTTCACAATTTAAAGGAGGTGCGAAGAGAAAGTGGCGGCGCTCGGCTTAAGTGGCTGTCGTGCCGCGACGACAATCGCGCGCGAACGCACCTTAATTACGCATTAATTCTGGTTTGAGCGTCGTTAAGATCGGGCGCTCTCGAACTACGCCGTCTAGCCCCTTTACACTCTCTCTCTCTCTCTCTCTCTCTCTCTCTCTCTCTCTCTCTCTATCTATCTATCTATCTATCTATCTATCTATCTATCTATCTATCTATCTATCTATCTATCTATCTATCTATCTATCTATCTATCTATCTATCTATCTATCTATCTATCTATCTATCTATCTATCTATCTCTCTCTCTTATTCCTCCATTCGCCAAATTATACCTTCGGGGTTCTTAACTTTGATGTCGCTCGGTGTTCTTCTTCTTACTCGACTTCTCATCTCCGCGATTGCATTGTTAAGCGACTTCTCGCTTTCGCTCTCCCTTTAGCGTAACCCTCGCAGATTACTTGGTACGCTTATAAATATAGTCGTATCTCTCTCAAGGTCGACGATCGCGCTCCGCTACGAGTCACGCAACGAAATGAGGGAGAACGAAGAAAGCGCTAAATGACAGGACTGTGACGGAAGAGAGGGACGAACGTATGGAATGTCGAAAGAAGGATTTGCGCGCGGACACGAGTGGCATTAACTCCAGATAGTCAGGAAAGTTTAATTACTAGTATGACCGAGCTTCAGTATTTCCGTCTTCCCGCTTTTTGCGGAGATAACGTTTAATTAAATCCATATTTCAAATATTGTTATCCGCAATAGCGACGAACAGAATTTTAAAGCAGTGCTCACGTATGAATAGGGAAATGTTGAAATTATATACGTTAAGACGTTATCAATTTATGTTGCAATTTCTTCTTCTGAAGGAGTTTCGCGTCTTTTTCCAAAGAACTTT
Organism: Pogonomyrmex barbatus; assembly: GCF_055798465.1. Lineage (NCBI taxonomy): Eukaryota > Metazoa > Arthropoda > Insecta > Hymenoptera > Formicidae > Pogonomyrmex > Pogonomyrmex barbatus. Next base: position 8,253,114 of record NW_028297138.1, read on the forward strand.
GCACATTGCACATATTTGTGTAATTGAGCTTTTTGATTGTTTCATGCGCGAATCTTTTATCTCTTTTTATTTAACTTTCCAAGCAAAATCCGTGGTAGTTTTAACGTCAAGGCCGGAATCGTTGTATAAATCGATATTTCCAGAATTACTATGTGCAATATTGACGCCCGAAAGTTTAAAGCGACGCCTGCGGTTCGCCAATTACGGCTCTCACGTTGTTGCGCGCCAATATACTTCACCAATGTGCTTTCGAGAGTCGCGCGCATACTTCTATTACACTTCATATCCGTAGGAAATTGAATTTATCTACCCATATGCTGCCGGTAGTTGTCCGTTGGACGAGTCTTTGCCTCGCGCAGTGGAATTGCGCCTGTTATGATCCGTCATTGATTGCTGTCACATTATGCAACATATATACACGTGTGGGACTATATGTCATACATATATTTTATTTATGCAGAATATCTATAATAATTTAATATCTGGACAATAATTTAGTAACGTATTTTGAAGATTAATTAAAGCCGCAGAATTTTACGCAAAAATGTAAAAACTACAATGACTATGTCTTATCCTTGCGTGATGTATAATATAAATTTAACGATTGCATTTTAGTATTAAGAATTATTTAATTCAAAACAAAAATCTAATTATACTGTATTATCTAATTTAGGCTAGATAATATGGTATAATTAGACTGTAGGCTAGTGTAATTTTTAATTGTGATCACAACTGGTCAATAATTTTACATAATTTATATGTTTGTAATTTATAATGTTTATATTTTGTTATTAATTTTCACAATATAGCTGATCTTGTTTTTGATTCTTTATATAAGAAAGTGCAATATGTGTTATAACAAACTCTGTTAATATTTACAATATGTATATAACAAACAGTTAATATTTTAATATATATATTAACAGCAATTTTTGAACATTATACACAGATTATGTAATTTTTTAGATTTAAATACTTAACTATTTTATTTTAAAAATATTATTAACTGCAATTTACGTGCAAAATTGAGGTTAATTATATTTGCATTATATAGAATTAAGTTTATTTTTTTATGTCTTTAGAGAAATGAAATTGTGTAATAAAATAAGATAAAGGTAAACTTAAATTGACCTATTTTTAGCAATTTAATATTTTCTCAACTTACTTAATTTATGCAATCTTACTCCTCTCGGGATTTTATAATTTTGAAATCTCAGATAATAATAACAGATTTAATATATTTTTTAATAAAAAAAAGGTTTATTCTTTAAATTAATATCAGAGTTAATAATTTTTTTTTAAATAAAATGGCTGATAAAATAATCCAATTCTCGTTAAAAATAGAAATTATAATTTACATGTAATAATTCAAATTTGCTATACAACATTGTACATACATATACATATACTTTTATTTATATTAATGGAATGGTATATTGATTACATGAAATTTGAGAGAAACATTCAAATAACAATATATTTATTAAATTTCAAACTTCGAGCGAATTAAACGAACTAATAAATTTACAAGTATAATGTGCGCAAAATGTGCGATAATATATTTTTTTTATAAATAACGAACTGATTACCGGGCATTTTGTTGTATTTACACAAAATTGCTTAACTTATCAATCGGGCAACGGAGTTTAAATATAATAAATAAATAAAGAGCGACATATGCCGTTCTGTACTTTACTCAAAACGCGTTAACGATGCTACGGAAAAACGCTAGCTTATATGAATAGTTATCATTTTCATATCTCGAGTAGACATACAGATAGTCTGTGCTAAATGTGAATTATATATCATATGTCGCGTTATCTCTCAAAATATAATCAATGAGAACAACATGAGAGAAGAAAACACGTTTTCCTTGTACCAACAGTCAGTTTCGTTTATTATTCATTGACTTATACCGGATACATCGTGTATTCAATCGTTCCGTTGTGCGTAAACATATTTCATAGTGGTTGATTGAAGTACGTTACTCGGGTTTGTTTTTGTTGTGTACGGCGCCGCTATTGCTCGCCGCGCCGCAAGGTTGCCGCGCTATCACTTTCACTCTGAGTCTCGAGCCGGCAGGCAGCACCATGAATCGCTCCGCGTTTCCGTTAATGTTATCTTTCGCAATGCGGTCGCGACAAATGTAGCGACAAGAAAATACGATTGTCCCTTATTATCAGCGATAATTGATTCTCATGATTACCGATTTCTAAGCGAAGAAACGCCGCTCGTCGAAGGTCTGTCGCACGTTTGACTTGTTTGAAAGCGAGATCGAAACGCAACTCCCCGGAATTACAAATTGCTTTATTACTGGTATTTGTAAAGAGTAATTGTTAAAAGTGTAATTAGGTCATCATTTTCTAAACAGTATTGAAGTATTAAGAGTTTCGGAAACGGATAATGGTTTATATTCTTTTTTTTTGTCGCAACGTATAACGTGTGGCCTGCGCGCCGCGTTTAATTAACTTTAAGAATATCGTACAAAGTATCGCGCGATTGTAATTATCTGCGTGTGTTTTCACGAGTGTTGTGTGAGTGCGACGAATCTGATGACGGCCTTGGCATTCTGAGAGGAGGAGGAGGCCTAGGAGAGGCATCGAGCAACGGCGGAGCAACCGTGAGGTAAGTGATTTATCATTTATTGTTTTATTTTTTTCTTTTATCTTGCAGACATTAATTGTTTATAATTTTTTAAACGCGTAAAAACTATTTTTTTGAAATATTTATTACTTTGAGCGTGATTATAATTGAGATTTATCTGTATTTTTTATAGTTCAACATAGTCGTAACTCCGCCGCTGCGCATCATACTGGTGAGTGATAAATTATTTTATTTTGAGGTAATGGATCTATGTGAAAATTGTATCGGATTTCCACGTAAAATATTTACCGATGTATACATCTATCAAATATAGGGATATAAGAACATTATTAAAACAACGTAGATATATTGTCTTGTAAAATGAATAGGCTAGATGAGATCTCTAATAATATTTAACTCTGAAACATATTATTTAATGTAATTTTTATTGTGTATATGAAAATAAAATTTTGAGCGAAATGAAAATAAACTTTATTGTTTAAATGGACGCGATGCGTTGAATGACTTATGATTTAATCACTTATAAAATAATTACTATTTATATACGAATATATATGCTGTAAAAATTCTATGTGTTTCTATATAAAAATTTCGAATTATAATTAACTGCAGAACTATGTTATTAAAATTTTAAAACTACATCGTACAATTACGGAACATTCTGTATTTTTTAGTTGCGTCAAAGCTCCTATAAATAATTTAAGAGTCACTTGAGTTTTTAATAGAAATGTAATGGTTTATTAAAATATAATGGTTTATTATAGAAAAATTCAAATTTATATATATTTCTTTTAAGGACTTTTAATTTTTTAGTTAAACAGCTATTGTTTTTTACGTTTTGATGTATTATGTTTCTTATTAAGCACTAATATGAAATATATTGTTTAAAAGTCTTTCTGAAAATAATTATTTTTAATCTATTTTTGTGCTTTCATGATTTCACATTACAATTATGTATATTTAAGCTATCTTAAAAGAGAATTATTACCATAAAATCATTATAGAATTGGATATTGTTTGAATTTAAGAATAGCACGTTTTGTGTGAGCTTAATCAGGACAGTAAACAGAAGCGCGCAACCACATCCTGTTTTATTTCACGTTTAGATGGTGCAAACTTTGAATTAATTTGTGGTTGTGAGAACATAATACCCTATATATGATTTGTGTACAAAGGATTCGTAATAAAATTCTTAAAGCAACTTCCGCAGAAACCGGTTTTGGTCTATAAATGTGCTTGCAAGTCACGATGGACCGATTGCTCGCTTTATTTGCGGTATCAAGCTCATTATTTATTTATTTACTTATTTATCTTTGAGAATCTCTCCTGCGACCTTTTCGACACGTCATGGTCATCATAAGAAAGTTAAGAAGTATTTTGAGAGATATCGATATCGATGACGCAATGACGCAATTTAGAGATTTTTTTTGCGAGTAGGCGACGAGTTTTTCGTATCTCGTGGGGCGGGAATAACGTTGCGTCTCACAACGGAAACATCAGCGTCCACGGGTTCCCATCCTCGATTGAGCAAGGCCAAGGGTGTAGACAACGCGGCAACCGAGGTACACGCATTTAAATGTTGCGTTCGATCCGCCTCATGCATTATTTAGTTTAGGTTGGCGACGCGTCCGTTTTGTGCAACGATCGGACTGTCGCGTCGCGTCGCGTCGACGCCGGAACTACGTACGGGACGCCATTCGGAAATAAACGTACGCATATACATGCATCTACGTTTCTCGTACGTGTATCGTGCCGCACGTGTGTCAACTGGGGTGGCCGCACGAGAATGCATTATAGATTGCCCGGTCCTCCATAGATCAGCTCGAATTCGCACTTCTGCGGCGGCCGTCCGAACACATCCTGGTAATACTCAACGACGACATACGTCGTGGGATCCGGAGCGTGCTGTGCTTTTAATCGAATGTAATTATGACGAACGGCGGGCGCGCAGCATGCCGAGAAATTGACTCGGTATTTCCTGATAATTCGATTCAATTCGCTTCGATCGCGCGTTTCTGTCGACTAGTCCCGGACTCATCCCAGGTCAAATTGAGCTTGATAGAGGAGATTATTAGAAGATCGTCCGCAAAACTCGTCCACGCTCCGTTTTACGAGGGTACCTGGTTTTCGCTTTTTCTAGAACGAGGGAAGAATGGCGACCTATCGCGTGCGTTTTGATTATTGGCGAAGTTGGCGAAGTCCTGAACCGCTTAGGTATATTTTCGTTTTATTATTAGCGAATCGATATGGATGATATCGGTATATTCGTACATGTACGTATATTCGTACGTACGTCGACGACGGTGATTGACGGAGGAGCCCGCGGCTTCGATTTACAAATTACAGAATCTCGCGGGGTACACGACCGAGTAAAGTCGGACAGGAGCGCCGCTGCTTTTCAGGACCCTGTCGTTGAATTCAATCTAAAGTTCGGCAGAGTCGTAAGAATTCCGCCGCAACTCATTTCCCGTTCTTCGCATACCTATATCCACGCGGACGGGGACAACGTCAAAATTGCCGCGTAAAACTGATCCCGAGTCAGATTCCATCGAGTGCTCAAGGAGAGGTGTCGTACAAGAACAACCGACTACCTCGGAACACCCGCTCACTTTGAACTTTTCAGCGAGTTGTAGAATACCGATCGAACAAAAAAGGAGACGAGATAGGGTGTAGTCGCGAGGAACGGGGAAGTGAGAGGAGAGGAGGGGGGGGGGGGAGCGAAGATGGAATGAGGTGGATCGAGAAGGAGCGGTAAAGGAGAAGAACGCAGATAAAAAGTTTTATTCTCTTCTCGAAAGTGGCATCGAGTTAATTGGTAGATTAAACATGGTCGCGTCTGTTCGAACTGGAAAACTTTGCCGATTGAGCCGATATTGTCAACACGACTTTAGTTCTTGCTGTGCGCAAAATTAAGCCATCTTAAGATCTTGATATTCTCCAAGTTATAAAAAATAAGGCGGGTTCTATTTAATCACGCAAAAATATTTTTACACTTCCTCTTCTCGCTGTGAAACAAAGTTTCTCTTGCATGCCACAATATCATGGTACATTTCACGACGCGCTACATTTCTCACGTGGTTTTCAAGTTTATCAAGTGATAATCTTCTCGGAGAAAAATGTATGTTATAAAAACAGTGCGTGCCATTTTCTGCCATTTTTTAACGTCGTGTAAGTTTTTCAATTTTGTTCCAATAATTCACACAACATAATGTAACATATTAACAACAATAATTTTATTAATTTTTAAAAACAGTATTTTTTGAGTTAACATAAGATATCTATTGTGTAAGGGAGGAAAGGAATCAATTTTTAAATTTATCACGCAAACACGTAAGTTTTTTATTTCTTTGATATGTGCAATACGATCCAAGTTCGAATGTAAGCGAAGAAACTATTCATCGTACTAGTCGCTGACAATTCGTTACGCCGGAGAGAGGGCGGTGAAGGAGCCTCACGAGGGGCCTTTATTGTTAGGTGTCGTATATGGTGAGAAATAGCTTGAAAGAGTTCACGCCGTGCTTTTTTTCGGCCGTGCTCTCGAGGGAGGGGGTTGAGGACCCTCTCCTCCTTTTTCTCTCCATCACCGACACGGTATATTCGAAACCCGGCCCTCTTTCTGGAGTGCTTATTAATTCGGCACACTCTCACCTCCCGTCGAGCAATAAGTGTAAAACGCCAATTCATATTCCCTGCCTTATATACCCGTTGCATGGGACAAAAGTGCGCCTGGCCTGCAAAGGGAAACGTATGGGACGTAGCCTAACCCTTTGATCCTGGTCACGTTGTGAGTGTGCGGGTGTATGTGTGTGTATGTGTGTGTGTGTGTGTGCATGTGCGCTCGCGAGTATGATCGTTTAAGAGACGTACGGCGCGAAACCCACATTATTTTCAGTTCACCTTTAGCCGATCGTTCCTTGATATCCGCCGATTCATTCAGCACGACTTAATAAGCTCGCGAGAAAGCGAAAAATAGAGAACAAAATAGAGAAAAAAAAATTTCGGCGCGTTGACAGTAATATTCTAAACGCGACTCAAAAAATGTTTCGATCGAATTCCATCGCGTATTTGAAATCATCGGCCTCTCGTCGAATCTGAGGTCGTTCTCGGTTTTCTACGAGATAATTCTCATCAAACGCCCATTATCAGGAAGCTTCTACTTTCACGAGTTCTCGAAGATCAATCCGATAGCGCGGTCGGCTGTGATAAGAAGATCGCTTCGTTGTGCGATTCTGAGAACGTGAAAGAGAGTGAGTCACGATAAAGAGCAGGAAAGAGAGAAAGAGACGCACAGAGACAGAGAGAGAGAGAGAGAGGGGGGGGGAAGGGAAGAATGAGAGGAAGATGGAGAGAAACTGCGGGATATTGGGTGATCGCACGGGGATGGCCTGATCGAATCTCGTTAGTTTCGCGTCCTCTCTAATTGGTGCATCGATTATACCAATTATCGTTTCCTACTCGAGAGATTAGCTAATTGCGAGTGTCTCCCTTACCATCTCACTCTTTGGTCCCCGTTGGCACGGCCGACATTGTCGATGCATACCTCGTACGTGCGTGTGCAACTGCATGCCGGCCATTGAACGTGACGTGTAGCGGTGTGTGCAGTGTCGGTACCCCGAGAGAGTAAGAGGCGGACGGAGGGCTTTTTTTGTGGGCCGGAATAGAGAGTGAGCGCATTGTGGGCACGAGGTATTCATTCATTGGTATCAGGTAACCCGGTTGAGGCCTTTGGATCTCGTTCCTGGAGTCGGTGTGGAGGCTCGATCGACGAAAATCTTTCTTTCGTCGACAACATCGAAAATGTCACGGAAGGAACAAAGCACTAAAAAAAAAAAAGAAAATAAAAATTTAAAAAATCAACCGGTCTACCTGTTAAGAGATAATTTTACACCTGACGAATCTTATATATAACGCATCGCTCTTTTGCTGTCGTTTGAATTAGATATTTTTAAATATTTTTTCAAAAAAATAACACTGGCAGAAAATAAAATAAGATGCAAGAAAAATCGTAAAGATTATCATCGTTTTAAAATTATAATTTTTTAATTAAGAAAATATCTTAGATATTTTATTTTTTTATTGTTTTAGTGTTATTTTTTGATTTTAATAAAAATTAGTATTTTTTTGTGTATGGATCTTCTATATTCAAACTTTATATGGAACATTTATATACATTCAGTTTATAATTTCGTATGGTTACAGCCGGGCAGAGTGAACCGGTTTAGTCGTTCATAGTGGTCCACAACCTACAGGTAGTTAACCGCGCATAGCCCACGCGATTTTTTTTCGTCTTGCAACTGTTCGATGCCACTGGCGATAGCGCAATTCTCTACATAAGAAGTATATGTTGTAACATACTAACTTTTGCACACGTAGGCGTTCATTGCTGCAAATGCTATCCACTGAGCTCTGAAATTTTTTTTATGACTGCATAAAAAGAAATAATATTTACTTGCAAAGTCTACAAACTTGTTTAATCTAAAAACATTTGTCTTGGCGTGGAAAAATGTAATATAACGTTTCATATAACTGTAAACATTATTCCGTATATGTCATACTTTCTTCTTCTGTTTTATACTGGTTCTACTATGTTTTTTGTTTACTATCTCTTAACGTAATAATAACAACGCCGATAGTTAGCGTAAGTTTTTCTAATATCCTAGATATCTAAGATCATCCTAGATATCTAAGAGCAGGATGGTCAGTGAGAGACTTTGACCCACTGAAGATTGATTTTTAAATGAAACATGATACGGGCTCTTCATCGAGAATAAACTATATACTATCTGTCAGCGATGGTTTCCAAAGTAACTCTCCTGTATCGTCTTTATCTCTAGCGCTGCAGGTCATTAACTCTCGATCGTGCAAACATCTCGAGCATAATGATCTCACCCAGAGTTGCAAGATCCGGTTACCTCCCTACCCATATTGTTTTCCAGATCCGTTTGCGATTCATGGAAGCATCGCGGTTCCTTATAATGTTTCTCCTACAATGGTGGCGTTCTTCACTCTTTCGGCAGGCTCGAATTACATTATAATATCCGCTAATATTCACTACAACCGTTCCCGAACGAATTTTGCTAATGCATGAATATATGCCTGAATGAATTCACTGGTTTTGCGTGGAGATCTTCTTTTTAAAAAGGACCGGTCGATACGTGTGTGCCCGTGTGTGTTCTGCCCGCTATTCCACGTGTTTTGCACGGAACGCTGTTATTTCTCATTTGTGCCGGCTGTGAGTTTGCAAAGGCGGGCTCGTATTAATTACCGATTGCCGTTGGCCTTTATTGTTGCCCAATATTTACTCCTCGCTCGATATCGAGCGCGAGCGCCCATGCCCGAGCTGTCCAGCCCGGTCTCTGTGTACTTGTACTTCTGTGTTTGTGGGGCCAACGGGCGAATCCGAGAGTTGGGGTTTCGGAGATTGAAGGATTGGCGGCCCGGTAACCGTAGAAAGGGGTGGTTACATGCGATTTTACGAGTCGACGGGAGAAGGCTTTGTTCTATTCTCGTGCGAAGCCCTCCCTCGCGCGTCCCGTATTGCCGAAGGCTACTGAAATACGTTCGGAAGCTGCCAGACCGCTCAGAATCTATCCACACTCGCGTGAAAGCCGCCGATTTCCCATGCCAGACACAATTTCCCGAACGCTGCTGACAGTCAACATACAATACATATTATGCGGAAAAAATATCGAATTATTAGCACAGAATCGATTATAATTATATAATATTTAATCATTACTATCGATTTTTTAATTTTTACTTATGTCATAATTAAAGATATAAAATGATTACAAAATGATAAAAAATCACTCGATAAAGGTATTTGAACAAGACTATCGATGTGTTCCGCGAGACTTGGGCATTGTAATAATGCAAATTATTTTTATGAATTTACAATACTGTGATTGTTCGGCCACAATGGTAACGCATATCCATTACCAATGCATACAATGAACGTTTTTGATGACCACGTTTGTTATTTTTTTTTTCTCGAGAGAGATCGAAGTTCCGGATAATGAACGCGCGCATTGATCGCCGTCGTTCTAGTGCGGCTGTATACCGGCGGCGTCGAGAAACTCGAGAGTTCCAATTGAATAGTTTCTTTAACCAAAAACCACCGAACTTTCTCATTATGCCGAGTTGTTAGTTCGGGCTGAGTTTGGCTTAGCCAATGAGGACCATTCCGAGTGCAGGTTTCCCTGTGCTGTCTGCGAACCCTCTCGCAGGCTCCTTCGGCACGATCTGCTCGGGGTAACAGAAGCTGCTTACAACTTTTCCGTGTGCTACTTTAAAACTGAGCCGTGTGCGATGCATACAGGTGCACATGGTCGGCAAACGTGCACACGTTTGCGCGCCCGGTTTCGCTCGCGCTCATTCCGGAATCCGCGCGGCGGAAGATGGTTCTTGCTCTTCTTCTCTTTCCCTCTGTCTCTCTCTCTCTCCCGAACCATGCTCGACGGATTATCGGGAAAGTTTCCGACCACCAGTCGATAGGTTGTTTTAAACGAATCGCCGATGTCTTTAAGCCCTAAATCGGAGGACAAGGGCGCGCGCGCATTAAAGTTTCCGCGACTTAATACCATGCGCTCCGTTAAACTTCGTCCGCGAACGCGCTCGCGCGCCCGCTTATCCGCCATCCGGGGAGGGGGGGGAAAGGGGGGGGAGGAATCGCGCGGAATTGCTTTCGTGATCGTGCAAGAACGCGGAATACAGATGTACCGCTAATTGGGTTGCGGTGCCGGCGACGAAGATAACTATCGCCGGCCGGGGCGTAGACATCGATTATCGAGTTTAAGCGATCGAGTTCCTTTGCCTGTTTCGTCTCGCTCGGGTGGCCGCTCCGTCAGGCAGGGTTACGAGATACGAGATCGAGCGGGAGGCCCATGGACAGAAAAAACGAAGGGGGGGGGAGAAGGGGGCGAGAAGGGGATAAGTGGAACGACAGGTCATAAGGTCTCGAGAAATAATTAGCGCGCCTGAGGATTGAAGACTCCGAAGACTTTGTTGCCTTTGACTTCGTGACGGATCGATCGCATCGTACCCGCTCCGCATACAACCGGACCGGACCCTCCGCTGCTCCGTTAATATGGTAATTCTCAAGCGTCTTTAAGCGCTTTAAGCTTTGGGATGCTAAACACCCGGTGCTTCATGGATTCACGGTAGTGACCTACAAAGGTTCCGCTCGGGCTTTAACAGTGGAATATTACGCGAGATCGCCGAACGAACTGAACATAAAGCTGCCGGTAGTTCATACCGAATATATCCGAGGATATCCGATGGTACTTTTCGATGGTACTCGATGGTGGATTTCGCTTAGATACATTTAATAAGTAAAATGTAACCGAATTCAGATTTAGATCCATTAGAAACCAGTAGAATGATAATGACTTATTTAATGTGAAAAGAGAAGAAGAGAAACGGCTTGATGTGCGACATTGCTAATAATATCGAGTGCATCGAGACAAGAACAAGGAAAGAATATATAAATTTTTTTGTCACTGAGAAAGAAGGAAATTATTTATTACGCTATTATAGCACTATGAATAATAATCGCATTACTTTTAAAACTATGGAATGCATATGATTATTAATTAATTACATATTAGTAATTTTATACATATTTAATTAAACGGTATATGTTTAATTTAAACCAGTGTTTGCATAGTTGGTATAAAATTACATGTTTAATTAATATGAGCAGAGCTGCTGCGTGTAACACAGTTGATGAACAAGTATATAGTAAATTGCATGAGGTTCTCTTTAAGAAACATAATCTTTTTGAAATAATAAGTTTGCTGAAAAGAAATTGAAGTTTATTTAAAAAAATTTTTTAAAGTTACGAAAGAGAAGTAATACGAAATGTTGGAGTTGGATTTCAGGAATGATAAATAGATTTCCATTATTTAACTTAGGTTATCATGTATCATCAAAATGAATTTAATTTAAGTGAAAGTTGACACTTGCAGGATACTCTTTCAGATGCATGTAACGTGCACACTAGCAACCTTATCCGCAGATTAGTTACCGTAAAATATAAAGCTGCGAAAATGTCGCAACATTATTATATATCTAGTACATTATTAAAGTTGTAGTTGACGATTTTGCCGACGCCACCGCGGCCTGATAAAACGAGCGTGTTAAATCGATATGGCGCATCGGATCGCAGATAATTCCAGGTTGTTACGCGGAAGCGTGCTAAAGAGACGATCGCGTTCGAAGGAGAATCGCTCCGAAAAATGTCTATCACGGCGAGCGTAATACCGGTTAGACGGCAATGCCTAGTTAGATTACGGACCCACGCTCAACCCTCCGTCATCTTGTCTTGGGATATCGCCCGTCGTTTCCTTCCTTTTTATAATTACATCGGCCCGCGCTCCGACTTGTCTCCCGTGAACAAGATATCGGATACAGATGGGAGTGGGAGATTAAAACTAGCGACAAACGCGGAAATGCGGTAGGGGGAGCATTAACATCCTTCTTTCCCTCCGCACCTCCTTTTCCGGCTCGCTCGTGCAAATTCTGGTTACTCATCTAAAGTAACTTTCGCGCGCTACGCACTCTGGTCTACCGCGCAAAACAGATAAGAAACAGAAGTTTCGCCTGTGATCTCGTGCCGTCGTGCGGAGGAAATCGAAGGGAGAGATTTCTGGCGAGAGGGAGAAAGAGAAAGGGAAGGATGATGCAGGCGGAAAGCAGGAAAGTCAATTACGGAACTGTGTAAGGAGCCACGCACCTCCCCGCGTTGACTTTATCTTTTTTCGTTTCTCTCTCTCTCTCTCTCTCTCTCTCTCTCTCTCTCTCTCTTTCTACTTTTGTTATTCCGCCTTCTGCTTTAATTCATCAGGATATTGGGAAAATTTTATCATCGTCGTAATAACAATCAGAGAGGTGTATAGTTACACATTTGCTATTTAATTATATCACTGATTGTCCGTAAATGAAATGTATAATAATAATTTCTCCAATGTTTTGACGTTTTAGGTAATATTGTTATTATTAATAGCTGCAAAGCTTCAGAATATTAACATTTGCGTTTATAACCGTAATACCGACCGTCGTACATGTATATATATATATTTATTTTGTTATTACTATAACCATTTGAATGCATACTATTAAATCATTATTTAATCTCGCTGGGTTAATACGTTTCCAGCCATTGTGTGAAAAAGTGTTGGAAGCATTAATATTCATCGTCTGATGCGATAATCGAATAGCAGTGAAATGAGAAAATTAGGGATCTTCGAAGCTTATCGTAGCGTAAAGAGGGAAATTGGCTTAACTAAAAAAGTGGGATTTTAAACTCTAGATTATTATCTTTTTTTTCCCATCGTCAAAGAGAGTGATCTTTCTACCGTAAATCCCGCAGTTTCGATTTATACGAAGGAAGTGGAATTTACGAACCGGAGTAGAACTTGTGCGTTCTCATTCGCATCTGCGCCTTTACGATGCCATGCTTCACGAGATTGGCGAGTATTTCGCATTCTACTTTGAATGCACGATATGAACGAAGCGACGAACGGAAACTGCGGCCCAAATCCTCCGATGAAAAGCCATGCACGCGCCGAACCTGATTATATTTCCCGTCCATACCCGGAATTCATGAAAGCAAACACAAAATCAGCGTTTAAAATCAAGCATTTTCAAAGCTCGATGCACGGGCGTACTACGAAAAATTTGTCAGGGCTCGTGAAATACATTTTCGCATTTTCAAGATTGAAAAGGAACAAAGCCTTCGGACAGATTGCGGTCCTCGATTTCGGTGACAATCATCTCGGAATCGGTTTTCCATGCGTCACTTGGGGCTTTTCTTTATCTGTTTTCGATCACCGATTTCTTTCTTTTTTTCATATCATTCGCACATGTTCATTCTTCTCTATACGAATATTTGTTCATGAATATAATCATACGCAACGCTGTCCTTTCTCTCTTTTATTTTCTTGCTCTTACTCTCACTCTCTCGATCAGGCTCATATTCTCGTCGCGCGAAAATAGAGCTTTGCGGTGAGGAACGAGAATATTGTCGGCCTCGTAATCTGTCTCGTGTGTCTCGCTCGATTTAGCAGGTCCGTTGGCAATTACTGCCAACCGTAATGCCGCCGAAACTCTGCGTTTTATAGCCGATACCGAGCTCACCTCGTTGCTGCGAAACTACCTGCTTCTGACGTTTCAATGACAGCATGAACGTCGAACGAAAACGAATGTTCGCTAGGCAATGCCGTGGGTTTTTGGGTCCGCTCGCTGGTTGAAGGGGGCGACGCTAATCTCCAATGTCAAGGTAGTGAATCAGATCTGATACTGAGTTCCCCTTGCTCGATCCCTTTCAGATAGACCCCGCTTTATCATGCATGTTACTCGCTAAGGTCGTTTTTAGTTTTTACGTGATGTGTTACATATGTTTCAAAGAATAATACGATAACTTTGATTTTTAATTAAATGCCATTTATTTGAAATATTTTTTAGTTATTTTATGCCCTAATAAATAATAGACATATATTGTTTATGTAATTAAAATGATGAATAATTTATCATCTGATTAATATTAATGACATTATATAATAACAACGCAATATATGTAATACAATACAAAATGTTAATAGATGAAGTTTTACTTTTTTGATAAAATGTATTTAAATTGCACAAAAAGTATCTTAGAAAAACCATTGAAAATTAATCGGGCGTTGATAAATTTTTGCATATATCGATATCAATGATATCGAAATCAATTGTTCTCGATGTGCAACTCGAGCTATAAAAGTTTTCAATATTTCTCTCGTGGAAACGATCAAAAACGTCGCTCGTCCAAGAAGTCATCCGGCACGAAGATCGTACGATCGCGCGCGCGTGAAAGCCGCGGCACTTTATCAACGGTAGTGCGAAAGAAGAGTCTTTCCTCGAGAATGCTCGAGCAACCAGTCGGTACGTTATTCTCCTCGCCGAGTATCACCGGCACCACCAGACGTAAAGGATAACATACAGCGTCGTAAGAAAGTCGATTTGGCGATGTGTTACACGTGAGCCACCCCCCTCATACATTGCCCTAGATTCCACGCCAGCGCGTCCTCGGGAGAAAAAACGTGCCGAATAATGCGTAATGTATGGCGTAATGTAAAATCGCGACGTTGAATCCTCCTCCAAGATGAGAAGGCGATACGAGGAGGAGATACCGTTGAAATAATCTGGCCCGAAGGCCCAGAGCTGGCCTCCCGACGCTGTCGACTTTATGAATTCGAAATATCGCCCATTCCCTTTAAAGGAAAAATACCGCACGGCCCCTTTAAGGTCCCACCCTCTCTTCGCTGGTTCTCCCCCGCGATCTCTCCCTGCGAACCCTGCGAAAACGTGGTTATCCATCGATTCGACGTCGAGTGCCGATTGCGAATGAAAAATCGTGCTCCGTAGCTTTCAACTCGATGTGTCGAGCCACTCGAGCGACGATTTCTACGCGCTCGATTAACCGAGTCTCCTGCGCGGATATCAATTTCCGGCTGCCTGGTGGACGAACACCTTTATTCCTACTTCTATCCTTAAAGCGAGGTCTTGCGAGAGAGCTTCATTCGCGTTTTCATTTCGTCCCTGCGCATAAAATGCGTCTTCCCTAACGCGTAGATTTGCATTTCAACGATCGGCTCCTGTGCGTGAAGGAAATGAACCTTATGGCAATATATTTCGAATTTAATGTCCCGCTCGCATGTGGGAATAATTTTGCTAAAGCGATTTTGAGAGCACCTACGCATTAGCCAGAATTATTAGTCTACTTTCGCGCTATGAAATTTCCGTCGTAATTGAATGAACTGAAATTTGCCGGGCGGTTTGCGCTTAAATGCGCTTAAATCAGTCGCCCTGTTGAAGATAGGTGCGCGTACATACATTGTATGATATCTGGCACCGATTACGATAGGGCATCGTTACGCCGTTGCGATCGATGCGCAGGCTCCTCGTCGTTTCCGCGAACGTTTGCCACATAAGTGGAACCTTTCACGAACTTTTCTCCGCGTATAGCGTATAATTATACTTCGGGTAGATTAGAATTTCACGATCGACGCACGCGGCCGCCCATAAAAGAGCTGATGCTCGGAGCGAGATCTCTCCGTCGCTCTCGCCCGGGCACGTGCGTGACTTCTCGTCTCGCGTGATATTCCGTGGGTGTGTAACACGCGTTGGCATGAACGCCGGCACGCACGCGGCTACGAAAGGTTACGTTTACCTACGGTATTAGCCCGCGGTATTTTTTCTTCTTCCTCTTCTTGCGCTGCCTCCGCATATTCTTCCTCTCTCTTTCTCTTCTCTTTCCTTTTTTTGTTCTCCGATAATTTTTTTGAACGGCCGATTGTTTAAGTGCATTGTCGGCGTTACTTGGTCCTGAAAGTGCGTCACGTTGCTCGGCACAATTGTTCGCGATGAATATTGCATACGACATGGGATGTTAACATGAAGATGATAAAAATAAGCCGGCGCTAATTTACATTCGCGTAAAATTATAATGGATCGTACGTACGATTTTCGATCACTCGGCAGCAAATCGACTTCATTTTCTCTCTCACTCCTTTTTTTTGTTTCACTCCTTTTTTTCAGGTTCTTTCTGTCGCAGAAGCACGCGATACCCTCGTCGTTTTCGTTGTCGCGGTGTTCTTGCATGTATAGACGTTGTTGTATATACGAGATATGCGCATCGACGTGTCCTGTGTGGCGGTTGCCTAACGATGTTGAGAGGATCGGCAAGGTCGATCGTTTAAAGTCGATTATGCTCTGGGACTATCGAGGATAGGAAGCTAGCCTTGGTCACTGTCCGACCGATCTCTGACTATGAAATGTCGTCCTCGTTATCCGCGGTTTCTTCGCCGTTTGTTGATTCGAAGTCGTTGAAAGAGCCGCATGAATATGTATTGATCGAAAGATGGTCGAATATCTCGTTGAAGGGCTTCACGATGCTGTATTGTTCGAGTTACGGATTGAAATGTTTGGCCATTAGTATGCTAAATGCGTCTGTCCATCAACACAGACAAAACTGAATTTAAACCTTTTTTTTTACTTCGTAATAGAAAGATATTGACGTTGTTTATAATTTGATAAAATTGCTTAAAGTAATTTGATACGTTGTTGCATACGACAATACAAATCTCAACCGAATGTATATTTCCGTCGCGCACAACCGCAAAGTTCATTGTTCCGTTAAGAGGGGGTGACTCTGTTTCATAGTAAAGGTACTGTGAAATCGTAGAAAAAAAGGATCTCTCGAGGAAAAGCGACAAGGGAGCTCCCCTCTATTTACAAGAGAGATCCTCCGCACATCAGGGGCCAGATATTAAATTTCAATCGATACAGCATCCGCTGCTCGCCTTTTCTTTGGTCGCGCACCCTCTCTCGCGAAGAAGATACATGTTTGATAGGAAATTAAGGGTGGCAAGATAAACACCCACTAGGAACGCATAGGATAAATATTGGAGCGATCGTAGAAACGAGAATGCGAAGTAAAATCATATTTGCTGAATAAGAAGTTGCTATATTTCTCCAAAAATTATGCTTATCTGTATTACATATTATTGAAAGTTATACTCGAACGTAGTTTTTATTTTAATACACTCTTTCTGTTGACTTATGAAGGAATATGTTTTTCTATCAGAAAGACATACGGATATATGATTTCGATAAATATCTGTCGCGCTCTGACATTTTCATGAACATTTCTCGTAAAACGAGCGCCATCCAATTCGTAGCATCGATAAGATGAAGTAAATATGTATGCACATATATAAATATACATCTACAGAAATATTTATGCGAATCTCGTATATCTGTTTGCTGCTACCGTGATATTCGACCAATATTTTTGATCATTCCGTTATGTTACGTTACAGTTCATAATATATACATGTATGCATTATGTATTCTGTTTCGATATCAAGTAGATTATTTTATTATAATTTATAAGAATATCAAAAATTATATTTCCATTTTGTTTATCTTCTCATTTGTTCCTTAATTTTATGAGTTAGAATCAGAATTAAGAGTTAACTGCAATTTATTATTTATTTACTTGTCAGCACTTGTCAGCGTTTGTCATCCACACTCGTGAAATGTCGAAAAAAATTCTAGTTTTAGTAATCTCGATTTGATTTATTTTCTGATATCGATTGCCGAGGTTAATGTCGGTTTTATTCGAGATTTTACAAAGACTAATAACTCGGAGTGGAAATCGGTTTCACAGCGCTCCGGCGAGTGAAGTAGTAATATACTCATTGGTCGAAGTAAAGCGAGATTCGGTGGTTTTCGCGGATGGAGTAGTAGCAGTATTCTAGTATATGAAGTAAAATTGCGGCGAAACTTTGTTACTCTTGGTTTTCCGCTAACCGTGTCGTCACGAGAGGGGTGAGAGGAACCTGGGGATGCCGATTACCGAATAAAAATCGAGAAATTGATGCGAGATACGTGTCATTATGAAGTTATGATACTTGACTATATTTATACGATACTTATGGCTTGGTATATGTCTCTATTTATTACGTCATTGAACTATTCCCGGCTTTCGGAGATTTAACAGCTTTACAATGTTTTACTGGCCGACATCAGTTTTATATTTCATCAAACTCGATATCGCGCTGCGGTTTTGCGGCCGTCTGTCCGTCGCTGCCACGCTCGTGGAATATAATGCGCAAGAATAGTAACAATGTGGGGTTGACATTTTTGTGCAGAATTTTAAGAGCGCGCAGAATGGCAGAGCTGGTGTTTAAATTTTGATGAAGATGTAAAATGTGTTGTTTTTGATTCCGCGAAATCTGTAAGTCTGTATTTTGTGTTTCAATATTTCCCAGGTACATTTGCACTTGAAAGGGCGGTCTCTTTTACCGCGACATTCGCTGGCAATAAATCGACACTTTCGTCTTATAAAAGAGATTAAATGGAAATATATGCAAAATTTATGTGTTCCCCGTATACAATCTCTGGGAACGCTTTACCTAATGACATTACGACGCGTCAGTTGTGAATTATTTCCTTCTACACAGCGAGCGGTAAATAGTAATTTTGTACGAAATCGCATTTTATTCTATCGACTCTTAATCATATCAGACGAAACTTCAATTCAGAGCTTTATAAAATGAGAATATCACTCCGAAGTTGCTGTCATTTTTTATTGGCGACGAAAAACATCGCTGCCAGAATTGCGACTTACGGAAAATGTATCGTCGTACCGTCAAGACGACGTTACGCTCGATCCACGATAACCCCTCGTCTGCGTTCACCCTCACGCCATGAAGCCTACATCCCACCCTTACATACATTTCGAACATCCCGCGGACACGGTGATGCATGAAAGCATCGAACGCGATAACTTATGTCACTTTGGTAGAGGGTGCGATTTTTAAAGGTAGAGAAACCAACTCTGTATTTTTCTTCCGACATCTTGTGTTAGTAACAAGACGAACGTAATTTCTTTCGATGATTTTTGTGATTATGACATTTTTGCGTGAAATAATG
Source organism: Pogonomyrmex barbatus (assembly GCF_055798465.1). Classification (NCBI taxonomy): domain Eukaryota; kingdom Metazoa; phylum Arthropoda; class Insecta; order Hymenoptera; family Formicidae; genus Pogonomyrmex; species Pogonomyrmex barbatus. The sequence goes on from NW_028297138.1 coordinate 8,272,194, forward strand.
AAAATAAATATAAAATTATTTTGTTATTTGCGTTAATCGATTTTAAGATAGCATTTATGACATTTCATTTCTATTGTCGATTTATTGCAAATTCACAACTGCAAGACCTTTTTTTGTCTAATAATATAAACAACGTTAACTGAAGGAAGGATAACACTTATATGTCTTTCGTTGATTGGCCACACGATATGCTCACAGACTTGTAGAGAGAACGTAGGACGTACGGACGGATAGACACTCTCGGGAACCACTCGAGCTCCCTTCCCGGATGCACCCTTATTTTACATAGAGCCCCCGAGGCTTAATCAATAACGAATGCATCACACATGAGGTTTTCGTGCTCATTATTTAATTTGAAGCTTAAGAGAAAATCAAAGTCGACTGTCGGTATCGTGGCTGATAGTTGGCTTATAAATTACGTGCATCACAAGTTTTGTGACTTTATACGTTTATTTTTAGAGGAATCGTATTAAAGTAAGAAGCCGGAATTCTGAAAAGGTTGGCAACCTCTTTTCTTCAATTTGCATATGTAAGCAAACGTGCAACAGAATCATAAGGACAAAGCTCGACGCGGAAGGTGAAAAGTAGTAGATTCGCTTCGTGAAGTAATTTCGATTCTTATTATCGCGAGTATACTCGTAGCAACATCTGTTGATTCCTGTTAGATATCTAGGGTAATAAATACTCTCTCTATTAATGCAAATTGGACCGTGATGCGGTACGGTATAAGTCTTAAGTCCCTTAATCACGTAGATAGATTTCGAGATGTGAGTGAACCATTTGCGAATAGAGGTTCCAGGAAAGGCTCCATTTACATGAGTAAATATTCGTGCCGGTATATAGCGCGGCGTTCTCTGCAGACTGCATTCCGGAGTTGCCCTTTAATTAGTACGTCACGTCTGGGAAGGGCTAACTTCTAGATCGGTCCGATCGGTACGTGCGCGGTTTAAATTCGTTGGCCGGCTGTTGGAAAGGACTTATAGCTCGTTAATTAGTTCGCGTTCGTTATGTTAACGCGATAAGACGCTAACTGTTTGATTTAAGATCTGGATGCGTGTTGCAGAACTTTGCACGCTTGTGAATTGAAACGCAACTAGGAATTCTCAGATATTAAACGAATAAAAGGTATTGTATACATTTTTTAATTATTTTATTAAGTGAATTTATGAATTGTATACACAATGTATAAAAATTTGCGAAAACAATTTTTACATGCAAATAACTTTTATATAGTCTGATGTGATTGTTTTTTTTTTTTTTTTTTTTAATATATTTCTATTGATGAAGCTTGATGTATAATGATTGGCTCGGTACGTCGCTAGATTGATGATACATGGAAACTCGCTAAAATGATTTCAGAAAGAATAATAACTGATAGTATAATGCAATTTATAAAGCTGTGCCCACGCGGATTGCAGAATCGATAACGACGTCGTTAGAGACGCTGTCGCTGTGACGAGCACGGACGAGCGACGCTTTCAATCGACCCCTGATGGTCGCCGAAGTGAAAACGCGAATTAACTTTCGCCGCGGTTGACTCATCTATCTCGTACGCTACATTAGGTACCACCCCTTCGTGTCATGTGGTTTTTTTTTTTATCCTTTGAATATTGTGTAATGACATTTGACACTGATGCCGAAGATGTCTCTGCAGACGGTTCTTGTTGCCGCGAGTCCCGACGACCGTTCGCAAAAATATGTATTCCCCGCTGCGACGAATATGTGCGTAAAATTATCCCATCTCGCAGCAATGATTATCAAAGGATGGAACAAAAACATGATGGAACATAATACGCAGGCTGTCGAGGAAAAGTAAATTAGTATCACGTGAACTCGCAATTTCATTAAACTAAGCGAATTTCATACGATTCTATTTTTGGAAAATTATTGAAAATATCTTATATCAGTGCGAGAGGGAATTATCACAATATTCGTAATTTCTCCCTTTTCGGTACCTTTTTTTCTTTTTTTAATTTTGCGAATTCCACGAGTTTTTTTCACGCTGTGCTTTATTTCACATTTTTAAATTCGCCGCATCTCGTGGAAACAACCCTATGATTTTTATAACAAGCACATCATTCGGTTCAGTGATTCGATCAACAGTTTCTGAATTCAATTCTCAATTCCGTTCCGACTGCGGATGACGTAAACGCCCCGACATCTAAAATAAAATTGCGTGGACGCGTGAGATTTCTAACGAACGGTAATTTTTATTCTCCGTGTATATGAGGCCGACGTGGCGCGCAAATTCGCCCGAATCCCACCATCGTGATGTAGCACGGGAGCAAGATAGAGGCATCCATTCCGCGCGTTTCCCGATTTAGATTCCGTTGCCTTTTACATATGGAACGCGGGATTGCAAATGCTCGCGCAACAATCACGCCCCCCCTTCCTCCCCCTCGCTCTTCCGTCGACGAAATCCCGCGTTCGCTCGCCGCCTCGAATCGTCTTCGCATCCGTCTCTTTCGCTTCCGCGCGTGTTTCCCGCGTCATTGGGAAAGAAAACTCGTTCCGTCGATGTTCGCGGTCGCATCCCTCGCCGTCCCGCGTCTTCTTGCAAGCTCGGAAAGAAAGCTCGTGTCCTCGTTTCACGAGGAGGAAGCTGGATGCTACTAATGGAAAGCAGAGAGGAGCGATGGAAGACGCCGGAGATGCGGGTCATATAAACAGTATGGTAATAAAGACGGCGTCGCTTATGGCATAATTATGGTAATTCATTAATAAAGACTCTCGGCAACTTCTGCCGCCACTGAACGCCCGTTTCATTCTCCGTTTACTTTCCTCACGGATAAGTAAGCTTTCGAGGGCTACGCCGGAATAGATAGGGCCACGCGTTTCGAAGGAATCGAAATAAAAGGCTGCGGCTCGTGAGTAATAAATATCGATGTAAACAGGTCGAGTGCGGGATTATAGAATGATTGGATTAACACTCGGATTAAGGACGGCGATAAGATTCATATTTCTTTTATCGGGATACCGTTAAAAACTAGTTAGGCAGTTAAGCTCGTTGCTAATATAAATTCCGTCGAGAATCACCAGATTCTTAGATGGTTCCGTGTCGTTTACGGGTTAATGGGATGAGCGAACTCCCGCTGGTAACGCGCGCGTGAAAGAGAAAGATAGAGAATTCACGATTAGCTTCGACGAAAGAGGCTTCCGAATGACTTGACCTAGATGTCTGGGTAATCCTTTCGTTTGCACGCTCTTCTACGAAAGATCGACTAATACGATTTGTGTCTCGTATCGAGCATACGGGAGACTTCGACGGATAATCTTCCAAGGGAGATGAGGTAGTAGCGGGGCAGAGAAATAGGCCGGGACGAGAAACGAGAAGGCGCGAGTTTCCCGGGTCATTCTGCCTGTGGACACGCCATTAATTTTTCATCAGTCCTGGGAAAACAGAATCGATAATGTTTCCCGCTCGGGATGCGGTATGTGGCCCGCATATCGTGGGGAATTGAGGCACGAAATTCACATTTGTTTGTCGCCCATTTAGGAACACGGGACGCTTGAAAAACAGAGTAAGACGACGTCGCGTCGGGTGGGCTCGCCATCATGGCGGCCGCCAAGTGGTCCATATATCGTCGCCACGATAGCAGTCTAGGAGACTAGCGCGAAGTAGGTGATAAGAGTGAGTTTACGATTATTTCTTCAATTAGGGTGATACAACGAGCCACTTAATCGGCCGCTGATTTTTACCTTTCCTCGCACCGTCACCCGTGGTTAGGTTTTATTACCGCGCGTCTTTCGCTGCCTTCCACCATCCTCACCTTCATTTCCAATTAAAACGACGTTCTGACCCCATTACCCATCTACGACAGGTTTTAACTTCTTTTTTTTTTTAACGCTCGTGTCCGCGCTCGGTGATTCTCTCGAACCACTACGATTGTTTCAATCGCGGTTTTGTAGTATTGAAACGAATCACGATTTATCCGATTTATACGATGTTTCTTATCTATGATCAAGAATGTTTAATATGATGTTGGAGCAAGCAAAATTAATGATCTCTGTTCTGTATCTTTATCTGATTAAAATAGATACAGATAAAAAATATCGTGGAAGCTATATTATAATATTTGCATTATTATAATATTTGCAATTAATATTTGCAATTATTATAATATTTTGCGTTTAAGTGCTATTATTAAAAAAAGGTCTCAATTTCTTAACGCGTTTTAGATTTTTGTCTTATCAGTTATATATATTTCCGAGATATCACGATTTCTCCATGTTTTTACCAGATAAATTTGAATAGGAATTATCATCGCTTTGTTAGATATCGATATTGTGTTTTAATTCTTTTTTTACATGTCGGCTTTTATTTTTCGAGTTAATCTGAATTCAACACCGCACCTCGCATCGCTTCGATTTTTGCGGATGAATCGGGGCGTAGCGAGATTGGGCGCAACCATAAATGGAAGATACGTGAAACTTTCCCTCTCTCTCTCTCTCTTTCTCTTTTCCGAAGAGCATTGTCGGAGCAACGGAGGGAAGGCAGAGAACGCCTAACAATGCGAAGAAAACGTTATTCGAGTTTGGACCATGCCGTGTACGCGAGTAGTTTTCGGCGCGCACGCCAAACTCCGTAGCGGATTTCATTTTATTTCCGGTCCACCTTCGGCCATCCTTTTGTGGAGCGCCATGGACTTTCTGCCTCCTCGCTATCGCCTGTCTTTGTCGCCGAATGTGTACTATACACGAGGAGTGAATGGTGGGGAGGGAGGAGTCTCTGCAGGGTAGAGATCCAACTTGAAATACTTTCGTTCACCATCCTCGTTTTCTTCTCTCTCATTTCTTTCTGGATTCTCGACTCTCCTATTCTCTCTTCCCCTTTCCTACTTTTCCTTTTGCTATTACGTATCGCGTCTAGTCCTTGACCGGTTGGATCGTCGAGCTTCTCGATTGGAGAACCCTAAACGGAAATGTTTCCGGTTCATTCGAGAGGCCGGTATTATTCTTAGCCACGTCTACTGGTGCTTGCTTTTATTCCGTGAAACTTCTTTCTGCGCTTCTGCAAATTGTTTTCCATGAAGATTTGTTTCATCCCTAACGGGAGGTTTTTGTTTCGCATAATCGTGCCGAGTATTCGTGGCCACCTTATGCCGGGGATAAGAGTACTATGATCATTTCAATCTAGAATAGAGTCCGAGAGTGATAATCTTGATTAGATAAAAATTTAATTTAACCGGAATCATGCGCAGAATAGAATGTATCTGAAGATTCGTGGAAGAATATTTTGCGAGAGAAGTTTAATCAGATTTAAGCATAATTGATAGTAGAACGTCGAAATAATCGTATAATCGCAAAATAAATATATAAAATGCTGAAGATAAAATTTTAATTATATTTTACAAAAAGAGATTCGGTAACTGTAGACATTTTATTATAGGATCAGAAATAGAAGAGATTTTTGTAGAAATTATAAATTGCTAGGCAATGCTCGTGCAGATCTTTTATTCTTTTCACTGAACTGATAAAAAGCGGATTGCCTGGAGCAATGCAGCTTGCTAAAATTACCTACGCTTATCGCGCATTCTCCTCCTTCTGCGGAATAAAATTTTCGTATAATAAACTTCATAACATTGCGAATTGGAGCGTACTGACTAGCGATGCTAAAATTTCCGTGATGAATTTCTGTTTTGCAAAAATAATTAAAAATTCTAATTTATGCATCAGTTGGAAACAATCAGACGCCATGCAGCAAAGAGCGCAATGAATTTATGTGAAATTCAATCTCATGATTTAATTGCATTAGTCTAAATATATTTTTCTTGATCATAATATCATAAAACATTTTTAACACAATTATTATTATTTTGCAGAAATTAAATAACTTGAAAAATCTGATTTTATATGATATAATTTTAAATCAATTTAATATATGATATATTCACAAAATGTTAAGTGTTACGAAGGAATGTACGGAAATGTTTTCAATGATTCTCTTGTATATTCGAGCTACTTTCGCGAGTTTAGAAGTCGTGCATAACCTTGGTTTGCGTAAGGCCTTGAACCCAGGGGACGCGTGCTTGCGACCGCGATGCAAATGTGTAATTCGCGATTCGAAAAAAGTGTTTAAAGTCCATTCTCAGTGGCAAGACCGGTACCAGTGAGAAAGAACTGCACGGAGCGACGAAGAGCGCCGAAGGTTGCATTAACATAACATCAACTATACCGCAAACCTATCCGTTGAATTTCGACGAGCTGCAATGTTAATGTGGCAATATATATTCATGCGAATTCATACGACTTACGTAGCAAGTGCTTTTGCAATTACATTAACACGGTAGCCAATAGCACACTTGTATGTATGGCGATTCAGAAGTTCGTAATACACTTAATTCGAGGCCATCTTCCGAATGAACGCAAAAGAAAATTTTAATACGTATGTGCTTATTATGCAATATAAATTGAAAATTTTTATAAATTATAAAAACATCTTACTTAAACAATTTATTTTTCTTACTTATATAAAAATTTGGAACTTGGAAAAAATTTTGTTAGATGTTTATGATTAGATATTTAAACTCTTGATCGCTTACTCGCTTTTTCTTTCACAATTTATTTTTTTAATTATACTACATACTCTTACTCTGTTTATTTTTGCTACAAATTTTTTTCCTGGCGTTGATGGCAACAAGTGAGGTTAACGCTAATCGAAAACCAACAAGAAAATACATTAGAACGAATTCTTATTATTTTCTTATTATTCTTATTATTTTTGCGGATTCTGTAACATCATTATTATAAAATAATATACATTAGTAATATTATTTGAGCTTACGTTTTTTTTTTGCATAAATACTGTTATATCGTTTCACTTTTTTACAAAAAAATACCATAAATGTCTGTTCTTATATCAGAAATAATCTTGTTCAGCTTGTTGTTTAAATATTGTACACTTTGGGTAATTATAAATGACAAAAATGACATGGAATTATTGCAAAGCTTATTACGCTGCTATTGAATCGATTAGCTTTAGATATTTTATAATTCGACTGAAACTGCCAATTCCGATGTATTTAATATTACGTAATTATTCAGCCCATGAAGAATTAAATTGCAATTTGTCTGATGCATTAATTTTTACAAAGTAACAAAAACACGAATATAACATGTAATTGAAAAGTTGAAATTAAAGTTTAAAATTACGTGACCCAAATAAATTTCTGGCATACCGAAACTGTATTTCTGTGGGCGCAGGGAAAATTTCTGTTGTAATGATCTTCGGTTTTTTCTGAGCGAGCTTAACTGCGCTCGCTGGATGCGCTGTTTGAAAATACCAGTCGTTTCCCTCTTTGTCATGGATCAGCTGGTCACTCGATGCGGCCTCGCATTTAAGCGAGTCTCATTTAAATGAATTTCATTGCGCGGCTGGCGTTATGTGCGGGCGCGACGCAGATTCAATGGGTCGCGCCGGCTACATAACGTAACACAATTACCCATCGAATTTTCGCGATGCCATCCACGGCTTGTCCGTGAATGAATTTAATGGAAACTCGCATCCAAAACGGCCGGCGTCGATCGGCAAAACGTGCGTCTCGTCTTCCGCGAGTGAAAATCCCGTCCCGAGTTTTTCATCGCCGCGTCGCGTCGCGTCGCGTCGCGTCGCTTGCGCATACACAACGGGATAAAAAGCGGGATAGCCGCGGTATATTTGCATAGGTAATTGTCCGTTGCACATGGCGCTTCGTTGTTGGTATAATCGAATTCGTGGCCCATGGTGATTTTATTTCTGATGCGTTGACCGCGATTCGCGACTGTTTGCTCGCGCGAAATGCCCGGCCGATGCGCGTCTTCCGCTGTTCGATAATTGGAGATGTCGTTTAAATCATAAATAAATGTTGTTTTGTGACGCGAGGAGATGCATCATTCTCTCGCAGAGTGGAACACGAAAATCTACAATTAGTAAATGAAAAATTTCAAAAGATCAACATTTCACATTTCATCCTATATTATTTACTACGGGCTTGTTTGTGCGATATTGTTTTAATAATGTAAATGAAACGCAAATGCACTTTTTGTCAGTCATTCTTTTAGCGTCGACGTTGCGTGATTTTTAAAAAGTATATTTATTACATAAAATGTATAACTGCTTTTGAAGTAGCAAATGCGCAGGAAATTGCAATACGGTTTTGCGATACATTTCGTTTATTGCTTACCGCTTAGAGCAGATTTGACTTTTGCTATGATGCAGAATATATTCGCGATAGTACGCTCTGATGATCAAAACAGCTTAGTAAAAGGATACGAAAGGCATAACGGAACGAGTGGAAGAAATCGGAGATACAGCAAAGCTAGAGACGAGATTTCTTTATATAGCGCGGGTAAAGGGAAAACTTTTCATGATGATTTATACATACGTGTCCTTATGTACGGATGTAAAGTGGAAATACTTAGAGGAGTTTTTTTTTTTTTTATAACATTTATACCTCTTATTGTAATTTACTGGAACTTTCTATTTTTGTGTAGTCAGTATACAAATGCGGCATGCGCTTATTTTCACTGGCGAAAATATTTAAAAAATAATTTACATGTAATCTCGCGCATGGTTCTTACGGGGAAGAAAAAAATATTTAATATTTGTTAATACCTTCATTGATGTTTTAATTATTGGAACAAAATTTAAATTTAAACCCGTGGATTTAATCGGGATGCCCGGCAACTGTAATTTTTCGCTCTGCTTCGCGTATAGCGTTCCGTAATTACGCATTCGCCGAACTCGAGAAACATCTCGACGTCACTAACGCACATCGAATGCAGATCTCGATCGGCGCGTATAATAAATGGCACGTCCGTGCGCGCGACGAAGGTCCGATGGCCCGAGAACGATTAAGTATCCGCGCTGAATGCAGTCAACCCCACGACGACGACGACGATGACGACGGCGCAGTCACGCGAGATCCCGCCGTTCCCCACCGCCCCTGTCGCAAATTATCGAAGATACCCAGCGGTCGCTATCGCGATAACGTCGGGCCGCGCCCGTTGACAGCCACGGACCCCCCGCCCAGGTCCCGGGACGAGGAACCATTGTCGGCGCTCGTCGAAGCAGATCGTCTCGGATCGCCGCGACGCGGAGCGGAAACTAACGCGTCTTTTGTCGCATGACTAATTGAGGGCGATAAATAATATGCCGTGAAAAAAACTCCGGCCCCGGGAGAGAATCCGCGGCATTCCCGAGGCGGAGGCGGTCTGAGGCGCGGTCAAAGGTCGAGGACGAGAAGGGGGAGTGCGCTCGAGAGGAGAAAAACAAAACACACGGGCCGCGCTAGGAGGCTGAGGAGGACGAGGACGCGTTCAGGTGCGCGACTCGCGGAATGGTAAAGGATGGAGGGGACTTCGGTAATGCGGGGCTTTACGTCGCGAATAATCAATGCGTCCTCGTGTGCAGCCTCTCTCGGTGCGGCCGGCCGGTTACACCGAGATAAATGTAAAGCGGCGGACCTACTTACTCGCCTCGCATCCACCGGGTGTTCGCGAAGTACCGTATATCGCGTCGTCACGGTAATGGCGATCGAGTTTATTAATGTGCTCCATAAGTTGCTGATGCGGCGGGTTTCCGCGGTGGAGACCATGTGGGTTCCTTTAGAGTGCTGGAAGTGCATCGAATAAATGATATATCATGCTAATCTCGAGTTTCTTGCTCATGAGTTGTTGACGGTTTTTTCTTACCAGGTAATTAGCGGCTGTTAGTGTCATTTGTATCCGATAGACCAGATGCCTAATGACGTTTAATGACTGCCGATGTAGACGCGAAATTACACAGCTGATAATTATACATCTCATATTATTAAACGCTTTGTATAGTTTTGTTGCAATTATCTCTTTTTTTTTTTTTACAAAAATGCTGTATAAGATCGACAAACTGTTTGCATGTAAAGTAGAAGATTATCTCTGGTCCTCGATATGTAAGGTAGAAAAATCTTGGATAGTACACGGTTTATTCTTCGCTATCACACTTGTCGATGTGGGTTCTGACAAAAGTATTTGGTATAGTGCAGTAGATAGAGTCACAATACATGTACGCGCGGTGAAAAAGTTACAACGATGCAAGAGTGTGCAATCTCGGTGTTTCCGTCGCGCTGCTGTACGGCTGCGCCAAGTGAGATTCCTTCGCTCTGGGCATAACTGCGAAGTGGAAAAGAAAGAAAAGAGCCGGCGATTGTTCGAAACGAACTTAGGGATATACGAGCGGCAGCACAGGTTGCCAGTTACTCTCTCTCTCTCTCTCTCTCTCTCTCTCTCTCTCTCTCTCTCTCTCTCTCTCTCTCTCTCGGCGTTGAGAGAGATTTAAGACTCCTCGCTCTGGGGGAAGGAAGGAAGGATACCGGGAACGGTGGTAGGAATTTAGCGCATTATGGCGCGAGTTAATATTGGGCGGACAGCGGGTGGAGTCCACTGCCACTAAATATACTCACACTCCTGGTCCCGACGTTCTTTCTCGCGAGAGCTGCACTTGAAAACCCTCAAAGTCGCGACCTCGTGCAACAAGACCGACGTTTTATTATCGTTGCGGCTCTCTCGCATCGCGGCGAGATAGGTGCACCTGTCCGGCACTTTCTGCATCGCGCACCGCGCACGTTTGCTGCCCCTTGCAATTTATGTGGCCTTCGGTAGACATACGATGCACGTATCGAGTATCGATTCCACTCGGACATGTTGCGGCGGTTAAATCGCAGGTTTGATGGGATAATTTTGGTAATCTCCACATGCGCGAGTGAGAGAAAGAGGGAGAAAGAGGGTGGGAGGGAGAAAGAGTGAGAGAGAGAGAGAGAGAGAGAGAGAGAGAGAGAGAAACTATGATTATTCATCTCTCTTTTGTATGGAAGTGTTCTAATCAAAAGATTGCTAAACGCCCTCGTACTTTCATACTTGAAGAACGCTTGTATAATAGAGCGGTACGTTACAGTATAATTTAAACGTATTTTATGAGGTAGCAGCGTAATAACGTAGAGCCTGTGTAACGGAAAAGCGATTTAATCCTAGCCGAGCAATTTGGCGAACCTGCCAAGTTCGCGAACCTGATGAGGGCACGTGCTTTCCATACGCGAGCGCGAGAAATGATCGGCGCCCCTCAAATCCACTTCATCCATTAAAGTATCTCGGTGCACAAATCTATAGACTATCCTCTGGCTGACCCGAAACACGTTGACACGTTTCGAATTTATTCGGTGTAATTAGTTAAGTGATCTAGGCGATAATTCTCGTACCCAAATTAAACGTGCTCGATTTGCTCTTTTAAACTCAATCTCCTCTCTCTCTCTCTCTCTCTCTCTCTCTCTCTCTCTCGTATATCTTATAATTCGTATGCGAATTCATTCATCAGAAATTATTGAATGATTTTTAGACATATATTATTTCAAGTTTATTATTATATTTGAAAGAAAACATTTATATATGTATACTTTTTCACAACATTTTTATTATATTATTATCAAATTTTAAACGATCTAAGAAATCTATAACTATAATTGGCACAGAGTTTCGTCAAGTTTTAAAGAGTTCTTCTATGCTTGGAGAAAAGTTAAACGAACCATAAGTAACATAACTATTATTCAAACTTCGAAAATGTACTTTGCATTCCTGGTAACTTTCCACGTATCGATATTCGCGTGTTCCTCACCACGCAAGGCTTTGCATCATGACTCAGAATCTCTCAAAGGAAGGTAAAAGATCTCGACGATTCTCGGACTCTTGTTGTAATATCACAGGGTCATCGACGAAGATTCGAACAATATATAGCAAAAGTCGCAACGTCTGCGAGTGAAAAACTTTTCAATGGATTTACTGGTTCCACTTTCTTTCATTTGGTCCCTATTCACTCGATTCACTTAGTCAAGTTTTATTCGTTCGCGAACTTACGACGCCGTGCCGCCACTCGGTCGATTATGCAACTTTGGTATCCCTATCTCATTTTGCTTCTTTCCGGCCGTTTTGCTCGCTGCAGTAGTTTCGTGATAACTGTCGAAATCTAAATATTAAAGCCGCTACGAGGCAGTAATTGGTAAAATAATTTTCTCAATTTGTATCGAGATTATGCACATTTAATATTAACGAGATATATTATTGGAATATGTTGCGATATATGAGTTGTGGGTATAATATTTTAATTCTTTAATAAATTAAAACAATTTTATTTTAATGCAGTTTTATAATAATTAAATGTATTTTCATAATATAGAATGTTTTCAGAGTTGCGTGAAATTAAATTGATTAATATTACATGAGATTAATTCAAACTCTCATTCAATTTAATAAAAAAGTAAAAGAAAAAAGTAAAAAATTATCTAGTTTTTAAATTATGTCTTAATATTCTCAGTGAATTATAAAAGAGAGTATTTTGTCTCTTTTACACTTGACTTTGATGTAGACTTCGACTTGGCGCAAGTCCTGGTAAAGGATATTCCGATTTGTAACGTAAAGTAATAGTGCTCTTTAAGAGCCACTAATCGAATATCGGTCTTTTATGCAGCGCGATTTCTCCGCCGAATATATTCTCCAACGAGGAGGGCGGATGAACCGTTTCACGACACGTCTTTCAATAATCCGAGTTCTCCTTTTAAATCGAGGTTTATGGCTTCTAAAAGGAATGAATTCTATCACAATGGCATCGAGTAAAATTTCCGTGCAAATGGGTTCTGGCACGAAATTCCACCTCGGTTATATCAGTGAAGATTACAAGTGCAGCGCGAATGCATCCACTGCCAGCTATCATTTTGCAAACTCCGCTTTCTCTGCCGCACAATCTTCTTAGGTCACGTAACCGTGCGGTTTTCGGCCGCGCCTTTCGAGAATCTTTGGAGGGGTGGTTGAGGAAGATCGGCGGAAAACTTATTAAATATGTACACGACATTAATTTTAGAAAGAAAAAAAGAAATACCTCGGGGACTTTATTTGATGGAATAATTTTGCATTGATTAAAAAAGTAACTTCTGCTCTTTACAGTCTTTCGCATAGTAGCTTTTTCGAGGTGCGTCGTAAACTTTTACGGTCTTTTCTAGTTTGAAGCGCGTGACGAGAAGGCGTGTAAAGACGTCCGATGTTTTTGGACGCGTTATATTTTCAGATACGTGCATGACGAGAAAGTCTTGTTATCATCCTTCATCATAACTAAGATGGCGGCCCTTTATAATGTTATAAATGCATTACTCTAAGAAGTTACTGCCAAAAAGTCAATTTTACTTGTACACGCCTTCGTTTTGCCAGAGGTCGCTGAGAGAAAAATAAGATTTACGAGTTACTTTAAGCTGTAAGCGGCTAGAAGTTTCCAAGATGACTGTTCCTCGTTCCGTCCGCGTATTATCATGGTCCAGCTTTTTACTTGCGACTTACGACTTTACCTAGACCTAGCCCTATATAATGAGAATAACCTCAAAGTAATGCAACACAATTTTACAAATCGTTCTACATATAAATAAGTAAATAGTCCTACAGATTTGATATGCGAAATTAATCATGAATATAAATATATATTTTATTATTATTTTATTATTTTTTATTATTATTTTTATTATTTACACTAATTATTTCTCTTATTTCGTTGATTTTTGTTTTTTATTTTATTATTGTTTTTGATCATCGTTCTATTGCAAATTAATAATTTGCAAAGAACGAGTTCAGTCGATGATTAAATGTACTTTTATTTACCAACTTTTTCGAGATATATCGTTTGTAAGAAAGTTCTTCCACTGTGCGATACGCAGGTCGGAGTATCCTTTGCTAGCTCGTATATTGACTGGATCGATGCCGCATCCTATAATATTGCTTGTAGGCACGTAGTTATCATACGGAAACTTTGTTTCCCCTATCGTTAAATCGTCCTCCTAGAAGTCAAGCGTGTATCACAATGGCAACGCTGGTCGACGACCCTTTTGAATTGTACGTCTGGAGGAAATGCAGATAAGAATAAAGTCGGTCTTGCAACTCGTTTTTACAGACAACTTAGAAAGTATTATGCATTATGCGTGATGTACCTTACTGCGTTCCACTATATACTATGACTGCACTATGGTTCAACCACGGACAGTATAGTTGAGAAAAATAGCAGAAAAGTTTTGCAAATATTTTTTATAGTACAACATCGCTATATCTAATGAATATATTGTTTAAACATAGTTTTGCGCGTATTTTACTATTCATACATTATATCTGGAGAAAAATCAAACAATTTTAAATTTTTTGAAACATTTTTAATAAAAGTTCTTATTATATGTAATTATATGTAATTATAAAACAATAATTGCGGCAATTTTTAGTTAGTAGTTTATAATTGGGTTGAGAAAGAGGAATACAACATGTGTATTGACGAGTTAACATTTATTAGTTCTACGTGAAACATCTGCTATGCATATTTAACAGCCAGCCGATGCGGTCGATGATTCTCTCGCGCAAAACGTAAAGAAAAGGGATCTTGCTTTTCTTCCTATTCCTTATAACTATACATGTGAATGGTAAATGCACGTGTATCCAGGTATATGAGGCGTCACGGTGTCGAGGATTCCCGGTGCCATTTGTAATAATAGATGAAAGTAAGGCGAAGAGCTTTCCAAGAGCGGCGGGAACTCCACCGCTTGGCCGCTTTACAGACTAATTTCCTTCACGGGGAGAAGTTTAACTCTGCGACGAGGTAGCTACGCATTCCCTTGTAGCAGTAGAGCGGCTGTCCGCATACGCGATCATCGTGATAAATGAAGCACACGCGCCATTTAATTGTCTCCGCTTCTGATTATGATGAATATTCTCGCCCGACGCGCTCAACGTTAGAGTGATCGACTTTAAATCCTATATGCCCATAACGTTTTACCCCTTTTCTCTATGCAGGACCGTCATGACGGTTTGAAGGAACGTTTCCTTAATACATTTCCATCTCTACGCTCGTCTAAGCGTATGGAATAAATAAATGATAAAAAAAGAAGTTGCGAGGTACGCGCGCTATTCGTTCTTTAAACATGTGTACGTCTCCGCAGAAAAATGATAACAAATGCGGATAAGGTGTCGTTATCGCGGCACATTTTGAATGCGGTATTCGATAATGCGTCACGCCTTATTAATTTGCGCGATGCAGGTGCAACTTTTCATCAGTTATCGTCACGTCACCGCGTAACGTATCACCATCATGAAGATGTGGAGCGTCTCTGTAGCGCATCTTCGTGAGTCTGCGCTACATTTAGGGCGCACTTACGTCGCGCTCGTAGATCTAGGTGAATTCGCGCCTCCCCGAGTATCAGGTGTCTCGTGTGAAATTCGTCGTTGTCCTCGGATAGTTTGCCGCGGGATCGTTTCTCGCGCCGGCATGTCGGCGCCGCGTATTTTCGAAATATCGGAGTGCATCGAAGAGGATGGATGCGAGAAATTTGCTGTTATAGAATGCAGTAGGCGGGCGTTCCCAGGATAGTTCGATGTAAAAATCTCAATAATTTGCCGGCACAATACAGCTCGTACAATATGCGATGCGCGATATCCGGAAATACAACCATATGAGAGAGCACGCACCTGGGATTTAATAGGAAATTCAATTCGCGGCGAAAAAAGTTCCAATAAACGCATATTTGAAAATGTTTCCTATATATGTATATATATATATATATATATATATATTATGTCACATCTCTCGATTACATCTTGTATATGTATATATGTGTGCGACACTCTCTCTTCGTCGTACAATGCGATTCTCCAGCACTTAACATTTTATCGCGCGTTTTCGATTTGAACGAAATTTTATAAGTACGCTCAACAGCGAAACACGAGGCACACACGGGAATCGCATTACTTACGATAGTGCCTTTTTTGTGATTCCCCCCCCGCTTATCTGGCTTATCTCTCCTCGAAAGCGAACTATGCGAGAATGCTCTTGATTATAATGCAACCCCCGTCGTCATGCTTATCCATGCTCTGCTTGACGATTATATCCGTACACGTATTTTAACTCGCCCAGACTTTCTGGGCCGTTCGTAAGGCGAGCATTGTGGCACGATGACAAATTACCTGGCGTAAGACGTAAATAAAAAATGCGGACCCTCCTCGGAACCCGCCGTCGTGTCAGGTCGGCTGATGTAATGTCCTGCTCGCGAGCGCAACGACGCACGATCAATCATTGGACAATATTTATTTATATGAAACGCGGTGAGAAGAGAGAAGTGAGAAGACGGGGACTTGTTTGCCCCTCTCGTATCTTCCCCCGCGGGAAGGGTGAGTGGTGGACGTTCGGCTCATTGTCGTTCTGGCGAATGCGATTTGATCGGTTGGCAAGATAGACACGAATTCGAGAGGAGGGAAACGATGAACGAGCGCGAGGATCGCCTTGGCTTGTTAGAATTGGGGTCGTGAAACGTGCGTATCTTCCCCGAAAGCAGCGTCGTTTTTCAGATCATAGTTATGATTTTTTTAGCAGGAGTTTGGTATTTGCCGCAGCCCGGCTTGCGGCGATAAAGATTGATTGACGGAAAAAGAAGCCGGGCTTTTTGTCGATTAACGGAGTATCGTTTGTGGAGTTCGCCCGACTTTGAACGATGGTACGAACAGTTAGAAGCGTTTTTGGGCCGCGTGTAATGGAATTTTAATAAAGCGATACGCGGCATATTGAATACGATCGTTTCAGACGTTTCTGACGATTGAAAAATTGAAGTCCGCGACGTACTAAAGATATACTCGAAGCCGCGAGAGTAAGATAGAAGAAATCAATCATGTTTAATGAAGATATGCGCGAGCCGTGCGCGAAGTTCGCAATTTCCTTCTCGTCCGGCACACGATTTTCGCTCCACGCGGCGCAACTCGTGAGCTGTGAGCACTCAAGACAGGTGTCATTAAGATTTCGTTTTTAGCGCGGACAACTGCAGGGCGGCTGTAACCGAGCGTCAAAGAGATGGGATATAGTAATGCGAACGAAGGAAAAAGAACAGCGCGAAATCAGGAAGCAGGGTCGTAACGAGGTAGCTCGAGTTCCCGTAACATCAATCATCCTCCTCTAAATATCATTTTTGTGTATGCTATCTTCATTCTCGGTCGTGCGTTTGGATACATATGTGTATATGTTTATATGTATATATTTACATGTATATATATATATATATATATATATATATATATATATATATATATATATATAATATGCGCTGAACACGTTTGTATTGCAATCTGCGCATTTCAAGATGCGCACCGACCAACGTGTATCATATTTTACGTGTTCTTTTATTTCATATCTGATGACTACCGGTAAATCGATTTAAAGTGTAATGAGCAGCATAGAATAATTTACAGTAGGAATAATTTTTTTCTGACGATTAAAGAAATTGAGTGTTTTGAAATGATGTTGATGTTTTGATGAGTGAATAGAAAATGCATAAATCAGAGAAAGAGATAGACGGAGTTGTTAAAATAATTTTGTAAATTGCATATTTTATCATTGCTTGTTGAATTTTACTTATTATATACACGTTCGAAAATTAATCTATTCGTTTATTCGTATTATTCTAAAAGATAACGAGACCTTTATCGCGATTTTCCATTGCGAGCGAACAAGGTTAATGCTAACCAAGTTGGATTAAGGCTCCTAGATTAGGGTTTTGGACGTACCTGGAAACGATCTTCTAAACAGCATACGATTCCGATTGCACGGATTCACATATTGTCGAAATGGCGATCCGTTCTCTTGTCCTGTGACCAGAGCGACTGGTATACGCGACTCTACATAAACAGATAGACCTCCGGCATTCTCGCTCTATGTGATTCTCGATTGAACGCGAAATAGGATTGGATAGCTCTTGGCCATACGAAAATCGGAGTTTCGTCCCATGGAGCACCATGGCGATTACCGGGAAATTCTGCTGACTGTTAGAAGATCGAACGGACGTGCTATAGTCAGCCAGTTGTAATTTTTGTCTGTATTTTTGACTTTAACAATGCAATATGTAAAAACGTGCGTAGTTTATTGAAGTATCGTGAAATGTTTTGATTCTCAATATTTTCAATATCATCAATATTTTTTTTAAATTAACAACAAAAAATTATATAAAATTTGCTTCTTTAAAAAGATTATAAGTTTCAGAATAATTGGGTTTTGTTCTATTTTCTTAGTCTTATAAATATGTTTTCAATACTTGCGGCTCTTGATTGATCATCCTGGAATTTCAATAAAACTTCTGTAATTTTCATCGTGCTTGTCGAATCGATTTTTTCCACGTTATCGTTTGCAATACCAAACAAGCAAAGTGTACGTAGTGTGAAAACCTGTAAAATTGTATACAAGAGCGTCAGGGGCGTGCAAATCTTCAATGAACGCCCTTCTATGGGCCATTAGTCATTGCCTAGGCAGACAGACAAAAACTAGCTTACGTACGAATGAATACGAATATGTATGGTTTTTGTGTGCTGACTGCAGCTACTAAAAAAGATTACGGTAAATCTAATTTCCGCAGAATAACTCCATGTGTGTGTGTGTGTGTGTGTGTGTGTGTGTGTGTGTGTGTGTGTGTGTGTGTGTGTGTGTGTGTATATATGTATATATATGTACGTATGTCAAACTGTTTGTTAAATTGGCGTACATTTCTGTCTGCGCGGACCACGCGGTCGCAAAGCGATTCACGTCTTATTAAACGGTCAGAATAATATTAGGGTAAAACAATAAGCAATTCGTAGCTTTCGTTGAATGAACGCACTCTCGTGTGCCGACAGAAACTACGGCAATGGCCAAACTTCGCGAAAGTCTAACTTCATCTCGTCACAATGGGAGGGCGAGAGGGAGATTTGGAAAGTGCAATAATTTCGTAATGGAATTTTGCTCGACCGATGAGCTCGAGGCGTGCTTGAAAGAGAAACATTGTGGTAGGGTAAGTTGGTTTTTGGAGCTCGTCGGTTTCTTGCGGACCAACTCGTTTTTCCATCGTAGTCTCATCTCAATATTGGTGAAATTCGACTAACTAATCCGCGAAAAGCCGTCGTCGTGGCAAATACATGAGAGATATACAGAGAGAGAAAGAGAGAGGAGGGAGGAGGGAGAGAGAGAGAGAGAGAGAGAGAGAGAGAGAGAGAGAGAGAGAGAGAGAGAGAGAGAGAGAGAGAGAGAGAGAGAGAGAGAGAGAGAGAGAGATTTTAACCCGAGTTCCGTGCCAATAGTTTGCCAACTGGTTGACAAGTTCCGAACCGAAGTAGGTGACCAAGTTTGCGATAGCGCACCGAGATTAAACGAGAAGATTGACCTATAGATCATCAAACTCGCGGTATGTGTTTCGTAATAGCACTCGCGCGAGGAGAATCGATAGAGCAGACCAGATTGCGCGGCGTTTCCTTTTGAAAAATGACGAAATCTCCGGAACCAAGAGCTGTGTGTGGGATCAGCAGGAAGCAAAAAAATCGCCGCCACTCCCGACGGATCGATTCTTCTAATTCCAAGCAATCATAAAGCGTACGAGTTGAAACTTTAATTCGAAATCGGTCGAAGAGCCGGGGGGGGGGGGGTTGCGTTTGACGGATCGTTATTAAAGCTGGGTCCAATCGAGGCGGACTTGAGGGTGGTTACACGCACAATGAAATTTCAATCATGAAAGTATTTGGTTTCGTACCGGGTACGTACCAATCGCTATTCAAACTAGTGGCGACAGAGAGGGGTCATAGAAGCGACTGTATTCACGATTATGTATGATAAACGGAACGACGTCGGTGGCGCCGGTGGATGCAGGGCTTCTGATCGATATAATCGGTCTAAAATTCGGGTGCATTCCCGTTCCTAGGGTCTGACTAGGGCGACAGGGTCCGGGATTTGACTCGGGAGGAAGAGGAGTTCGAGCCCCGGCTTGCACGGCTTGCCGAATCAACGGTGAAATGCCAGCCGGTTCCCAGATACCCTCGGTCGGTTTTACGCGCGGGGACGGTTTACACTAAGCCACGGGGATCATGCCCGTTTAATAACGCGATAACATATCAATTTCACGCAAATACCGTCTCCGAGAAATGTCGGAGAAACGTCCTCTCCTATCGACGAGGTAGCCGCGCTTTGAGGTTCGGCGGAGACCAGGAAACCATCCTACCGAGAGCCATCGTCGCCACTGCACGACCGAGGAAAATGGCCTCGGATAATTAATGTCGGGCTACGATCGTCGGGGATGATTAATGGCGACGCTGCTACTCCGCGTATAATAACGCTTTCCTCGCAAATTAGTGCCCTCGCGCATTCAGTTCCTGCTCCGACCGCTTCCTTCTGCGATCGATTTCTTTTTTCATCGCGTGGATTCTAAACGTAAAAGATGTGAAGCATGAAGGAAGAGAGATCGTGGATTTTCCTTTGTATGAGCTTTCCGTACCCAAAAGGGGTGAATACGTTAGTTAAAAATTTTCGCTTAACATTTGGAAGCGCCAGTCAAAGCGCGCATCTCATCTCTCAAGTATATCTTTCCTATATAAAAACGTCTAAGACTGTCTATTGAGAATGTAGCAAAAAAGAAAGTGAGAGTGATTTCTTAAATTTCGATTTAAGTTTAGTAGATAAGACGTGCTTTCTATCGTCGCACAGAGTTACACGGATACATGGGGTAAATTAACACGTAGAGTCGTGCAAACAAAGTTTTCCAATAATTACAACGTGACATTACGGAGTTGTGTACGAAGCTTTCCATTTGTAACGTGGCCACAGCTAAGAACAATCGATCCAGGTGCGCGTGATCCGCTTTTCGGCTTTAAACTCTGGCTAGTCGGATATGCTCAACGTCTTCCATGCCGTACATTGCTTAACTCGATTACTCTGGCCATCTCACGCGAGATTACTGTGCAATTGGAGTATTTCATCGACCGATAAAACGGGAATGATTTTTGATATTTTTTGTACGTTTTTGATATTGAATAATTTTTTTCGCATTTTCACTTACTTGTTAAAATAACGCAAATCAAATGTGAATACAGAGGAATGCAATTAGAGATTATAGCAGTTTAAATTTGACCTGTAGAAAATCCTATTATTCACGTTTAATTCGCATGAGCACCATTCGTGGTATAAGCCGAGCTTTCCGAGCTTTGAGACGAACTTGAACGCGATGCCTAACACATAGCTTGACAGCGATTTGATCCTCCTCACTAGCTAGAGCACGATATGGCTGACTGCTATTCCTATCCCATCTCGGCAATATTAATAATGCTAGGAATTTCATTACGAGTTTCACCAGCTGTCTAAGCCCTCATACCGTCTCAACTGGCGCTCTGCACGTACAGGTGATTCAGCTCGGTATTGACCAAGAAGTCAAATATAATCATACACGGATTCGTGCGTGCAAAATTGCGACTGTTGACAAGTTCAACTTTCATTATAATCTAGAACGTCTCCCCAAGGATAAATGAATTCGGCAAATCTGGAATTGCGTGACGCGAATGAAAATCTACCGGGATTTATGCGTCTTCGGATGATTCTACTTTTTAAAATTGATTAAAATTTATGACATTATTACGTTAAATATCGCAATCGCATCGCGTAAATATTTAACGAGAATCTGTCTGATGATATAAAGTTGGAAATTTTGATTTAATTTGCTCTACCATACTTGTGAGAAAAGGGAGCTCTTCTAAGGAAGTAATTTAATTTAAAATAATTTCTCTTTTGTCTGCGAACTTAAATTCTCTCATATCTGCCATTTATAAAAATAATTTAACAACTTCGCGTGTTATTATACAGGTTTATCTTGTAAGCATGCGATAGTTCTATGCATTCTTCCAGAACGCATCCGACCATGTACGATTCCCACGGGAACGCGGCATCTTTACGAGACTTTCAAAGCTTCGTGATTTTACAACTCGTTGATCTCATTTCCTTACCGTCGTAGCGTCGCATAACTTTGATACTCGATTTCCACCACTTGCCAAAACTTTCGGTGAACACGTGCATAAAATTATTGCGTACGAAACTCGTGTTTCCGTGCATTAACTTCCATTTCCTTCCCTTTTTTACTCGATATAATAAGTGTTTTAAGAGCGCATTCTCGCTGATTATGAAGTTCACAAGATCGATGTATAATTACTGGATTCTCTCATAACTGCTCATTGCTATGCCTACGTATATAATCTCGCGGCGATCTTTGCGAGTCGACGAATAATAATTAGTTATTGCGCTAGTCGGACGTGTTGAAAATGTTAGTATTGCCGTGGCAGTGTCGGATGCCAATGTGGTGCTAGAATTGGGGCAATCTCACAATGATTAATTAGAGCGTAATCAACGTTAGATTGCCTCTTCGAGTGCCAGTAAGCGCCCCAGGTAATTCGTGGTAACCAATTGCGATGTATGCGCGTACTTGAAATTCGGAAGTGGCACGGTTACGCGATGATCGATGACGAGAGGCCCGGTGCTTCGAGCTCGCTCCGCCAAACGTAGACACGTAGCGCATAGCAGGTCCCTCCCGGAAACAATCTCCGTGACGTGCGATTGATCGCGGAATGATCGATGAAAGACTCCGCCGTGCGAAGACTTACCCGTCCCGACTGATGAAATAAAAATATAAGGCGGTTGTCGCGTACACCGAATGCGATATCGCGCGCACCGAGGCCTGGACTAAAAAGATAAGGTTTCGCTATATCGAGGGTGTGCGCGGCTTTCGCACTCAAGTCTTTCCGTCGCGCGATCGATCACCCCCGCAAATAGAGGAATCTCTTTGTTTGTTTAGGTGAAATTAGTTTTTCCTTCATGCACGTCGCGCGCGTCGTCTCGGATGGAGTCTAGCCTTCGCTCCGGCGTAACCATCCTCTTCCGTGCGTGTGTGCGTGCGTGCGTGCCCGTATACGCGTGTGCGCACCTCTGTTTTCTTACCTATATGTTTGATTTATTGCACGACGCTGAATATTCCGAGAGATTTATGCAAGTTGCTCGAGAAACCGGCATTCCCATTTCAATACATTCGCGGTACGATCCGGCGGTAATTTCTTGGTCGATCCGAAGCCATTTGACTCACTCATCGAGAGCGATTATTGTTAACGGCGCCGATAATAATTGCGATGTGGAACTTATCCGGCGCGCGTTGCATACCGAGAATGTTCGCGGGAAATAATAGCGTGCTCTCGGGTAGCGCGGGTCGCCGCGATAGGTCGTGTCGATATCGGTATGGCTGCATACTTAAATAATGCGTGTATATGGAGGGTATATATTCGCGATGCAGGCGGTAGTTGCTGTGGCAATAGCACCCACCGCTATGCCACCATTATAACGCGCAGCTTACATAGCTTCAATGCTAGGCAGCTACAAGCAGCAGCGGGCGCCCTATCCCCTGTGAGCAGAAGTTTTCATGCTTGAATCGAGCAGCGTGGGGGGGGTTGAGCAACGAGGTGAGGGAAGGCATATTTCGTCTCGAGGAAGCTTACGTGTACCGATGCTTTCGCAACCGTCAAGTTCTAACTGTGTGATCTCGCCAAGAGGATTGCGCACATTGATAAGCGCAAATTCCAATTCACCTTCCTTGCATATCGCGGGGATCTAATTGTCGGTGAAACGATCAAACGCTGAAAAAGTTTATAATCGATAAGGCGTATTATTCGAAAATCGCGATCGAAATGTATTTTTAATTGCAAATTAACATTACATGTTACAATTGCAATTATGTTAATTTAATGTAACATTTTTTAAATTTAATTAATTAGCCTGTAATTAAGATCCTAAAGTTTTTGACATGTTTGTCAGCATATTAAGCTCTTGTTTTAATAAACGCATAGTTAATAAGGCGCACGCATGTGTGTTGAGCGTATATTTGACAAATATTATGGCTTGTGTATCGTGACAACATAAATAACTATCATTTATTGAAAATAGAGCGATCTATTTTCCAAGCCTCTATTTCGCCGTCGAGAGATTTAAATTATTTAAAAATTTTCGTTGCATTTAAGACATTGTATTTAACCATTAATAAGGCAGGAAATAGTATTATCATCTAATAACCGTTCATGGTAATATTTCAGATATTGTTGTCATTATCATCCGCAAACAATCGTTCATCATAGCTTGCGTTGTATAATTATCAAGTATAATGCATAATACATGGATCTTCTATGCATCAATGTACAAATAGCAATCAATTGTTGCGTGGGTAATCATAATATTTGGCTGCAACCGAAATTCGCTTCATGATCCCCCTAACACCCATTTCGCTATATAAATAGTAGCCACTTTGCGGGTATGTGTGGCTGCCAGGTAATATTTTTCGGAGAGGAAAAAAGTTCTCCTGACATCCCGGCAATGGCCGGTAGTTACATAGCTGTGTCTACGTGAACACGACGTTATTGTACTTACTTCGGTACTCTCTCTTATACGGGTCATAGAATAATAGAAAAATACGGCACGCGGGTCCCGCGGTGGGCACGATATTATCGTGCTCGACACAGGTAGCGAACGCGCGAGAAAAAGCGAAAGACAGTCCGGGAGGACGACGAAAAGGCAGACAAGACAGGGAGGAGTGAGACAAGGAGGAGAGGACAAGAATGTTGATTGGCCTCAAATTGAATCCCGTCCATTTATCACTCGCCCTCGGCCCTCCGCACGGTCGACTCCTTTGGTACTACTGTGAACAAAAATCGGAACGATTCTCGATCGAACTTCTCTCTCTCTCTCTCTCTCTCTCTCTCTCTCTCTCTCTCTCTCTCCCTTCTCTTTTCCATCCTCGTCTCTCGGTCAGCACTTACATATCTACGAGTCGGATTTGTAGAACCAAGCTGAACCGAGTTTCTTGCGGAAAGGATTCGCATCAGTTGGAGATGTACATAGATATAAGTGTGTTCGAGATATATGTCCCGCTGGATGAAAGAGCTTTTTAGTGACGTGAGGCCACTTTCGCCGTTTTACGGGGATGTAGAATTAATTAGCGATTCGAGGGGGTGTAGAGGAGATAGGGACTGGTAGAGCGAGTAGAAGAGGTGCGATGGAGAAGAACTAAACGGGAGACGGTATTATACAACGCACGATGTCGAGCCGGCTGAAATCTATTGGCTGCTTTTTCTCGTTTGCGCGCGAAAGGAGAAACGGAATTGCTCGGGACGCATAAGACGAGGCAATTACTGCTCCCGGCGAGGAAAAGAAAAGTGACCCCCGACGCTTCGCATTCTCTGGCATCGTTAACGATTATGATTTTATGAATGTGTATTCGTGACAGTAAAAGAGAAAGAAAGAGAGAAAGAAAAGGGAAGAGAAAAAGAGGCAGAGAGGAATAGTAAGAGTGCGCGAGCGGATATCTTCTTCTTAAATATAAAAATTATGCTAATCCGATTTAATCGCATATCGCACGATGACGACGGAATTGCTTGAGACGTACACGGTTATGGGCAATTACGGTTCATAATGACGGAAGGAAGGCGACCCATACCGCTGCGAGAATATCGTTAAAAATTATTCTTAATTTCGCAGATATTGTCGGCTGACATGCACGCGAATGTTCTAATAAAATATTATGTAAATTTCTGCTATTTTTATCGACATATTATTATAGAGTTTGATCAAGTTTTACACTTTCTAATAATCGCAGATTTTCGATTCTGAATTTAATCTTTCTTTAATTAGCCGCTTTTTCACTGTTCCTTTTAATATTAAATATTTTAATAAGACCATAATGAAGTAACTTTCGAAGCAAAATCCATCAAGGCTAATTAATTAATAAATACAATTTTATTATTCATTTGTCCATCTAAGGTTTAACGTGCGAAAATTAATCATTTATATAATTAAAAATAATGATAGATGTCTTGAAATTAAAATAGATCTTTTTAATTTAATTTGCAATGTCTATATATATATCGGAAAATATTGTGGGAAAAACTACACAACTTTTTATATCTTATTATTGAATGTAGTGAAAGAAATGAAGAAAAATTATTATGTGAAAACCCACAAATGAGTGGCGAACTCCATTTGCGTTTCAATTTCTGCTCTAATCATTACATTTGTCCTTTTGTTCTTTTATTGCAGGTGAGTCCACGTCATGCATATTTTAGCTGTTGATGGTTCCGCATACATGGGCTAACATCAATAAGCATTGGTTTGATGAGTGAGTCTATATAAAAAAAAAAAATCATGACCATTAATTTTGTACGTCTTTTTTGTGACTGTTACGAAAAATTACGGAAGTGAAGTGACCAGCGCTTTTACGAAATTTTGTCGAACCATTACGACGCACGCCCAATTAAATGTCCTTTATCAGCGCACTCGCAATTTGCATGATTGAATGATTTTAAATTGCGGAAGGGCGTGATGCGACGTCGCGGTGTTCTCATATAACATTAGTAATAACGGTATAATTAATTTATGGCGGATTTGTACGCTCCGTTTCATAATATGATATGATTGCACCGATCATGCGGATCTTGACATTGATTTTCGGCACTGCTGCGGCCGTGCACGATATTTTTCGGCAATCTCTGCGAAATTAATGAGATAATTCCATATTGGGCGGCATTGTGCGCCAGGTGTGAAAAAAATTTATTCACGCCAAATTATTGCTTGTGAAATGGTCCGTTCCACGAGCGAACGATGTGGTTGAAGACGCGGCGCTGAAGTAATACATCGAATGATGCATCTTCGCGTCGATCAGCCCATTTGTATGTTCATTTGTAAGATGCATTTAGCAATGTATCGATAAGCCTCCGCGCTTTTCGCATCACCGGGATATGCTTCATCTTCCGCTTAATCGATGGTATTTGGCTAAGCAGCATCACGGCTTTCTCGAATAATTAACAGTGCAATCGCAGCACTCCTAAAAATATTGCATTTAATAATAGAGTCTCCTTAGAAGTCCGGATTCGAAACTGTAGATTACATTCAGACAAGATAATTGGTCAGGCCAGTACAGACCACTATGTGTGGAAGCAGCTGCGCCATTATAATTGCAGACTACCATCGTTCGGCGGGGAAAAGAAGGTTGGAGTAATTCGCTCATCGACGCAATCTCTTATTTTTGTTAGCGACGGCCTTCACCCCGCGCCTCTCTAGCGATCCAATATTCGACGCCAAGAATTTAGGCTGTGATCTTTTTAGGCTCTTACCGTCATAAAAAAATTTAACAAAAGCTTACTCGCGATAATTTATAATTTTCAAATTTTTTGAGCATGAATTTTTATAATGCAATAACGCGGAAATAATTAATTTCCGCATAAACGCATGTGAAAGAAACGATTACGATGTATATCTTATCGAAATGAAGTTCCACGCCAGAAAAACCATGCGAAGATGTCGAGCTTAAGTTCCGGGCAATCGATCTTCGCTAATGTTCCCTAGGCCGGAAATGTTCCTTGCACCTTCGCTCGTTGCGTCCTTATCGGGCATCTTCGCCCTATGTCGTTGATAGTTAAGACTTGGATTGATCTGCGCTTTGCGTTTCGTCGTGTGGCGACTTGCGACAAAATAATGGACGAACCGGAGGAGATGATTGATAGCACGAACAAACGTATTTAATCTCGTCAAACCGTCATACGTACCTTTCCCGCACGCGCGAATTGCAAATTGCAAATAATAATTAACGAGCGAACGCGTGCATACATATTGATACAATCGATCGTTGCGAAATTAATCAACTGGCAACAAAAGATACGCGACGTGATATTCGGGATATTTGAGACGCGAAAAATTACGAAAGTTGCGTTACTGCATATCGACGAAAAAGTGTGCGAACGAAAATGAGGCAGTTAGCGGAAACCGCCTTTTGTTTGTTCCGACTGTTATTCTCGATTTTCATGGTCGATGCGACGTTTCTTGTATGCGTTTTCGTCAGCTGGGAATTAACACTCGTCCGCATTACTTTTAATTTTCGACATAATCTTTTTTACCCCATTTCGTTCCGTTGCTGTGTTTCTTTTTTCAACGTCGCGGACTTGCCGTGTATTCGTAATTGACGTAACTCGATCGTTTGGAATGAAGGTATCGTCAAAAGGAAACAGAGGACCATTATTATTTGCTCGGCAATCTATTTAATATTTTCTATTTGTTTTTGCTTAAATCGTGCTTTGAATTGATTCTTATGGGAGATGATTAAGAGACTTTTATCGATACGATTGCATATGCCGGATGACGTAGATATATGGTGAGAGGAAACCGAAAGACACATTTTTCAGAATAATATCAGAATAATTTCAGAATATTATATAGAATAATAGGTAAACAACAATCAACGGAGCTTCGGGATATATTGTATAAGAGATATTAGCATACTCATCCTAATTGGTTCGATGCCTGGATTTATACGAAAAGTTCGAATGTGCGTGCAATAAATTTTTCTCGAGTAGAGAAATAACCATTTTTCTCGAGTAGAGAAATGTATTCTGTGCTAGTTAAAATTCAGATATTTGATATTTAGATCTACCAGTCATTTCAGAGACCAGTATTGTCACATTTTGCAATATCGCACGTCGATGGATATAGAAAATTTCGGTCATTCGTGATATCGTGAGGACGTAAATCGAATCGATGTCTCTTCGAACGTACTTGGCTTGTCGTCTACATTTTTCACGCATGCATGACATTGCAACCATATCTCACGATACGATGGAAAACAGGATCGTAACGTTCGATGGTAAAATCTGTGTCCCGCCGATAGTACCAATCATAGAGTATACGCTTGACTGATCTCGCATCGTCTTTCGGCTAAGAATCGGGAAATATGACAAGCTGCCGAAAAGAGAGTCAAAGCTAGTGGATAGATTGACGATGAGACGTCGTGGGCGAGATTAATTTAAAAACCTAATTTAAAAACGGACACTTTTGAAAAATTTTCTGTAAAAACTTTCTTTTGTGAACATAAAATTTATAATATAATTATATCATTTCTAATCTCTATTTCAGAAAGAGATAAAGCGTAATGTAAATGTATAAAGTAAATGTTTAGCTTAGAAATTTTTTAAATACATTCGTTATTACCGAAATTTTTATTTATCACGTAAATTTTTGTTAATTTGGTAAAACAAATTCGGATATGCGGATAATTTTGGAATAAATCGCCGAAAATTACCCCGTAAGAGCCACTTTCGTGGAATCTTCGCAGTTTCACCTGTGTGGCTTGATTCTTGGCAACCTGTGAAAATCTCGGGATGTAATGTTTTAAATGGGGCGCGAGAGTTTAGTACGATTTAATCTGGTTAGTTTCGTAGTTCGCGGGAAAGAAGTCCTCGGTTCTTGGGTTAAGTGGTTTAGTTTTACGAATGGATGAGATCCGTAAGAGGCAACACTTAATTGGAACGTGCTTGTCCTCTCGAGGAAGGAAGCTGCAACCCACGCGGAGAACGACCCTCGTAGATCTCGCGGAAGCACTCTTGAAAGGGACATTTCGCTCCCGCGCACGATTCGAACTCCCAAACTGGATTTCGACTATCGAATAACGGGGTAAGAGATGCTTTTATATAAATTCCGCGTCCGCGTGATATATAATGGATTAGGAAGGTACGAGTTAGCTCGCATGTATTACAAGGTACGCATTCTTATGAATCGCGCAAGGATTCCATCCTGTTTGGTTTCCATCCGTCAGAAATCCGAGAAACAGAGTAGAGGGGAAGAGGCGAGGGAGGGGTTGCCATTTTTCCATACATCAATCACACGATATAACGCAAGATTATTTAGAGTTATACGATAATATCTATATTTTCCATTTCGAAACTGATATTACATTTTGACGTAATATAATGCATGAACCTTCGTTTATTCAAAGCTTTTTGCATTGATTATATCTGCGCATTACGCCATGCCGACGGTGGCGTAAAATTCCTGTGGTAATTTCTCGCGTTTATTGCATTATCGATTGCCGGATTTAAATGTGTGAAATATGATTTCAAGCAGAGGTGGCTGAAGCACTAAATGTGATTATCGGCCGTGTTTTTGTTTCGTACCATTGTGAAAATGTGTCGCGATAAGATAATACGTGTGTATGTTCATAATATTAACAGTATCGATTTGTGCAAAAGATTCATGATTTCGATATTGTTTTATACCCAAGCCTCATCTGCTGCATATGATATGGCATTATTTTGCATTCGGAGAATGGCTTCTTCTACGTTTTTCAAATAAAATTTAATATACAATTGGAAAACGTTAAATTAAATTAGAAACCGCGTATCGAGTGTATTTATGATATCTACATCGACGATCTACGCGCGTATGAAATTGTCTTTTAATAATAATAACAACAACAACAACATGTAGGTATTATCGGAAACTAACTTGAGGGATTTAGTGTGTGTGTGTGTGTGTGTGTGTGTGTGTGTGTATATATATATATCGAACGTATTATCCGAAATAGCGATGTTGTTAGGCAATGGATCTGTTTCTACATCGCATGCACTTGAGATGTCGCTTGAGATTCCTTAACCCGCTCAAGAATAGCAAAGAAGGAGAAATGATGCTCCTGCGAATCCAAACGAAGCGGAAGCGTCGCAAATTATCGCGGTATATACCTTATCCCTCCCGTCCCTTATCCCGGGAAGAGAGAGCGCGCAATATTCTCGTGGCGTGGCATCTGCATATGCCCTAGAATAGACCGTCGTCGTCGGTATCAATTTACCTATTCGAGCGTGCATCCGGTCTCCGAACCCCGTCTACGGCACATATCTCAAAAAGCGGACTGCAACGTAAAACGGAAAGAAAACCGGGAAAACGAATCGCGAGGGACGTGAGGGGGAGGCGAGTGGGGGGATGGGGGAGGTCGGAACGGTGCGGGATATCATTTTCCTCGTTTCCCCGGCACACACAGGAAAATAGGCCAGACACAAAGTGCATGCAACGGGGGTTACTTCGATGTATCTCCTGGTAAGCTCTGAAAAAGCAGAGCGCAAGAAATAACGAAAATAAACGAAACGTGCTGATGAGCGGCAAAAAGGGATCAGGCCGGGCGAAAAAGAATAGCACACACGGTTGTTGATGCAATTACGTGGAAATATGTGAAAGTATTAGATATTCACATTTGACATTTCTATCAGTACCGAAAAAAGGTTTTACATAGAAGAGCGAAAATCATTATACTCGCGATGTACTAAAAACAAAATTCTCAGTCTATATATCAAGAAGAAAATAATCTTGTTTTTGTAAAAGCCGAGAATTAATAATAATGTATATGTATGCGCATACATAATTCTTGAATATGCTTTATATCGATCCGTTCGAATATTTCAATAGTGAAACATTACGCTGTAAATTGCGGTACATCTTGGTGTAAATTGCGTTAGTTCTCTCTTGTTTCTTCATCTTGCGGAGGGTCTGTACGTGGCTACCGAGATGCCAAGACGATAAAAAGTTAACTTTGTACCGCTTGAATCTTTCGCAAGTGAAAAGAGAAATGCGAGAAGTTATGAAAATAAGAAGATACTGACCCATTCCTGATATCGAGCGTTCTTTCCTTGGCATAGATTCGCTTGATGCACGAGTAGTCAAAGAATCTATAAACTTCGGCTGCTTCTCGGAAGGCGATTCTCTGTGAATTTACGTGGAACAGGTTAGCTCCCATCTCAGCGAACTAATGTTTCGTTTTCTCGAAAGTTGCCGGTTTAATCTTCTGCTCTTGGTTCCGCGCGAAACGATATCGATGCGTGTAACGGTTACACGTGTATATAACATTTGCAAATCTAGAAAGATTTACCATACACACAAATGCGTTTGATGTGAGGAAGATCGTATTAATCTGCATAATTTTAATGGAAAATGCGTTTCCGTGGCATCCTTTTTATCCTGGAATACGCTTCTCGTGGGATTTCCTCTCGAAACGCATAATGGTAGATGTACTGCTGCTAGTCAATCGATGCATGCAGCCTAGCAGCTTCGCGCGGAACCGACTTTACTCGAATTTGCATGCGGATCCTCCCAGGATACCCGTTCCCTGGCTGCCCGCAGGTTGCTGCATCGACTGGTCAACCTATACTTACTTACGTCATAAAATGTTCCGGCATAAAGGAGAAGATAGCGAAACCTATGATACATGCGCGTGCAACGTTTCTCGATCGATGTGCCCGCGGTTGGTATCAATTTGCATTTTGTAATACTAACTTTTACAATCTTTTGCGGCGATGCAAAAAAGTTTGCGCTATGAAAAGGACGTAACTTTACAGACCAGCGGACTGTAAGCGAAGGCACGCGGAGAAGCGAGTTGTAAAACTTTACAACGAACCGCGTTTTTATTGCGCGCGACGCATATATCAGCTTTTCAACAGATATTTGACAATGAAATCTTTTTTTTTTGTATCTCTTTGTATCTCGAGCGCATTATACGAAGGTACGTATAATCGTTTTCGATGCTCTCTACGGATCCTTAACTCCCTAGACGCCGTAAACGTCCTGGCCGGAGGTCGAACGCCGATCGATTGATCTATGGACCTGACGGTATCGCGGTAACCGCGACTTTATCTGAATTTGCGTACAAACGAGGTTAACCACCGGGTATTCTCCTACCGCCGACCCCTTTTCCACCCCGGCGGAATGGCCGTTTTCTCTGTTGACCGTAGCTCGCCGGGTCGACTCCGACCCGTACTCGCTCGCCCTACGCCGTAAAGTGCGCCGGTATAAACGAGAGGAGGACGATGCAGCACACCCACGATACACCACAGGGCCGGCTCGAGACGCCATCCCGAAGGTACGACGGTCGCCAGCAAAAGAGGCGAGCTCGTCTGGTTCCCTCTTCGCCGGGGCCATTCCTTACCGGGACATTTTTATGACCGACATTTTCGCCGCCGCCAACCTCGTCGCCATCCTGTCCGCCTCGTGTAAGCCTCGACGAAAAAATCTCGCCTTGGGTGGATGCTGCGCCGAGAGAGCGACGTAAACAGGAGCCGGCAGGAAGCGATTATTTACAACGGTGCGAGCCTTTAACTCGCAGAAACCACGCGCGCGAGTCTGCGGTGCCGTTGTCTTTTTCTTACGCGTCGCCGCCGCGAGGGAATAATAAGGATAATATCATCGTCCCGGATCGTATCCGCGCGACGACGTGTCAAATATACGCGGGCGAAATGTTGGAAAGAACCGGTAATCGATACGGCGCTTCCGGGGAGTGTGGGTGTTGCTAATATTGTTGCTAATATTACACTGTCGTACGATGCTTGCGTGATAAATCGTTGATAAGAAGCAATGGCGTTTTATGCGCCGTACAAGTATTATTTTCAGATATACGGTCTGGATATGGGAGTAAAGCAAAAGACCAGTTCCATAAATAAGTCCGATCGCATGAGATATAAGGTAACGTCGAGTGAAGGCAAATCAATTAAGAAATATTAGCGCCGTTCGCGTTCCTTGTTAGATATGGATTTAAAATAGAACTTTATATACATGTTTCTGAGGACTATCACCTCGCGAACGTTCCTGGTCACGTTCTAGAAATCAATAGCTCGGACGAGTCTTTTCGACGAACGAACAGGTAGGTAGGTCTTCCTCGATTTGTGAGTCTGATCTTTGATCAAGAAATCGATCTCGATTCATTATACGCCGGTCCTTCTCATTATCGTGCACACGTTTGTTGTGAGAAATGAAACGGCGGGGTCTCTGCCCACGAGCTTGCACGCAGCGGCTGCAAGTTCTAAGGACTTGGAGTCACGCGACGTTTTACCGAATGCAGTAACGAGTTATTTATCCCCTTTCTCTGCCGCCAATTTCGGAATTAAATCGTGCTCGGGCCAACATTATCTAATTACATTTGAACAACAATAGTCCGATATCACACGATTTATCTATCGACTTATCGATACTTCATTGACAAATTGTATGGAAAAGTGCTAAAGATGGGAATATGAAGATTACACATAAAAGTGATAATTGCCGTAAGAATAAGCGATAAAGAAGTATACCATTTTATTATCTAGAAATAATATTTATGACAAGATAAAGAGATATCATTCAAATGGATCTCTTAACAGCATGTAACATAATAGGCTGCAGAACAATGAGATACGGCGGCCTTTAACGAGGCTATTGCGAAATTTCACTGAGCGCGCGAAAAAACGCATCACGCCGCGGTCGACGCGACGCGACGCAACGTGGCGGACAAAAAAATCTTTGGCCCGATGAAGCGCGGAGTGCCCGATTGCAGCAGCCACGTGGAATGCGAATGCACGAGAGAAGCGCGGAGAAAGAATGCTAATACCTAAATAATTGCCGGCTGAACCTGATATGATTTAATAGCGTTCTTTGTAACGGGAGTTTGGATGGTACGCGGGGATGTGGAGTATGGCGGAACGTTGAGCGCAGATGATGCTGCGGTGGCGCCGGCTATCCTTTTCTCTCTCGCGTGGGTTCGTCGGTAGGCAAAAAAGGAGACCGACCGTGGTCGTTCGTGGACGATAAATGCAGCCGCGGCCACAGGCGACGCCGAAAATCCGTTTCCTAGTCGCTTTTGCTCTCTTCGACGCCGACCGTTTCCACGAATATGCCGGCGAATGCGCCACGTGTTCGCCTGCGGTCACCTGGAATCACCTGTGCAATTTGTTTTATTACCCTCAAGTTGGCACTGTACGCGATCGTGTGAAAATTGCCGACGTTGCCGGCAGTAATGCCCGCTTTACGGTTTTTCGATACGCCACGCAACACACCGCGATATTACGGACCGCTTAAAAGTAGATAATGGCCATTTGCATGACTGTCGAAAATGCGTACGATTTTAATGTTTTTTTTTGTTTTTTTTTTTTATCGATGATTATACTCGATCGTAACAAAAAAAAAAGAAGGTAAACGCATATTACATTCTTTTTTCTCTTTTCACGCCGATTGATAGTGTGAGGCAAGAAAATAAGAGATTCAAATCACGGGTTTATGAAATTTTATGATAGGCCCTTTTTGCCGACCGTTTTCTGATGTCTTCTTTCTATTGTTATATTGCATTTAGTTTATTACATAACGTCGCCGCCATGATATCGTTAGGGTAATCAAGTTGAAGACGTCTCGGCTTACGGTGGATACACCACGCCAATGTCTGACAGCTACGACGTACTAACCATGATGCATGCATGCGTGAATATGATATACCTTATACGGCGGAACTCACGGAGATAGAGCGTAGAGATATATATCTCCCGGCAGTCACGCTTTATTTGAAATATTCACCATTTTCGTGAATAACGTGCATCTACGTGCTATGGTAACGTAAGACATATCGTATGGCGACTCGTAAGTGGTGTTGCTATATTATACGATGCGCCGATTAGATATAATAATGCGCGGATGAAAATATCTCTTTCATTTTAATTAAATAGAGGTTATACAATCCCTCTGTACATACATGAATAAAATCTCCGTCCAGTGTCATTTAATTTCTCACGAATTCAAAATTTCAATTTTTTATAACAGAGTAATAAATAACATCGCTCGGTAGACAGGATCTTAAGTGTCTAATAATTTTTCTTTTTAAATTTATGTACATAAATTCAGAATATATTATTTATATCACAAATTACGTATCTTACTTTTAATTTATAACGTAGCAAGCTTAATTTTTTTTAAGCTTAAAGCTTAATTAATTTTTTTTTTTAATAAATCGATAATCAATCGATAAGCAATTTGTCTTAAATTTATAGATGTAAATTAAAAAAAAAAAAGAATTATTAAATCTGAATAATGCCATCTATTCTGTTGTCTAAAACTTATCTTTACTTATTACATTGATTACTTATTTCTAAATTTTTTATTTTCTCTTCAATGTGTACAAGAATAATCAGGATTGGATTAGTACGTCAAGGCGACCATCATTGCTTTTGTAGGATCGTTGTTTTTCTTACAAATGTCTATAAAATCCCCATTTCCCCGACGTTTAAGTAGCGAAGTTTCTCGGAGTTCATTTCGTTCGTGGGGAAAGGACTGCTTTCCGCTTGCCTGAACCAAAGTAGCTAGCTTTTGTGCTCGAGAGCTACTGTAGTCGCGAATGTTTACCCGAGGTATCCTGCGGTTTAGCCAATACCGAAGCCAACCACGGTGACGTTTGTGAGAGTGATGATAACTCGGTTATTTCGAGCGATAAGAATATTTTTTTATTATCTGTGTCTATTTAAGTGAAAAAAAAAAAAAACGTATGTGTGTTTAAAAATGCTTTTTGCGATATGATGCACATAAAACTTGCATTAAAAAGATAAAAATAGATATAGAAAAATGTTGGATATTAGAGGAAAATGTTGGATATTAGAGAAAAAGAGAGAGAAAGAGAGAAATTTTGCTAGAAATGTTAGATCGCAGGAAAGAGATAGAGAGTGAATCCGATTTGTCGAATCTAGGGTTACTAAATACTCTCTATGGCACAGCAGCAGTCGAACCTGGGGTATTAGCAGGTAATAATATCAGGTAACGAGTACGGTAGCTCCTGCCGATGGGAAGGAAAAGCGCAGACCAGTATATATATATGAAGCTGCTCGTCTATTCCGCGAGGACGAGACGAGACGGTTTGTGTGCGGCATCTTAAGTCTCGCATTACGGACTTCGTCTCGTCGTTTCCTATCGCGTAAGTTACTTTGAGAACGTTCAACTCCGATGCAATCTCTCGCGTAGTTCAACACAAGCAGCTTTTTACCGATTCACTCACTACTTAACGTTGTCCTTGGCGAATGCAAAACGTGTGATTTTATGCGTTTGACTATGATAATTGCCGGCTAATCTGTTTTTTTCCCCCCCTTCACTTTTCGTGTTCGGGTGAATTGTGAATTGGTGATAGTCGCACCTCGAACGGCAAACCAGTTCACGGTGGTCGATCGATTAAATTGAATTTGATTCACACGCACTTCCCTGTTCATATGGCGCCATCCACCACAGCGCCATTTTCTTCGTGTTATACGATTATCTTAAGTGACATTTAATAGATTGGTGACGCAAACTTGGTAACGTATGATCGAGAGTAACCATATGGACGAAATAAATCGATCAGACAGGTAAATACAGTGATCTCTCTCATTACGAACAGATTATTAGTCACCGCGTTGATAATCTCATATTGATCGTAATTGAATTATTACCTGTGATTGTAATCTATTAATGGATTAAAATATTCCGGTAGAGAAATTGTATGCTGACAGAGGAGAAAGCCGCTAATGATAGCAATGAAAAGCGCGGCAGCCTCCGCACCTCGTAAGTCGATGATTTCGTTTCTGCCGACGCATGCATATGCAAAGAGATGCAAAATTTACCGAGTGCAGAAGCACGTTGGTAGATCCTTCTAACAGTCGCGATGCATGCGGTAGTAACGATACGCAAACGATCTCCTCTCGACTCGATTTCAGGATACCGCTGTATAAACTGCTGTATATATCACATTAGATCTTATTACTTTAAGTATACCTACATGGCGTAAACGTCACGGCATGATGTTATGAC
The DNA here is from genome assembly GCF_055798465.1 of Pogonomyrmex barbatus. Lineage (NCBI taxonomy): Eukaryota > Metazoa > Arthropoda > Insecta > Hymenoptera > Formicidae > Pogonomyrmex > Pogonomyrmex barbatus. The sequence goes on from NW_028297138.1 coordinate 8,309,446, forward strand.
ATTAAGCGCCACCCGCCGTCTTCTCACATCCGCACTAAGCCCCGTTGAATATCCGGCAATCAAAGCCAACGAATTAGCGCTTCCTCCAGTTATTTTAATATCCTTCTATTTTTGTTTGTGCTTACTTCTCTATTTTGTCGACGCCATGGACAATAACGCTGTTGATAAATAAAATGGATTTAATTTGAAATTTATTAAAGAGCATCGTAAAGTAACAATCTTCAATTACAATTCGTATTTTTGATTTATACATATTCTCGCTACAAAAATTGATATTGTCGGTATCTTAAAAAATTGATTTGATATTAAGTCTCCGGTCAACATATGATATCTTAATCGTTCAGTCTTTCTGGATTATTTATTATAGCATGTAAACAAATGCAATATGTAATTTAAAAAATAGCATGAATAGATGCCTTTTCCTTTAAGCGTATAAAATAAACGTATTATAATATCGAACATTTTTTACCGGAAAAATTTATTTTATTAGGAAGGATTGATCTTCAAAGATTGATACATATTCGAAAAAAGGGGCCGTACCATAATTGGGATGAAAGAGTCGTTCGCGGAAGCGCGAGATGGAGATCGTTTAGCAAAGATTAGCGATGATAGACGACAACTTACAGAAACGGTTTCTTGTCTCCCACGAGTTTCAGGAAATAGCTATTATCAGATAAATATCGTTGATCTACAATGATACGCGTCACGCGGCAAGAAGATGATCGTGTCGAATAAGAAAATCGAATCAACTGATTTCGCTTTTTCTTCGCATCTCGTATTTCCATTTCTCTCTTATATTCTCACTTTTTCTTGTGTCCATACATTAAGCTTTTATTCTTTTATTAACATCTTGAAATTGCTAGTCTGAGCTGCGTGATCAATTTATATCGCAAGTAAACGAAAATTCAAATTTGCGCACCAATCGCACACTGGTCGCCGAGTTGGCGCGAATTGCTCGCTCGCTCTCGTATTTATTAGAAATACCAATCGTACTACAGGTTTCTGTTCTGATCTTTAATCATTTCGATCACGGTCGGTCTCTGAATCCCAACAAACGTCGCTCTCTGCACTCATATAACGTGAACGTACACGCTCCCTAATTGCGTAGAGTTATGTAACGAGTCTGTGATCCCGGCTCTCGGCTGGCTTTACTTTCGAAAGACGAAGCCGCCGCGGCGCTAATCTCAAATTGCTCCAATCCCGGATTGGCTAATTCAATTAGGAGAATGGTTTCGCGCAGCGTCTGAAAGGCGGTCTAAAGACCGCGATAGGAGGGACGAGGCGTTTCTAAAGGGGCCTCGCGGTATTAGTAACCGTTTCCTTGGTCATTCGCGTTTAATTGGTATAATGGTAACATAACTGACTACTTATCGCGGGCCCGTCATAGAACGGAATCGACTTGGCGGTTCTTGCGGTAACCACTGACCAGAAGGCCCCGGCTCGCTTCGGTGCCTACACGTCCGAATCATCGGTACTTGATAGGAACTACCAGCGGAACGAGAGAATGATGGGCTATGCGACTCGGGCAGGATGTGCGCGGGATGCAAAGTAGAACGAGCGCGAGACGGCGATCCGTGAAGAGAAACGGCGGCGCTCGCCGACGATGTTCGACTCGCCAAAGGAGAGCTGCCAAATTCGCCGTTTGTTTGCCCATCGATTCGTCCATGTCAGAAACCTAGAAACTGTGCAAACTCGGAGATGTTCGGATTACGGTTAGCCGAAGAAAATTGCAATGTCTGCGATATTACTGCTAGTTTCAATTAGCGGTATAAAATGCGATATCTTTTCGCATCTTTTGAGAAAAATAATCTCAAATTAACCAAGATGGATTTTAAGATGATTCAGATGGATTTTATTAATTTATGGCAAATATTTGCAGACTGCAATTCCGTGAAAAAAATTTATTACATTTAGATATTAAAATACTAGAAGAAACGTATCTTACTAGAGAATTATATCTTACTAGTTTTGCAATTGTTAATTATATTAAGCATCATAATAATAATCCTGTTATTCGCAATCACATTTTAATCTCTTTTGATCAGTGGGCACAATGCAATCATTATTTAGAAAATGCAATTCTTCGGTTTATCTCACGTCTGAGCGAATGTCGATGGAATTGGTGTTAATATCATTAAAATACCGGACAACCGATTCTCATTAAAAAGTTTCGATTAAAATGAATCCTTTTAGCACGAGAGAGTTGCATCTTCGTCTACTAAGGTCCTAGCCATCTCCCTTCAAAATGGGCTCGGCCACTCGCCCTTATGTCGAGCCTGACAAAAAATCTAATTAGAAGTGGATTAAAATTTAATCACTCGCTAAAGGAACTTATCCTGGGCGCTATCGGTGGGTGGTGTCCTCTTCATTTAATTGTAGCCCACCTGCTTTACCCTCGCTCTTTCCGGTTTCGCCGTATCCCTCGATTATACTAGACTTCGTTTTTTCCTCTTCTCTTCCTTCTCTTCTTCGCGAAGCCCTCGACACTTTTTCGAGCCACGATCGGGCTTTGCCGGGCAACAATTTACTTTGCATAGACATTAAACCCTGTTACTTAATCGAGCTACCGTCGTCATCTCGCCTTAAATGCCATGGATGGCAACACTTTCTTGTGTGGGCGGAATCTAAAGACTCTATTGAATCCGTCCTCCGAGATAATCCTCTTTTAATCGATCACGTCGCATCGATGCGTACATATATGGAAAAAAAGGAGGAATTTACAAATTTACTGCACATGATTCGAAATGAATGCGTTTGTGTATGGCCATATCGTGTTTCATTGCCATTTAGTAGCGTTCGATGAGTGGCTCGTTTTGATTTTCTGCGAATCGAGGCAAAAGGTATTGAATACCGAAGTTCTTTATAACAATATACCAAGCTTCGCTAATTTGCATCACTGCACCATAGTAATTTTTTATTTGTTATATTTTTCAGACTACGTTTGCGCTGCTGATAGTTAATAATTGATATTGATAGTATCATTGAACATATTTAACATTTATATATATCTATTCAAGTGTATGAATGTAAAAATAGGTTATATAGTAAAAACCAATTACTACATATACTTTGAATAATCATAACGCTTTTAAAATGGACCTGTTTAATAACTTATTGATAAGTTGCTTCAAATTTATATATATATATATATATATATATATATATATATATATATATATATATATTTATATATAATTTACATCTCATATTTTTTTTTAGAAGATTATAAAACAAATTTGTTACATATATATATATATATATATATATATATATATGTGCTAGAATTTATATAACAACTTCATTATGTCATTATTATTATACTTTTTTTTTGCTCGCTTCTTCACATGATGTGCTTTTTTATATTATATCTATTTAAACTGTTTATAATTTTGAGAAACAATATTCATTATTTGATGATATCGGAACAAGAAGAAATTTTTGCACATTTGACTAAATCGTATGTAATACTTTAGCTAAAAAGTCTTGATTGTCGATCCGCGTTTTTACTTTACTTCGCGTTGAATTTTAGATTGTCACAATAGCGTCATCGCCACAAGTCTGTATGTCACAGACTCAATGTTCGCGTGCTTGCGAAGAAAATTCGATTTAATTGCCCTTCTTATTGGACATCGCTCGTGCAATTCACAATCTATATGGGTTCTCATTACCGGTGCACGTGAAGTTCCTTAAATAACGGGTCACTTTTTACGATGACGCATCAGCGACGACGTTTTCGTACGAGAATCTCATCTCACCGGCGCTCACTTCCACCGGATAACGAGAGAGTAATTGGGGAGAAGATTAGATTTCGCTGTGTGAGGTCGAGGGAGCGAGCGGGGAGAGGGAGGTGCGCATTTGACTTGGCGACTCACGCGCTGCTGTCCGTGTCACCTGTAAAAAGATGACCTCGTTATATTGTCACTCTGTTGAGAAGATATGGTCCGCATGTAACGGGCTACAGCCGCGTGCCGTAAGTGGAGCTTTTCGGCGCGGTCAGTCGCCGACGGATCCCGGATTCCTCATGGGGAAATTCTCTCCGGTAGGAAAGGGGTGAGAGAGAGAGAGAGAGAGAGAGAGAGAGAGGGGCCTGACTCTAACCTCCGCCATCAAAGATTCAGTTACTCTCGCACGCATCTCTGAGGCTCGCCTACGACCTCACGCCGACCCCAAATCCTGACCCCCTCGTTCATGCCTCGCGACTAACCTCGACGTAACCGCTATGCGCTATTATACCGCTGTCGCCGTATCGACCTCGGCGCTTCCTGATCCGATCTTCCTTGCACCTATTAATTTCGTAGCCGCGATAATGTTCACGCGATATCACGCAAACGCATTGCGTAAAGTCGTCAAATCGTCTTTGTACTTTAACCCACTTTTGCCGCTCCTGAAATAATAACTTCAAGAATTGTGTACGATACAACACGATTTGCGCTAGTTTTATTTAATATAAATACATAGTGTAGCACTTTTTGCATAATTGAATGAAATAGTTAGGATTTGTGAAGTTGTTGATTAAATCGTTTTAAATTTTCTGTCGTCCATTTTAATAGTATCAACTATTTATATTGTTTTGGAGCATTTTCTAAAAAAGAGTAAGTCTATTTTTCACGATTAGCAGGAATAAATGAGTTATCTTAAAGTGAGAGATAGAACATGATAATGGAATTTCTCGGGTGTCAACGTAAAATGATATTGTCTTTAAAATGAAACGTTCGCAGACGTTTCCTAATCCGAGCATAAGCGAAGCTTGTCGTGTCATGATAATCCTGTGGAACGATAGAGGGTGCGAACTCCCCGAAGTTGAATATACAAGGTAGGGTAATTAATTGACAAGCCTTATACGTCAACCGCATGTTCACTAATCCACCCGCTGTCAACCCTGAAAGCTTCTTAAGGAGATTTTTCCTTATCCGGCATCAAAATTAATTTGCCATGTATAAAATCTTACTATTATTAAAACACCATAATCATAATAACATATTTTAAATAAAAAAATATAATAAGTAGTATAAATATAAAAATGATACCAATATGTATGTAAATAGATAAATATTTAATATCTTCTTTATACAGCAATGTTTTGTTTTTTTGCATCGTAATTTGACAAGATTGATGACAAGCATGAATTTTACAATTACGTTAACTTTCAACATATTCGCTCCGACGTCTTGCTGAGCAGGAGAGCGAAAACGGTCCCAAGTTCGTGGCGTGGGTGGTCGACAAGGAAGCCGCGAATTCGAGGCGCGAATACATCACGGAGATCCTGTGCGTGTAAACAGCCTGCAGCCTGCAGCGGACCGCGAATTAACTCTCTCTCCTGGAGATACCCGAAGCCACGTTGACTTATTCTCCCAGAGGGAATTCTCGAGTAGAAAAACAAGATTATCCCTCCTGCGGGATATAAAAAAGAAGCTACCGCCATCGTTCTTTTGGGACGGCGCCACCGCGGTGGGATATCTTTCCGTTACAGAAAGTGATAGTTTGATTTCGTAATAGTACGAATGAGATAATAAAAAGGTGCTTTGATCTCGTCGATTTATTTGTGTCTCGATAATGCTATCGGTATTTGTTTTTTTCCTCTTTTGAAGGAAAATTCTCTTTCTATCTTTAATTTGATTACATCTATAAAAACCGTGTTCTTTTTTATTGAGATTTTCATAAAAAGAGGTTTTGCGATAAATTGAAAAAAATATGTGCGAATTGTTGATCGATGAAACTGAACAACGCGCGTTCTATCTATAAATAGAATACAAAACTCGGTGTGTGAAACGAACACCGTGCGATACGTTTCGATGCCGCGTAAAAAATAATACTCATAAAACATTGCGCACATCGTTAAAAGCGCGCCAGAGCCATTTGGAAATTTCAAGTGTGCGTCCGTGCCGGAGCTCGAATAATTGGCAATGAAAAAGAAGTTTTGTCACATCGAAAAAAATGGTATCTGCTGCCAATTAGATTTTTAATTACGACGCACCGTTCACACACGATTCGCGACGCTGTACACTACCTCACGCAAAAGCAACATTTGGAAGCAATCTTGTTGTGCGAATCAATTTCAACGCTCAATTTTTTGCGTTGAGTGTAAAACATAAAAATAGTTACGTTTTATAATGTCACAGCTATTACATTTTTGAACTTAATCGTAAATTACGTTAATTTGCTGTTAAATTTCACGCGTTGTTATTGAAATGAAAGATCTTTGAAGTACGTAGAAGAAGTTGGGAAAGTGCGAGAAGAAAGCTCCTTATGTCAAGAGTAATTATCCCAAAAAAAAGTCGAAGGCGCTTAAGTTTCAAGGAGTCAACGTCGGACCTTTGCCTCCTTCTTTGGTGTGTTTATTTAAAAATCTTGCCGCAGCGTTTCGATCCGGCAACACTCCCTGCGAGATTCTGTTCGCAAGTTAATGCAATGCGTAGACGAGAGCGGGAGGTACGCAAAGACGATAGGGAAAAGAGAACTAGTTCCAGGAGTGTCTTCTCTAACTATCTGCGACGAATTAAGGGAGGCCAAGAGCGAAATTAAAAGAGTACCCGAGAACTCGAGGGGTTCAGCACGTTCCAATTATTTGCGCGAGGCGCGAGGTGTGAGAACCGACTGTGGAGTCGACATTTTTTTCCCCCCCCTCTTTCCTTTATTTCTTCATCGGACCAGCTTTCGCCGTCTCATTTTCTTCGTCGCTTTTGCCGCGCGATACGGACGCGCGAAGAACGGACAGCGGGGGGAGATGCGAGCAAAGGGAATTATTTTGGATTATTTTTTGCGCCCGGCTTCGGCATGCGACACGAGGGGAGAGGAACGAATCGAGAGGACAACGGGAAACGTGGAACTCGCGGAACTCAATACCGCGTATAAACTACGACGCGGAGGACTCACGCGGAGTGAGACGAACGGCGGGCAGGAATTTAATTTCATTAGCCAATGAATTTCTTAGTAAATCGCGTGTGAGCCGTCTGATGTAGGATCCGGGATCCGGTGATATAGAAACGCGACGGAGGTTGGAAAAGAAATTAAACGAAGAAAACGAAGGAGGACAGAGAAAGAGAGAGAGAGAGAGAGGGGGGGGAGAGAGAGAGAGAGAGAGAGAGAGAGAGAGAGAGAGAGAGAGAGAGAGAAGCGAAAAAGCAAGAGACAGATGGCAGACGGAGAGAAAGAGAATGGTACTGGGTTACGTTCTGGGAAGAGGATACACAGAGAGTAGAAATTCACGAAGCGGAGAGAACCAGTTCGACATCGGCGTCGATCCGTATTCACGCAATATGAAATACCTGGTAGGATACTGTCTGAGGAGTGGGCGATTAGGGTAATGGCTGTGTTGCTAGTTATTTTTATTTTGCTTCGCCGTACCAACATCTCTTTATTCTCTCGCGAGCTGGCGAAATTATACGGGAACATGTCACGAAGAGTCTCATTTCGGATCGCGCGGGCTTTGTGGTATGCTGTAAAAAAAAAAAAAGTAGGGCGTAAGAAAGAGGTGGGGCATCTATACGTTCTTCCGGGCGAATCGAGGCGCAATCACTTCTGGTCTCATAGCCGGTTTCCTCGTTCCGATCGTTAAAAGTCGATATCACGAGAGAAAGAAGCGCCCAGACGTAAACCCCGGTAAGTGCAACGTTATTCGAGCATAGAGAACGTCCGGGAATACCGCCGGCAGTTACACGAGTCATATAGCACCGGCGAAAGCGAGAAAACCTCCCCGATCGTTTCCCGTCCTCGTTCGAGTGCCAGAAAACGAGACTTTAATGGCGACGCAATTCGAAAACAATCGTGACATAAGTTACGTCAATCTAAAATGTCTCTTTGCGCCAACTTTTCAACGCAGAAATGTCTGCACAATTTCGTGCTGCTCTCCGCTCTCGAAAACTATTCGTCGAATTTATTTCGTCATATAAAAAATTTGGTACTTTTTATGAGGTACGATATACGCCACGATTTTTGACAAATCGATCGCGGCTCATCTTTTTTACCTTCTGGCCACGAATGATCCTGACATTTCCTCGAACTAATATCTACGGGACTGGCATCGGTTCCTCGCGGATAAATGAGAGTGTGTTAGTCAGCAAAGGACCGGAGACGAGGGTAGCCCTCGGGGGTAAATGAGTGCGAGCTGGCCACGAGGGTCAGAGGGGGTTACAAACGATCGAGCGAATCGCCCGCATTAGTCTTAGTCAGAATCAGAGATAAGCCAAATGAGGGATAGCCGCATGAAAAACATTGGCCCGTCACCGCGCAACCGGATTATTCACCAGCTGCAAACTCATCTGAATAATTTGCTACTATGAGGCCTATTGCGGATCAAAAAGCGTGATAATGCATAACGAGATCGAATGTAAAATTGGTATGCCCTGACGATTCTATCGGCGCACGATATTATTACGATTTTATTAAAATTTATTTTTATAATTGTTAAAATATATATTTTATGTGATTAACATATCCACGTTAATATTCATAAATTCGCGAGCACGAATAAATCGAGAATGTACGAAAATTTATTGATAAGAATTGATTTACTAGTTAGCCAAGCTATTTTTATAGTTATCATTATTATATTTTTTTATATAAATTTGTATAAAAAATATAAAGAGAGAAAAAGAAAAAAAAGAAGTAGTAAATTTAGATGTAAATTTTCGAAATAGCTTTATGGGATAATATTATTCATATATCGATATGTATCGTTATATTTTCGCAACTTTGATCATCATTTTTTACATAATAAAGCTAGAACATGTACTTGTTCAAGCTTTTTATTTAAAGGAATATATAGCGGAAGCATAAAAAATCCATCTAATACCGTTATCCAGTGTCACCAGACGAACATCGCCGTTAAGAATCGACAGTATTTACGATCTTCACGGCGGATGAAATCGAAGATCTCGTGGAAAGAAATCCCCATTGCCGCATCGTGAAATCCACTCCGTGCTGGCTTACCACTCGCGTGATATCGGCTGGATGTTTCATGTAATCTAAGAAAAAAGGTTCCTCATAACTCCTTGACCGAAGTTTGTCGGCCGTCTCCTCCTTTCGAGCGCCACGACGGATCGACAGTCGACGGCCCATCCATTCGGGCCACTCCGCAAATAACGTCATAAGATAGACCATCGGAAACGTTCTTCTACGCGTTATATATCGGGTGTATAAAATATGGTGGGGAGACTGGGAACGGCGTTCTCATACAATAACATCCGCGGATCTCTTATGGCGCTATCCTCGGCGATCCAGCGGCAAAACCCGGCGAATGTGGGAAGAGAAAATGGCGTAGGTGAGCTATCGGCGATTCCCGGACATAAATCGACATGTACTTACCGAATTGCTTCCGAATCGTTCCTTTATATCCCTTGTTCCCCGCAACTCTGCCCTCGAGCTTTTTCTCTTCGATCCATGCTGTTCTTGGAATCTTGTTAACTCGTTATAGACATGAACACTTATACATACAGGATATTTTGTGCTATTTTTATTAAATGGGAGAGCAGACTCACATATTTTTTTACGAATTTAAGATCGCTTAATTATCAACATTATGAAAATCATAAGTATTCTCCTGAAATCTAATTTTATTGGAAATCCTGAATTTATATAGTAAAATAAATTCAATAAATGAATATATGAAACACTTAACTTTTTAAATATTTTTAAATAGCAGATAAAATCTTCGCGAATATAATTTTCATAGCGAAAATTTCGTTTTGAATTATTGCACAGCAGACCTTTGAAGGTTTATACAGTTCCCTGTTCTTTACTCAGCTGCTCCTCCAAAACCATGGTCTTCGAACGGTTCGCAAATATTAGACTTTGGACAAATATAGAGCTCAAATAAATGTATGACCATTGGTGCCTCACGTTGGTCATCGAAAAATATCGTCGACGCTGCACTCGTGCTTTTTCATATTGTCATATTTACATGATTAACGACCCCGCTCGCTCGCGGTTATCTTCATAGAAATGTGTTTTATTGTAATTGATCGCTTTTCTCCGATCGATTAAATATGGATTTTTTTTCCATTTGCCAAAATTTATTTTCAGAGCTAATTAAATATGCGTTTAAAACTAGGTAAATTATCTGACTATTCCAATCTAATTCACAAACTCCTATTCCGACTATCTAGGGCCTCGCAAACGACTGACAACGGAACATTGTGCGGCTGAAATTACTTTCTCAACGTCGTCAAATAATCGAATCGCGCAGCTCGGGAACGCTTAGGTTGCTACGGCAGTCAAAGGACTTTTTCGACAGCGCCGAAACTATCTGCCGGTTGTTGAGCATCGAATACCAGCATTCGCGATCGCTTTGCGTGGCGCAGTGATTGATTCGTCTCTCGGTTGCGAAACGCAGCCGTTAAACGTACGTACGTGTACACATACCATCCCCGATGCGGCACGGTCGCACGCTCGGGATTCCAGCCCCGTTGAAATGAAACTTCGCCGCGGCGTCGACATTCCCCCGGTGCCTTTATTAAATTGGAATTTAATTGCTCGGCCCCGCTCCATTACACTGTATGTATCATGCGCCGATGCAAATCATACGACAGACGTATGTCGCGTAGGCCGACGCGCATATCGCGCTGTTTCATGCACTGATTTTTCCTAGTTAATTCCATGTACTTGAGAGAGAGAAAGAGAGAGAGAGAGAGAGAGAGAGAGAGAGAGAGAGAGAGAGAGAAAGAGACCGTATATTTGCATCCGCGATAATAGATAATAACTTTATTACTTGGAGCTGCGCTGAATTGCGCAAGCGTATCACCCGACTCAATTTTCGACGTATTAAGTACATGGATGCTGATTAAGGTCGCGTAATTTAGAAACTGACGATCTTTGCAAGTAGTTAAGCAGTAGTTGAGCAAGAAGCCTTACGGCAAGCGCACGAACATTGAACTCCGCAAGGCGATAGCGCGTGACTCCCTCTTATCTTATCTAGGGACAGAGGGTAGGAGAGCCGGCGAGATCCCAATGTTTTGCTCGTTCCACATCATTTGTGCGGGTAACCATCGGAATTAGGAGTCGTGGGAGAGGCAGCAGGGTGGTAGTAGAAAGAAGCGGGCAATCTCGGTCCGCGTGACAGGCGACTCTCGAAGCTTTCGTTCATCCTATCTCTCCACCCTCTTTCATCATCCCCGAAGGAAGAGCAGTACTTCCGTTCGGTCCACCTCCGTAGATCCTTTTCAAGAAGCGCCATGATGAAAAACACCGTGACGCTGGCGGAGAGGAACTTCCCTTGTCGGCCAGGAGGGAATTTCATTAACGACCTTATCCTACCTACTTAAAAAAACATAGAAGGTCCCGACGACGAGGCCATGAACGGACCAGGAGAATGGCTGAACTCGTGAAGGAGAGACGGCGCGCACTTAGCCTCATAGACTTTGAGAGGGCACGGCGAAAGAAAGGAATTATAGGTAAAAGGCTCTGTCGAAAGACTGAAGACTGGAAGATTAGGCGAAAACACGAGGCATATGTAATAAATTAAAGATGGAAGGGATGAGAGAGAGAGAGAGAGAGAGAGAGAGAGAGAGAGAGAGAGAGAGAGAGAGAGAGAGAGAGAGAGAGAGAGAGAGAGAGAGAGAGAGAGAGAGAGAGAGAGACATACCAAGCATCCATAGATTCTGGATGGCGGAATGATGGGAGAATTCTCGGAGGAGGGAAGGGGAGGAGAGGGGAGAATATCACTCTCGGTGTCTTCGAGCGTAATCAACGCAGTTGGCTGAACAGTTCGCCGCTATAACTGCACGATCCCTCGGCAACGGCCGAGAGGGATGCTCGCTGGAACACTGTAATGCGGCAGGTTTCTCCTATCGCCGGTATGCCCGCAGTCAATCTCAGGCACCATCCGCTCGCTGCCGAGTCGTCTACGAGTCAAAGTGGCGAAACCCATCCGTGATTACCGAACGCGACCACTGATGCGACTGCCTGACGTTCTCGGAGAACTATTTCGAACTAGCGCGTATGTATACAGCTCTCGGCGATTTCGTCGACCTAAATGTACTGCCGGTATACAGAGTACAACGAAAATGTTCCCCTTGTTATATTCTACACTATACTGTACAATGGGTATTTTATTGATCCTGCAATATCCTATTGATCAAACGACTGATTCGAACGAGTGCTCGACTAAATTTGAATCTGTTGGATATCTCCGGAACTCGTAACGATAATCAAAAGCCGTGAATTGTGAACATTGGTTTCTAAGATTAATACAGATGCCGATAATGACGAAACGGTTGCGCGCATGAATGGAAATTAAATAGAATGTGATATACAGAGGTCTTGACATTCCGAGATGGATCGTAAATAAAGAACTCGCTACGGGATGGAAAGGGGGATGATCTCACAACGCCAGTGCTTCGGACGTTGCGAAGCATGTTACTAGAGAGGCGGGGGGGGGGGGTGCAAAACGGCGGCCATCGCCAGTGTGTCCCACGGAAGCGATGATTCATCCGGGAAAAATTCAGCCTTGCACATTTTTGACGTCGTTTGCATCGAGTCACGATTGATGACCGCGCATCTGCCGGTGGATCGCACACCACTGTGCATGATCGACGGTCGGCTGCAGTTGAAGAGGAAAGCGGGATTTGATAAAGGGCGAGCTTTTTATTGCGCCATCCAACGTTGTGATATTTCTCGTAGATGCGTGTTCTGGTCATTACTGTCACGTCGACCCTCAGCCGTAGCCCTTTTGTGGCGAAGTAAGGCGAATGTCCCATTTTTTATTCTCTTATCCGTTTTAAGGCGACTTTTGTGAATGCTAAACTGTATCAGGAATATTTTATTGAAGATGAAAGTGATTTATTTACTTGATTAAATTTTTCACTTTTAAACTCTGCGACTCTGTGAATGGAGGAGAAGTCGTACTTTTTAAAGAAAAATATATAAATTATTATTAATTATCTCACATTGACAAAACTGACTGGAGGTTATTTTTTCGAAAATATACGAACGCGCTTGACGTTGTTCATGGCTAAATCCTTTTGCGTAAAGTTACGAACACCGCTTTGTTACTGTTATGTAAGTTTAATCAGCGTTATTACTTACTCGAGGTATAAGCTTCTTGTCATAATGACTGTGGTCTTAGATATCTTAACGACTCCCTATTCTCGTGAATTGTTTTCACGTCACCGTGGCTGCATTCGGAAGTAAGTCTCCGGCAAGCTGCGAGCGACTTGTCGCAGCGCCAACATAACTTCTAAACTTGGCCGCGACTTGCCGGAATTCTGGAACTCGCTTCCGAGGTTTTGTATTTGCTCTGTGGATAAGACTACGCTTTGTAACTATATTACTGAGCGCATCAACGTCATATTATGCGCTTCTCTTGCTTGGAGCAGTCGTTAAACATTGCTCAAATAATCCGATTCAGCCACAGTTAATTTTCCACATTGTTGCGGCAACAATGATAATTATTATGTTATCACTTGTTTCTTCTTTAATTCCATTCTAATGTTTTCGAGCGTTTTAATTCTCTCGAAATAGAGAAACTAAGCTCAACGAGATTAAATCGTATACGATTTGAAATGATAGCGATCCGCGTTTCCACTTATCGGACGTTTATCTATTTTCAATCTGACCACGCGTCCGCCATAATTCATTCTCGCGCTGATACGCGTAATCAGTACGTACAAAAGCCGAGGATCCGCCGCAGTGACGAACTCGGCGTAACAAGGTTCGGGCGTTTCATTTAGTAGATGAATTGCGCACCGGCGACTGCCCGCCATCATTATAAATCACGACATAATTACACGACCGCGGCGGCAGGGTGCAAGGGATATCCCCACCCTGTGTGGCAGATCCCTGCTTTCACCCCCTATTTCACTTACACTGTTCGTATGCGCGTGTGTACACGTACACGTACACATGTTTCGTTACGCGTTTGCATTCGCGTAAATGTTGCGCGGGTAGCTCGCGATTTATTTATCATTTTTTTTTTTTTTTTTTTTACGGCACGTGCGTTCAATATGTCTGACTCGAACCGGTTGGAATTCTCTGTCGTGCCGAGTTGAGCGTCGGGATCGCGACCCTACACCGTTTTTCTTCTCTCCCGTAATTAGTACCTAGCACAATATTGCATTCTATCGCTCGTGTCCGTACGTTTGTATGCACGCATTTGTGTACGATATGGAATATTTCCCCCGGCCGGCTTTGTGCGCGAGTGTGTTCGTGCGATCGTAGTCTTTCAGGCGTCTCACTTTTCTGCGCTGAGCCGTGCGGCGCAAGGTTAATTGCCTTGGGATTTTTTCGCATGAGATCATTGACTTGCCGCGTTGGAGCATGCGGATTTCCACGAACGCGGAATTATCGGCGGAAGGTTCGACGTTATTGGCATCGTAATCAACGCAACCTTTAGCTCTTTTTAATTCAAGCATTCCTGCAGGATCTCCATTCGGCGAGAGACGGTCTTACATATAAGAAAGGTATTTCAACTACAAGCGGAACGATCGAAAAATTAAAGAGTAAGCGGTTCGCATTACGCACGTCAATTTTTTTACCGTGCCATCAAGTTGCCATTAAACGTTAGTCGTTTCTCGTAGTCGGTCTTTTGCTGAATTTTTCGCACCTCGATCTATCTTTAGAACCGGGACTATTCCGGTGACACGTGGCGGGTATTATGGATTAAAAAAATACTTTGGCGAGTAAGCTTCGTTTTTATCGCGTACTCCGCGTCGCGTAGAACACATTACATCGTCGCAGTGACACTCTTATCGCTGTAATGTCGTTTTATATCCTGTTTTACGAAGATCGGCGTTGCGCCCCCACTGTTCGGGACGTCGTATACTTCGCGAGAATACCAGGTTTTTCACGACCGTTCGTTTGCCTCCCTTCGCGACCTAGACGTTCGATAAAGCGTGAATCGCGCTGCGCATTCCGAGATCCTCCAAGTTATCCATTAGCCTTAAAAGCTGCGCGCCATTTGATCGCGGTCATTTTTCATCGCCCTCCGAGAAGGATATAAAATCCAGAGTCATCCCCGTCCATCGATTTCCGATCCAACGACGCGCCGGCCGTAACAATGTGATCGGCGGCACCGAGATATCTCGCGAGACAAGATCGTGATGTTTGCACAACGGAGACGCGCGAGTTCGGCTATTTATATGCATATCTTCTCGGTGCCTGTCATATCGCCGATAGCGATCGTCCATTGGTCATTGTACGTGTGCGTACGATGGCACACGATCTCGGATATCATTCCCTCTCTGCCACGGTCACTTTGATTGCGAATATTTTTTTCGTAACGGCGCGGTCGTTAAAGGGGACACCTTGCCACCTTCCTCTCCCTAAAAGAGAGAGAAAGAAAACGAGACTCATTTTATTCTCCTTATTTTCCTTACACGCGATCGTCCCGCAGGTATACCTGACGCGGCGGTAGACTAGCTATCGCTTCTAGATGTACCCGAGGACCAAGTATATCTTCTCGACACGACGTGCCATGAAGATATTATTGGCACTTCGTGCTACCACGTAGCACACGGGCTCCCCGGCCCGTTTCTTCCTCATAACGTCCCGATCCCTAGCGACGACGAGGTCGTACGTGTTCTATAGCGTTTCGATCCAGAGGGTATCCGAGCGTGCCGTGACATAACCGGTACCTGTACTGCCTATCGCGGGGCTACTGATCCGAAGAGGAATTCCGCCAGGTAGGTAGGGTATACACATCGGATCTTCGAGATGACTGCACGCCAGGCATACACACGCGGTGTCGACGCCGCGTCGCAATGGAACTCCGATCGCTGGACCGCGCTTACCTGTTTTGTGCGCAAAACTGGTTGCACTTTACATTATCTGCCCCGCCCCCTCCCCTCCTTCCTCTTCACCGCATTCCCGAAAGCGCGCACATTCGTTATCCGGTTGCGCTATCCCCGCGCTATTGTCGCGCGGGATATTAATGCTGATATACGACGAGGACTTGCAAATATGTCGCGCCGCAAGCACCGCGCGTTGCGTTCCTTATTCACGTGTGTTCAGCGATATGAACGTTTACAAGGCGTTAAGAACATGAAGGGGATGCTCAATCAATTGGAAAAAGGAAGGTTCGTTAAAGGGGATGTCTCGTTAATAAATTAGCAGCAACGAGAATAAGAAATATACTCGACAGCACTTTGGGTACCGTGAATACCCAAGCGAATTCGTTATATGAATGCAAAAAACGATCGTCTCGATAAAAAATTAAAAAAAAGAAACTCTCCAGTCGAATAATCGAATTTCGATTAAAGCGTGTGTGTGTGTGAATTTTAAGCAATTATTGTAATTTACTTATTATAAGTTCCGGGCACGAACACAGTGCAATGACGTTTATTATCATTGATTCGACTTTGCTGTTGGACGAAGTTTAATAAAACTCGGACGTGAATCTCGAATTTTTATCAATCTGTCGTATCTCCCGGCACTTAGTCGCGGTAATAGCCGAAGCGAATTTCCGCTTTGCGTATGGGAGGTAACGATTTATCGTGATAAAATTGCCCATTTCGTTCGTATACACAAGCGCCCGACTTCGACTGGCTATAGAGCCATTACGGATTTGATTTCTACTTAAAACCTCTCTGTTGCACTAGAAGTAGCTCTAAAACGTACGTCGGTCTCAGCATTTTCTACACCGTCGCACACGAACATTAGACGAACGGCGAGACGCCCGAGGTAATCGCACGAAAAGCTTTTTTACATTTTGGCGAGGATACGAATGTTACATAAATACGAATTGACATTTCAATTTTCGATCGGCCATGCGGGAGTAACTACCGATCTACAGATAGGAACATTTCGTTCCTATATTACAGGCGACCCAAATGTGTCACAATCAATATTCGACGTTATACGACGAAAAAAATAGTAAGAATTCTTCGACGTTCATTGTTCAGATGTATAAATAATAGGTCGCGCAATTTCGCACACGACGATTATCTTGTCCAACATAAAAATAACGTTGAAATAACGAATATGCGCGATATGGGGCGACATAACAATGGGCTTTGATATAATTCACGAACAGGAAAGTATCGACGTGGCGACTTCTTCCCTTTCCTCTCGCGGCACACCGGCACGTCGGATAAATATCCGTTGTTTGATGGTTCGTTCCTTAATGGTTCGCGATTTTATGATTTGTGCAGTTGCATTTGAATTGCGTAGAAAATAGAGAGTGGCCTTTTAGATGCTCGATAGTTAAACGGAGTTAGAAGGTACGAAGCGTCGCGAACGACATTCGCACGGTTTACGAGCGATTCGCACCATAGAGTTATACGCTTTGTGGCCGGTTAATGTACCGGATTTCAGGATTCGATGATCCATACTCTAATTCATTGAAATCTCGGTTGTAACCGCCTTCGAGATTGTCCTTCCCCGAGAGTCTTTTAGAGATCAGTTTGCACCGAAATCCAAAGTGAATTTCTATTGCATTGAGATTGTCTCCTCAATAATTCATTATTTCTAGGTAATGACTATCTTTTATTTCATTAGAAATTATTATTAAAATAAAACGACAAAGTAATATAATATAAAATAATAAAAAATGAAATAGTAAGATAATAAAATAAAAATAAAAACGAAGTAATAAAATTGAGTTTGCCGAGAAATTGCCTTCTCGTTTCTGATATTTAAAATAAAATATATGATATGATTTGATATTCTTAATATTAAATTCTTAATATTAAAGCATATATTTTTCCACAAGATTGTAGATATATAGTCGTATAATATATAATAATGTCCGTAGAAGCTTATTCTTGAATATTCGTCGAGCGGAACGAGCTTTTCTAGAAATATTTGCTACGACGATAGTATGCCTTGCGATTTTCGCGAATCAAGGAAGTTATCCACGAATCATATCTTTGAGTTCGCGCGACATCGATACGCACAGGAAATTGATGTTTGCTGACACTGGTATCCGATAATCGTGGATTTGTTGATCCACCAGCTCGGTAAGCCACATTTGCTCTGCATCTTGCTGAAGTCCAGAATGACCACTGGCCTTAGCCCACCTCAATCGTAGCCTACGCCACAAGAACATCAAGTTTGCGGGTTCTCGCGGGAAACCCTGAATGGGGTTTGCTATAACTACCGAGGCTATGCGTCACGTAATTGCATGAGTATTACGTTTACGGGCTCGACTAATTATTTTCACATCTCGACACAATCTTATTCTCGCGTATTGTTAAAAACGACAATTAATAACACCTCGCGAACCTCACCCTTTGATAATTACGTATCGTGATAATCTATTAATATGTGACTTCACAATTAGAGAGAGTATTTCCCACGCGATGACGGAAAGTGTATCGTGCAATTAAACCGCGCGTCAACATCGACATCTTGAAAATGCGAGATTCTATCCCGTTGAAATTATATATCGCGTTTTTTCCCTTGACATTGTTACGTCTTCTCTAACCACAATGTTATTTTTTCTGTTTCAGGTGAGTATCAACGTTACCAATTTACCTCGAGCACATCGCCCTTTCGGGGTTTGATATATCGTTCCGATCTGTGCACATCCTGGAGGTAAGGTTTATCTTGTTCCCCCTTACAATGTTTCGATAATACTGTCAGTCGATCGATCCTCGTCACCTTGTCGAGATATCTACCGGCCGATTCTCCAGGCTGACCGAAGGGCGCTAAGGTCTTCTTTTCGCGGGGCACTTCATAAATCCGTGTCTGGCCATTATCAAGGCGATCGCGCGTCACGTCGCGGTGTAAATAAATAAAGCATGAAACAATATCGATGCCATCTCGGACTCTTGCGCTGGGTGATGACCATCCGCGGATAGCGTCATTAATAATCACAAGGGCTACGAAAGATCCGGGAGAAAGAGCCGAGAAGAGGACAGCAGGGGAGAAGTAAGGGGGAGCAACCGGGAATGATACCGGGGACCGATGGTCCCTCTATTAAACATATCACAAAGGCGCTCCCAAAGGCAGGTCTGACGTGGCACGCACGCCCGGTTCCGGTTCTGCGGAGGAATGCGTGGTGTATAGCGCGTGTGCTTTATGCGAGAAGGATGCCAGGCTTCTAAGAAAAATGTTATCGCTAATAAAGCGCGTGAATTAGCAAAATATTGCCAAACGAAATTGTTCTTGACTGGGCGTAATTAATGCCACGGTGGTTTAATCTTATGCGAACGGTCAATTAAATTACTATCAGTGGTTTTTATTAGATTCCGGTTTGCGCTTAAGATGCGTTGAAGACGCATATATTCTTACTTATTGCAATCATGGATGGGAACATGCTTCCATCCTGCCAAAAATATGCGGCTAATAATTATTTATTTCTTCCGTTTTATCTCTTTCATATCCAAGCTTGCGATTATAGTACTGGCGTTAAACGTTTCCCACGGTAGACTTCTATTAATATTTTTCGATACGATAAAAAACATTCTACGATATGCGATATTTGCCAAAGACACGTTTATGTCGTTATGAGTTATTTTTGCATCGCTATTATATGGAAATTGCGAAATGTAAATTTGCTGGGATATCGGCAGAAACGAGGAATAAGAATGCGGATACAGTCCATCGAAAAGAGTCTGTGAGTCTGTGAAACATGTGTTATTCACGTTACAAATACAGCCATCGAGTTGTTCCTGCAGCACCCGGCGCTTATCGAACATGAGTAGTAGTTTGTCATCGCTTCACACGGTGCGTGGCGTATTTAACAACTCGTATTTGCCTTGGTATTAATCCGATCCCGAAGCTCTTCGGGTTTACACGACGATCGCGCTTAAGGGATTAACACGTAAAGCCACGCGAAACGTCGGTTCGCAGCGAGCCATAGCGGTGAGCTATAAAAAAAGGAGAAAAAATAACAGAGTGCACATACGGGAAGTAACGCGCACCCCCAGCTTCTCTTGTCGAGCAGGTTTAATCTCGGGGTTCACGAATCGGACGATGGAACTCGCACGCGCACGATGTACTGCCTCCCTTTATCCTGTGTTACTATGATCCTGTGGGTTCCAGATAAAAATTATAACAGGTATTTCTATTGCGAGTTTATCATGAGACGTATGTGTGTGTGTGTGTGTGTGTGTGTGTGTGTGTGTGTGTGTGTGTGTGTGTGGGTGTGTGTGTGTGTGTGTGTGTGTGTGTGGTGTGTGTGTGTGTGTGTGTGTGTGTGTGTGTGTGTGTGTGTGTGTGTGTGTGTGTGTGTGTAAGAGACGTATATATGTGTGTTACTCATTAACAAATATTTTCTTGTGATCGTAAAAAAGGAATTTATCTTAGACGCAGATTGACAATGTTCTTCAGCTAGATAATTGTAATTTGGATATTCATATTACTGACAACGTCTTCTTAATTTAGTTTATATATATATATTTATTTAAGGAAAATATTTTTAGTAATAAATTGAATAGTGTGATTATTAATCGTGAATCATTTTATTCATTCTCAACGTGCGCTTCTTAAGAAGTTTTTCTACTCTATCTTGACACTGTAGATATGACTTCCGCTTTGGTACATTTCCTCGATACAATATGTAACGCGATATATGGACGATATTGCGTCTACTGGGTTCTTTGTCGCGTGGTTACGCATTACACGTCGCTGTTTACCTCTCCCTTTTCTCCTCCGTCTACAAAGCAGAACGGAACATATAGATGTATAAATCAAGCGGGGCACGTTGATAGAAGCAATAAGAGTTCGAGGAATGGGAATGGTTGGGACAGAGAGAGAGAGAGAGAGAGAGAGAGAGAGAGAGAGAGAGAGAGAGAGAGAGAGAGAGAGAGAGAGAGGAGGGGGGTCGAGGTGAAAGGAATTTTGCGGAGAGAAGAAAAATCGGAGAGAAAAGCGGGATAAAGCAAAAGTATACGTGCACGCGCGGGTATGGATAGAGAGGAGAGAGAGGAAGGAATTGACGGGAGAAACAGACTTATATTGCGCCATGTGTAGTTCCGACGTTAGCCGAGGAATTTGGACGTAGGCTAAGGCCTGCGGAAGAGAATAGGGACGAGAAGGGGAGGCCCAGTGGGCGAGTCGAACAACGGCTGCCAAATTAATGGCACCCCCCGTCCCACATTTCTCGATTTCTCTCGGCTACGAGGCTTTCTCTCCCTCTCCCGATTTCTCTTCTCTTACTTCTGCCTCTCTTTTCTGCCGCGCGATCCTCCGCGCCGGGTTGCCCACCTGGCGATATTGGAACGACCACCGAATTACCGATAAATAACTGGCTATTGAATTATTATCGGACATTCCAGTGACTGCACCGTTGGTCGGCGGACCTTATAACTGCGGATGCATCATTGTTTGCGCCGATTCGAATATTGCTCTTATGGGAGGCTGTTCTGCTTGACGCTTTTTCGTCATACGAGGATACTACTGACGTCCTACTCGGAGAATGGAGAATGTCGATGGGTATTTTATGTACGGTTACGGGACACGCGTTCTTTCGCTTCTGACTTGATGACAATTGTGTCGTACCAAAGCGTTTGATGGTAAGGCAGATGACCATAGGGAAGAAAACTTGATGCCGCTCTCACCTTTCCTTCCCGAGGTAAACCGAAAACATGATCATGACGGTGTGTGCTGCCATTAAAGCTGCCATGATGTAAAACGTGTACTTGCATTGGTGTACATGCCACCGCTTTTAATTGGTAACATAAATCGCGCGGTCTCAAAAGCAGCCTTCTGAGCGCGAGTCAGCGCACACGGTCGTTAATTTGTTAATAAACTTGCACGGGCGAAAGACTAAGCGAATCGAATGTTAACTAATTGCGGTTATTAGTGCATCGAGCATAATATTGCGGTCTGGTACGCGGACTTAGCAGCATACTTAATTATCGTCTTGCCAAGCATTATGCCGCAAAGAATATCTTCGGTTAATCTATAAGCGTAGAAATTACTTTTTGCATCAATCATGAATTTTATTTCATTAGTGATGTAATTGTAATTTGATATCGTGTTATAAATGATTGATATTAAATATTAATATTGAGAACATATCGCGATTTTAACTAAATTAGATCAATCGCAGATGTGATTCTGTGAATAATCATCAATGCGAACAATAACAATACAAATCACTGTGTGCAAAACAAAGATTGTTACTGCGATAAATTGATATTAATTTAGATAAATTAATGTTTACGTTTAAAAAAGAATCTTTGAAAATAGAATTATTGAATGCTCCCGTGACAACATTTTATTTGCTATGCCGTTTATTTTGTACAGCATCGTTATGCACTTTGCGCACTAAGTTAACACGTAATCTTGACGCATGGCTGGTTTGTTGAAAAAAAAAAATTGTATTTTATGCTCCCTCGATGTGTTGCCTTCCGAAAGTCCGGTGGAGCAAGAGTGTATGGGACCCGCGCGATCTGTTAGTTATTGCCGGATTCAACCTATAAATATGCGTGGCCGTTAACGCATTTATAAATTTCCAAGAGAGCAAGGGAATTCGTGGAACCGTTTTATTGAGATTTAATTAATGAATGCCATTATTACCTGGAGCCCCGGCAATAATCGTCGATTCTTTCATTATCGTCCGAATTTTTATTCTGTTAAAATCAACGTGTCGGATTGGCACGTAATCAGGCGCAGACTAGCGGATGACTTGCTGTCCCGGCAAAAATTTTTATTTTATGTCCGCCTGCTGTCTTCCGAAGGTCAGAAGGTATTTATCGAAGATGCATGGTCCACGAGTGGCCTACATAGTAGGGCAGTAGGTACCGATATGGTTGGTATACATTATCCTATGTATTCCCGTATCTACAATATGTAACTTATCCTCCCTCCTCTCTCTCTCTCTCTCTCTCTCTCTCTCTCTCTCTCTCTAACTCACATATATACATGCACGTGGCTGGATTCACGGACACACATACAGCTGAGTCGCTGCGAATGCGCATTCATGGGCATACCGTGGTGCATTATGTACCGTGTTCAAGAAGTTTGGAGACCATAAAGAAAGATTCATGACGACGATCGGTCCATTATCAAACTTGCGGGCAAAGTTAGAGTTTTCGTTATGGTGACATCGCGAGATTATTCTTTCTTAGGTAGGTATATCGAACGCGGAAACATCTCTGTATATATAATGCTGGCTTTTGATGGAGTGAAAAAAATAATAAAAATTAAATTACGCTTGAAAATACGAAAAACACACATTGCGATACGACTCAACAAAAATTACTGTTGCAAGTGTACAACAACAATGTCGGATATTCTCGTAAATTTAGAATCCAAATATATTCCTGCATCGGGAAAGGAGAATTATTATCGTTGTTTTCTAGTGTCGCAGTCTATAATTAATCAGTGCATAATTACTGGAAAATTCGAATGGCCGATTTATCCTGTAAAAGGATGCGCTATAAGTTGCGGCGGTGTAATCGCTGGTATTCGATTGGTATCGCACATTTCTCAAAACAGTTTAACCTGTTCTCCGAGCGAAGAAACGGATTCCGCAGTAGAGAGCCTCAAACACCCGATACACGATTTAGCCGAGCGCGAAGCGATAGCTCCAACATCGTAGACTCTGCAGGAAGGGCAGAAAGGATGGGCCGATGTTTCACACTCCATCTCCTGCCACTCCTGGATCGTCTGTTCCTGCCTCTGGCGGCCAACCGGTGTTGGATTCCCGGTACTCGCTCCGTTCTTTTTATTTCCTTTAACCTTATTTCATCCCCGTGGCCGCGCCACGCCACCGCGAGATCATTTCCCGGCAAAATAATTTATACCCACTCACCGAATGCATCGGCGAGGGAACTTATCGAGCGACCTTCGAACGGTTATCCGGCGGAGTTGCACGATGCCAACGAAGGGCCTGAACCAATGTAATGTGCCAGAGGCTACGATCAATTCGAGATATTGATGCAAAAATGTAAATCGATGATGAAAGATTGCAAGATGATACTTTATAAATAATGTTTATGTATATTATTAATATATATATGTATTTAATTGTACTTTTCTTTTAAAATCGTGTAATTGATTGTAAGCTTCAAACGATATGGTTGTCAAAAACACTTTAGCGCTATCTTCTCTTTGACGTTGGATACGATCCACGATAGTATACCAATAGGAATTAAATCGCGCTCGCGTGTGAAAGTTTCCGATCTCCGTGCGCGAGGAGCGCAAACAAAAAGTTTTAAATCGTTCAAACGTGATCGCGGCGAAGAAGTACAAGTACGGCAAAGAACGGATTTCGCCCGAGAGTTCCAGGTGTTCCTGGGACACAGGGGGAAGGTGGAGAAGTGTAAACGATCAAAGAGTAACGCGTCACGAACGATACCTGCGGAATTTCCTGCGGTTTGACTTCTGTGGATTAGTAAGAAAGTCGCTTCGAAGAAGAAGCTAATAGATGGTTACCTGGCCTTCAGTAATAAGATAGCGTGTTTTTACCTTAATCCCGAAGAAATGCCGGGGCACGGAAAACAAATTGGATAATTGAAAAAGCATTCGGTTTATAACTTTATGAAAACTTTATTCATTCGCGACCGGCAAATGCAGCGATCCATGACTTCTATCTAGAAGTTTATTCGGGTCAACTTTCTTTCCAAATCAGATTGGGGCGCATTGAATCGGGAGAATGAAACACGGATGGAATATCGAATGAAATTATAGTGCAATATTTGATATTTTTTAATATGCGGAAACATGAGGAATATAACATAAGGAATATAACATAAATATTTCGAACATGTTATCATAAATATTTCATTTATTCCCCTCTCGTATGATACATATATTACATCGCGTCGCCTCGGCGTGATATTTTCTCGTGGCTCTCCAACGATCTTCCGGATCGTACGGCGGGATACAACGGCAAGTTGGTACAATTAAAATTAAAAAATACAAGAGGTTCTTTCGCGAGATCACGCCTTCGTTCCCTCTCATTAACGGCGCGAACAATGAAGCACGCTGCAGCCTGCAATAAACACTTTTGAAATTGGTTATTTTCCTAGGCGCCTTGACGAAGGTAATTGTACGTCAACCGCAGAGATTACCATCGTTACGATTGCTCTTTGTTTCTCGTGCCTCCTGCCTTTTTCCTTTATTCCCTCCCTCTTTTGTTTTCGTTTTCGTGCGTCCTTTCAGTTCGCAATTCCTTGCGGTTCCTTCCTGCAGAAGGATCCGCGAGAGAGAAATCGTTTCGGCAATTTCTCGCGATTTTTCGCGCTCCAATTGTCAGAGGCGTAATCGACGATGATGTTCGATCGAGAAGACCGTGACCCTAATTGACTCGGACGATCACGACCTTTGATTAGTAAAATAGCGATATATCGAGGCTGCACACCGTACTTTGTACGGTGCAAACTTAATGCGAAATGTCCGACTTAATCCCTTACACGAGGCATGTTATTCAGGCGAGCGTTTCGTCTTGCCGTGTATTTGTGATGCACTTGGATTAATTGCATCGGATATTTGAAATGCAGTACGGTGAATGGAGTATCGTCGGGATATAACTCGGGATTGAATCGCCGGACGGGAACGAATAAATAAAACTTGCCATTGAACAATCGATATTGTCGTTCGGGACAGCGGGATTCGAATATAAGCGTTTTATAAAATATATTTATGGACGATAACCCTATGGACTAAATCTTTAAGTACAACTCGATGCACGTTTATCCGCTCGGCTCTTTTTCTGCTTCTTAACAATTTATTCATTCTTTTTTTTTTGTTGAATGAAATAGTACAGATTAACGAAATGGAATATAAAAGAATGATTTATTGACGAACAAAAAATTTTTTAGATTTAGAGTTTTAAACATTTATTACATAACAGAATTTCACAATTATTGAAAATCCAGGAGTAACGAGGATTTTTGTATGTTGTTGAAAAAGTTGTGCTTAGCAAGATTGCTTTAAAATTGTTTGACATGCCGCTGTCGTGTGCATTTTTAAGCGGCAATTACAGCATAAAACGGCTTCACTGAAAATGTATACAGTACAGTTCTCCATCACTGCTGTTTTTCCAAGAGGAAATTACCCGTTCATAATAGATAGCATTGGCCACTTAGAAATGCAGCTTGAAACGGACAAGCGTGTGTTTTTAGGTAGATGGTCGTCTCGTGGCCGACAGCTGTGCTATAATAAAACGCTACGTGAATGTCGTAAAAATTAGTAAGAATTATTCATGTACTCGTAACAGTAATAATGAGTCCTCCTCGAGTTAAAACCGCGGTCGGTCGTGCTTTCACCGATGGTAATAATAATCCTCCTCCGCGGATTATGATTCTCTTTCGTTGCCACACTGCTGTCAACAGTGATGACTGCTTTTATGTTGGTCATGCCGCAATTAATTAGTAGAAGAACGGCGTAAAAATCCATCCGGTTTTCATTCGCAACAAAGTACGGAAATACGAGATCCGTAGAATCATTCGTGATATCTTCCGAAAGAGCCATAACTAATCCCATCTTTTTCGTAGAACAGTCGACGATACAGCTTGCGATTATCGAGGAGAAATGCGCTCGTCGAGTTTATGACAGGCAATATAGCGGTCATGATTACCATTTCCTTCCTTTGTTGCGTTCTAATTGGAAAAACGTACTTTTTGCAAGAGAAAAACAAAATTTGTATTACAGAAAGCAGGAGAGAGAAATTGTGCTTGTGAAATTCCTCTGACATCCGGCGAGGATTCGTTATGCTGTTGTAGGCTTAATGAGTGAAGAGTGTAACGATGTAACGGATATATTCATTGTGTGATATTAAATTCCATCGTCGTCTTTGTGCATCGACGAGACAGCTTTCGCATGTGTTCTTTTTTCTTTCTCTAAGTATTAAAAAAAAAAAAAAGAAGAAGAAAAGAAACACAATAATCGATAATTGTACATATATATGCATTATTGGAGTATTGGTTGTGGTTATCACGCGATACCGATTTCTCATTTACGATCGAGCAACGCGTCGCGCTCGATCGCGCCATGCCGAGCCGAGCCGACTCGCGTTCGCAACGAGCGCAAGACGATAAATCGAGCCCGCGCCGCGCTCGCGCCGAAGGACGCACGGGCGATTCATTAACGGACCTCGTAAAAATCAGGAAGCTACCCTCGGCTCATTTGCAAAGCATCACGGCTTTCCCCGCAGCGGGCGTCCGGCCGTCCTCCTCGCGGATCATTTGCCTCTCCCGTGCGCGAAGGATTTCTCGCTTTGACTTCGTCTTACGCGTCTCCCGCGCCGCACACGGGCGACGGTGGAAGAAGGAAGGCTACGAGAGGGCTCCGAACAAAACGACTCCGAGCGGATGGGGTGGGTGCAGGTAGGGGGACTCATCAGTTAATGGAGGCCGCAATTAATAACGCCGGAGTCGTTTATCACTCCGATCCGCGACTTATCCTCGCGTACCTCGCAAGCCGGCCAGGCGGGGGTTCTCTCTCTGCCTAACCTCCTGTCCCCGCTCATTTCATCTTCCTCCCCGATCCTGCGATATGACGCTTCCCAAAGTGAACCCCGAAGACGGCTGGCTTCGCGGAAGCGTCGTGAATACCGCACGCTGGCAGTAACTTCGATATCTTCAAACGAGTTTCCGTAATACATCCGGCAGATGCGGTAATAAAGCGTCTCACTCCAATCTTACACTATTGAAGGAGGAAAGTATCCGTAGTTGGCTAGAGAACGGATGTGAGAGAGAGAGAGAGAGAGAGAGAGAGAGAGAGAGAGAGAAAGAGAGAGATTGATAGAATTGGAGGAATAACGTGAGAGCGAAACGACGATGCGGACGATCGAAAGTAGTTTGTTAGATTCCACACGCGTGCCGAGCGGAAAGATGTGATCTGCGAAAGTGAAAATATTTTCCAAAGTCTAATCCTTCGTAATGGAAGTATATTTTATGCCGAGGAAAATAATGAATGTGGGAGCATTTACCCGCACAACCGTCTACATTAATTTCCGTCGAGCACGCTCGTTTGTGCGCGCGCGCGCGCGCGTGTGTGTGTGTGTGTGTGTGTGTGTGATCTTTGTTATTAAATATTTAATATATTCTATAGAATTTGTTACGTAGTTGCAACGTTGTGCAATTCTCTATCTAGATTACTGCATGTACGAGGTTTTAATCCATATACCGCATCGGACACGTCAATTTGTCCAGTATTTTTCGTTCCTCCCTTTTGAATATTAAATGTTTTTTACTGATTTTATTATATTAAACTATGAGATGTGACGGCGTCAAACGAGAGCGTATAAAATCATCACTCAATGGGATTCTTTTCCAGCATGTTACTCTATATTTGTTTTTAAATATCAAATATATTTGTAGAGATTTTATTATGCGCGCGTCCCGTGTTGAACTACGTTATTTTGCAGCGCTGCTAAAGATTTAATATCACGATCGAATGAACTTTTTACCCGTGTGCTTGTCGTTATTTACTTTATAATATTTAATATCTGCCACTGATTTCATTGTGTTGTACACACAAAGCTGTACGATTTCTGATCTACGTTGCTAAATAAAACAATTTAATTATATAATTGCAATAAGAAGAAGATAGATCTACAAATATAAAATGCGTCGATTAATTGACGTTGGAGACGATTCATACGTGACATTTCTATATTACATTTCAGAAGGCATTGTCGCTGTTATTACATGAAGTATAGCTCGTCTGTATGGTGATCTTAAAAAACATTTTCCCAAAGAATCTTTTGAGACGTTTCGTAATATCCGGATTGCCAGTGAAATGGACGGTTAAGAGCATCAAAACGACTTGCTTTTCTGGAGAGTGCACTCGACGGTATGAATCCTATCGGGAAGAGTTAGTGAGGGCGGGAAAAAGAGAAAAATGTCAGTACAGAGAAAGACAGAAAAGCGAGACTACTCTAAGAGACGAAAAGGGACGAGAGGAGGTACGCGGGGAGGAAACAGGCTCTTTGCTAATTAAGCGATCATGTTGATTCGTAACGGAATCAAGCGGTGCATTTGCATACTCCTACCGTTGTTTTGCTCGTTGCCTCGTGTCCGACGCTCGATCGACGGTCGTTTCGTATCTGTGATTCCGACGAGCCGAATTTGGCGGCTTAAAACGATCGCTCGAACCCGTTTTCTTGCCGGAGAGAAAGTATCATCCGTGTAAAAAACGAATCGCGCGCGGCGAGGCGCCGAGAAATCGCCTCCGAATGCTCGTCTGACATGCCAAATTACGCTTAGCGCACGACGGCTTGTAAACCGATCGTTACAAATTAATGGTTATTACGAACATTACGTCTGGGAGTATATCACGCGTATATTTGGGGAAGAGGGCGCGAGGAAGAAGGGGTTCACGATGTAAGGCCCGAAGTCGGTCGGGTACCATTTCCGAGGTCACGAGATGAGTTCGCAGATGCACCGGAGGGTGCTGCCGAGAGTGCGTACGTGGCCAGCGGCAACGTGCATTCCGCAGTGCACAACGGTGATATTGATTAAGAGCCTCAAGTTTTCGAATGTACGAGCCCGAGTGCTCGCGCATGATGAAGGGTGCTGGGCGCGTGGGTGCATATTCGTGTGGGTTGGTTTTGGCAGAAGAGTACATTCCGTGATCCTGCACGGCCGCGGCGACGTGCATTGCTTCCAAGTGTACGTTTCTTCGATAGTACGTACATATGTTATGATGCCTGCTGAATTATTACGGAGACGATCTCTGAATTTAGCATCAGCGAGCAATTTATCATCGCATTTCGGGGATATCAATGTTACATAACTGCATAACTTTTGATATTGTTAATCGCAACGATTACGCTCCCAATTAATATTAAATATACATGGAAATTATTTAGATGTTATTAAAACGTTCCTAACGAATGTTATACTTGGAGAATTTAGGTCGATTCGATAATCTGGATACATAAGAAAATTCACCCTTCTGTCGTATCAATTTTCTTACTCAGTCTTTGCAATCGACGAAATAGATTTAATCAAAGCGCCTTCTCGAAACTTTCTCAGTAGATTTTTCCAATTAAAGGGATCTACACTCGTAATCGTCGCGATAAGAATTGTCGATTTGCATCCCTCAGTTTAAGCTAGAATTTGCGCGAACGCCGTTCCGGAAGTGGCGTTCAATCGAATCAGAAAGTTTCGACGCATTCCCTCAGGATACAAAACTATCACCTTTACTCGCGCCTTGGCACGATGAACTTCACTCGTCGTCGTTTTCATCTCTTCCCTATATCGATGTATATCCAATGCAGACTCGGGGATGGAAGGTAGCTCGGGCTACTCGTAAAATTTCCCGATTGATCGCTTGAATTTTGTTCGCGGAATTTTCCAGAGTTTATGCACGCGCTAAATCTCGGAATTAGATGCCCTTTTCAGCTCGATTTCGAAGGCGACACCTACAGTTCCGACACCGCTCGAGACTTGACGGCCGAGCCGTCGTAGCCTTATGCCTACGTCTTATAAAAATGCACCGTTTTCGCATATTTCGTAATAATTATAAACGTATTTATTATCATTAAATATTATAAAACATATAAAATATGTTAAAAAGAAAATTTAATGTTTATAAAAATAAAAATAATTTAATAAAGAAATTGATTTAATAATAGTTTGGCGAAAACGGTGCATTTTTAATTGCACCGAGCGGTAGTGGAGGAACTGTAGGCGTCGCCTTCGAAATCGAGCCGAAAAGGGCAACTAATTCCGAGCACTACGCTAAACTAATCGAACCGTGATTACGATTCAATTATCAATTAGTCATGTTACACGGTGCTAACGTGTAAAAAAACGTTAATAATGACCCCTTGCCATTCTTTTCTCCGTTCTCTCTCGTTCATCGTGCGAACTCAGGTTCGCCCTTTTTGCCGGGTAACTTTTTATCGGCATTTATTTTCTCTCTGCTAGCCTGCGGCGTTCCGTTTTCACGCATCTCGGATTCGTCTCTTTTTCCCTCGCTCGAGAAACAGCGGAACCTTTCCTCCGTCTTTTCTCACATATTGAGACATAAAATCGATAAGTTTTTATGTCGGTTATTTAACCGGCTCCAAACCGAGGGTTCGACCAAAGGTGGTGTCTGGATGCTCGTGCAGCAGAAGCACATATTTATATATCCCGGTGGATGATCGGAAAGAGCGACGATCGCTGCGATTTCATTGAAAAACTGGTTCTTGAAACGACAAATGTTGTCCATGCCTGCGTATGTGATTCGCAATTCGAAAGTTTCATCGTTATTGATGAGAGAGCAAATATACAAATAAGTAAATATAGCAAGCAGCGTGCGAGAATACTTATCCTCTGATTTCTTTTAATCATTCAAGTCAGTTTGATGCACTTGATTTTTTTAATACAATTTGATATTACGAATTATGATATACAATATGAGATTTATAGTTTATAGTTTCTATTGTCGCGTTGCATTTAAATAATGTTTTTCTTTTTCACACTTTCAATCAAAATCTTTACGTAAGTACCATTAAATATTAGGCGAAAGGCCAAAGACAGAAGCATTTACATTTCAGGAAGAGTACTTCGCTTTTCCTGCGAAGATGGAAGAGCTCTCGACAAATTTTGTACAGAGACCATTCGTTCTCGTTAAAGACCGAAGATCAGAGCTTTTTTCGTTTTCAGCGTAAGTGTCATTATTGTCTCTTTCATCGATAATGCCGAGGGACACTCGACAGTCGCTAATAACTCCATCTTTGTCTCTCATGTTTATTCTCTCTTCTGCCATTCCTTTCGCGCTTATTTTCGAGTTCTTCACATTTACGAAACCGGAATGATGGGATATCGATCGATTATTTTATCGTTTTGCTTGTCTTCTTACTATCGAAGCAATGGACGTGAAAAAAAAAAAAGGAAAGGGAGGAAAATGGGAGAGAATAAGTTGCGGACGCAATGGTTTTTATTCATATATCTTTTTATCCTTGTATCTTCTGCTTCACCTTATGCGTGGATAGAAAGATTAAAAAAAAAAAAAAACGGGAATGAGTGAGCAGGAACAGATCCGGACTGAGGAAGAGCGTGAATGGAGAAATGCTAAAAGAAAGAAGAAGCGGGAAAGGAGGGATCGGCTTTCATGTCAAGCCGCAGTAAATTTGCGCGGTCGCGACGTAGAAGCGGCCGATTTCTTCTGCACCTCACCCTTAATCTGCACATCTGACTACCTAAATTGGCTTGAGCAAAGCTAATCTCGACGGCGTTATCAATTAGCCGCGTCACAGATAACGCGCCGGGAGCTCCGAGCGAGCGTTTATCGTATTTTTAACCTTCGAAAACCGCAGACCTCTTACGAAAGGCTTTGAACGAGTGAATTTCACTAAGTGAATTTTTACTTACGTCTACTTTTTCGCGATAACTTTAAAAGCATTTTATTGGAAGTGTCAAATCGATGTAAAATTTCTTTCCGTTTCTGCTAGGGGACATCACTGGATAATTAAAATTCAATCGTGAAATTATTATCACCGATCATGAAATTATTCGATTTTATATCGTCGATCTTACTTTTTATGTTTCTCGCATCGATATATTTAAAATAGGAATGTGTGTGATTAAAATTACTGGAAATAAATATTTTATATCGACTCCATCGAGCGGCATACCTAAATCGGGCTTGGATTTTCGCTTGTTCATGCGAAGGCTTGTAATAATCAAATTTGAACTGACTCACGTAGGCGCGTTGTAAGTTTTATCAAGATGTGATTCAACGTTGCGTATTCATGCGAGACTGAAGGATACGGGAGGGGCGGAGAAGAGGAGGAGGAGGAGGAGGGGAGAGGGCCTCAGGAAGTCGTTACGTATACGAATGAATCCGGTAATGTACTCCGATCTCGATAGCGACTCGTGTACATCGCTAGGCCGGTTCGCTCTCCTCGACCGTATCTCTCTCGCGCAGCACCGGGGTCCGCGGTACCATCGGGGGGATAAGATACTACCAGGGGCCGAAGTCGAAGAGCAGTGGTTAGCCTCGCTCAGTTCACCTCGTGGAGCGCGAGTGAACGCAGTAAATATATTCTTATCTATCCGCCAAAAAGTTGAGCTGAGCCGCTAATTAAAGGTATAACCTTTCCCCATCGCCGCCTCTTGCCCCTTGTGACCATCACGAAATTCTCCACGATATGGAGACCGGAGTAGAATCGGCGCGGCATTTAACTCGGTCCCGGAATTTATTATGAGGCAACGGAATGCTCCGTTAACACTCGGCGGCGTACGACGTCGTTGCCATTCTTTTTCGAGAACGAATTTTGCTCCGGTCGGACTTTTTACATCTCCAAACAGTGTATTTCTCTCTCTCTCTCTCTCTCTCTCCTCTCCGAGCATACAATTTGCATCGCACAGCCGGTACCGTTTTCTCAGAGGCAGCGCAATAACGTAGAACGACCTGTATTAATTTCTGCACGCCTAGCATTCGGTCGACTCGCATTACGTCCGATATAAACGATTACCGCCGTATTAATTACTGTGTCGCATGCGAAAAGGATTTAACCGAGCTAAACGCAAAATTAACAAAAGCCAACGGCGGCTCTACTCACGACAGTGATAAATTCTTTGTCTACTATCCGCGTCTAAGATCAGCGTCTTTTGCATACAAGATAACGCCACCTTGTTTGTAAGCGGTATTACCGTGTTACTAAAATTTTGCATATTTGCTTTAATACAGTTGTTTTTATTGTTTGAGAAATTTCTAATATATTTAATTACTTATTTTTTTAAATAAATTTATAGGATAAATTTCTAAATTTATAGGATGAAAAAGGAAAAGTGCGCATCGTTAAGACTATAGAATTTAACCATAACAGTTTTGCGGCGTAGTTGTAACTCTATTCAAACTGCAGTTGTATACCAGGGCCAGGTTAGAGAGAACAACCCTCAGAGACTTATCGTACTTGAAAACTGACACTAATTAACCCCGCGAGACTATGTAGGCCGCGGTAGTTAAACTATCTGCGAACGAAAATTATGTCGCACGCGCGAAGTTTCCTGTCCATCATATATGTATATGCGTGCTTTGGGATTAAAATTGATTTATTGTTATCTTATTTTGCAAAACATGTATACGATGAATGGCGACCGCTGGCAGAATTACAGCGTGATGAGCGAATTATTATCACAATTCAATCTTCCACTTTCAAAGGAAAATCTGAATTTTATTTGATTGCAATACTAAAATCTGAATTTATTAAATACGCTACAACTAGATACATGAAGAACAAAAACTTGTAGCATTTTCTCGATAATCTGAAAAGTAAACATGATAAGATTTATATCATTTTATTAATGTTATTTGTAATTATAGAGAAGAACATATATTATGTGCGTACTATATATCGATGCTTTCATCGAACTCGTTTATTCTTCTTGAAAACTAATTGTTGTAAGAACACGCAGCGTAAACCGGAAAATTAATTAGAGATTATACGTAGGAGATGATCATTATCACGCATTCGTGTTTCTCTTATCTGGAAGATATTTGCGTCTAACTTTCACGTCAACACGAACTATTTACAGAAAATTCTGATATACGAAGCAGCTTTTGAATTATTGATAATGGAAACTTTTAACAAATTAGTATTTCACAAAAAAAATTCCAAACTATATATAAAAAAAATGTTAATTTTGGGTTTAAAATTAATTTTGCTCAAACATTTAATGCATTTAAGATTATTGGCGTGAAAAATTATTATATTATTTGAACGTAAAATTTAAAAAGAAAATGACGAAATTGATGGAAGAATTTATCAATGAAAGACAGAAAGGAGAAACCGTAGTTTCGAGACTCCTATATATATATATATATATATATCTCTTTGAAATTGGAAGTGGCACGGGCTGAGTTGAGTGATCTACGAGCACTCGACACGCTTCGGGGCAACAAATGCGTTTCTCTACGATTTCACGGCGGGTGGTACGTCGTACTGGTGACAGCTTGCCTTTTCGTTTGCTCTTTACACGATCGCGGAACATCCAACCTTATCACGCCCGGTTTCCGACGTAGTCGCGAATTCTGCGAACGCGATCGACGTTTGGATTGAATTATCATTTGATTAATGATTCCATTTTACGATTTTTCTATCAGCGTACCTTTCCTAGCAGACTCGCATAACTTTTAAATTTCATTTCTATCACATGTCAATGTATTTTTGCAAAGAATAAAAACACTTTTTGTGCCAATATTTATGCCAATATTTTGAAGGATGTTCATTAATTGCAATCTTTATGACAGTAAAACGATATTGATGTTTATCATTTGTGCACTTTATTGGGTATTTTCGCATCTTTGCAAAATATATTACCTTTAAAAAATATCTCTGTCTGATTGAATGACAGAGGATAGGATTGCAATCAAGGGATATATGACACGATATTTCGGATAAAGTAAGATATTTCGGAGCGTTTTTTGCGTTGGCTGGAATAAAAGTCTTTGAGGTCAGTGACATGTCCGTGCCGTTGAACCGTCAGTGGTTTGAACAAATGCCAACCCGACGAATTCCGCTTTAATTGGCGAGATTCCGGCAATACCAGTATATCGTTTGAAATCTTTATGTCAGAATGCTTAATTGCGCGACCCGGCCTGCAACGTGATTCGTGCACCACGAAACTGTATTTTCCCTCCGGCGGATATATCTTTAGTACTATTCAGTTCTGTAGCAAAGGGAGCAGAAAGGGCGTTGGTTCTGGATCTGTAATCGCGTTGACAAATGGCGCCCCCGAAGCGATAAATTGTTCTCTAGTTTGTAGCTTCTAGCGTCGATTACACTATCGCAGTAATTATAGTGTTGCATATATAGCAAGGAAGATTTTATTAAAAAATTCGAGAATAGGAATTATCGATTAAGTGTATAAACAATTCATGTGGGAATTTTGTTATTTGTTTCACATCGGAAATTTTATTATTCCTTTCAAATTGACACGCATTGCGTATAATATAATTTGCATAATATTTTGTAAAAATATTTTGTTAAAATACAAAGAAATAAATGTATAAAGAGTAATGTATTTTTTAATACAGCTGAAAAGAAATAATAAAATACATACCGACATTTATTGCGTAAGTCTCATGCTATTCTGATGAATATTTACAACAGAATATCGGTGATTCGCACGTAGAAATGTTATCGGTATTTTGCGCGGGAAACTAGGAAGCTTTCTCTACTTATAGTTTAACGTGACTAGAACTTGAAAAACACATTTTGATGTTGATATTACAAGATCTCGTGCACGGCGAAACTTTGTATGATGGAACCCCTTCGTCAAGTAGTAGCGTGATGCAATGTCGTAAGGTTAAGCACCGCTGATGCCAACTATAACTGATGAACGTTCCTCTCTCCTTCGAGGTTCGCTCGCTTATACCATTACACATAACTTCGAAATATCGCCAGAATCTAGAAAATTTTTTTTCTAGA
The DNA here is from genome assembly GCF_055798465.1 of Pogonomyrmex barbatus. NCBI lineage: Eukaryota > Metazoa > Arthropoda > Insecta > Hymenoptera > Formicidae > Pogonomyrmex > Pogonomyrmex barbatus. Next base: position 8,345,645 of record NW_028297138.1, read on the forward strand.
TAAAATGATTAAGGCTATACGGCAGGCCTGTGGTTCGTTAACATGTCTCTGCATGACTATGCATGTTTTTTTTTTTTTCTTTTTAATGTATACGCGTGGCTTAAATATTGTGTTACGTATTCTTGAAGAGGTTTGAAACGAGCTTACGTGACTCGATACTTTTGCCGGCCGATAATCTAATTGACGAAGTCGTTTAGCGAAATGAACGACAGAGAGGAACATCATAATTTGGATTATCATTTAAATCGCGTATAATATATGCGATTTAAATGGCAAACGTATTGTCGCGACGCACGCCTATATTTTTGTAACGAAATGTTCGAAATAGAAGAGAGATAGCTTTTCGCCATTTCCCTCATTCGTGGGCAATCCGCGTGATATTCGCGATGTAATTACTTCCTGCAAACGTGAAACCTCGAATGCCGCCAGTCCAATCTGCGTTTTCGGCTGACAACGCAGCTGCGAAGCCCGACGAAAATCCATTCGGAAAATTTATAATATAATAACGTAATTCCTCAACTCGCACACAGGACGCGGCCGGCCATTTATTGCCGGTCGAGGAGATCACCGGCCGCGCCATCGATGGACATTAATTTTCCAGCCGAGTCGGTCGATGTGGTTCGCTTATTTTCAGCTTTGAGACGAGCTCTCGCTAATTCATTAAAGCATTTACGAGGGCTCAGGCACCGTGCCGCGTACCTGGAATAAGCTGTCATTCTCAATTCACTTAGCCGCATCTATCGCTGCGTACCAGCGCAGATCTTTTATGTCTTCTAAACGGCATCTTCGCACGTACACGTGCGTGCGGTGTACAATAACTATATGTGTTGCGTCTTTCGCGCCGCTCGTATGCGCGCGTCAATACTATCTGCACTTTTCGCTCATTTTGCCGCCACGTACTTGCTTCTGCGTGCATTACAAGCATTATCGTTCTTACCCGTGTGTATAATATTCTTCTCTGGCCTGACGTGGTTTGTCTCTTATTGCCCACTTGAAGCATGCCGTGCGTCTATAATGCGAGCGCTACACCATACTCGACAAACACTTGAATCATATTAGTCGAAAGAAAAGAAACGAGAGAGGAAGAAAGAGGAGAAAGAGAAATCTACCGCGGAATGAAAAGCAATGGGAAATCTGACGACTAATTACATTCGCTAATTACATTCAAAGTGAATTAAATTTAAAAACCAATGATAAAAATTCTGATTCTTCCACTCGTGGAAAATTACGAGATATATCCGCGCAAAAGCGCCCGTCTCACGTGTCTCTTCTTCTTTACCTACTTACTTAGTATCTATTGTTAAAAGGAAATTGGTCTGGGACACCCTGTAGAGGCACGCGATGTCGTTAGCCAAGTATTATCCTCGCGTGTGCACTTCTCTTGGACGTTTAAGCTTGGCTAACGGCCATTGTGCTCTACGTGAAATGCGCTTGGTCTCATTTACGTTTTCGAGGTGTACGCTCTCCATGTATCACTGACCTTATAAGCATCAATTCATCCAGCCACCGCCTTGCCATGTCACTGCCCCTCGAGTGCCAACGGTACCCGAGTGAAATTTACTTCCGGCTTCTTGTCCGTTGATTTAATTACTCGCCATCCGCCCCGGTCGTTTAATCATCCGCGATGTAGCCGGCCGACTCGAACGTGTCGAACGCATCCTGCGTCGGAAGTCCTTCGCCGGCCACTCTCATCTCTCAGGACAGGGAGCTATTAATCTCTGTAGCACGCTGACGAGCTCGAGAAAGCCCATGCCGCTTCCGAGAAGTATCATTTATACCGGATCGCTGTGGGTGGGAGGGGGAGAAGGAGAGGGACAACTCGAGGCCGCCTGGACGATTGCGAACGTTATCGTGGAAAGTGTTGCGAGGCTGCTGCAATAACGGGTTGCAGGTGCCACGGATGATTGCGTCGTCGACGAGGATATCTTCGAGCAATTCCGAGCGCGCGCGACGGCACTGTCCGCTTCATTAACCGGCGTGTTTTCGCTTCTGTCGACCGTGGCGAGGATGACCGCGAAAAAACGACAATACCACAGGTTCCCTGAACCGTTATTGTCATTTCCTACATGGCGCCTTACTAACGGTGAAGATACAGCGAACGTTCGCGCTATCGATGTCGCGACACGTAACTACCAAATAAGACATTACCGATAAAACTTCTATCGATATTCGCTACGTGGGCAAACGAATTTTTGACGGATATGCCAGAAAAAATATATATGTCGAGTATGGACAGGGAGCTCCGCGAATAATTTGATTTATTTCCCGCGAGTTTGGCAACGCGCGCCGTCGGGAATAATATTTATTTGAAAAATATTTTTTTCCCAAGTCACAGGGGAGGGAATCATCTGGCAAAATGTTCATTTAGTTTATATAATGCTAAAGCAAATACTGTTAGATATATAGCTTGTCCGAAATATGCTGCGTTCAGTGTAAAATAAAATAAATATGATATTGTTAGTCTTCGTCCGGCATTTTATCTATAGCTGAGCTAAAACGTTTAGCAGTTATTCTTCAAACCGCGTTGAATATTGTAAAAAGCAATTACTCCGTCTTGCAGTCATGGAATTGTTGATTGACATTCTCGACTTTCTTCCCAGCTCGGCGAGATAATCTCGAGTGACTCGAATAGCAGAAACGGCGTCGTCATTGCCATCGTAACTCTATTAACGTCACGCTAAGCGAGATATAGTGGAGTCTGAAAAACACGTGCTCTGCTTAGTTCCCTAGTACGCCTGCGCGAGTTGCAGCCATGAAGAGAGAGACGGAAATCGCGAGAAGAGCCCGACGGGGAGAGGAGAGGGTTGGAACCGTAAAGTAAGAAGGGCAGAAAGAAAGCGTGGACACGGTCGACGGTGGTCAGCGAACGGGGTAGACCCACGACTATTAGTCACCCCTTCTCTCCTTCAGCCTCTCTCGCTTCCGGCTTTCGCTGCAATCACTACGTAACTCATCCCCTTGCCTTTCCACACTGAGTCTCTCTCTCTCTCTCTCTCTCTCTCTCTCTCTCTCTCTCTCTCTGTCGTTAGTACCCGATAGTCTCCTCACCTCCTACAAGAGCCGATATAGCACCCCGCCCTTATCTCGTCGCACTGCCGATCGCTCTTGCGCGAGGGATGGTTCGATTACTCTTGCACGACGCTTACTATCTTATTCTCGAGCCGTTTCTCTTTTTACCGCCTCGTCATTTCTTACAGAAACGGCCCATCGATCCCACCCACGGTTACGTCCTCTTCTTGCTCGGCGTACTATCGCTGCCGCGTATATCTTCTCTAATGCCGGGTGATAATACGATTGGCCAAGTGTGCGAGAGATATCGCGCCGCCATCGTTACTAAATTATTAGTAATACCTGCATGCATACACGTGTAACACCGCGATAAAGTATGAGGTATTGCGCTGACGTAATTCACTGATGTTACGACCACGGCATTAATATGATTTTCGCGTGAAATAGTATAAAACAAAAAATCCAGCGGCGGTTCAAAATCTTGGACAGATTTATTGAGATTAAGAACGAAATAACGGTCTTACACGGAAAATAATAGTTACACTGATGTGACGTAACAATGAATTATAAAGTAAAGAATTACTGAGATATAAAACTTGCTACCCGCATTAATAACGATATAATTGACTTCATTTTGAGCTTATAATGAAACCGGATACATGCCACCATTAAGATGCCTTTCGAAACTTTATCCCGCTGCTCCCTCTGTTACTCTTCCTCCCGCGTCGCCGTGGAGGAAACGCAATTGTGGCAATTTCTTCAACGTGCTCTCGCATTACGCCATTATACGGAGCATCCCGAGCGGTGCAAGCGCGACTTAATTTTTCACCGCTCAGCGTGACCCGCCGGATGCCGGGGAAAGGCTCGCACAAAGTTAGGATGGAACACACCCCCGACGTATTTGCACGGCAGCTCTCGTTGCCGGGCGTGGACGGAGGTTGCGGCTCGTGTTCTCGAAAGAATATTCGTTCTGGCTGTGGCGCAGGACGAATTCCTCCGGGGTGGACAGCAGGAAGAAGGCAAGAAAGCTTCAACCGGCATTCTTAATGCGGGATAAAACTTTGCTTCTGCGGAGAAGAGTGTTATATGCACTTCGGTACTTCCGGACGCTTCGAGCGTTATTCTTTCTCGTCGGGAAAAAGTTGAAATCTGTTGAAAAGGAAAGTGAAGATTATGACGGATGGATTTTTACGTAGATTCTTTGTAAGAGTTCTGACTCATCTTGGTATCTAAAAACATTTATTTAGAATGTAGTAATGGAAAAGGGGAGTTAACTTCAAAATTTTTATAGACTAGTTGTATATTTATTATGAGGTGTTTTCAAGAATTTTTGTTGAAAATTAAGATATCATTGTTTTTACATTGCTATGATATAACGAAATTTTATTACACGGTGGCATAATTAAATAGAATAGTTAGAGATATATCAATATACATCAATATATACATGCATACCTCATTAGTTATTTTATTTATTTATTTTTTTAATTCTATAATTGCAATCTCTGAGATTGCGTTATATCATCGTAGAAAAATTTAATCCTATCTCACGCTATTAATATCCTTTTCATGCCAAGAACACTTTAAAATCATTTACTCGTATATTCAAATGATTCGAGATGCTTGTAATGTATGATATTAATGCAAAAAGAGAAGATAACGCCGCGAGGTTAATTTGACTCGCTCGACGATGAAAGTACAAAATGAATTTTATTAATTTACAGGCGAACGATGCGGCAGTCTCAAAGCAGCACGGACGTTCCTTTCGTTTGTACGTTGGAATAATTTAATGTCGGAATTTTGTACGGAACAGTGTCTTAAATGTATCTTACTGCACATCTCGTATGTTGTATGTCGTAGTCGATAGCCGGCACAATATTATTTCTGTTATTATTTCACATACGGATACAACGATTATTTTCTCTTCCTCTTAGTCCTTTTTGAAAATAAATTTAATAAATATATATTTTATGGATTAAAAATCTTATAAAATAAATCAATGTATTTGGATTAAAAAATACAATTACATATTTTATAATAATAATAATAATATAATTAATAAATATAATTCTTCAAATGAATCTTTTAAATGAAATAACCAGATGACTTTATATATTTTAATACATATTCCAACAGGGAACAGTTTCTATTATCAATAAAAAATTATCATTTGTTTATATAATATATGAACATTCTGTCAATTTTCAACATTTTGTATATTAGATATAGAATATATGTTTGCTTATATACCGCCGAGGTATATAACACTCTCTTGCGCGTTGTATGACTTGTCTGTTTTCTTTAAAACGTAGAGCGTAGAAAGAAGAAGGAAATATTCTATTTGCCCGGAAAACGCGGAATACTATCTGCACTGTCGACGGCTCAGCATAGGTGCAGATGCAACCATGTGGTCGCACGTGTCGCCCGGGGGACAACACGTGTGCAAGCTTTTCGCTATGCTTTTCGCTATGCTCGTCCCTCTAGACTGCGTTTGGCCGAGCGACAAAACTATGTCACCGCCCGCGACTTTATCACGTAAAATTTTCTTTGTGCTTTTTTAAGTTACATCTTTCTGCCAACGTCACCGGAGCATGGCAGCAGCATTCTTAAGAGTAAAATATATGTGTTTCCTCGAAACCCCGCTGGCATTCTTAATTCTTTAGCAAACGCACTGCAGCCATGCTGAAATACAGAGAATTATTATAGCAATTTGTATACTTAGCGGAATATCATTACGATAGGAATTTAGGTGTGTTTATTGTAAGGGTGTTTAGGATATATCCGAGACAATGTAGCTGTAGCAACATGATTTATCGTATGACTCCATTATAACAAGCATTCAAAGTGGAGCACTCGCTATCCTATTGATTGTGTCGTCTTAGTCAGCACTTGTAATCGCTCGGCAAGATGACACAATTCCTGTCGAAGCCGCATTACGTCTGCTATAATCGCCGACTTGTCTATCAAAGGGCGATGGCGCGGTTAATGGGATAAGGGGGATGGCTTTGCTTCCATTTTCCTCGGAGTTAATAGTACGCATTGTGGCGGTAATTGCGATTCGATGGCTCGAAATGTCAATACGCCCGATACGCTTCTCGCTCGAGACGATACAGATGGATGTATCTTCGCGATGAATTAGCGTAGCAACGAGAAGTATCAGCCAATATGCGTCTCATAACGAAACTCATCTCGCCTTTACGCTCGCCCTCTTTTCGCTCTCGCCTCGCTCTTGACATTTCTTCTGATCATTCCTGTGTATCTCTCGTTGAGCGCATCTGCGCGCGTACGTGCTACGGTATCTTCAGAGTTCTTCAGATTACGGGAGCACTGGCAATTGCACGGTACGAGTACGCGAAGGCCCTCGTTAGTGCAACCAGCACTGTCTGGTTTACGTGGCGAAATATGAAAAGCGAGGCTAGCAAAATCAAGAAAGCAGCTGGGTAAGCAAAGGAGCATGGTTTGTCCTTTTTTGCGTTCCTTTCTTTCTCTCTCTCTCTCTCTCTCTCTCTCTCTCTCTCTCTTTTCTTTCTCGTTCTCCCTCCCTGCGATATTAGCACCGTATCAGTGCACGCGCATCAACGGAGCAACTTCCTTCTCCTCGTAAACCAGTTTCATAGTTCTCGTTTTAATCTAGTAATTAGCAGATTTTATATTTAAAAGGTAGCAGTGACTCTGTGATTAGCGATGCGGGGCAAATTCGAAAATAGACAAAATTTTCCGTTACTGGCAGAATAATTTTTTGGCTAGAAGTACTTTTGCGGACTTCGCAAAAATAATTAATTCGATTATTTCTTGCGATTAGATAGTAAGATTGATATCGAAATTTGTAATCAGTCTATCTGGAAACGATCTCGTAATTAGCGAGAGTAATAGCTACTGAGCTTCGGATCTACGCAGCAATATGTTATTGAAGTGTCAGGCCATTTAACTAGCGGAACGACGCAAAAATGTTCCGAATTGGACGTGACCTTAATGTCCGGCGATGTCTGGGTTACTTTGTCGCCGAGTGAACTGCTCTCTCTACCTCACGAAGCGAAACTAATGCCACCATTTCCACTTTGTCCACTCGAGTTCTTACGCGCCTATTCTTCTCGAACGTCCGTCCTGCTCCTCTTTGAGCGAATCTAGCGGAAGAGATCACATTTATCCACCCGCGCACACAACCGCCGCGAAACTGCGGAGCAAGATACGGGCGAGATGAATATACGACGTGCATTAGCGTAAAACGCTGACCACGTCGTCGTCCTCGTCGTCGTCGTCCTTGAGCACGAGTCCTCTGGTTGAACCTATAAAGGAAGATACGAGCCCTCGAGGTACCGCAAGCCGTTCTACGACGATACGGACGACGACGACGACAACGACGACGACGACGATGTCGATGCAATGACAGTCGTTGTTCGATGGGTCAGAATAGAGACATTTCTTGCCGGTTCCGCCCCGCGGAGAACGAAAGGAGGGATCGAAGGGAAACGTTTAGCTCCATTAATCACATTATCTGAGCGACGAGGTTTTGTCGTTCCACGTTCGACGAGCACGATTCGCTCGGAACCGACTCGCTCAGCTTCCTGCCCGCCACGGTCTGCTCTTAGGATCGGAGCTGAGTGAAACCTAGTCCTGTTTCTTGCTTATTCGTTGAACGTATATAGTAACCAGGCATTGAACGTGTCAATCATAATTAGGGCTTTGCATCGTTTAACATCTTAATAAGTATATCGGAGATCTCCGTTGAAACAAGACGATCGTACATTTTCATTACGTCAAATTCATATATTAACCTTATATAATTATACAATAGGAGATATTTATCACAATCTGGAGCGAGCACAATCTGCAAAGAGACCTTTAAATGATATATATCTATCGATCGAATTGGAACTTACGTTTCCTATATTAAAACGGTTGTAACACACAATGCCGGGATGCGTTTGGCCGCAAGGATAAGATGCATTCGTATTCATATGGAAGGTTGTACGAGAGTATACGTAAGTATACCCGCGTAAGTTAGGGAGTTTGCGGAGGGCAGAGTCAGTAGCGGACCGTGGCGCAGAGGAGAAGACAGAATTCGGTTTGATATATGGCTACAAGTTCTCCTCCGGGCGAGGAAGCGGGAACACAATCCAGGCGCAATTCTCCCCGTCCCTGACCCCGCGGGCTCCCCGTCCGCGTTCCCGTTTGCTTCCCCCGTCGGTTCGTCCACTTCCTCTGGTCACTACTCGGCGATCTCGAGAAACCTTGGACGCGAGAGTTAAGACGTATGAACACATTTGTACAGCATCCATCACGCGCGCGGATGAAACATGGCACGGACGTTACGGAGGTGCGATGAAAATGCGATGACAGAATGGAGGTAGTAGTATACCCCGTAAAGTCGTCCGCGGACTTATGTCTCGTGTCAAACTCGATGTGAGCGCCGGGAGAAAGCAATGTTCTCGGGACGGTATTCTAGCACTTTGATAGTTTGTCGGGGCGCAATTTCTCGTGAAAACGCGATAGCACGCTCGCTCTAACTTCACGATGTATTGCAGCCGCATTTGCCGCGCGTTTTAAAATGACGACAATAATAACAGATAAACCTGTAATTAATCAATTAATATTCAGTGTGACGAACGAAACGCATAATGAATAAATGTTTTAATTAACAGTAGTAAATAAATTTTAAATAATAATAATTACACCGTTTGCGTAAAATGGTTTGCAGGATTCATCCGGGGGAAATCTAATGGTTCGCGCAACAAAATAGATTTCGATTTTAATTCTTACAAATGTATGCGGGAAGAATTATCTGCAATTACAATGCAATTGTACGTGTATTATTATTTTTAGTTTTGACGAAGAATTTGAACATTTCGGATTTCCGCGCGCTGGCCTAAATAAGCTTTATTTTTTCGACAGAGTATTTTAGGTGGCGCAAACACACACGCGAAGAAACATATCGAGACGCGAGCTGCAATGACAAGTTACACGGCGACAAGTCGGCCGGGAAAATTAAGCTCTGCGAAATTAAATTAATTTGCTGAAACTTTTATTAATATGCAACTTCGCCGGGGGTTTCGCAATGGGGTAAACAAACGCGCGGAGATAACGTCCGCCCGCTCGGCTCCGCTTCGTTCCGCGCAAGGCTTGTCGGCATCGCAGCGAGAGTCACCGGGGACACGTATAACAGATTATCCATTACACCAGTTTATTCAGACCGACGAAACATCGCCGACGAAACATTGGAGCGACATAGTCGCGCGATTTCCCGCTGTCCAGAGGGGGCTCAGCGTCGAGCGAGCCACGTGTTCCGATAATGGCCGCGACTTACTTGTCAATATTAACTTACCGTAACATCGAGCTGTATCAATACGATCGTTTTATTGGCACGCACACGCCGACGGGCCCGATATTCTCCTTTTGATCTTGCAATTTGAGCTTGAGCGAGATTGAGTACCAGTGTCACTCGATGCGTTCAAGATTAAACGCGATCGACGTTCGTATTTAAAGGTAGATCGACTTCATCGATCTGCAGGAACGATCGCACCGACGTGATGCCCCCCAGCGTGATTCGTGATCGTGGCTATTAAAACCGATTTCAATATCGAAATCTCCGTTGATATGATACGACCGCTACACTTGCGGAGATTTATGATCGCGCCGGATCTTTCGAGTGCGCGGAGTGAAATTGTGGTTTGCATAAATCAATATTAATTATCGCTGATAGCCATAAATATATGCTGCGGCGTAGACGCGGAGACGTAGCGAGAAAATTCACCTAAGGACTTTCGGGGAGCGTTTCGAGAGAGAGAGAGAGAAATCAATTTTTACGTTACACGATTATACCAATCACTCGATGTATTCACGCTCTCGTTCATTTATAATTGCGTACGATTCCGATTTTTCAAAACGACCTCGGACACAATATGGAGTCGCGAGATAGCAGAGATCTATCGAAGCTCGCCCGGATCGTGATCTCGCGGTCCGCTTACGTAATTAAATGTAATTCGAATAATTAATTACGGCGCGGATCTTACGCGCGTCGCTCGAAGGAGATAAATTATTTTCTCTTGGCAGCATCATAGGGTGCCACCGGTGAAATATCGGTTGCTCGAAGTACCTGGCGGTCGCGGTATATTTTCTGCCGCCAGGTTTTCGACCTCGCGCGCTCCGGCGTGCGCTCCGATATCGACAGTAATTAGTCTTCATTGTGTGTCATTGGATTCGATTCTCCCGCGTCTCTCTCCGCCGCGAGAAAAAGTTGGACGTGGAGAAGAATCCGAGTAAACATCGGTGTGTCTTCCTTCTCTCGCCGTTCTCCTCCTTTCCATCGTTGTCTTTCTTCGGGCTCTCCCTTCACCACCCTCGACCGCCTCCGTTTCTCGTCCGTGGGTGTAAATCTGTCTCCCAGATTAAGTCCGAACACTGAGTTGTATAAATTGAAGCCGATCTCTCTGCCGGAGCTCCGGAGTAGCTACCCAGGCCACTTTATTTTCGTTTATTTGTTGTCGGCAAACACGCCTGGTCTTCTTCGCAACAGCCAAGCAACCGGCAGCGGTGGTGGCAGCGGCGGCGGCGATATCCTGCTTGCACGCCTGGCTACACGGCAACGTCAAGGATTCCTTCTGCGTTTGCGAGTGCACTTATACGAGTCCCTTTCGTGTATACTCGAAGGGCTGCGCATAATCCGTAGCCCTTACATGCGCGCGCCCCTTTCACATACACGAGAATGTCTGTGCTTCTATGTGTGGTTGTTTGCGAAGATACAGTTTCGTATGCGCATTTGACACGTACTTATACAAGGTGTCTCAAAACTACAGTCGAAAAAAAATTAATACTCGAGAAATATCTCGACTATCTTTATTGCTAAGCATTGATAATAATCAAATTTTTTAACATTTAGAAAAGAAACTTATATTAACAGCGCAATATGTAAACACAATAGAGTATTAAGATTGAGATAATTATAATAAAATATTACTTTCAAATTTAATTGAAAATATTTTTCTTATCGAAAAAAAAGGACGCCTATAATAATGCTGTGAAAGATTTCTACTATAAATACGTACTATAAATACGAAAGATCGTCGAATATTAAAGTCTGCTCCGACAGTCGCACCTTGTATATGCGCAGATTTGGGAAGACACGATTCTACAATGTGTACATCTGAGATGCACACATATATGTATACGTTGACTTCGATAGCATCCTTGGGCATAGCAGTAACGCGTTTCCTTCAGTGCACGTGCATGGATCATGTATGCAGAGGAGGAAAAATGAAAAAGCTACGCTTATGTATACACATAGTTATGGAGAGCTCTATGCACAATGCAGCTTAATCCGACTTCGGTAGCATTGTTTTCCGTCAGATAGGGAAAGCGCCAGCGTTAAATTTGCCGGCAAGATGTAGATATAAATAGGTCAGGCGCATTTGCGCTCGCCAAGATTTCGGAATTCGCGAGTTTTGCAACTGTTACTAATGTTTATTTGCTGATGCGAAAGTGTCTACGTTATCGTGTTTTGTGGTGTCGTGGCTCTCTTTAATGGCGTTCCAAGATTTGCAAGTTTTGCAGGTAATACGGATGTGGAACATTGTTTTTGTGATGATATGATAAGACGCAAATGCATTATGCATGATATGATGATGCTTGCTTTAACATGGTTTTACTATCCAATCCGATTTGAAAAGTACTACTAAGAAATCTATGATCTCCCACAGATCTTTAAGATAATATCCGTTAAATCTCTACGCTGACGAGTGTTAAATTATTTTAAAGAATCATTAATCGATATCAAATCAATTATACGATATTAATGACCGTGTATTTAAAGAAAACAAATGAACAATCAATAATCTCAAGTTTTGTTTAAAAATTAATAACAGGATTCAAAAAGTTATAGTTCACTTTTTATGGAAATGTAGTTTAGTATATGTGATGTATAATTTATTTAGATGTATATAGTTTTATATATATATATGCATCCATCGATAGGGATACCGGAATCGTATCTGGAGAAGAATTAAAAATTATGGAGATTGATATATGGCGCGGAGAATTTATGTCCAACGAAGCCGATAATAAAACACCGAGAGAATTCTTCCGGATAACGTTGGGACTTCTCGTGCGTTATACACGGAGGTCTCGTATGACCCGACAAAAATGCTTGTCCGGTGCGCGCGGACGCGAGGGGAACGAGCGCGGTTCTCCCAGTGATATATCGCTGGGCTGGAAAAATGGTTTCGCTAGTGGGAGAATCGGAAGACCCCGAAATGCAGTTTACGCTTTGGTTGACGACGAATCGCCTTTCTAAGAGTCGGTCGCGGTTATCGATATGTGTACGTATACGCATATATGCACGTACCATACACAGATGCGTCTAACCATGCATTTGTCGCCAGATCCACTTGGATCGCATCATTCGCGTTTGCTTCACTGCATTTTTTTGCCGGCTATGACTTCATAATGTGTGTGTGTGTGTGTGTGTGTGTGTGTGTGTGTGTGTGTGTGTGTGTGTGTGCGCGCGCGCGCGCGTGCGCGTGCGTGCGTGCGTGCGTGCCATTCAAGTATGATTTGTTCTTGCATTACAATAATGCTGTGTCTAGGGGGATTTAACATTATTTCAGAATCCTCCAAGTAAAGAAAAGTTACTCCCGTCTTTACAATTCAGTTTATGACCATACTGCCATAGAAAGGAATAGAGAGGCTAAGACACGGACCGCGTACCAGAACCCCGGCGGCGTTCCGTGTACGCCATTTGCATACCTTATAATAAAAACAAATCCCTACAGCCGGGGCATCCCCGTGCATTCTCGTTTCACGGAGATCTGTCGAAGCGCCTCGGTTAGATTCTATCTTGCCGCGTTTACGGCTACCTTTATTCCGATATGCCGCTGTCCTTCCGGTCTGCTCTTGGTTCTTCCATTCTCGTAAGCGTTCCTTCCATAACCATCTTCCATACCGAAAAATTTTCCGGATGACTCTCGTCTTAGCTAGTTGACATATTCTGTTTTTTTGTTTGCATGAATAAGGATAAATACCTGTGTTCTAAGATTAGGAAGCTACATCATTGCAAGTGTGATAACAAATTTTTAACATTTTTCTGATAATAATATTAATTGCTAGAATAAGAGTATGTGTGCTACATATTTAACTGATTATGTTGTTCAATTTCCTTAATTGGTTTTAGCTTGACTACAAACTTTAATTGGAATATGCATATGTTAATTTTTGTCTGTTGGCCATGTAAATTATTGTGAGATGATAAGAATCTGCTTTGTTCAATCTTGTGATATTTGTGTGATTCGCTGTCCTATCAAGTTTTGGCCCGCGGCCAAATGTCGCAAGAATAGAGATGTATATCGTTTCTCAAAATTTATCTTAGGTAAATCCAAATATTTGTGAATGATGTTTGTTTGAAACAGGAAGCTTCCGAGGATTTATGTTTCATTGTGTGCGAGCTAGTGGGTTTCAAATTTAGTGTCAAAAATCGACGGTACAGACATGATCGACATTAGATGCAGACAATCAGATTATCTGCACAAACGGACTTGCTCATAATACTTCTTTTTATTCGAAAGGAAAGGACGAAAGGATTTGGGCTGCAATATGCGACCCACGGTCATCGTCTGCTCTTATAGAGCGTCCTCATACTGCCTGCAGGCTCCGTAATCTGGCAGATTTTATTTTCTCGACGAAGACGACTGCGATGACGACGACGACGACGACGACGACGACGACGACGACGACGACGACGACGACGACGACGACATCGGTGGACGACGCCGGCCTCGACGACAGTTCGCGAACTCATATCTCACAGAGCGTCCGTTCCTGCGGAAACTTCGATATCCCCGAATATGGCTTGAGAGAGAGCGGTGGTTGAGAGAGCGGGGTGAAATTCTCTGCATCCCTTCACAGAAGCTGCTTCGATTCTCGGTGACACAAATCATTTTCTCGGCGATAGGGATCTTTGCCGAATTTCCTCTGGCCTTCCGCGTCGTACCTTTTGAATTAAGTATATATACCAAAATCTCTTCTATATACACATCTCTTCTATCATACACATATATATCTCTTCTCTTTCTCTCCCTCCCCCCCCCCCACACACACACACGTATGTATGTGTGTGGTATGAGACTTATATATTTTATTTGACGCGATTAATGTAATTTCCATATACCAAAGTAAATAATGATAAAGACATAGAAATGAGTCTATCGCTTTATACCATTAATATTGCGACGAAAAATAGTACAGTAATGTCGATACAGTAATGTCGATTAGAAGATAGTGACGATATTTTTCTCAGATTTGTAACTATTTTCCCATTGTTTCTTTATCAATGTTAAACGATTCTTGTATCTTTTTATTCGAATTGTTTCTATTCGTTGGAAATTTCAGTAAATTCTATTTTGTCGATGTGTTAGTCTTTTCGATCGCACGAGAAAAGTGCATTCTCGTAATTCGATCAGGTCGAAGTGGCCCTGAGAGAAAGATACTTTGTAGAACTGCGTCTCGAAGTCACGAAGTCGGCATTCTGGTAAAAGTAGCGATGCTTATCACTCTTAGAGCTTCGTGAAATCGGAGAACCGAGTATATGATGTATGACGATAACCGCGCTAGAGTATTGAATTGTTGTTTTTTTTATGTCATGAATTGATCATGACGTAATTGTGAGCTATCAATGAGGCTTACAAAATATTAAAAAGATATTTTTGATAACTAATATTGCAATATTGCACAATTTATAGAATGAATTACATGAAAGCAGAGAATTACTTGAAAGAAGAGAAAAAAATTACAACGCAAATATCTTTATCTGAAACGGTAATTTCATAAAATTTTAATTTTCATTATATTTTCAATATGAATTTAATATTTTTGTTTACTTTTACACGATTTCAATCTGGTTTAATTATGAGTCGCACAGTTGTACAAGTAACGGGTAGAAATGAAGTTTCGATCATGGTGTCATGAAATTATTCATGAAAGCGCGAACAAATTTAAGTGAGCGAGAGACTCCCCGGCAAATCTTTTTATTACCGATATCTTATTTCATTTACATATTTATTGTATCGTAACGGAGAATGGAAGACACGGAAGAAGACCTTTACGAGCGCGGATGCTCGAGTAAAAGTGAGCTTATTTACTGTTCTCTTTTTCTGAAGTTTCATAAAAGCGGAGGAAGTAGCTTCAGGATGTATCCGATAGATGCGACTGAAATATTGAAGCTCACTCGATCTCGTGTCGTTGATCCGCCTCCAAAGAAGCAATTCCGAAGAAATATGGAAGTATTGAAACTCATTTATGCGTGAGTCGCATCACTAACTTTGTTCACGCGGAAACTAAGCATTGGCAGCTTAATGGCGTCCCGACTAATGCCATGAAGTGTAATATATTGCTTCTGAAATGTCCGTCGGATACATGGCACGGCTATTATGTCCCATAGATAGAGAATGGCTGAACGCGATACAGCTGCTCGACATACCATTGTCCGTGGAAGACGGGAAAGGCAAATTGTTTGTTTTCAAGTTGTTGCCATAAAGCTTGCGCCAAAAGAACAATCGAGGGAAATCTGTCATCTTTACATCTTCCTTATTCCTTATTTCATAGCGGAATAAGGGAGATGTGTGCATGTCTCCAACAAGATACGAAGTTTATAGTAGAAATGAAAAGCCCAGAATACTTTTGTCGGAGAAACTCCAACGGCAACTACTTTATTATAGCAACTACTTTATTATATATACAGCGCATTCTTGATGCTTTATATTGCATTTTGTATATACATCGTGGTCACGATTGAGTTTTTACCATCCCGAATTGCGCGCCTCGAAAGGCGCGCCGCACACAGCGTTTATCCTTATTTTTGTTAATCGCCAGCCAGAGTTGTGGGGTTTGTCAGAAATTGATTGCCTCGCGACGCCAAAGATATTCACCTGATCGTATATTCGAGTCCACGTTTGCGGTAACTAACCATATGCTATAGTCGCGCGAAAACAAATACCTCCCGCACAATGGGCATTGTCTCCGGAATGGTTCGATAAATACATTGTGGACTGATTATGTTATAGGATGTTTTGGTGCTCACCAACCGCGGTGCGCGCCGACAGACGTATTGCGAGTTAAGTAGAGACAGCGCACGTTGTCGAACGTGTGGTAAGCGAGACGAGGTAAAGAACGCAGGCACAAAAAGCGTCAGACTGTAAGGACAGGGGGCAGATTGGGGTGGGTTGCGGTCAAAGAGCGACAGTAAACTCGTTTATTCTTCGTCCAGCCGTCCATTGTTATTCGGACCACTCGGTACACTCGCTCGTCCCATTCAAATGTAGCCTTTATCAATTGCAGGTAGACCTCGGCCAATTGGCAATTGGTCGATGCGACGCGTTCTGTCGCGGAGAATTAGGAATAAGGGTGAGAGAGAGGACGGAGAGAGAAATAGACGGGGCGAGGTTCTCCAAAAAGACCTAGATATCGCCGAAAGAATCGGAACGAATTACGAAACTCCGTGGAAAAGAGAAAGCCGCAAACTATATTCCGCTCGGTTCTCCGCGGTACTTGTCCGTTTACAAACAGCGCCCTTTTCTTAATTACACATTGGCGCACCGTTCTTCGTTGTGCAAACGCTTGTGGCGCCGTATTTGCGTACATCTACTCTAACGAATAGTTTCGCATTTATCCAAGCCCTCTTCGGTCGCCCGACGAGCAGAAAAACATAAACTGAAACGAGATTGAAATTTTACACGCAGCTTTTTATCCGTCATCTCTCTTCCGCCGCCCATCCGTCGGCAATCGCGGAAGAACAGCGGAATACACTCGCCTCAAAAGACACAACGTGCATTACAGCGTGAAAAATTTTACGATCGAGCCTTACTTTTACGATAGAACTTTACTTTTACCGTGAAAAATTCACTGTGCTGTGAGTGCATCGCTCGCGAGTTGGAATACCAACCTGGCCCGGCCAGGTTAATTTCAAAATGTGATTCTTCTTCGAGGAGCTCTCGGTTGGACGCGGCTCGGCCGTGGTGAATGTGAGAATTGCACGCGATCCGTCTTCTTCTTTTTTCTTTCCTATGCCGTCTCCCTTTCGTAATAAAGTAGCCCCATGCGATATGCGGTTTGACTATCTGACCTAACTGCGCTTGAACGAACCGGAGAGATCGTGCACGGGATTCGGAAATGAATCTAATTTTCCTCCAACATGTATCATAAATATCGGTTGATGCTTTCTATTATTGTCTGCTATTATTGCACTATATTTTCAAGATGCACGTGAAATGTTATTACATTATTAAAGATATTAAAATTGCACAGCAATTATTATTTAGCTTGTTATTTCCCTGTTTTACGATTGAGATTAATATTATATTAATTTGGATTTTATTATTGTATTATGTTACAAATATCAGGAACCATGTGAAAGCCTGCATTATTTATGCAAAACCATCGGTGTGCTTTTCTCAAATACATCGTACTAAAACACATGTAATGATATACGAAAATACACGAGATTCACAATACACGAAATACACGATCATTCGTATCCAATTAGCAATTGTAATTAGCGTAAACGGTTAAATCGACTATCGCTGGCGTATTATCGATTCGCCGGATCAAAAGCGCCGCCGATCGCCGAGCAAATCCTCTTAGGAAAGTCTGCCGCAGTCGGACGTCGAACGTATTGTTATCCCAACGATAGCGGGCGACATATGTAAATTGTTGGAAATTAATTTAGCAGAAGTTCGCTTTTACTGCGACCGCTTTCCGCACGGCGTGGCAGAAAGTGGAACCGGCAACGGCGAAAACGAGATATGACGACGTAGAGCGAATGGGAGGAAATAAAGCGGCGGTGGCCCACTTCCTCCGCTTCAAGGTGCAGCGCGAAGGGACGGGGAATCGTCGAAGGTAGGCAAAGATTCCACGGAGTTTCGAGCCGTCTCCGTCCTTCCCGTTCTCCAAGAGCCGCGGCAATCTCTCTCCTCGCTCGCCCGATCTTCCCTCGCTTCCCTCGCTCTCTATCCCTCGCACTCTCGCCTCCATTCCTCTTTCCGCTTAGATACGCCGTGATCGTCCGACCGACGAAACTGCACCTCTTACGAATCCGCGCGGGTTTGCTGCACGTACAGCCACGGACGATTTCTATCGCGCTTGATATATATTCTGCTGTTTTATTAACGACATCTTGAATAATTGATCCCACGTAAGCACCGCGATGCAAGAAGAGGGAACGCGCGCGGGCGAGTTCTTGCTGGCTTTCACGCTAAGAGGCTTCGGCGCGACGGCGGAATAAAGAGGATAAAATATGTGCTTCGCACGGGGTGGATTTTAGTCGAAGTCAGAAACGCCGGTAGCGTGGCGTAAGACTGGTTGAGAAGACACAATATACGCAGATCTTACGGCGTATAATCGCATTCTTGGGCGGACACGCGTGTATACCTACCTACCTACGCGTATACGAAAGACGGTAGTTATTCTCGAAGTGCAGTACGCAAGCGGACGTGTATCACGCAACTGCGCTTTGACAGGTATCAATGGCTGTCTAGCAAAGAAATTGGTAATTTCCAATGGCGCAGAACCACCGGCAGCTGTTTGCTAGTCTTTGCTGTAAAGCGGATAGAAGTAAATCTAAATTTGACTGTTGTTAACGCATACACCAATCCAGAATTTCCGTATCCGGCCTTTGTTTTCTATCGTGTACACTGTCAGGAAATTAACTGTTGAACATCTCCACAGCGTGTTTATCTCCGAGCAAATACAGTATACGGAAAAGAATTCGTCACTACACCATGTAACATCGTCATGCGTTTTGTACCTCCATCATTTTCTCGCCGATCTCGCAAGCAATTTCGATTAACGATTTTTTGCTCGTTTTTTGCTATCTCCGCTAGTTTTGCGATTGCAACGATAATGCTAGACGATAATATAGGTGATTACTTGTTTACATTGCGATGGTTATAACTACCGACTGCTACCAGTATACTCGACATAATCATTTCTCTCTTGTCTAGAGTACTTACATAAATCTATAGAGAAGTGCATCGAACGTAATAAGAGTACCGATTGAACATCCTGTGAAATTATTATTGATTCAGGTAGCAATATTTTTTATCGGCTTGGTGTACAAAAGAATACAAAAATTTTATTGGAGTTTATATAGTATATATATATATATATATATATAAAATTTGTATCGTACATATAACATGATACAATAATAGCATATATTTTATGTACGGTTTGTAAAAACTTCTTATAACTCGTTTATACACGAAGATAACTTGACTGCTTATAAACTGATTTTAACTCAAAATTTAGAAAACCCTTTTTCTCTCTCTCTTTCTGATTCATATACCGCTCGCAGCTTAAATGTCTGTCTGGATAATTTGCCCGTGACACGGAGCTTGGCCAGTGTTACCATAGCTAGCAAGTTAACGCACCATACACCACGTCCTGATCACAGTCAGGTGAAACAGGTTGCCTGGTGTAGACCACGCTACAGGTGAAGAGAGAGAGAGAGAGAGAGAGAGAGGGAGAGAGAGAGAGAGAGAGAGAGAGAGAGAGGGGGGAGGGAGGGAGAGAAGGAGAAAGATGGTCCGGCGCAGAGGCCAAGGCAGGCCTTTGCCATCTTCTTGCATCCAGCCATTTACCTTTTCTATATGGTATCTTGCCATCTTCAGATGCATGTAGGTACCATGGCATGAGAGTGCGACCAGCTTTCTAAGCAACTCGATCGCGACGCGATGGAATTCGCACTCGTCCAAACTCGGGCCGACGCGCTCGCCTTTTCTTATTCTCTCATCTCTTTCGTGTTCTCCCCCCCATGTCACCCTCGTCATTCTCCGTTCTCCTTTTTTCCTTTGTCTCTTCGGGCCTGGTGCGATCTCGGCCGTCCGCCCCGTCAATTTCGCCTTTAGAACGCGTTCTTCTTCCGTTGCCAGCGCCTAAGGTACGACACGTAGTGTTCCCAGCTTCTGCAGTCTTCATTCTTTTCATTATTCGAACTTTTCTATTTCCGCGATGAAAGTATGTGAAGAAAGAGAGGTATAGGAAGAAGAACTTCACCGTCCGCTTGTGATCTGTTCTCTTTGTAAAAGAAAACCAGTTATAAACTTCATCTTATAGAATTCGACGACCGTGAGAAAGATAATGTTTGTGAATATCAATCTGTATGATGCAAAATACATATTTCGTAATTGAAAGATTTTTTTCTTTAAATACGTATAACTAATGATAATTATTAACGTTAGAGTTAATGGTAGTTTTTTAATCATAGATTTTTTACAGAAAATAATATTATATAAATAATTATGTAAATATTATTACAATTAGGACGTGCGTTGCGTCTCAATTCAAATATAATGTAGAATTTGTTTCGTTTCTGTTCGTCACGGGATTTGCGAGGCGGACCGATTTCTCATGGGAGTATAATCGACGAAGTTATTCCGCCCGTGTAACAGCGGTCCTTCTCAATGTAGAATATTCGGGTGGGAGCGTTAACGGTGAAAACTTTGCCACTAAGGTGCGCTTGAATGGACATGCCCGACGTGACGGAGACGGTGCGAGACAACGAGGAGAAAGCGAGAGAGGATCGCGAGGCGAGAAGGAGGTAAAAGACGGCGAAGGACGTGGCATTTCGGTGAGCAACGCGGCCCGCTTGCACACAAGCAGCAGCGACGTGTTGGAAGGCGAGCATCCTGCGGCCTCCTCCTTGACCGATCGCGGCATCCCATCACGGGATGCAAGGATAAACAGGTTTCCCGTGCGTCCTTATAAGAGGCCGAGGGAAGGAGGGATCGGTGGCAGGAGGAAGCGAAGGGCGAGCCGTAACGGGAGGGGAAGAGGTGCAAGGGCGAGGCGAGACCACTCAACACGTAGGTACGTAGGTACAAAAGAAAGGCAAAGGAAGGGAAAGAGACAGACAGAGAGAGAGAGAGAGAGAGAGAGAGAGAGAGAGAGAGAGGCCCAGAAGCGGGCAGAAAAGATCGGATCTACCAAGATTGGAAGCCGTGTATATTGAAGAAGATGGGGATATAGGGTGACGATACTAGTGATGGGAATGGAGGTATTCAAGACTCGAATGTTCCAGGCAAAAAGATACTACGTGCGTTACCTTCGCGGAGAAGAATCCTTGTGCGACAGGAGTCCGACTCTTGCTGACACATGCCGTCACGCTGCTCCGTCTGTTGGTATCCTTCCATTGCCGCAGTCAGTCTCTTTGTCAATTGCATTTCTCTTATCTTCGTATATTCAGCAAGTATTGCATCCAACTGCAGTCGATTTTCTCTCGTAATTTTTCTCGAAGAGTTGATCATAGTATAGATCGTAGAACGACAAAAATATTCGTCTATTCTATCGTCGACGCATTCTCCAGATATGTGACATTTTCTCCTTGTTTGGTTAGAAAGAGAAGAAAGAATCCTCACCGCAGAATTTCGTTTGATGTACTTAGTTTATGTCATTTGTCATTTTCTCACAATTTAAATTTAATTTTTATTCTTCAATTTTAGATATAAAAAATATTTGGATTTGTACGCTATATATTCTTATAAATACTGTAAAAGTAATTTTTTTCCGTTAAATTTTTTTTTTGTTCAAGCGATTCGACAAAATTGTATTTTAATCTGCATCAAGGATTTCATATTTAAATGCTTTGGTGAAAAATTAATTAGATTGCATTGTCGACGTTGTAACATTTTCAGGTATCTTCTTTTTTTCGAAAGTACTTGGATTCACGAAAACTCAAATTTAGTGTGTATTTGATGTGAATAAATCACTGGGAGGTAATTTTGCAGATTACTTCTTTTTATTTTGCTGTATTAATAAATACAGTAATTAAAAGAATCCATGTTGATTATTGCGGAGGATAATATATTCTTGCTGCAGCAGTGATTTCGTGTTTCGCGCATCGAGTGTTGCGTTACGGCTTATCACGATTTATTTTCGCTATTCACGAGTACGTGAATACGAGAATTTTTACTATGCCCATTACTATCATCGCTCGTATTTACCAAACTGCCGGTACTTTCAACAGCGACCCCATTCCCGCATTTTTCGAGCTCTTTGACGAACACGAATTCAACTCGCGTGTCAATTACCGAAGCGGCTTAAATCCTTTCGCGCTTTGGCGAAATTAAACGCGCTTTCCCCGTGCAGTTTTTCGAGATTTTAGCGGAATTAATTGCGTTCCTCCACGCGGCACGGACAACTTTTTGCGCCGCTGCGAGCCCTCGTAAATCGATCAATCTACGTGATTGGGGTGTCTATAGTTCGTGACCAGAGCGGGTATAGTCGGGTGGCGAAAGACGAGGTGGCGGCAAGGAGGACGGACGGGCGGAGGCGTACGACCGCTCGTTTGGCCGTACGAGCTCGCCTCGTCTCGTCCCGTCGTAAATATCAACGCGTTTCGCACATTAGTCGAATTAATTAAATGCTAATTATGATCGGGCGGTGCCTCGGCGTGCATACTGATATCGGGCGTGATACGCGCGCGCGCCTGCTGCCTTTCCCCGCGCGTATCTATATATACACGAGGAGCGCGTCGACGTTGCATACCTTGCATCTTATTACGCTAGATGATACGCTCTTCCTGTGCCTTCCTCCCTCCGTGTCGGCGTGTCGTCCCTTTTTTTCTTTCCTCGGGCTGACTCGTCGTGCGAACGAATATCGTTGCGCGCGGACTCACGCATATAACCGAACAAGGCGAGTGGAACGTAAATTTTACACGCGATTTGCCGTGCAGCCGCTTATTTTGGAGCGGAGCGCGTCCGCCTGGAGATCGTCGTTTTGCCCGTACGTCTTGGCTAACCGAGGCGCACCGCAGGCCGTTAATCTGGAAATATTCGGTGACAGTAATTAAAGACACGCTCGGTTGGGCGCCATCGTCTTTTCACTGATCGCCCGGTATCGATCGAGGGATCTTTGAGGTACGACGATCATTAATGGTTGATGAACCGAGACAGGAAACGAACTTTTTATTCGGGAGCAGAGCAGAACTGTACTAGCTATATCTATATTGTGAACATTAGAAGAGTTGTATAAGATAAATTTTGAACAAAGATTACAATTTTTTTTGTGAAAAAGAAATACGATGAGAGAAGATTATTATTACTTTCTTTATTTTTTTTAATAAGATCCTTTTATGCATTTTATGCATTGTGTTCGTCGTAACTTCGTGTAAATTACGCGCCTGCATACAATATTAAGAGTGAGATGCTAGTTCTCTCTGGACAATAACCAGATGTATACAACTCTAATACTGATAATAATGTCTAGTGCGGGACAGATCGTGAGTCGCGAGAATCTGTCGATTGGCGATCAATCGTTGAAAAATACTTGACGCAATTGGATACGTCATCGCGTAATAGACGGAGTGGCAATGTCGACACAGTGTGTACGATTGTGTTATCTAGATTCTTGTTATCCGATCACGACACCGAACAAACGCGTGCGCCGGCACACGCACGTAATGTTATTCGCACTAAAACGAACGCACGTTCCAGAACCAGCAATTACTCGGCCGCGGACACTCGTCACGTAATCACCTTTAGTCTGCATCGGGGATGTCAGTTACACTCCCTGCTGATTCTAATTAAAGTCGATAGACAATTCGTGTCGATTCGAATAATCAACTACAGCTAACAGCGTTGACACAGGCTGCAGTAACGATTATGTATTTTCCGTCTCTATCAACCTCGAGTAACACCTCGGTTTTGCGGTTTCCACAACTTGATAGCTTCCTTTAAAATTGTCTCTAAGATAGAATTGCACTAAGATGACTTTCCTTAGCATTTGGTTGGTTCATTAATTAATTTTCTTTGCTCTTTGCACAAATGAATTTATTTAGAGTTTATGTATTTTACACTTTAAACTACCTGTACTATTAATTACATTATTATTAACAGCGCAACGATACTTCTTAGTTACTGCTTCTTAATTAATTTTTTTTTTAATTTACAAACCTTCTCTCCCTTCCTTTTTTTCTTTATTATTTGTCAAACTTTTCCTGAACAGATCTAAAATCGAATCATCTAGATACATGAAGATTCCGTCAACGTGGACGAAAAACTTCGCCCGCAATCATGTATTTATGACATACCCATTCAGGAATGTAGAGCAAGCGGCCGTCCATTTTTCATATACATACCGTATATGTGAAGATATTAATAAACCAGAGACTCTTGGGATATGGCTTGAACGATATAAGAAAATTTAGCAATAACACGAGAGCAATAACGCTTCTGTTAAGTCATGCATGCAAACGACTAAAAAAGATCGTGCGATCCTTTCATTTTATTTAAAATTATCGTGGTTATTCTCGTCACTGGCGACGATTCTTATAAAAGTTTATTATTCGAAAGTTTCCAGATTAAAATTTTAATACTGTTTTTGATACAGCTTTGATATTTAAATAATTACAGAACTATTTTTATACGAAAAAATTACTTTTATTTAAAAGAAAAAAAACGTAGAAATGTCATCACAACATGATGTACACTGTAATTTTCTTCGAATATCGGAAAATTTATCATGATGACGTGCTTATATAATTTGCCATGAAAAGATAAATGTTTGTTTAATATTTTTAAATAAAATATCCGTTGTTTGAACGATGTTTATAAATCATTTCCTGCATAAAAACATATTTTTAGAGGATCATATAATCAATTTTATCAGAGAAATTTGCATGTGCCAGCAGTGTACTCTTTACATGCAGCGATTGTTCGCATGAGTGATATTCTTTCAGTTTTCACTGGAAATTGTAAGGAGAAAGAGTGCTTACATCCGGAAACATATAAGCAGAAAATTATGGGTCTGCTATCAAGAGCGCCGTTGCCTTTCGGCATCCTTCACGCTTGTTATTTCAAACGAGCAAACGAGAGGGATACGTGCGGGATGACTTTCGAGTCCTCTTAATATCTCCCTCGTGGTACCAGATGCTTGTCCGTGCAAAAAGAAATTACGATGCTCGCCAATGTAATTTGTTTCCGCGATGGCGATTTGGACAAAGAAAAGAAATTCTCGTCTCTTCGAACGCGTGTTTCCTTCATACTGGACGTACGCGCGTGATTATTACTCGGCCAGCAGAAGAAGAGAAATAATCACGGTGCATTGACAGCGCGAAATACGTATAAAGAATATCGTTTATGTATTTCTGTTGCTAAAGTTGCGGAATAGCGACTTGAAATCAATTATTGCTAACCCGTTATCCGTAAAATAATTAAAATCGCGTAAAATTAAATATCGTTAGGTAACGATTTGCGGTAAATAGAACATGTGTGTTGTTTTGCGTGACACGTTAACTTTTCCTCTGTCGCAATGCGCGATTGCCCGTAAGTCCCTGTACGAGATGTTAATTCAAGATAAATTTTTTGATATTATTTTGTAATATGCCGCGCGCATATATGCGCGTAGCAACGATGCTTACGTCAAATGGTTTCCGTGTCATTCGTCGCACTTAATTTATCGACGTGCTACCGCAAATTAAACGTTTCGCGTTCGTTACGGTTTTACGAAACTCTATAGGGTGACGGTAATTGGAAAATGGATAGGTTGAGGATGTACCTGCCGGTACAACGCGCTTGCCAATCTTTTTTTGCATTTCCCTATAAATTGCACGTCATTCTGGTGATACTGTTTTCCGGGCAAATACACCGCGCGAAAAATAGCACCGGCGCTGTTTCTCCGCTTCGATGTGTTATTTTTCATGGAATTACACAGAACGTTATTATTACGTACCCCGGATATGGTTACTTGTCAGTCGATGACGTTAATGCGCCATAATGCGCTCGGCGATAACCGAGCGGTACATTTGAACGTTTTTAAACCGTTAACTCCGAGCTTATAATGCGGACTCGCGCCGGTTGAAATTCCGCTGTTACCGCGTTCGTGCGAGCGCACCTCGACCGTGTAATGAAACCTATCGTAAAAATCGTAAAACCGATATGAGAGACTTGGATATTTGCATTCTCCGGTTCAGATTGGCCGTAATATGGAATATAGAGAATATAACGGATATGCAGCACAGTCGAGGGAAGAAAATGGTCAGTGGAGTCGTTTTAGGCGGGGTCAGCCGGAAAATTTCGCACATATAAATCGGACAAGAATTTCAGGTCGATCGATAGCCGATACGTGTGACGCTGCTGCAATGCGGAATAAGAATTTTTCTGATGATACGACACCGAATATTTCTCTTGTTCGCTCGCCATTTTTCGTTGATTTTTCCAAAAGTTTCGCCTTGCTCGATTTCATGAAATAAAAATTATAATCACGCGTGTGAGAGAGCGATATTATATTTCAGGACTTTTCGCTGCTGGAAAGTAAAAATTTCGACATAATTTTTAACAGCCCGGAATACGTTTGTATTATATAATGTGAATATTAATGCACCCTTACATAGCAATAATTTCGCGTACTTCAGTGTTTAAGCAGTCGTAAATTTATTAATATACCGCTCGTTATTGTCGCGACACGCGACTCTATGCACGACTCTATTTTGTCTCGATATCAATTCGTGCCTTTGTTAATACACCGTTCTCGCGATTTCCGTACGCTCGACACACAATGCACGAAACTTTCCCAATTTGACACGTCAATGCTTCCCTCTTTGAGCATGTGACGCGTGTATACCGCTATTCAACGACCCGGTCGTGGTAATTCGTTGCCCGACATCGCCCGACATATAAGGGGTAGTCTTAAATGACGACAATCTCCCAAGTGACGTGGAGTCGAGAGATCAAACGTGGTTGAAGTTTCGCGCATGAAAGTCTCGCGCGAAATTGCCGGCTTCTCGCGGATAGCGGCGAACTCGTGATTTCGCCCAGGTGCCTCATCCGCAGAAACGTGGTACTCGCATAAAACGCATCAGCGTGAAGTCGATTCGCACATATATGCATCTACACACATACACACACACACACACACATATATAAGCAACCGGATGGTGATCGTTGTCCAGAGAGCCAGCGATCGTCGGGCGCTACGCGTCGAACATCCTGTGGAATTTATGCGTACCACTAAGCAATTATCCGTTTCGAAGTGCACTTAACGACTTCGATGTACGAATAAACTCGCGGCAACTACGCTACTATCGGCTTCATTGTACTAGGAACACATGATATAGACACGGGGATTTATCCTCGTTCCCTTAGTAATGCAAGGCTGTACTAATCAGTCCCGCGGTCTCTTTCAAGCTTCCGAGGTCTGTTCTACGGATGCGAGCATCTTGTCGAATGTATTTCTTATCTGTTTAACCGATCTTTTAATTATGTCCATTAAATACTTTTTTTTACAGCCTGTAGAACATGTAATGCGCATAGATCAGTGTAATGGTAATTGTGTCGCTTTGATAATTCCGACTGAATAAAATATTTGACGTTTACAATTAATATGAAATATAAAAAAATGAAATTAATGGATTATATGAGAATTGTAAAGATATGTGTTATTTTTTATTGTCATGTCTACAGAAATAAAAAAAGAGAAATATTTTGGTTGGTATCATCTAATATCATCTTTCTTTACGTCACACACTTTTTGCCATATAATATCGATGGACATTGCAGACGTTGAATTTCCTTCGCGAATAGAGTAGCGATCTGGGATCAGGATGACGTCTCTGCTAGCAAACTTTTCTTGTGGGTTGAAGGGTCCAAGGGTCCAAGGGACGCGTGCGGGGAAATAGGTAACTGAAAAAGTCAGTCGCGTTAGTCGAAAAGCTGTATCTTTGTGAAACTCTCACACGAAGGAACAATGGGACAGATCTTTGGATTGTCAGTTGCGAGGTTGCAGCCGACCTTACAATAGAAACTTTGATCAAGATAAAGGACGAAGGCAATGGATAGAAAAGTACAAATAAGAGAAAAATATTTTTACGTCTAATAGGTGGAAAAATACGATAAAAGAGGAATAATTGTATATCATGCTATGAGAGATTAATATATCATCGACTGTTTAATATCTCTTTTCTCCATACACTTGAGTGAGACTCAATTAAATATATTAAGTTAACGATTATTAATGCTAATATATAATATAATGTAGAATTTTAACATATTTTAACATATTTTGCTAGGTAAATAAATACCTTTTTACATATATTAACAGTTGAAGATAATTCGCATCACTCGCGTGAAAGCGAGCGTTCTGTAAGCTTTAATTTTCCGCTCAGTTAATTATGCGCCTATGACAGTCAGGAATTTATCTGAACGAACAGTGATCAAAGGACAAGCGAGGATCAAAGTGCGTGCAATTGTTAAGTTCATGGCGGCAAAATGAATGAACGCGCGCTATCGGTAATCTATCATTCTGTACGATCTACACACGATTTCGATTGTAACTGTCGCCGAGCTTCTCATTAAAGCGACGCGCTAATCAAACGTTTCATTTACACGGTTTGTACCTGATCTAGCAGCAATGAGACTTCATTATTGCAACCCCGTGGACGGGATCAATGGAACTTTTATTAAAATTCCAAGAACGCGATGATCCGTGTGGGTTCCGACCGAGGAACCCTCGGTCGCCATTTCCGCCCGTACGTAGCAAACCAGCGTTTGTCTCCGCTCGTGTGCGTTGTGTACCTGCGTAGAAGTATATCGACATCGGTTTCGCCCGTTTCCACATGAAACAGACCACCGCTCCCGATACTGGTTTCCCTGTGATCGTAGACACGTGCTCCTCGCTGCGCCGCGGCGCCCTGTCAGGAGGAACTTTGTGCGAGACACGCCGTCGGATTTTTGTTTGAGGGCGTCCCTGACCCTAAATTAACTCGCCACACATCGTGTACTGTCCACCTATCCTTTCTAATCGCGCGACCGCTTACACGGCGTTTTCAGAATTTCAGCTATGCGCGAAACGCATTCTTTTTATCATCGCACATACGTCGCGAAAAATAAAAATTTCTTCTTACGGTGTTACAGCTTGTTTCATTTGTTTCATGAGATGCCTCTAGTTTCGTTTGTCTAACTCGCAATTTGTCTTGAATTGTGAAGGTATTACGGACTTGCTGAGAGCCAATTCGTTTGTTAATTTAGTACAAGTGTGCACTTTTTCACGAAGTGAACAAGAAGTATACGACGTGGACAGTTCTAAAGCGAGATAAGGAAATAAAATGAAAAACTTACATTTCTAAACTTACATTTCTTTATCTTATTCTACAAATTCTTTCTATGAAAAATGTTAGCAAAGAATTTTTCATTCTTGCAATAATAGCACGAAATGTTAATTATTTTTCTTTATTTGTGCTGCACGTGCATGTATTTAAACATTTAGTTTTAATATTTAAACAGACGTAAATATTTAAATGGATATATCTTTTAGTAAGGATTTTCGGCTTGATAATAACGACCAATCTCCGATAAGCCGTAGTTCACGTATGATGCGGAATATGCATATGCTCGTCCTATAATTGTGCCGACTACATGAGAGTTGTTATCGTTTTTCGATATTTTGTCATGTATGTTCGCTAGATACAGTGTATGGTATCCACGTATGGTAGACGACCCGGTAGGTATGTCGATTCTACGTACGTTTCTCCGCGCAAACTGACTCCACCGGCTGCATATGCATTAGAGAGATTATTTGTAATCAAGTTTCTGGCGCGAACCATGAATTGGAATGCTTTTGATTGACCCACTTCACTGTGTATCGAGGGTCAACGTCTGAACACCCGAACCCGTTATTACGTAGACGTGTATCTGCCTGTCTGTGCACCTCTAAGGCTACGACTACATTATAATCGATCAAATCCACCCAGATCACTCACAAGCAGGCCAGATTAGACCATATCAGAGAACCGTGCCAATGCGGAACCGTGTACAACGTGTTTGTAATCGCCGAGGAGCGGAAATGCGAAATACAACGGGACTTAATAGATCCATCTAGTTAGCTACGGCGCGTTATTTGCACGGGCTGTGAGATAAACGGCGAATAACTGAAAATTCTCATGATTGAGCCGCCCAAGTGGGCGAAAGAATGAAATAACCGAAAACGATAATTACGATCACGCTCGGTCACCAATTGTATTCAAATGCGGCAATTTATCTAGGTGTTTGCTTAATTAATTGTCGATAAAATTGCGCATTCTCCCGAACATTCGTTTATCACGTCAAATCCCCCACCCCCCCCCCGATATAGTTATACCCGACGCGCATCGAGCGTGGAAACTGAAGAACCAAATGTCTCTAGCAATCATGCATTATTCATGCATTCGTGATGCAAAAAACAAATTCATTCGTTTACGCAGAGTGAAAAAAAAAACTGGTGTGCTTAACGAGCGACGCTCCTCGTCGTTTTGCTCTTCCAATATTTATCGCGACAGGTGATTACATAACTTAGCTTCTCTTTTCGAATTTGCATGATGATTGGAGCATGAAATATGTGCAACATTTGAGTGCAACACTGCACGATTGCGGAAACGTCACATCATCTTTTGATGAATGCGGACACATATATATTTTTGTTTTTACATATAAAAAAATATTGCTATATTGTAATGCTCCAGATTTATCATTATTATGTTATGATTTTAGAGCGCGAAATGCTTAGCGTAAGATTACGCTTGAGGTTCTATAGGGCTTGTGACACGATAGTAAAATTCAAGATATCATCGATAATGTTATTACGCGGGTCACAGATATACATCCTTGTTCCGTGTTCTGGATTCGGGGTGGATAGAGACCGGTGACGAGCGTGCACAATGAAAGAACGGGGATCGTAGAAACGACGAAGAGTAGGGAACACGAGCAAGAGGGCTCGAAGGAACGGAAGTCGTTGTTACTGACGATGGTAGGGCAAAGCCCGCGTTGTTCGCCAGGCTCAGAGCTCAAACGGTTGAGAAACACAAAGCTTCTTTATCTCCGTCCTTTCGTCCGTTTCGTTTCACCCGGCGAAGCAATCTTCTTCTTTTCTTTCCTTCCTCCCGAGGTTTTCCGTCTCTTCTACCTTATTATGCCGCTGCGTACGTCCGCTGATCTTGGTGCCGTATCTAAAGCGATGGAAAAACAGACGCGAGTCGACGTTCTAGGAAAACTAGGAAACATGCTCCATTTTTTTTTTACTTCATAAATTTTGGTGGCTTCTGCGGTATCTCGCATCTATTTTTAGAACGTCTTTCGCTTCTCTGAGAGCAAATCTCTCGCATTTATTAATTATGTCGTTTGTTCCGCGTTGCATGATAACCTTTCACTTGTTCATGAGACTCTTTATAGTAAAATATACTGCTCACGTAACGTTGCTTCAAGCGAGACGTGAATTATTTTCAAACGGCGTGACAACGCGATTCCTCGAGATATACATCGTATCGTATTTTTCTATCTCTATATCCTTTTCGCTGTCAAGTGTCTCTTTACATGATGCTCTGCAAGAAACGATTGTCGCGTTTCAGTACATTCATTCGTCGTGATATCTACGACAGACTGTCGATAGCGTAAATTTGACAAGAAAAATTGCTTCCCGCTAGCATTCCAACAAGTGTTGTATCTATTTAAAATGTATAAATATTTGTCGTCGTATAACATTACGTTTATCAACCAGAATTTTCTCTCTCACTTCTTCTCTCTTTCTCTTCTATACAAAAGGTATATTAGGAAATGGAGAAAGATGAAGTAAATAGTTCGCCGCTTGAGTAAATTTATTCAGAGCCTCGTAATGAGTTCCGCGCTAGTGCTAACCACAAACTGAGTCTATCGAAAGTCAAAGCAACAAGCTCATTAATGCTTCTTTACACTTCATTCTGCATTATAATGATCTTACTATAACTCTGCAGATCGTATATAATTATTAATACGCTATATAATATAATTACGTATATTAATGAATTACAATTAAACGAAAATCTAAGCGCACAATGTTGGAGGATGAGGTTTGTTGAATTAGACCGACAAAAA
The DNA here is from genome assembly GCF_055798465.1 of Pogonomyrmex barbatus. Taxonomy (NCBI): domain Eukaryota; kingdom Metazoa; phylum Arthropoda; class Insecta; order Hymenoptera; family Formicidae; genus Pogonomyrmex; species Pogonomyrmex barbatus. Next base: position 8,377,507 of record NW_028297138.1, read on the forward strand.
TAAAGTCTTTAATTTAGAATTTAAAGGAGCTCCGCGCTACGCGCTCGTGCAGGCTGAAATTGAAACACTTTTTCTCCGCGCCGGGATTCATGAAAATGAAAATTAAAATTTGTGTTTCATTTTCAGCGATGTAGTAACGTGAAAATCAGGCTGCGCTGAAGACACACACATATGTGCAAATTGCCACGATATGCGTCGCCCACGGTTTACACGCGCACACCACTCTCGCGCGGACCACAGCGACTCGTAATAGAGACGAGTTGTGGCGAGTCGTGGTTACCTGCGTGCCTCGTTAATTCGGTGCTTGCCTGTTTGTACCAGAGAGCGAGCCGCCGGGTTCATTCATTCGGCAACTTCCGAGGTGTCTCGCCAGATACGATAGGGTGAAAAATCGTCGTGGATAATCCGCCACCGGATCGCCGAGCGGCCCGAATGTGGACTGCTTTTGAAACATTTCTGCACCTATTCCGTTCTATTTAATAGATACTGTCGGCGCGCGTTCGACAGTCACTCCGATAAATGCGGTTCGTTTGGCCACGAGAACGTGCACGATCAAAAGAGAAAAGCAGCTCCACATTTTCGTCACGTAATTGAACAAGGAGCACGTTTATGTCACGTTTAACGTGATTTTTATATTAAATGAAAAATTCGATATTTCGAAATTTGGTATAAAATTTATATCAAATATAAATAAGGAGTTTAAATTCTCTTAACATAATAGAATGTCTTGGGATATGAAACTTACTTTGAATAAATCACTTTGTATGCTTTTTAATACGAGATTTATACAACAACTATAAATACGAGCTTAAATGTAGTATTTGAAGCTCTAATAGAGAAACGCTCTTCCGTTAGATCTTTGCTTTAAGGCGTTACTTATAAAAGCTATATTATCGCTGGAATTGCTTGACTTCCAGTTCTGAATAATTGCATCGCGAAAATTACTTACAATAAATTCTGTTAGATCATATCGATCGAGAGATCGAGAGATAAAACATATACGTGTATGTGTAAAATATTTTTATTTAGTATTAAAACGAGAAAGGAAGAGGGAAGAGAGAGAGAGAGAGAGAGAGAGAGAGAGAGAGAGAGAGAGAGCAGCTGCTAGGATCATTGTTCGTAATAAGAAGGATCAAGTTACGGATGGATATAGTGTTGTTATCCCGCGTTACGAAATATTCCCTAAAGCATCGTTGCTCTCGCTCGACCTTTTAATTGTAGACATTATTCGCAAATGGCTCGGGGTGCTCGAGACGTACCACCTCCGTGCGGTTGGATTTGCAGAAAGCGTTTAAATTACTTTCGAAGATGCGCGCGGTATAACTAGCAGGCATTACCGCGCGCGTTAACCAACGGCTTATCCACGTTAAGTCTTCCCTCAATTATCGCGAATAGCCCGCAGTTTACGGTATCCGAAAGCTTGCGCGTCGCCGCCACGAGTGTACGCGAGGCGTTTTTCGCCGGGAGAACGGTGCCCTCGTCGACGATATATGAGCGTGAATCTCTATGAGCCGCTCCTCTCCGACTCGCCCGTGAGCGCGGAAGAAAACGCCGTGGAAGGGGACGGGGTGCGGAAGGGGCGCGAGCGTGATGATTTATCTGAAACTGATTTCCTACCTAAGCGCGAGAGTAATTAACGATCGACGGTAGAGACGAGATTTATCTTCCTGCGCGTTCCTCGAAGACTCCACCATTGGCACGAGGATCTCGCGGCATGTATGCATGGCAGTTTCGAGGTCGTTCGCTCGTTCGGTCCGCCATCGTCGGTATAAAGGTCGAGACCGGAGCTCGTCCTCGGCGAGAGAAGGGAAAGCGATTCGATAACGGAATCGATACGTAAATACTCGATAAGAAGATAGCCGTCGCGACGGCGGACGGGAGGGAATCTCCTCGGTATCTTGTAATTGCGGAATCGTGTCTCTCTCCGGGATAATGTTCCGTCCGAACCTGTAGAATATTGAACTCGCGAGCGGATCATGATCTAGAGGGTGATCCAATTACTTTGCAAACAAGCAGGAATCGAAGTGTCCTATCGTGGCTTATCGGATTTCCTTTACGAAACGTGATCGCATTTACTTGCGGGACGATCGTACGAATGATTACGCTCTAGTGTCATCCAAGTTACTCATCAATAATACGATTCACGCTGTTCGGGATAGATGTGTCTTCATTACTGAATCAATTTTTAATTGTGCATGGTAATGATAGATTTGAATATCCTTAATATTGCTTAAGAAATATCTGAGATACGCATTACAATTATTGACATGTCAATTGTTAAACAACTGTTGAAACTCTTGTTTCATGAGAAAAAGTTTATTTGCTTTTCCTTATTACTTACAAATTAAAAGAAAAACGCACACAGGAAAGGTATGATTTTGAAAATACAGTTTTTGAGCACCCTATACATGAAAGCAAAAGGAATAAAGATAACGCGAGGGTCGCTTTTAGATACACTCGAATGCCAAGACTTCGGTGGTACTACGTTATCTTAACGGATACCCGTTTTCGAGTGCGAATATCGTATGCCGAGCGTGTGATTTAAACTTGTTCTTGACCGTTCTCCTATCAGAGAACATTCATCCTGTCTTTCTTATGAATGTAATGAGCAAGAACGTTGCAACAGGGTGGTCCGCAATCGCAAATATTCGCGCTGTAAAATATTTTGTAGATACGGATATTCCTTCAGAAAAAATACATTGTAAATTTTATTAATTTTTCCTTCCTTATCTTGCATGGAAATAATAATGGTTGTTCATTATTCTCAACCGTTTACAGTCAAAAGAACTCTGCGAACAACTAAAAACATATTCTACGAAGTAAATTACTGAATTGAAATACTGTCGAACAATATCGCAACGAATTTTATTGCATTGTTTTGTACTTGTGACTTTTATTCACACGGGGAATTTCACAAGCACGTTAGTTTTTTTGGGGGGTTATTGCACATTTTGTAGCGGAATCAACAAAATAAAAACGCCGGACATTCATATTTCACATGAAAATTTCCGCCAGGCAGAGTTCCAATTATTTTTATCTGGACGAAGAGCGATAAAGCGAGCACACTCGTAACTAATTGCAATTAAGACTAGCAATAGCGTGTTGACTACGTATATTTTAATTTCTTTGCAAATTATAGGAGGTCGATCTCACAACAAAGAATATCATTTCAAATCACTTGTAAAAATATAATGTATTTTTTACTCGCTATTTCGCGGCTTCCTATCTTTCTATTGTGAAATATTCTTAAATTATAATGAAGTGACGTAACGGAATTTAAAATATAAAATAAATTAAGTGGACACACGTATGAATAAAATATCTATTATTTAATACAAAATTTTAATATAAATTTTTTTTTTTAATTACATAACTGATTTTGTTAAGGACACTTTAATATTATCGATTGAATTTTAAGAAACTTTTGGAAGGAATCGAGAATCTATCCTGATTCTATTCCGTAGTATCCTGCGGTATCTATCGACAGAGAACATTTCAATCTCGAACTCATCTATGCCGAAGTTGCTCGCTCCGAGAAGTTGGCAAGTATGATTGTGTGCAATAGCGAGACTATTTGAGAAACGCTACGGGACATCACCTTGAAACATGATTTCCGCCTTCTCGATCCGCGCGTTATTGAACTATTTTATGCTCTGTGCAATGAAACATCCTCGCGAGAAGACGACATGAAAACTCGGTCTGTAAATATAACCTTGGACGAATAAAATATTTCATATCAAAAGAGTCTTTTCACAAATATTACCGGACATAAAAGATATCATTGGTGAGGATTTTTCGCAGACAGTTTTATTTTACACCGATTTAACGAATAGAATCATGTATTTGACTCTTTTTTTCATAAAGCTGTGTGACTCGATGTGCTTTGATTTATATACAATAAATCCTAGAAGAATTACTGAGTGAATTTTATTTTTGAATTTTACAATTCTAAATCGCGCATCTGATAAGTCTATCTTTGATGGTAATAGAATATTAGATAATTACGGGTCTCATGAGTTTGCGGATGTTGTCTACATGGAGCTCAATTGGGTTTATCGTTTTACTGCCTAATGCCACTCGGTTTACATTACTCGGCTTTCATTATGTACAAACGTAAACATCAGAGCGTGGCACAGCACGTAATGTGGGCATGCGTGCAAATTTAAGCTATTAGCGACATCTAATATCCACGATGTTTTATCATCTTATATAATGATCGTGGCCGATACTCGTTTCCATTGAATTTTCATTACGCTCAATTATTCCGCAATAGTACTTTCTGCTACGTGTTTGCCCGATAAACACGATCGAATTACACGGTCCCCATTTACTCTATGGTGCATTCACAAGACGCGGCTTCTGACGCGTTCAATTAGATTCACCGCTTTGCTATCCCGTGCGCCGTCCCGTAACGCATCACCGTTCTCATTATGAGCAGACGTAAACGGATTCTAGTATCTTCCTACGTGCGTAGGAATATCGTCGTTTACGGCACGACAATAGCGCGAGCCGGTGTGCAGACACGACATTAGTCCTGATTTGCAGTTACATTCAACGCTCTCGGGAATCACGTTTCCACGTATACACACACGCGCACACACACACACACACACACACACACACACACACACACACACACATATGCAGCGATTTCACGGTTTGCGTTCTGCCTTCCTCGCATTAACTTGTGTGAATAGAATGCCGCATAGGAGATGGCGCGGGTTTGCGTGTCCAGAGGCTCTCGAGGTATTTTCAATATCCGGTAGCGGTCCCGCGTTTCCGCTTTTGCACCCCCGCTACGTATTTCCACCAAAAGCATCCCGTTTTCCGACCTTTACAGAGACCAAGAGGGACTGCGATGTACATCACGATACGACCGCCGCCACTACCACCATCATCGCCGCCACCATCACCACCACAACATCATCACAGTTTCTCCCTGTACAGGAATCTGCACTTCTGCTACTCTATAAAGTCTAGACAGATGACAGTTTCATGCTCTCTGAGCGGTGCTTAATTAAAATATTGAACTTATTAGTCTTTATACTTCAATATTTTACGTTTCAATCAATTTCAATATTTGTGATGAATCAAAGTCGCATTCGAGGACATATGCTTTTTAAAAGGAAAAATTTAAGAGAATGTTTTCTCATTATCAATATTTATTCAGATACGTTCAATTTCATTTTTTCTGAAAACCTATAGTAAATATCTGCTTAATTAATAATTTCTAAAGAGAGAATAAAGAGAAAAGAAAGAGAAAAAGAATAACATGTAATTATTTAATAAAATTTAAGAAATGTGTTTCTTTTTATTTTATAATTGATACTTCTAATTAGTGTGTCTAATGTGAGAAGAAATAACGGTAAATTTTTTTCGTTAAATATGAAAAGAGTCGATTCATTAGACGAGCAATGTCGGACTTTTAGTTATAACCCTTTAACGATTTTGTTTCGCGCTTTACTTGTCACACCGAGCCGACCGCGGCAGATAATGGGTTAATTCAATTTTCATCCGATAGGTAATCTTTCTTTAATGTGTAAACAGATTTGTGGTTCGTCGGTACGATTATAAATCCTTGAGATCTGCATCACTTATCACGACTCCGTGGAAAATTTGGGAATTTCGCGATGAAATGAAAACAAAGTTGAAAGGCTTTCAGACGGCAATCGGCCATTACCAAGTATTACCAAGTACTTACGGAGAGACAGACGGATAATAGCCGATCGTTTTAATGCAGTTGGCATTATGGCGTGCCTCATTAGCGAATTGCTCGAACTCACAAAGGCCTGAATGACATCTGTGCGCCGTATTCTGGCAGAGAACAGTGTCCTCGGAGTATTTTACCGTTGACGCACAATTCGATATGATCCAGCTTATAGACGAATTGAGCTAAAAGGCTCGATGATGATGGAAGTCAGTGAGGTGATGGGTTAAAGCGGCTGTTGCCATGGCGTATTACGACATCGTCAAACCCATCAAACGACGAAACGCTTCAAAGCCACCATTAAGCCGGATCCCTTCGAAGAGGGATGGAGGGGGGGATGGAAATCCTCTAGGGTCCGACAAAGCCCAGACTCGTGTTGGATATTATAAAAGCTTCGAATAACCTGTCGTCGCTCTCCAGCCCGCAGCTACGATCGAAGAATCGACGCACGTTCGAACGGGAAACTGTTGTACGTGATAACGAGGAGTCTCGTTTGCGGTGGTCTAATTAAAATTTGTCACTAATTGCCCAACGTTCCGACCGAATTATTAGCCGATTCCGCGCTTCATAATTCGTATTTTCGACCAATTTCCTAAGGCTTGTAATTTCCCCAGTTCATCAACACTTATTCTTCATCAACAGTTGTTTTTATTTGGAGGGATCGTCTTTTTTTCCCCTTTTACATGCGACAAGCGAAATCGACGTTTCTCTATTCTACGTACCAGCGTCCCGTGTTACGTTATTTTCTTTTAATTACGAAGTTAATATAATTCGAGAGAGTGGATAACCGAGCGTAAGCCCTATTTCCGGGCGCGCTGTGAGCCAGCGTTTATACATCTCTGTGTATTTAGATCGGCGACCAGCCACGCTTCGCTAGTCCGACGCATGCAATTAGTAATTGTAATAGGTGATTTCCACGGGCGCGCAGTCCAGGCGCGGCTGATTACTTACCATTAATATTGCATTCGCGAATTAATTAATGACAAAGCCCGCCGTCGCTCACCATTGTAACGCGACGTAGACCGAGGCTGGTAGCAATTGCGGCGGCGGCCGCGATTCTCGCCGGCACAGACACGGCTTTCCATCCTGCGGAGCTGCGCATTGACGTGTCTGAAATCAATCGCACAATGGCACGGCCCACCCGTGGTGATCCGTCGTTATTCCGCGCTCGCCATCGGTACAGATACAAGAGCGTATGTGGCGCGCATACACCGGCCGACGTTTCTCTTTGCCTTTCCGGGAATGACTCCCAGCGTTGTTCGCGTGTAGGAACCAGTCGATAGATACGCAAATTAACTTGGTTTAATGCGATGATAATCAGCTGAATATGGTGATTGCGGAGCGCAATCTGCTATCAGCGAGTCGTAGGCAATCGTTGATACGTACGACATTTAATGAACGTATCCGTTCGTACGGCCCGACGCAATCGTTTGCCAACTCGCGGCGGTCGATACGCACGCGATGTATTTATTAGGGACGTGGGACGGGATTTTTATTTCGACCTCGCGACCAACACTTTCCAACGTTGCTGGCTTTTACGCGGCTATAATCAATCACAAGGAGACGATGCCATGTGTCCGGTTTATCGTCATTAGTTAATGCGTTCCTCTTGCCCGTGTCAGAATTTCAATCGCGTAGAGAATTTAGTGATAGAGTAGGTTTAAATACCTTGAAATGAACAGAGTGAATTGCAAGATATATAATTCTGTACAATAGTTATTATAATTTTATTATAATTTTATATGCGTCTCGATGAGCTTGATTCATCATACTCATGCAGCACGATACAGGAAGCTGTTTCTTTGTCTACACGACATTTTATTTGTGCACCATTATGTGTTTGACAGTATTTATGCACCATTATGCGTTTAATTTGTCTTTAAATAATCTCGCAGCCTTTCAAGTTAATTGATGAAAGGTAGAAGTGTTTGCGTGAGGCGTCAAATCATGTCTGATGTTTGAGCCGCGGCTTCTGTACTCATGGATTATGTTCTACGGCACGAAACTCGCAAATAGCCTGGCGATGACAGGCGGTAACACTTGCAAGGGATGACAGCCTTTGACCGCTACGCACAACCCTTGCTTTCGAGCTAGCTTGGTAGTATCACAATCCAACACCCACTATAACTGGACCTTCCAGAGATGCCGTTGACTCCCTCCGAGACTAGTGACCACTCTATTGTGCGTAACCTTTGTATTTGACGAAGTAGCGTAGGCTTTGAGCGTGTCCGGTACTTTGTACGGACCGTTACAGACGAGTCGGCGTTGTTAATCCATTGGCAGTCTTCAAAGGCACCTCGTCACGCTTTTGTTGCTGGACAGAACATTTCCCGATTTTGTTACGCAACAACATTATTCACAGCGCGAAAGATGCAAAATGAAAAGATGCCCGTTTACGTAAGAGCACATATGCGGTATGCCTAATGCGTAATGCTAAGGACTAATGACGAATCTGATTGTATATCAGATAAAACTGAGTAAATTAACAAAAAAAGCTGTTTTTAATTATGTAATTATTTTGAACAAATTATTTTCAATAGTATTATATTATAACATATTTATTTTGAATTCTTGGTAGCAAGAATTCGATGGAAGCAGGAATTCAAAATAATAGCACGATTACGTTTTCTTTAAATGAAAGCTTAGCTTTATCAGGGAAAGTCACCAAATTTTCTCGGTTTCTGTACGTTTCGAGAAAAGAAAGAGAGACACTTTGGTGGCGATGTACGTATATTCCTGGCTGGTTCATTTCGTACCTAGCAGATAATGACATGCCCATTGTCTCGGGGAAATGACATTTCTTATCTCGGTCGATTCGACGTCGTCGTGGTAAAAACAAGTTCCGTGTGGCACAGCTTTTCTTCTGTTTCCGCGCGGTCCGTATAAAACCTTCGAGAAAGCGTCATACATATATTTGCGAGTCGTAGAAACGCGATCATCTCGGGGAAATTAATCCCATGAAGCTACCGGAAGAAAGTCTAACTAACGAAATTCATTCGTTAATTAGATCTCGGTTAATCTCTCATTTATTCGCTATACCAAAGAATATTTGGAATTGTCCCCTTTCATCTTCCGTTCCCCTCTGGATTCTGTGCGGGTCGTGCGAAATTGATGGCAGCGTGACGCCCACCATCGCCACGCTGCCGAGCTAAAACTGCCGCCGGAAAATTATAATAAAGGCTCTTCCACCAAGAGCAATATGTAGGTCATTCGTGGCTTTCTTCCATTTCGGCGGAATTTACACCGCGTTCGGGAAATTTCGTCGGAACGTTGTTCTGGAGTTTTGGAGCGCGAAATTAAATTTTAAAGGCGAAGTTTAACACTTCGATTACCTCGTGCACACAAAGCACGATTCGACCTGCGAGTAACAACTCGCAATTTAATCTGTCGTTCTTTGCATATTGACGAGGTAAGTTTTCTTACTATTGGAAAATTTTTTTTTAATGGTTATATGTCACGAATACCAACAAATTCATCTGTCTCGATAATAACGACGATCTGATAAAATATTTGATAAAATACTGATGAAATTTTGAGAAAAGCTTCATCTTTTGTGAACAAGAAGCATTGTATGTAGAAATTAATTTTTCTAATCATTTAGTAATTATACTTTTAATATTAGAGCGTGATAATTTTGCAACGGAAATGTTGCAGCTTTCTCCTGGTAACGAGCAGAAAGAATTATAGTACTAGAATTCCGCGCCAGAAAGATTTCCTCGTATGCAGATATTTTTTGTGATTTCTCGCGGGCATTTAACACGCAATTCGTTAGCGTGTCTTGGAAAGAGGAAGACATAAAGGATGATTCATTTTGCTTACTCTCAAAATTTGTGGTGAGAAAGGTCCGATGCTTGGTACGAAATATATAAAATAATGTATGGTAGAAAATATAAAACGCAAAGCATATTTATGATTTGCCAGCATTCAATGTATAATGTAGCAGTGAAACAATACTCATTGTACCTATTTGATTTACAAATATCATATCTGTTCTATATTATAGAACAGGAATATATATGAATATATATCGATCAAATTTGTTTCAATCGATACATAAATAAATAAAATTGATAAATTAAATGAAACATAATAAATGAAATGCAAGAAAAAATACATGTATTTAAATACAAAATATGATTCAGATATTTTTACAAATCACTAAGAATGTTAATATATAATTAATATTTGTAATTCTTTTTTTTTTCCCTTACAAAAAATCATCGTCACTACTTTCTCCGAAAGACTCTTAACATGACATTATTAATTTTTATATTCTTTTACAAACGATATTTTTCGTATGTTGATGGAAAGATTTTCGGTCTCATCTTCGGATTCCTCTTTATCGAACATAATTGCGAAGGCGAAATTTAAAAATCAGCAGTCGAGCGTGGAGCGGACAAGTAGAAACAGCCGTCGCGAGTAGAAAAAGCCACCGACGTCTGGCGGCAGCCGCTGCGTCTGACCGCAACGCAACGCTTTTCACTAATATCTAACATACGCCCGTGCTCACGTCGGCGGCGAACCGGACTGAAATATTCGGGCGCACACATGTGGACGAGCGGTCTGGTTCGCGGTATAATTACAAGCGTAATTCGCGAAGAGCACTTCGCGAAACCGCGAAACCGGAGCGCGGAGCGCCATTGTCTCGACGTGCTTCTTATTTTCGACTCGATTTACCACGCGCCACTCGTATCCACATTCGCTCCCGCCGCGCTTTTCCTGAACACCCTCGAAATATATACACATAAATGTATACATATAACTATAATATAAAATACATAATGCGCGCGAGTTTGCTTTTGTGCCGCAATCCCGTTCTCGTCTTTGTCTCGCATATTTCTGAGGTCCGCATACTCTTCCCTGACGAGGGCTACGCGGAATACGTGTCTCGGGAAAAGCGGGATAGCAGGAAGAAATGGATGGAGATTGCAGGAATCGCGTAAGAAATTAATACCTTTACAATCCACTCGGGAATTTTTACGTCGGACAATTTATTAGCGAAATTAGGGAAATTAGTGGACACGCCGTCGCTCGATCTGCAGGACAGTCTTATATTTTGCTCTTCCCTTTTTCCATTTATATACCCCAGGGAATATGTGAAGTCCTGAATAAACGTATGGGCAATTGTGTGAGAGGATTTTGTGGAAATTCATAAACGTATGTTTGATTACCTTTGATCAATTTGTGGGGTTCTTCACAACGGAAAATTTTTATCAGTCGCAATATGTACTTATACTTTCATGATGTTGCTGTTTAAAATGGATTTTTTTATATTTTTTATATTTAGTTTTATTTTATAATAATTTTTTCAGTTTATTCAAAACGTATTAAAAATCATTGAAAATTTTACTTATAATATTTAATTTGCCTTATTTATATTCGTGTATTACATGAATGCGTAATAAATACGGAACAGGAAAAGTTAGGTGAAATAAATCGATATTTGCAAATAAGTCGAAATATATTTTTTATTTTTTATTTATAATAATTAATGTTTATTTTTAAATAGATATATTAGTTTGATAAAATATTTATAGGATTTCTTTCTTCAATTAGTTATTATACCACAGGACGAATATCAATGTAAAGAGAGGAAAAATGCGTCCCGTTTCACCGTATAGAATTTTCATACGTGGCAATATTTCAGAAAAATATAAAACTCAATTTAAGCGGGTGCTTTTTATTATGCACTTTTACCGTATCTCCGTGTACAGTAAGCGAAACATGTAGAAAGTTTTTCATCACCATACATTTTTTATTACGAGTATAATTGATTCTGAGCGCATATGTGAATGTCCTACTCTCATAATTAATATTTGACGTACGTTTTAAAGGATCAGCATACTCGTATGAGCGCACGCGAGTCTTGTTTGACAATTAGCGCGATTAAATATCCTTTTTTAATTCACGTATTTGTACAGCTCGAAAGACACCCCTTTGTTCAGTGCTTTGTCATTACATTAATGCAGCATCCCTTCGAATTATTCTCCTTTATCCTATATCGTTTTTCATTTACATATTTACCACATACATACCACACCGAAATAATATGCGTTTACGCGAATGCTTTCTGATGATCGATTGATAGTATGATGTGTATAAAATTTTCAGATTTATTTAACCACGGTATATATAATTTCACAAAATAAATAAAGACCCATCAATTGCACTCTGGAATGCACTATTTCTCTGTTTACGAGTTGCAGTTTTCATCTCGGCGTACTATTGCTGTCTTACTACTCAGCTTAATTTTCAGCATAGACAGTTTCGAAGTGTATCTTCGCGCGGTTTCTGTGCGTAATCCAGCAAACTCAGCTTCTCGAAAAGCAAATACTGCCTTTAGGCAGTAAAAGATTAATCCTTTGGACTTTGATAACCAAAACGTCTAATCAAAGTGCTAATCAAAGTAAATAGGAAGCACAATATGTATACAGTCGATATCATTAAAGTGTCTTAATTAATTAACTTATCATTTTCGTTGCGTATTAATTAATCTCTCCAAGCGGAATGTGATATGTATATTATTTTATACATCAAAGGTTTATATACAAATTTTATTATTAATTAATTCTTAAAATTGTTAAAATTTTTAATGTTAATTAATCGTTAAAATTCTTAAAATTGATGTTCCATGTTTAATTCCATCTCGATAGTAATGAGACATTCTCGTGTTTCTCTAACAGACATCGTAATTGTCTCCACAGATTAGTAAATAAATAAACCGCAGTGATTATCCATGACACATTAGCGTATCCAATAGGAAATGACACGAGTTGATGGACATAGGACGATATTAATATGAGCAAGCAGACGAACAGACGGACGAAGGAAACGGTACATTGCATAGTTCACTGATTGCATAATTGGGATTCACGATAAACGTCACTCACACATAAATCTTTGAACTTAATTAATGCCAGTGCCACAGATTACAGAACAGTTTTACAAATGTGAAATAATTAATATCGCGGTAAATATTAATTGTTGTTAAATATAATAGTTCGACAAGAATGTATCGAAAAATTCATCTATGTATTAAGAAAAGCTATCTAATTATATATCTACGTACACATCAAAATTCATACTCGTTAGAGAAAAAAATAAAATATTACAAAAATTTGTAATATACAAATCTTTATTTTATTATTTAAATTAGCTGTCTTTAATTTCGAGTTGTTGAATCATCACTATCGATTATTATTATCTCATGTTATCGAAATATCATATGCATTCGAATGCCATACGCATTCGGATGCCATATGCATTTGGAGCGTAAACCAGTTACTTCAACAAGTATCATGACACCGATGGAAAAATGCCAATACTTCAATGAATTATTCACTGTACGCAAATACTACACGCGTTCTCAATAATACCCGCGATTGTTACCGTATGACAGTTTCGCGGTTGTACGCGCATTAAATTAATTCATGGTTATGGCTTTGCCGTCATTTGTGTCATAGATATCGCCGGTGAGATTTGCGGACAATTGAATATCCCCTCAAATAAACGTCGAAACAATCCGCGAAACGTAACGATATTATCTTATGTGTCTGTTTTTCGGCAATTTCTTTGATTGACGTTACACGCAGTGTTAATACGTTTGTTTCGTTTTTTGCCCCCGCCGGGCTCGGCATTATGCAAAATTTTTTCGTGAGAAATGAGATCTTTCTTGGAGCGACTTCGTGTAATCGTGAACGGACGCAGACTCGTTCCGTTTCTCGATTTCGAAGAATGGCGTGACGCAAATGTTCATCATTGCAGCCGCACGGAGGGGAAAAAATGTGGGCGAAATCCTCCTTCTTTTGGCCCTGGCAGCGGGAACCGTTTGCATTAATTTGAATGGGAATTGCGGTGATGTCTCTCGCCTTGCCCTCCCCCCTATTCAGAACCCTCCCCTTCCCTTACCTTTCTTTCTCCTTGAACAACTCACCACTTTTCGCTGTTTGTTATCCCGAATTCTCCTTATTTCCCGCAGTTTCCAGCACTTATTTCCGACTCGTGCCGCGTCGTAGATGACGATTTCACCTTGTCCTCTCGCAAATTACGAATAAACGTCGACTACCTATTTGCCGCAACGGAAAACAGCCCGCGCTTATCACCGAAGGCGCTCGAGAATTAATAATTTCCGGCGTAGAATATTTTTAATCCTTTCACAGAATGCAATTTCCCGATTTTACGTCATAATATCAAGGCCGATTTTACCGTGACGTACTTTTCAGTTGACTTCCGTGTCTACTTATTTCTAAAATGCTCGCATCTCTCGTAGCTCAATATTAAACCGCTTTAACCGCTCGAAGTGCATACGGCGCGATATGCACTGCTCGACATAAATATTACAAGATGAAATTGCAGTTAGATGCGACGTTTGTAAAATGCGCAAACGCCGCCATTTATCTTTCGGCCGTTAGAAGTCTGTCGCGCGGGCTCACTTTTGTCATCAATCAAGCGGCGAGCCGTGCTAGAACTAGCAACGCCAATTCTCGATGGCCTTGACAAATCTGCTTTTACGATTTCTACCATCCACTTGTCCACTCGTCTCAGCTAACGAATCGCTCGTCCCGTAAAACTGCATAAAACCATGGAGGTCTCCGCCAGACCGGTCGCGAGAACGATCAATCACGACACCCAGAAGCGCTCTCACGCCCAATACAGGCGCGAGACCCGGAGAAATTCACCGAGAAACGAGACACGAGGAATCTGGAACGGAGCGCTGCCGGTTACGGAGTTCATTCGTATTCAAAAGCGCATAATTTTTCGCACCGTTTTCATGCCGGCGAAATGAGCCGGACCATTAATTAAAGGTCTCGCTCGGCGAGGCGAGGTGAGACGAGACTCTGCGTAGGAGAAAGAAAGAGAGAGACGGAGAGGGAGGGGGGGGAGAAAGGGAGAGTCACCGAGGGCAGCGGATCGCGTGTGAGGTGTGCGCGAGCTAGGGGGGTTACGAGAACGGGTAATGGGAGTGAGTCGTCAGTGCCAGCAGCATATTCCGCTAAATCAAAAGCAGCCCCCTCGTGCTATTCCTCATACGCGAAGGAGGGAAGAGCCGGGTGCGGTACTTTGGTGGTACGGCCCGTAGAGATCAGTAGGGAGGACGTGGGGACCATGGACCAGCTGCATGGGCGTGCAAGAGATGAGAGAGGGGGAAGAGTCGGCGGCGATGATTTAACGTCCGGGATAGTCTACGTGGACAGGTGACCCGCAAGTTCCACGCAGACTGTCCTGCGTCCGTCAACTACTCTTGATTTAGGACGGACGGGAGACAGAGCACGGTTCGCTGAGGGCCGAGCAGACTGGTCAGGTATGACCGGATCGCAGAGCGGCCTCGACAGCATCCATCGCGCATATCTTTTACCTTGATGCGCGGTATCAGCCGGTGACAACTGCTGAATCAGCTCGACGAGTTGATGAAACACCAAATCATTTTGTACGAGTGCCGCTGCCTCGGGATAAACTCTCGTCATGCTTTGGAGATATATGCCATACCCTCCATTGTATGCCAATACGACTCGATAAAGATTTACTTGACACACAACACACACACACACACACACACACACACACACACACATCTTTTTTTTGTTATTTTTGTTTTATAAGATATAATATTTTGATAATAATTAAGCAAAATGTATTAAATAATAATCTTTCTGCATTACATGCTAACAAGAATGTAAAATTTTTTAATTGATTATAAAGCGATTTATTTCTAATGTTAATGACGTATATCTCCTGAGAACGATCAATTGATTAATTGTCGAAAGATACGTGCCGCAGCTGGTTGTTTTCCAAAATTTGATTAAATTTCGCTCGTTCACTACCTTCGAGAGGAATCGATTCTCACGAAGGGGAGCGCATCGAGTTTGCATAAAATATTCTTCCCGAGAGAAAAAGGCGAAGCGGGTGAGACGTCGGTTCCACCTTCGAGCTGATTCGAGCGGAGAGCCGTGATTCACGGCCGAGCAATCTAATATGTGTCGGAAAGCTTCTGATATCTGTCTCGTTTCATAAAGAGCACTCGTACATGTAGGTGTATTAGACGACGTTAGCATCTTTCCAGTTAAATAGAAAAATGGAAATTGCGATATGTTCAAAGAGAAACGAAGGATTAAAAAGATATCAAAGCTAAAAAACATATTAAAAACAAAGTGAACGCACTATGTATTTTTATTTCAGAGACACAAAGCATAGATTTTATAATTATAATTATAAATTATGTAATTATTACGGAAGCGTATTTTGTTGTTTCATCGCTCGATGTTCTATAAAATTATTAGTTTGTAATATATTAAATTTTAAATATTGCTCTTTACGAGATTCTTTTTCACCAATTCTCTCTAATTCTGACAAACAAGACTAAGGTGATCGAAAAACGCGAGCGTGATCGATTTTTCCGGCTTGAAAGCCACAAAGAGATTCTCTCCGTAGAAAATTAAAGAGGACCGTGAGTAGCGTGATCGGGCGTTACAATAATTATTACCAGATATACTGGATTGCCACAAAAAATCTGCAAGGTAACAGAGAGTTAATTACCGTCTCGTCTCGAAGGCACCGGTTATAAAAAAGTAAATGAAGGTAAGCGGAGCAGAATGATGCGCCGCAACCAGAGGAGGGAATCGGTAGTTTTGCCACAACAATGTGTATCACAGGCGCTAACTATGTAAATATGAATTCTGATCGCTTGATGAAGGAAGGTAAAGCGAACACGCGAAGGAGCAAAAGGCAGGTATGAAACGAGAAGAAAAGAGAGAGAAAAGAGGAGGGCAAGAGGACACGTGAGAAAGATGGGGTGCAGGCATTAATGAGCGTTCTAATTAAAACAGAAGCTAATGAGAATGTATTAGAATGACGATATCTGTTTTGCACGCACGTGAGGCGCAACGGGGGGGCCCCGTTTCCTTTCACGCACACAAACTCTTTACTTCAGCTGCGGATTATTGTGCGAATACGTAGGTCGATCAATATGCGGGCACGTTGGAAAAATCTGCCAGCGAGGGTGGGATGGGTGGTGTAAAAATTGCGTCCCAAGTTTTCCGCGGCTTCCCATGCCGGTTAACCTTGCGCAGTGTAACCGTGTAGCTGCACAATGGATAAATAATTTATTGATCGTTTGGCGTAACGTGTTGTATACTGCAAAAGAACGATTTCGGTTGTCAATAAATAAACGTCTAGTACATCCTTCTTTATTTGTCGGCGGATAGATCATGAATGTCCGTTTTGCATTATTCATAATCCAGCATCGATCTTCCGGTCCAGCGACGCAGCGTTAACCGTTTTAATGCCCGTTAAAATTTTAAAGAAAGAATATCGATGCCTCGGGCTATTATCAAAAAGATAATGAGATGAATATTTTATACGCGTTTTACGTTTATACTTTTCAACATGATTTCGTTGAATATTTATACGAGTCCGATATGTGAATTATATGAGGTTAATTTATCAAGCTAGCGCTAAACTTGTAACGTGAAATTTTTTTCAAATAGACATCGTGCATATTATTTCGAAGATCTCACTGATTAGCTTTATCATCGTCATATGATAATTAATTGCTTTGGTTCGCTTTGAGTTGGTACAATCGTGGACTATGATGCTCATCATGTTGGCATAAACTACAATCTGATATGCACGTGACCGCGAATCAAGATAATTAGAACATGATGTAACCAGGTCGTGTCCACAGAGTGGTAAAGTGCGTTCAGGACGTGATGATCGTTTTAATGGTCTACAAAGTAACGTTGCAACATTACTGACGCAAATATATGCTTATAGTAACCGTAACAGAACTCACTAAATATATCATAGTCAACGAATAAATTATACAAGTGATAAAACGATAGGATAGTATCGATGAGAAAAAGTGGAAAGATTAGATGTTACAATTATTCGCTTTTCAATTCAATAATTAACTGACTAATAATAATTAATATGTATTTTACCTTCTACATTTTCAGTCGATTTTTATAATAAGACATTTACAAAAATGAACAAACTCAGAAATTTTTTTGTTTCAGAAACATCTTTCTCTAAGTAAATTGTTAAATTTCCTCAATTAAATATTAAATGAGTGTGAAAAATTGATTTATTTCATTTTACCGATAATATTCTAAAATGTAGAGATCAATAATAAACTCGTACGAGCTATTGAATTTTAGATGCTTTTATTCGCGCGGTGCGCGGTCTCGAAATTGCGAGAGTGGAGCGTTTCAAACATTCGGAACAAACAGGCTCTCGCGCCACATCGGCTGTTTATCCTGTTCCGACAGGTATCTTTTCGTAATGAAGTCACAGAGAGAGCCAGCCGCAGTCCGTTTCACGGCTCGTACGGTGAACCGGACATTCGGATGCCCCGCTGCTTGGCGACGACTCCGCCACTTCGGATGCACGGCGAACGACTCGTAAACAACACAAAGCGACCGCGCCAAACAAATATAGCCTTCGGTTTTACGGGCGACACCCGTGCGCTTGTCGCTTTATTGCCGTACGGAAAGTTGCTTTATCGCGTGAATACGCCGCTATACTCCTCTCCTTCTATCTCCCTCCCTCTCCCCCCCTCTCTCTCTTTCTCTCTCTCTCTCTCTCTCTCTCTCTCTCTCTCTCTCTCTCTCTCTCGGGATGCGCAGTGAGATGATCGGCAGCGGGAGGAAGGCAGATAAGGATCAAACACCTGCAATATACCTCGTCGTTGGCCCTGACGTGGTCGGACAACTTTGTCGTCGGTGCTTATCGCGACGTTTCTCTCACCTTCCCTTCCGCTTTGTCGATTTGGTCCTTCTTCGCGAGGCATTTAACACGATCTTCCTTGTTCTCATAATCATCTCTCGCTATAATGGTAGCCATACGCTCGGCGGCCGACGTCGCCTCTCCGAGGATTGAGAAGTACGATAGATTTCGATTGCTGGTCGAGTCAGGATATTAAGCGTCTTCCTTCGTCGATGTCGCGGACTTGGACCGACTAATGCACAAGCCTCTTAATATCGGACACGTCGGGGATTATAAAGTGATAGGTTACGGCTAAGAAGCGCGAAAGAGATTATATACATTGTACATGTCGTGAAGTCGCTTCTCCTGCATCGTTTAATCCGCCCGTGGGCATCTCGCGGGACCACATCTCCTCGCCGGATTGTAATGTGTTTGATTGCGATAAGTTTGACTGATTCTTCTTAATCTGTCTTTCCATATGGGAAGGAGGGAAGAGGGAGGGGGTGGAGAGAGGGGGACGGGGAAGACTCGGCGATTCAAAGATGTCGTAGAAAGGAATTTAGTGAACCGGGGAAAGAGACGCGGAGTAGATAAAGAAAAGACTTGTCGGAGTAATCCCAATTACAGGAGACTTCCACTCGGTCGAGTCACAGAGATCACAGGTGGGGCCGAAGTTTCGGCTCCTTTGAAAGGATCACCGGTACTGCTTCATTCCGGGGCAGAACATTTCCCTCCTTTGTGGATACTTTCTTCTCGGATGTGCGCGTTTGCCAACATCCAAAGGAATAAAACCTAAGCTACGCGTTGTAAGCCAAGACAAAGACACTTTCCGAAAGGGAAGATTTAATTAGCTGGATGTCTGCAGCTTCCGCCGTCTCTAATATCCGCTTGTATATATAGTTTATTTCGACATATGCGACTTTCATAAGGTTAAGATTGCTTAATTAAGTGTTGTGTCTATTATATTAATTAAGCGCGACAAATTTAAGTCGCTATTATCGAAAATATATTTCGCTTATCGATTAAATGACCGTAAATACTTTGAAATACATCTCATCGATTTCTTAAATAACTCTCGCAAACGGATTCCTTTGTTTATTTGACGATTTCATTTTGGAAAAACTTTAAAGTTTGTAATTAACTTTCTATTGTAGGATATTCTCTACGCAAGCAGTGCGTGTCACTGTAACACCGCGATTGTCTCGGGGCGACAACAAGAAGTGCTCGTAAAAGGGGAAACGCGAACGTGTTGGACACGAGAGTAAAAAGCTCGCAATGACGCCATCCACCCTCTTTATAGCATTATATTCTGTACAACGGACCTTTATACGCATTCTACTAACAGCAGCAGCACCCTTAAATTGCTTCTCTACTTTGACTTTCCGTTTCTCTTTAGCATTATTGTTTTATGTATCCTGTGCATCGTTATATTTTCGTACGTTTTTGTTCTCGCTCGTGCTTACGAATATCTTCGAATTGTCATTTGGCATCGAAGAGCTGAGCGATGATTTTGGTAAAACTGCGGAGATGTACGATGATGCATGCTTGCGTCAACGTTGCATCGTATTGGTTTTATTTTCTGACCGAGTTTCGAACATAGCATCCTGTTGCGACATGTAATCGTAAAAGGATATTGGAAGTTTCTGGTACTGTAATCCGAAACTTTTCAGAAATAAAACTCTACTTTTGCAATACCATTTCACAACGAATCGATCGAACCTTTATTTCTTTTGTAAATATGATATCTAAATCGAATGATCTTCTGGAATAAAAATTCTAACGGATCAATATAATCAGATTGAATTAATGCTATTTTCGTTTTTCTAAATCTTTTTATAGTTTTTCAAAGATAACTAATTCTCCTGATTATATATCTGGTGTACACATCTCAATTTATTATAAAGAGATATTTGAGTATAAATAATTTGGTAATGCGTTAGTTGGATCTCGAACACCAACTTCCGTTGTCGGCAGATTGTATCGTCAAGTTCGATAACAATCAGTCGTAATCGCGAGACAATCCTTCAAAGCTTTCTGACGTGGTGGTGCGGTTCGTCGGTAGTATGCCGTGTGCAACGGCGTTCTGAAAGGGACGGCATTCAGGGTGCATTTAAATGGATGAGAGGAGCGCCAGCGACCGTCGAGGAGGGAAGGACGAGGGTGGAGAACTCTTGCGTCGTGCCGGATAGAGGCACCGCGCGTCCAAACTTGGTTGAATAAGCTAATGCAATCAAACGGCCGAAAGCGCTACTTACAACTTTGCTAGCTCGCGCGCTTTGCAGAGGCAAAAGGGGTAGTGCGGATAGGATGATAGAGAGAGAGAGAGAGAGAGAGAGAGAGAGAGAGAGGGGGGAAGGAAGGGGATAAGAGAGAAAGGGATAAGAGAAACGAGAGCTTTCGGCTAGGTTGGTTGCTACGGCATCGAAAGCAGTAACGGAAGTTGGGGATGCGCGTCGAGTGTGCATATGCGATTCTACCATCCGGTCATATGCCGTCAATGCATCCTTCCCCCTTCCTGCCCTCTTCTTCTTTGACTATGTAACTTTCGGCTTAACTCACGAGTTAAACGGAATTTGTACGACCAGGATGTTTTTTCAGTAACATAGTCCGTTTACATGCAATACTCATGAACGAGCGAGGACCGTTTCACATTTCTCTGAGAGACAAGTTGTATCGCTACGTTACTTGGTATATTTATATAGCTTTTAATACGAATTTTCATGCAATTCTTTTTAACGGTTCATTGATTAAAATCGTCGCGCATGTTATAATACGGAATTAAGCAATTATGTCGTTCTGCTATTAAAAAATTCAATCTCTTACAATTGCGAGAGATTATACGCGTAGTCGCGGTCAATTTGACGGAAAATTTCGTCGGTAAAATTTACTCGATATTTGCTAGCTGTAAATGATTGATGTAATACGTTCACTTAATAATCTGTTCTCTCTGATTTATCTCCTGACAAAATAACGATGTACAGTATATTTCTATTAGATTCCATTAACTAATCGGTAATCTCATTCGGTGCAAAATTATGTTGCTGTGCACTTTCGAGATGCCATGTAGGAATTGGTATCGAACTTGCCACATATGCACGGTTGACACGATATATCGACGATGATTCATCGCCCTAGCACGTCGATACTAATTATTTGCAGATAAAACTCATTACTCAAGCGTGATTAATGACTGATCGGCGCGATCTCTGGAATTTCACCTTCTCACCCTACATGGCATAAAACCGGTTGCGTTATCGAGGAAAAGCGCATCCGTTATCATTCATATAAAACAAAAAAATTTGCCATATTAAAAAAAACAACGATGACATAGAGACATGAAATTTTATTTTACTTTGATGAAATAAATTTTTATATAATCAATAATATCACCACTTTTTTCAAAAATGTTCAACGCGTAATTCTAAAAAAATTTAGTAACAGTTAAAATCTAAAAGAAATCGCATTTTAATTAAAATCTTTATCGTAGGAAATTAAACTCAGCCTTTAGAAATTCGGAAAAATGTAATAAATAAATTTTTATTACATTTTTCAATTATAACGTTCGACATTCACTTACTTTTAATAATTTAATATACGTTCCAATTTTTATTGGTTAATTTACTATACTAGATATTACATATTAAATATATTATATATTTAATAATTTAGACCATTTAGATCCGATTTGATTATATTGGACATTTTCATCGAATCGTTGAGTAAAAATAAAATGAAATTGAGAAGATGAAATACATAGATTTGGTGCATTGACGCGGTATATTGCTGTTAAACAATCACCTGGCTTAACAAGGGACGTATGCGGGACTATACGGTTATACGGAAGAGTAATACGTTGCGTCCCGTAATCCTGGAACAAACTGAGGCTATAATTTTAAATCAAACGCGGGAGCCCCGGGAATAATTTATCGTGCGTGCCGTTGCGGTGCACGCTAATCACAGCCCCCCAACGTTCACCGGAAGCCAGATGTTTTTAAATGTCCTGTACAAATTTCATTAACACTTTCCATCCCGCCCGATTCGTAAAACTGTAAGTCTCAGAGCGATAAATCACTTCGCGCTAACGAGCACGAGTTGTGCATGTGTGTGTGTGTGTGTGTGTGTGTGTGTGTGTGTGTGTGTGTGTGTGTGTGTGTGTGTGTGTGTGTGTGTGTGTGTGTGTGTGTGTGTGTGTGTGTGTGTGTGTGTGTGTGTGTGTGTGTGTGTGTGTGTGTGTGTGTGTGTGTGTGTGTGTGTGTGTGTGTGTGTGCGTGTATACAAAACTCGTGTATGTGCGGATTAAATTTTCTTAAAATTTTGCAACGTCGCATTGCGTTATTTTTCAAGCTTGTTACTTTTACTGTAATGAAAATAATAATTTAAAGATTTAATTATCCATAATTGTGTGCCTTTGTGCTACAGATGTATGTTTATATTATATGCAAAATTGATAAACATATTTTTTTTAATGCGATGCTGGAATCTCCATTTCCGTTAGTCGTGAGTTACGCGAAAATTGATATTCCGCAGCGTTCTTCCACGAAGAACGAAATAATCGTGAGACGTGAGAATGTCTCGAGTGCGGCACTTCTTCGCCTTATTAAATTGGAAGATATAGAATCGTGGCTTGCAAGCCAGATACGTCTTTAAACTTTATAAAATTCTTCATTATGAAATTAAATAATCGTAATAACGTAATGCCAATGAAAAAACATGACAAATTCAAAAATTTTTTTATCTTGATATTTTACATATTTCTTTCCTACTTTTATGAAAACTTTACGTACTTGGATTGCTTAGTATTGATATAATTATTTAGTAATAATTATAAACAATTATTATGTAATAAAATATATAATAATAATTGAAAACAGATAGAAAAATACAACATTGTGTAATTGTAGATTGTTTTTCTTTTTTATAACTTCGATTGGCCAATGATAAAGCGTTTTTTGCGTCCCGACAAACGCTTCAAAGGAACGTTCCCTTGAAAGCCGAAAGAGGAAGTTCTCATAATACCCGGCGATAAATATTTGTCTTGAGCTTATGCCAAAAGTGCGTGGCACTGTTGTCGCTTTTGCCACCCCCGCATAATACGAAGTCACCGCGTTAAGAAAACGCTACCTTCGGATCGTCGTGAAAAGGGTAGCGCGGAAAAGGGGTGTGTTTCCACGAGGTCTCGGCGACACAGTAATTGTTTTCGCAGCTAATTGTTTAAAAGCTTGGCAAACCCACGAGGAATTACGCGGAGGCAAGAGCGAAGACAATCCCCGAGTCAATATTGAATTATGAATTTATTAGCTTCCACTCTACGTCCTCTCCGATGGCGCGTGAGAGAGGTCGGAGGTCTTCGCGTGCGAGCGAAGGAAGGTGCCGGTGAATGAAAAAGAGAAAGAAAGAAGACTTTCTGCTTCCATCCTCTCGTCTCCCTCAGGGATCTTCGTGTGCAGACAGTAATTTTATCGGGTCCCCGCTGTGACGATCTCGTTGATTGACTAATCGTGCCTTTTGCTCTACTGTGTTCAAATTTCTGTCTTCATAATTTTCTTCATTATTACCGCTTTGTCTTACTTAATTTTTCTTTGTTATTCTTTTAAATTTTAACAATCCTTTCCATCAAATGATTTTATTTTATTTGTTAAATGGTAAAATAAAATTTTTGTGCAATTACAAGTGGAATAAGAACAGATGACAAATGATAGACAGCTGAGAATATTACTTGTTTAGTAAATAACTGAAAAAAATGTATGTACGTTTAATAATTAGATACATAGGATTAATTATAAATAAACATTTTTGGCATTTATATTTTTGTAGTCAGAATAATTCATTATCAGGTTACCTAACGAACGATAGAACGCGAGAGTTTTTTGATTTCGAAAAAGAACAGAAGGGCGATATGAAGTAGAGGGTGGACGAGCACAGCGAGGGTGAATTTCCATTTTTATTTGCATTCGGACGATTTGCGATTCGATTTAAACCCCCCAAATGTACTAGTGGCTCGATAGAATGGGCGTACATCGTGATTCACATTTATTTCTCAGGTGAATCAAATTACTAGTAGAGAAGCTCATCAGATTTAGGTCACACTATATGTAAACGCATATGAAACGCATAAAAGACGAACAGCTTCGATATTAAACTTTCTCGATCTGCTTTAATTTAACCATCATATCTTTATTATTTTTTATTTCGCTAGCTAATAAAACTTAATTGTAAATTAATGTAAAATAAAACTTATTTAAAAGGAACGTATAAAAATTTCAAGATAAATTTAAAGCAAGATGGGATTGTATTTTTATATAAGAAAGATTTTAGAAAAATAATGCCATTAGCGAGTGCGAGTAACGAGATGCAAATAGTATCGTGTAACATGCAGCGTTTGGAGAAACGAAATTATTTCTGTGCGTATATCCAAGGAAAAGATAGAGTAGTCAAGATCAAGTAAACGATGGAACAACTCGAATGACAGGATGTGACAAATAGTGCCTCGGAGGTTCACGTACTATTATGTAAATTTCATTAGAGTTTTTGTGTCACGACAGTCCCTTGCGTGGCAACTCTGCGAAGCCGGTGGGACCCATTATTAATTTTCAGATTCTTTTTATCTTTTGTTTTAACGGCCATTCCGCTTAGGTGTTACAAAGATATTGGTTAAATAAAATCAGAAAAATCGAATTTACTTTAATAGTAAATGATTGCTTTTGTCGATTGGTAGAAGGACTCTAAATATAATAATATAGTATTAATCGTGTTAATAAACAATAAGTATAGGATAACAATATTAAATATAATAAAGATTAAATATAATAAAATTCTGTCAGTAAATGAAACGTGTCTGATGCAGACACGTGACATTAATTAAATTTAATCACAGAAGATTCAATTACATTTATGCTACTTCGTGGAATATTGCCATGCGAAATTTATAATTTTTCGCGAACGCTTGTTTGCAGATACGATGAAAGATTCATAATTCAAGGAATATCGTCGTCATACAAAGTCGCTTTTATTGACATATCTGTAATAAATAAATTTAAAATTGTCGATATGCTAGTATGCTAACGTTCCGCGTGCTTTTGCCTAAATTTAAATCCGCGTCGGACGACTGTTACGCGGACAAGTATTAAGCACTTCCTTCTCAATCTGATCCTTATATGCCTGCAAATTTTATTGTGAAATTGCGGCGGATGTTTAAGTGCACGCTCGGGGCGCATGATATTCTGGAGCTGGGCACTGAAATGGGAGTCTGTCGTGCCATCGAGATTAGGTATATGACGGGAGGAAAATCTAGGTACCGGATTTCCTTCTCTCGTTTTCCCCGCGGGGCTTGGCATAACAGTAAACTGACTTGAATCTTTGTCCGCCATCCCGCGGGATAAGATTCCGTGGTAAAGGCGGGACAGCCTTCTGTTGACCTCGCAAATACCGATACTCCTCCGAGAGCGACGATGCCACGGCTTACGTTCGTGCTGACGTATCGACTGTGCGCGGCGACGTACTCGTAAAAAATGATACCGTCGTGCATAGGTGGGATAAATCTTCTCGCATGTGTTTTATGATAATTATTTTTTCATTTGGCTAAATATTCGTGCATATAAAAATAGTTAATAATTTGACGTGCCGTATATCCAATTCTACCATCTAGAATTCTATTCTTTTCGACTCATACATCTCCGATGATATTTGAAACGAACGAAAATTTAATGTATCAAATAACAAAAAAGTATTTTGATAACATTTGTATAAAACATTTATTGCTCTGAGCTATATTTTTGTTAGATTTACCTTTTTAGCTAAATAATAGTTAATTAGACATCTCTCTCATTATGTGCGTAAAATGAAAATTCTGAAATATAACGTTTTAAATTGAATTTTGAGGATGTATTTTGATTTAATAATATGCGAATTTTAATGATAAGATGAAGGCTGAATTGTATAAATAACTTCAATTTTATGAAAACAGTCGTATTATTATTATTATTATTATTATTATAACTAATGAAATATTATTATTATTATTATAACTAATGAAATATTATAGTCTATCTAGATTATATTCTGTCTATTAAAATAGTGGAAATATCGAATAAATGTCAAATTAGTAGATATTCAGATTAATTTGCCGCATTTGCAGCAAGAATTATATTCATAAAATTGATAAATATTGTATTCATAATGCTAATAGTAGCAACCGCGCATAAATATTTCCATTTTATATTACGTATTTTACTTCGTATTATATTGAGTCTCACTAAATTTGAATAAATACCAGGCCAGCGATTCCTCGAGCTCTTCGTGAATAATCGATCGCGATTTCTACACTATCGCGTAACGAAAATACTCCTATGTACAGCAACAGAAATGGAAAGAGAGTCGTTGGTAGCATTTAAATATCACCCACACGTGCGCAATATTTTAAAAGCAAAGTAAAGTTACAGCTTTCTAGCCGCGAAAAGTTAGGTATATAGTCTTGAAAGAAAAGCATTATGGATTGCATTTACACTTCGTTAAATTTTCAGAAAAGAAAAAAAAAATAATCAGAAATAACCTACTATTTTTTTTTAATTAATATTGTTTGAATTATATTTTAAATGATGAACATAAATTTTTAAGATAAACTATTATTATTAATACATTATCATTTCAACGATTCGAAAATTCTGTATTTTACGAAGAGTCCCAACGACGCCCATGTCAGGATGTCCCCCGCGAGAAATAAGGTCCATGGCTACGAGCACGGTGGCATATGAATAAATTCATGGCGGTGAAGTCGGGCTGTAGTGGTAAACGAGAGGAGGATAGAGAGAGATAGAGAGCCGCGGAGAACGGTGGGCTAAGCGAATTAATCTTTCACGTTGCCGGATGCACAATGGGCCAACGAAGTTACATGATAATTACGCGTGGGATTCGTTATTGTGTATAATTTCGACCGGTCGACGTTTCGGGAGCACAGCCTCTGCGCAAACCCGCGTGCATTCCCCCGAGAGAAACGTCTGTTCTTAACGCGCGCGCGTTCCACCTTTGTAGCGACGACGTTCCTTTTGTAGCGACGGAGGTTTTGGCTCTCTCTCTCTCTCTCTCTCTCTCTTTTTTTTTCTTCCTTTTTCCGCGTACGGAAACGCGCTGAAGGTGTAGCGAGTGCGTGCGGAAAAATAGCGCGGTAGGAGGAAACGCCGAAATTGCCGCAGTTTCTCTTGTCGCGAGACGCGACGTCGTCTCGAGATATTTCGCGGTGTTGCAGCTTCAATTTGTACGGCGTGGAGCGGATCCTCGAAGCGGGCTCGAACCCTAGGGTTACCCTAATTGCACGCATTGAATCCATTCGCGGTAGCCATGGTGAATACCTTTCCCCCATGTATTATACCCGAAGTCCATTCCAGAAGCCTGTTTTAACACTTGTGCGACTTCCAGCCTGTCGTAACGCTATGGGGTTTGTTGAAATCCTGCAGGAAGTTCTCGCAAAATTAGTAAATTATTGTATTCTGATGAAAATATATTAATTATTTGATATGAATTATTTTTTATAACGAATAGCTGCGGACAAGCGCGATAGAAATATTCTTATCTGCTTTACCATGCTATCGTGCACACCAATATTTCTATTATTTATATACGAACGTTGTATATTGGTTTCTATTTAAAGATAAAATAAAAGAAAAATAATATAGCAAAAGCAAAAGAATATTTGCGCGAAAGAAATTTGTTTTTCGTGATTTAGCCCGAAATCTTGGCGCTTTGATTGTTAATTTCGCTTATGATACCACAAACGAAACGGCAATGCTATTTAATATAATTTAAGAATGTCTTTTCACGATATCTAATCTTTCCGACGGCACGCGAGAGATCAACGAATCGATGTACTTTAAATGACACGATTCCCTTCTGCGATAAGGGCGGTTTGCTTTCAGGGAAAGCTCGCCAAATAACGGGGACGAGCTCGTGTCGAGTGGCTGCGAGAGGCATTCAGACAGAGAGCGATAAGATTGCATTGCGTCCCCAAAACGGAAATTGGACTTGAGTTCCCGTCGACGACACATCAACCGTTGACGATCGCTGGAATTTGGATATGTTGTTTGTGTCAAAGTTCCGCGCATTCCCCTGCGCGATGCAATCACTTTTTGTATTTTCGAGGAGCAGTCGATCGCACTATGGACGTATTCGGAGAATGCACAAATGTACATTCCTGTATTCGACGACTGGCCAATACCAATCGCCGATCTAGATATCAATCCGACGTTGTCATACGATATTTCTTCGGTTTTGGATCTAGATGTCACCTTAACGAAATTAGGTAAAACATATTTCCCGTTGAATCCACTCATCTTTCCACTCTTTTCCTTTTTTTTTTTTTTTAAATATATGTCCGAGCGCTATATTTATACGAAAATTTGATTTATGTCTTCGATGTGAAAAGCGAAGCAGTCTTTCGAATTATATTGCGATCTGTGATGAGATTAAACTGTGAACTCGTTTTGTACGTGTAACGTGCCAGTGTATCAGCGACATGGATCTGGAATGCACCGGTGATCACATTACAAACGTATAACGTAAATTACATATACGTGATAACACTTGGCATAGTTCCATTAACATATGTTTCACTGAATTCGTTGACCTGGTATGACCTGGGATCTTATATGCAATCGGGTACGTCAATTTACCTATGATGTGTCACGATCCGAATATAGAGAATTGTTGAGAATTAATTTCCCGTAAAAGCTAGTAATTTGGCTTTGGCCGATAGTACGAAAGCGTTGCGATTAAATAATATTATATATACGTCATGAACATTTCAGCATTTTGCGCTTTGGTGAAATTGTATACGATGTCGCGGCGTCATCTGCTTCTACAACAGTAATTACATTTTGCAATTGTACTTGAACGTGTTCGGAACCAAGCTCCATATTTATGCAATACACCAACGAGCGGATAGTACTATTATATATGCTTTACCGATATATATTTTTGGTTTAAAATCGATTTTTATAAAATCTACTTAGTACATATAGTAAACGTTGAAGATTATCTTGAGTCTTACACAGAGAGTTGTATGCGAAATTATATTATAAAATATAAACAGTTCTCCGATTGTGAACAAAATTTTAGTATCAATTACAGAAATATTGCTTGAAAATATTTATCGTTAGTTGAGTAAGGAAGTGATTTATTTCATGTATAGTCCCTTAGTCGTTAATGTGGCTGAGCTTCGGCCGGTTATATCATCGGCCTTGTATACCGGTGCTGTAAAAATGACGCGATTGAATTTCAAATCGCGGGTCGTCGACCCGAATTTTTCGCGAGCGTTTGATCTGATATTTAAAAAAAGCCTCGCTTACGTGGATGTAGATCACTACGCTATAATCTCTCGACTTTCGAAGCGGCATGCAGAATAGAGTAGATGATCGATCGGCGCGGAACGGTGTAAATTCCAGACTGGCTGACTCCGTTGAATTTGAAATTTTCTCTGGAATTTTCATCTCACGCGACAATATCAATATCGATTGTATCACGCGGACAACGCGATGGCCTCCAGATAAACCAGACTGGAAAGGATACTACGGTAACACATGCTATGAGTCTTGCGATGGATAGCTGTACTCCACTAAAATCCTCGATATCCCACGTCGAGTATGCAACATTAACAGCCGATATAATTCGAGAGATGTATTTATATCTGACAAACGGTATCGAATTTGGTCGATCGTTGTTGTTCTAGTTGACCCACTTTTGATTAAACTCTCCTTAATAATGAATTCAATTGACACGAATATATGAATATGCTGCTCTTAAATAATTTAAACTTATACAGAGCGTGTAGGGTGTGCTTTGCAATCGGCAGCAATCCATCTCGATTAAACAAATATATATTTAGAAATGTTTATGTCTCACGCAGAGAAACCGAGTGCTGTATTTTAATTTGCGGATGCGCGGATTACAAATACATTATAAATAGGTATTT